>NC_087548.1:65328541-66528541 GCF_963921805.1 Phalacrocorax carbo | reverse complement strand
TAAGTCTTGATACCCGGTAGGAAATCTCCAAATGCCACCTGTTTTGACTTGTGCAGTTAAAGTTATTTTTTAAATATTTGATTCAATTTTTAAAAAAATAAAATTTGCCAGACAAAATAAGTTACTTAGGAAATTTATTTTCTTAAGACATACTTCTACTGAATATAGGAATTTACAGCTGAATTAGATACTTCAAAAGGTACAAATAAAGGACTCAAAGAAAATATATATATATTACAAAGTGTTTCCTATGTTGGACTTATTAATGAGTGAATATAATAGCAATCACTAGATTTGTCAGCATTTGTCAGCAGTAGGATGTTTTGTATGGGAAATTATAATTTAATACAGCTGTCATATATGGGATTTACATTGCCTGATAAGTAGAATTATCTAAACAAACATCTTAGATTTATTACTAATCTTTGGTTTCTAGATGCCATTTAAAAAGGAGGTTTTTATAAACTGACAAAAAGTAGCTGATTACCTACGGTTTGCCCAGGATCTGAAGATGAAAATTGTTTGGCATATTAGCCTGTATTAATGCATATGTCCCTTTGATACCATTCATACCATTCCTTTTTCTGTTTTTGTGTTTTCTTGTTTGTTTCTTTCTTTCTTTTTTGTTTGTTTGTTTTCTTTTATTACACACACATCTCCCCCCCCCCCCCCCCCCCCCCCCCCCCGCATTTGTAACGTTAGGGATCTAGTCATTCTGGTCATCCTTCTTTCTTCAAGACATCTGGTTCAAATTTGTGACTTGCCAGCATTTGAACACCCGTACTACAGCACTTCAGTTAAAATACACCTTATTACATGGAAGCTTCTGGTGAAACAAACAAAGCAACCCCATTAAACTCTTCTACCATCTGTGCTGCAGTGTTTAAAATCTGTACCAAAAAGTTACCTACAGAGACATGTTCCAATGTCAAGGAAAGAAGGAATAGGTTGTGCCCTCAGAGGAAGCTCTCTTTTATCTTTTCAGCTTCTGTGGGATTTTCCTAGAATTTCCTTGAATCTTCTATGATTCCACTGTTCTCCACTAACCCTCCTTACTGTATAAATTTGGTGGCCAATATAAGTTTCTGATAATGATAAACTGCAACATGGTGATCATTTGCTTTCTTTTATGTTTCCCAGTGGAAATTATCCACCTGTTACCTTAAGTTTAAGTAAACCTTTTAATCTTTCTAAAGGCCTGACCCTATAATTTTTTCATGATGACAGATGATAACATTACACTCCCACACATCAGTCAGCTCTACCTCCTGGGTATCATTTAGGCTCAATACCCTTTTGCAGGTCCTATAACCTGATATAGCTAAATCATCCTGGTTTTGATGAACATGTCTGAAACAGTGCCTTTTCTTTCCCTTTCTCAGACATAACAATTGCCAAAGTTCACATCCTTTTTTCTGGAGAATACAAATGCAAGCTTCTTGTGCTCCACTGTACCACATTAAATATAAGATGCTTTTAATCACTTTCAGACATTTTAGAGGCAATGCTCATCCTATATGTAATCTTTTTCTTCATTTCAGTCTTCTTTCCCCATGTGTTACATTTTCAAAGAGTCATCTCCATTCTTTTTCCCAAACTCATCATTCCTGGGAGGCACTCCCTGCAAACATCTGTAATGCTATTTCATTATCTTTCTTCAGGTCCAGGTCTGCTACACTGATTATTAATGGCATCCTGAGCTGTGATGTGCTAAGTCTACTATCTGTTATGCTGAGAAATATGATACCCTTGCTGTTACTGCTTTCAGATCAGACTACATCTACCTATTGTCTCTGACTTCACACTTGAATTGTCATCTCAGTAGGAAAAGGCATGAAGTTTTCTTTCTTTCATTGAAGAATACCTACCACTGTGTGACCCTTTTCCCTATATATTATGGTTAATATAATTATTATGAATAAGAATTAACACTCTATTAACCTGAAAATAGCTTAAGAGCAATGAGGTTGCCTGCATTGGTTACGGAAATATTTTTTCTTGCACCACTCTGTGTAAGAAACTTGTAAGAGATGGTTGTTTAGGGAATGAGAGGCAATTATGGTGTCACATAGTAGCCTTAGAGCAGCAACTGGCAGGAAATATATGCCAAGCCACTTGATTAATATGTTGGCTCCTACAGACCGAACAACCCATTTCAGAGCCACAAAGCCACAGACAGGTGACTTCAACTCTAGCATCATATGCAGGCTTTTTTAAAGCAGCTGTCTGATAGCAGCGTAGCAGTGAGTTGTGGT
The DNA here is from genome assembly GCF_963921805.1 of Phalacrocorax carbo. Lineage (NCBI taxonomy): Eukaryota > Metazoa > Chordata > Aves > Suliformes > Phalacrocoracidae > Phalacrocorax > Phalacrocorax carbo. The sequence goes on along the minus strand of NC_087548.1, from coordinate 66,526,286 downwards.
ACGACATAACTGGTGGCACAGTGAGAACCTTCTGCTCGTTTGGCATTGTGAGACCTTATTAACTAATTCTATCTTCTCACAGCAGCTGCCTGTTGAGGCACTCATTGGCAGGCTTTATAACCATACACATTCTCTTATATTACAGCTGAGAGTGACATGTAGATGTCCTATTTTTATTGTTTCTTTCAAAAGATTTTTTCTTTTTATTTCTTAACAGCTGTCTGGTTCCTACACTATTCATGTATTTTTCTCCCAGGAAAGAAATTTTGTATTAAAAGATTTATTAAAAAAAAAAAACAACAGGGAAAATCTAATGTTTTCACTGTCAAAGGTTTTGACTGTGTGTGTTATTTCCTCTGAGCTCTTTGTTGAAGAACAGCCATTTTCTTTCTCCCTTTTCCAAACTTTTTCAGAAGTGTTTTTAATTAAGGATATTTCTCATCTCTATTCCTTTGAAAAAGTTCCTTATATTTTATTTATTTACAGAGTTTCTGAGTACAAAGCCTCTGAGTAAAATAAAAGGCCTTTCCTATCTTCCTTTCTACTGCTTTTTAAAGTCAATGAGGTCTAAAGGTGGGGTTTTTTAAATAGTTTTGTCTTTTATTTAATCTATTTTCTTCTCTTTACTCTTTATAGCTATACAATTTATATCCTTTTGCTCTTTTTGTATTCATTATTATGGTGCCCAATAATCTAAAAGCCGACATAACTTTTCTTGGGAAAACAGTTATTTCTCTAGCAGCAAGTCCAATTTCCAGTCCAGAAAGAACATGGGAAAGGCTTCAGATTGTAGGAGTTGATATTATGAAGTAAGATGCAAAGCTAAATATTACGACTAGCAAAAAAGTGAGGTAGAAAATACCATGTCCTCAATCTGGAATCCAGAAGACATAAGTGAAATAAGGGAGGAATAAAGGAAAATAGTCACCTATTCAGAACAGAGTACCATTAACAACTACTTCCCCGACAATTTTTCTCTGAAAGGGTCACAGATCTTTTTGTCATGGAACAATATTTTTGAGTCACCTTTGAATTTTGTTGCGGGTGTACTCTCTCTGTACTTGAGTACCAAAGTCATCTCTCAGGTGGTCAAACTATCTGTGGTCTGAAGAGGGCTTGTGCCCATGCTAGCAATCAAATGATATGTCCTTGTGGGTCTTGGTGTATGGGAAGGAACTATTCACTTTGCACCATGATGAAGATCACAGTGCGCTATTTATAGTCCATACTGGTTCCGTTCTTAATAGTAGCTGTGAGTGGGACTCAAAGGTGGCTGTTTCAGGAGAGGCTTCTGAAAGAGCAGGGACTCAGTACTGGGGATGGGGTTGGATGTTTCTTGGTTTTGATCAGCCTAACACCTATTTCCAACTTCCACTGCTCACTGGTTACATTTTGAAATACTTTCTATTTTTATACAACCTTTGGCCTGTGGTTTCCCTTGAACTTGGGAGCTGCCTGTAAATATCCTGTTAATATCTTCCTTTGAACTCTCTTTGATGGAATACCTGTGAAAACTTTATGACAGAAATCATAGGGAATACACATCACAGTGACCAATGTTACCTAATTTTTCCATCTTTCTATTGTACTGCCACTGCTGATGCTCTGAGGTTGGGGTTGCCTTTCTGTTTTATACATCTGAAGAATGTATAGTAAGGATGGCTTTGTTCTCAGAAATGTATGTTCATATGGGACAACAGTCTCATATTCACAGGGAGAGGACATTTGCTGCAACTTCCAGGAAATAGTTACAGATTGGAAAATCTTGTTCCATTTGATATGGGAACCAGCTTTTACATAATTTGCTTGATTATTAAACTGATAAAATCCCTCCTATTATTTTCATGTAAGAATATGTGTAGCTAAATGTACAGTAAATGATGGTAAAATTATATATTTTGATAAGAATTATACTAGTTAATAAAGACTGTAATTAGTGTCTCTGGTATACCAGACCACAAGGCTTCTTCCAGTAAAAAGACATAGAAAACGTATAAAAGCAGGCATTACAGTAAAGAACAGAAAGGTCAGTGACATTTGAATACTGCAGCCCAGCTAATACATGTTAGTGGTGGTTGACACAGCAAGCCAGTCTGTTTATGTTCACAATCATAGTTAAATAAATATATGATAAAAAATGTAAGTTATGAAAACAGAAGAAGTGGAACCTTCACAAAATTTTACAGGGTTCCTGACCTCCTCTACCTTAATTCAACAAAACAACATAGAAGCACAAACGGATTTCATATTCTAAGGAGTCTTATTCCTGGCTTTTCTATTTTTCTCTTTCATCAAAAACTGGCTTATTGCAAAATGCATCCCTCAAATATCTGGGATTCTTCAAGATATGAATTTAAACATGTCTTTCTCCCCCCACCCTCAACCCAAAAGTACTTTCTCAGGACTTTCTATTGCTGAAGGACTCAGTGAAAAACTGCTTGCAAACGATTTTTTTTAGGTTTTGGATTTTTCAGTGTTTATATCTCTAATTTGACACATAATACAGTTCACCAGTCCTACTTTTTTATTTTTCTTTTCTGATTAATCAGTAAGATACATTCATTGTGGAACTGTGTATATGAAGTCCAGCAACATCTGTAAATCTTATTCTGACTATGTAGTAGGGATGAATAAATTGGAGCATATATAATGATAACAGATCTGCAGCTGAATACCTATTTCTATGTTCAGACACTCATTTTGCTAGTTTCCATTTTATTCCTTAGAAACTTCACTTATTTTTATGCCAGAACTCAAAATGGGATTATATTTCTACTGTCACTGGCAAGCAGCTTCTTCTTAAGTGAACCCAGTTCTAAGTATTTCCCTGTAGAAAGACTGAATGCTTTACTGGGGATTTGTAAGCCTGTGGTAACATCCACCAAACAGTTAACTATTGATCTCCCTTGGTTCCTTTGTCTTACCATCAGTTACTTTGTGGTGGATGAACCAGCTCTCCCCAGAAATACTGTGGACTGTTATGTCCAGCTAGCATTTAGGGGATTTCTATCGGGTGCATGTTGAAGATATACCTGAGTTTTTTGATCTAACCTATGCATCTCTTCTAATTCCCCTGTGTCTGCCTGTTTGCTGCCCTAATTCAGCCTCTTTCCTGGCCCTGATTCTTGCTTCTGAACTCTGCTGTGGTATTTGCCTCCCAGTGTGATTTCACCTGGTTGCAGGCCATTAATTTTGAAAGTGGACTTGCTGTGGCTTGATTTTGATGGTTTCACTGCCTAGACCCTTAGACTACTGTTTTTATTCTTATTAGTGGTACATCAATGTATTCTGGCATCTGTATGACACTGAGCTATCTCTAATTGCTAAAAATGATGGCCCATGGCCTGGGTGGGATTCCCTGATGAGCTTTTGTCCTTAAATTTAAGCAAGAATTAGTTGTCAGCTGTTAGCCCATAAAAGCTAGAGAAAATGAAGTGCATGTAGGAGAACATTTGTTCTAAAAATAGACACTTTAAAATGATCACACAGCACAGTAAGAGGAACATCTGTTCATTGTGCAACAGGCTTTAGTAATATATGTGAAAACAGAATAGAGCAAGAGGTATCAACAAAGGCTTTGGTGCAGGTCATATGCCAGTCAAAGAGCTTTGAGGTGGCATATCTCTAGTGCTACCTTCCTGTAGTCTAGAGTGCATGGAGCCAGAGGGGAGCGTTAGTATGAGGACAGCAGAATGTTGTATTCAACAGAAGAGGCGGTTCGCTGCTTGTTTTTTGAAGGACAAGAAAATCATATTACAGTCTTTTGGAGTAGGAGTGGGTTACAAAAAACAAAAAAATGGCACGTATGTAGCAGTATATACTTTTCCCAGTAAAGAGATAGAAGCCTGTTTCCTCATCAGTAAGAATTAAAAGTCGTGTTGTTAGTCTTAATAACCCAACAGTAATATTTCAGAAATCACTAAGTTCACTTCAGGGGAAGGAGTTGATTTTCTTCCTCCAGATTTCTGTCATTTGACAATTAACACTGCACTGTGTGCACCTGAGAAACAGGAAATGTTCTAGAAACTGTTTTGTTTCCCTAATAGCTATTAGTTATTTTTTACAGTGAATGTGCCCTTATGGCATGTAATTTAACGCTGAGTACGACTGCAAGTAACATCTGGATTTTGATGAACGCATCAGGAAGTATACCCCAAAAATAGATTCAAATTAAAAACAAGCCCAAGAAAATTATCTTTATCTTCCCCCAGAAGTAGATTGGCTGTAATGGTAATAGTATATCTATTATGCAGACATTTTATATATTCTTCTCTGTCCAACCAGATTATGTCAGCATAAAACAAAATGCCCATTTTGTCGTATGGGACTTCTGCTCCACCAAGGCATAGTAATAAGAAAGGTTGGGTCAGAATAAAGAAGAAAAGATTTATTTTGGTTTTAGATGTAGACCAAATCAAGAAAAGGGAAACATTCACGAAATCTGCTACTTACCTCCTAATTTACTTTCTGCAAGGTATCATGCTGTATGCGTAAAGAGGGCTGGTAGCTGCACAGGTGAAAAAAACTGCCCTTTTGTGAACTTCAGATGTAATCTTAATATTCTATAATCGTAGGCTTTTTCTGTAATAAATATGTGACTCTACAGAACTATCTTAGTTTATAAAGTGCATTGCTTACATTTCTTTAATTTAGCTTCATAAATGTTCAGGAAAAAGTCCGAGTGAAGTAAACCAGATCAGCATGATCTGAACTGTTCATTTGCTTATTTCTGAATCTCAGTATAGATGTCTTCATCAGCTGGAAAATACCATCTAAGGTGGTGGACAGAACACTCTTTTACTTGGAATGCTGACTCTATTCATCTTTGCCATCTGCATGCAATTAAAAAGTTTTTGAATCTCTTACTGAACTTCAAATTCAAGTCACTCCCAATATACAGAACCAAGGAATCAGCGCCTTTATTTTTTTATAATTATGCAGTGAGATTGGGACGTTACTGAATAAAACTTCAGAACCTCGTTCAATAGTATTTAATCTTATGACAGTGCCTGTCCTATAAAAGAAACATTCATATCAGCCTAGGTTTGTGATTTTTGTTATATCATCTAAGATATATAATGGGGCAGGTTGGACGCCGGCAAACCTTTTGTTGACTTTTTCCCCTGCTGAGGAGAACATTATTGCATTTATAATCCTGATTGCCTGTCTCCTACAAGATGTAAATATTCTCTCATAAAGAAAGATTGCTAAAGTATTTTTTCATATTAAAATTTTTACATGATTTTTGACATGTACAAAAAGTAGCAGTTAGCCATATTTCTTTAGACAATCTCTCACATCTTACCATATTTTCTTCTACATTATGTTCTCTCTCTGCAGTGTGTAAGCTGAGGGATAATAATATGTTTGTAGTAAGTTTGAAATACTGCATATCCAAAAATAGAGTACCTAGTGTATGATAGGCACCGAAGGAAATGTGCTGTCTAGTGAGAATGCATGTAAAATAGCACATCAAACTTACCATCAAGTACATGTACATCATGGCTTATTTTTTCCAGAGGTAGGTTTTTTTACCTGAAAAAATGAGCAATAAATAAGTCAATTCTGACAACAGTTTCAAATAATGTGTAGTGTAATTAACTCGCTTACTAAGGACATATTACAAGAATTGCATCAATGCACTATAGGTAGGCTAATTTCTAAGGTGTACCAATGAGGTTTTTGCTTTCTATCCTCAAGAAATAGCACTTCAGCACAGGTGGTGGATTCCTTGTCACCCCAAGTTCGACTAGACAAAGTGGCAAACCTTAGCATTAAAAGAAGTCTGGATTCCTAATTAAAAAAAATAAGCAGAATGTTCTCAGTCATGTTGTCTTTTGAATAATCTAGGGAGTAAGCACAAAGCAGATTTCCTTTCCTGTTATGAAGTCAATACCTTCACCTTTATTTCTACTGACAAAACAAAAAGCTGTTTCATACCATATGAGTATTGCACAGTGTTCAATAATTTCTTGTTATGCCACTATTTTTCTTTTTTATAAATTAGTCCTCTTTTGTTTACTTTTGTTTCACAAAGATGTTTTAGAAGCAATTATCTCCACAACGGCAATGAAGCCTTCTTATTTAACAGTAAGTCAAGCTGCCATTGAGAAACGCAGAATATTTTTTCTTGAAATTGCTGTTATATTGGAGAATTTTTAACTTTAACATAGTAGTGCCATTATAATCAGAAATATCATAGCAAAATTCACTCCTGGAAGGAAAAAAGTGGATTTTTTTTTAATATGAATTAGAAGATATGAAAAAAACCCAGCTCTGTGTCTTTTTCAGAGGAACATTTAAAGCCTGGAAATAACAAAAAGTGTAATTAACTAGATTTCTTTTCCCTGATGTGTTTTTTTTCTAATACAACCTGAACGTGGTTTCATATTTTAAAAACCCTAAAAACTCCAATAGTAAGCAAGTCAATGCTTCTAAGTAAATACTGGGGTTTGATATGAGTTACTATAAAGCTAAGCAAATCTACTGAATTTAATAAAAGCAAGGGCATTTCTGAAGTATAAACAAGAAGGAAGAATATGTGATAAAGGTTTTTCCTCAAGAGGTAAGCATTTGATATGCTTGGTTTATACAAGTAGGGATTTCAGGTTTTAACTGGAGTTTTGTACTAATCACACTGAATTACACTGTAAAACAGGAGAATTGAAAGCATTATCTGAGCAAATTAGAGCAATCTCTCAAGAGATAATAGTGTTGAGAAGTCTCTTGTTTAGAGAGGGTTTATTTTCTTTTTACTCAGTCCTTTACAAAACTCACAAAAAAGATCTATAAAACCCTCAGAGCTGCAAAAAAATGCTGTTCTGTTAGAAGGACTCTAAAACTCATATGTGGAAGCCTGCTGTTCACAAAGGTTTTGCAACATCAAAAGTGACAGAAAAAATTGACATATATGAAATTTATAGCTCGTCCCCAAGCTGTCATGTCTATGCTTTACTCATCATTGGTGTGATTCAGAATTCAACCAATTGTACTTCAAAGTTTATTTCTAAATTGGGGTTAGTAAAACTGCATGAATTTTAAGATTAAGGGAATTTTAGAATTATCTGTGGTGTTTGCAGAAAAAGAGTGGACTAGATAAATCTCCAGTAAGTACCTCAGTTCATTCTAAAGTTTTCTTACTGCAGTAATGCATAGCAGAAGATGTCATACCTGTTAAAATTATGTACGTAATACTTGGAGCACTTCAGGTATTTTTCGGAGTGGGAAACAAACATGCCATCATAAGGCTAAGTGCCATTCCAAGAAGAGGCAATGGAGAGATGTATAAGTAGTCTGGCTCCCAGAATTCTTCTCTGATCACACCATCACTCCTCAATGGTTTAATTACATTGTCCAGTTCCCTCATGGTTGCAAACACATTCTGTCATTATTTCAAAGAGTGTGGCTTAAATATCAGTATGAAAAATACTGACTTTTGAACAAATTTTTGTTACAATGTGCCATTAAGATATTATCATTAGTAAAATTGGAAACTCATAACCCAGTTTTAAGCAATAGGCCATACTGAAACATGTAACCTTGGTGCTACTCTTCTTTGCTAAAGTGGAAACCAAATTGATTTAAAAACAATTGCAATCTGAATTAGGAAACACATTTCCTCTGTTCTAAATTTATGGAAGTCAATTACCTTAGTCTTAATACAATTTGGAAGGGCACCTGAATGAATCACTGGTAAGTTAAGTGCTTTGGTGTTGTTCCAGGTACTAACTGCAGCCAGCAAAGGATGCTATAACTTTTTTTTTTTTTTTTTTTTTTTTAGAAAAGAACAGCTCAGAAGAGCTGTTACACTTGTAATGCAGCACCTAATGCAAAGTGTCTAATGCAAGCAGAGCATCAACTTCTAAGTAAATATAAAGGCCCACAAAATTCCCATCTGTATGTTGGGATATAGGAATACAGATAAATTTTCCAGAAGTAAAGACAGAAAAAAACAATTGTCATAAACTGTAGATTTTTTCTGTATTTCAAAACCCTGTTTTTGTTGTACTCCATTGACCTTATTTTGAAAATAACTGGAAAGTGTCACTTCATTGGAAACATTGACTCTTTGAGATTTATTTCTGTATAATTCACTTGACACCCTTCCTGTTTGCACACTTTCATGTTTCCTATGCCTTAAAGAAAATACAGGTGGCCAATGAGCATGTGTATCCTCACACAGCTGAACAGTAGGTTCATGGAAGGATAAGGGCTAAGAACAACTGCTAAGACAGCAGTAGGGTATTGCACCATGTTTGCCTGGACACCAGCTGAGGATTAGTACTAGTTGCTCCTATAATGAGTTTGTCAGTCTGCCTCTGTGGCAGTAAAGAAGGATGAGCATGAAATTGAAGTGATGCCTGCTGGCACAAGACTTCACTTTCAGTAATTGGTACTGAAGGGAGGATTAAAGGGAAGGCCCTTGAACTCCAAGATAGATGTTGCTAAGCTGTCTTCTGTAGGCTAGTTTTCATATATCTAGCCAGCTGGATAGCAAAGAGATGGAGAAAAGCACCTGGAATGCACGTTACAGAGAATTCACTGGATATACTGTAGGAAGAGAAGTTCTTACATCGAATCTGAGGGAGTAAACATAAAAATAAAACAGGAAGTTAGGAAAAGGTGACTGTCAGTTGGCAAGGTAAAAGTTGCTTTAGCTGGTATACGGGATCTGTCTATTTTTAAGTTTTTACATGAAAGCTTGAGGTCCAAACTCAACACACAATGTTTAGCTAAGGTTTTGACTTGTGTACAGCAAAAGCTGTAATTTTCTCCTCCAGCAGTACAAAAACCGAGTCAGAGTACTATTACAGAGTGTGAGAGAAAGGGATGTGGCTTTAGCACATCCAGCCATACCAGGGGACATGTCAATGGCAATGACTGTGAAAGTGTCTTATGCATCTTACCTGTGATGGGTTATGTTTAGTGGCTGATGGACATATTAGGTGCCATGTTATGGCTACTATAGCAAAGGAATTACTGTGTAAGCACACTCCTGGTCTCTAACTTCCAATACTCAAACAAAACTTTCAGGGACAAAAAATACACACAGTTGTTTGGAAAGATCCAGTACCAGACTCTGTATCTCCACGAAACCTGGGCACTTTAGACAACAAGGCTTAAAAAAGAAAAAGAAAAATGCAAATTTCACCTGAGATTATAGCCCTTTCTCCCTATAACAGCATAAAACAATGAACTTAGAGGCTGGGTAAGGTGCCAGCCGAGAAGTCGCAACTTCTTAAGAAGTATGCTCTCTGTAGCCTCCCAACTGAGGCAAGTTATTTAATTAAGAAAATGTACAGCTGAGGAAGATGTATAATTAGTAGTTTCCTGATGTTGACATAGGTTCAGTCTGTAAGTTTACGAGGCTTTGGGCTTAGCCACCTAAATATAGGTAGCTTGTTATTTTTGAAACGGTTTTGGGGACTAGAAATGTCAGAGGCTGGCAGATATGACTAGGCCTATGAAAGACACACTGTAACTGCTAGAGCAACATCTGGAAGCAACACAGGACATGCTGGAGCTTCTAAAATTGTGCTAGATACCTATGTTTAGGCAACTGCCTCCCACGCTATGTCTTTAAAAACCTAAATGAACAAATGTAGTGAAAGTATGTATGAATCTGCACTGTTGAGTATCTTTGTTCTGCAGCCTGAAAGAATGACATTCAGATATGATTACCGGAACAAATAAATCCCACAATACATTCAGTGATGCAGCAATGGTCTTTCCTTTAGCAAGTCATTCATGCTACAGGTGAATGTACTGAAACTGGTCTTATTGTGGGAGTACCTAACTGCATTATTAAGTAGCATATAGCTTTTCTCAGGTTAATCCATGTTTCCTGCAGTGTGTGTGAAGCATCCAAGCATGATGATCCCACTTGTTTCATCTGCCCACAGCATATGACGAGGCAATCTGTAGTTATTAACCAACCCCCTGCAACAGCATGCGGTTCACAAGTTTTCCCTGAAGATGAGTTTACTCCATGTAATGTACAGTCTTCAGCTTTTATTGCTTCATTTTTTCACCCTATTTATTCTCTGGACTTCACACTGAGTTATTGTTTTGAAACCAGGAGTCTGACCAAGCCTGCCTCATTGTCTGTGTTCCGATTCTATTCTGTTATTTTGCACAAAACAAATGGCTGCTGTGACATCTTCTAACAAATACAGTTCCTTACAGTGAACCAACCACTGAATCTGTTCCAGCCAGATAAAGCTACTTAGACACAGAGAATAAATACAGTGCATCGTAAGCCTTGTTCAAATATTGAAGACTTGTTTTATTTCTCATTGTTTCTTTTCAGCTTCCCCTGTATAGACGAACCTCTGGAACACTTTGTTTCAGAGCAGCTACTCTGTATTAGTGTGAGACCCACATATCAAAATACCACCCTCTATGTCAAGGTAACATAACAGAGTAACATACATAACATAGTAAAGACCTACCTATAACCACCAACTCAGAGCTTCTTTTACTTATAATTTTAAAAATATTATTAGAATTATCTAAGCAATGGAAGCATTTGTCACCTGATTATTCCTATTTTTCCCAGTCAGATAGTGAAGCCTTTACTTTTTAACTACAGAACTTCAGTTTGGCGTGATTATATCCAGGTAAAGTGTATGTTCTGAAGAAATTGTAAAAGTGAAGTTGCAATTTAATGTGTCCCTCTGAAAACATGGGAGATATATTGTAGAGCAGAATTTTTTCACCTTTTTAGTATGAGCAAGAAGCAGAAATTCTTAAGTGTCACATTTGAGATGGGCGATGAGAGGGATGCCATGCCCTATTATTTTTGCTGGTTTGTGCTCTGGGGGCAGAATCATGTAGCTGGCCTTGTTCTTTGTCCCTTATTTAGTTGTCTTATACTGAAGGAATTAATGACTATGCTTCTCAACAAAATTACATGCAAAGCTTACTCAGGGATGCTAAAGAGGAGGATTTTTGTTCCTTTTTTAATTGAGTCTTAAAGTCTATTATTACACATAGTATGATAAAGTCAGCAAGCTATAAGCATTTTGGTATACAGAACTACTGAAAAGTCTGCCTTTATACACAATCGTCCTCAAATGATTCACACTGCATGTGATTAGTTATAAACAAACCTGTGCTATGCACAAAACAAAGGAATGTAAGAAGCTGCTCTCTTTGTAACAGGTATGACTGTAGCCATGTTTGGAGATGAAGGACTGCATACCAGAGTACAGGCTGTCCTAATGTCATTGACTAATGACAGCTTTACTGTTTTACTAACCTCTGGAGTTGACTGAGTGACTAATAAATGTGTCATTATTTCACTGTACTCCCAATGTATATTGGGAATATAAGGAAGATTCACAAAAATTACATGAAGAAAAACAAAAGACACTATTATGATCAGAAAGTATGTTTGTCTGTAAAACAGGTTATGAATTTTCCACATGTGGTCCTTGGTATTTTAGAACATACATTTTCTTTGATAAAATACCTCATTTTGACTCAATTAGCTGTCTATGATGCACAATGCAGCTTTGCGTAGAGAAATTGCACATACTTTCCTCCTGAAGAAGTCAGAGAGAACATGACAATTCCTAGGGGTTTTCATTGACTTCTAAAAGCTTAATAGCAAAGTTTTTTGGTCCCCTCCAGAGTCTTGGTGAATCACCACAATACTAGCAATATGTCAGTAATCTCTTCCAAAATGAGGTATGTAATTCTCAACTACTATATCCAGGTTTCCCCACTTGTGTGAGGAACAGCAACAACATGAAAGTATGCTTGTTTCTTTGGAAGGTAAAGTTGTATAAATGGGGAAGTCATCTTTTCATGTAAGTTAACAATGTACACCATTAGTGTTGCTATATTCAAAGTAAAAGCGTAATTGAAGCAGATAATATAAACTGAGATTTTTCCTTATTAAGGGATGCATTTAATAAGAAAGCTACTGAGATAAATGGAGAAGTTGAAGTATTTTGAATTAAGAAAATCACAAAGTTAGTTTTTCTGGGCTTCCCAGATAAAATCTATTAATAATTACCTAATGGATAACATCTGGATAAGATGTTTTAGAAAACAGCTTAAAATGTGTAATTTATTGTATTATATATTTACCTCTGGAGGAAAACTGACACTGTTTTAGGGAAAATGCAGGCATAAAATGTTTTTGACTGTGTCCTGGAAATCTTGTAGTCTGTGGATCCTGGTTTATGTGCAGAAATACTGAGGCATTACTGAACAAAGACACTATAAACTGGACTTGATGGAATAAAGGGGAGGGAAAAGAGAAATTCAAGTAGTGAAGTCAGTGACAAAAGAACTCTTAGTGATAAAAGGGGAAAATTCTGCTGTGTTCACAGGATAACAGGACAACTCAGATCAGAAGGGCCTTCATGAGGTGCCCAGCCTGACCCCATCCCCCCTTCAAAGTATCAACAGCCCTGAAGTCAGACCAGAAAGATTAAAAGATTAATGCGTTACATTGTACTCCTGTAGCTGTTGGGTTTGCAGTGGAGTAGAGTGTAGGGAGCTCTGGTGTACAGGTTAATTCTGCTTTGAATCTCTGTCAAGTAAATGAATAAATAAATATGAGTGTGATCCATCAGAAAGCAAAGTTTGGTAAATCCCGTATCTTGGGGAATCCATTGCCAAATGAAAAAGACATGGGTATGGGAGAGTGGTAACAAAAGACAGGGAAAGGCTCAAAAACACAAGCAGAGAAAACAGTTTTAAGAGGATATTAGCTAACAAACAATACACCAGAACACACAGTAAATAAAAATACAAAAGCAGCAAAAGAAACAGAGAGTACATCCTATGCTGATTCTGTCACTGTGCGTGCACACAAGAACCTCAGCACTATGTTCTGGCTGTATCCATACAGTATCACCAGGTCTGTCTGCCTTGTCAGAGACCCACTGCTCTTGCTAGCTCTTCTTCAGCATCAAACAGGTTGGCCCTGCCTGTGGGCAGTGAGTCATCTAAGCGTATGGTTCATTGCATTGCAACACTCCGAAGCAGGGAAGCCGCAGCCACCGGCTGGCATATTTTATCAGGGGCCATTAGCTATAAACAAACACGTCTCCTTTCATGGCTTCTAAATTTAGTTTTTAACAATTACTATTCCTTCTGCATTTCATGTCAGGCCTGGTGCAGCGAGGCAATGTGGACTATAGATTTTCTGGATCTAAGATTCTAGTTTCAAAGTGTTTCCCATACCTTTTCTGTTTTGTAGATCTAGCAATGCTCTATAAATATTATAAATTACAATAATAGTATGTACAAAAGAGGAAACAGTAACTCTCCAACTCACAGATTAGAAAGAAAATACCCTGTTTTGTATTATTATGGTTCCCATTTTGTACTGCCTCTGAAAATTGCTTTGGGGTGCTGCTGTTTTCTTGCAGCTTTCCTGCATATCTGTATTGCCAGACAAAGCATAATAGGGCTGTGGATAACTGTTGTATGTTAAATATTCCCTACAGCTAAGTGGAAATGTTTGTTGTAATTAACAGGATTTGGTCTCTGCAGACAAAATAGGACCTGACCGAATAAGTCTTTTGACCAAATAACACTAACTCACATATATGTAGGCTTTATTTCTAACCTGCAGCTGGAAACATTCTGTTCATCTGTCACTCTTGCTGCAGGATGAACAGCCAATAGATGTGTGTCCTAGTTGCTCTGATATATCATTTCTTCTTCATCCTAAATAGCCTGAAATGTCAATGTTGCCAATTTCCCATGTATTTTCTCTTATTCTGACACCAGGTAGAAATGAGAACACACAGAAGGCAAGCCAAGGATAGTCACTACATATTCCTAGGATTATTAACTAAATTCTCTTGATATGTACTTCAGATGGTCATTTCTGGTATTTGGGAGGACAATTAGTGTAAGGCCCAAATCTTATTTTTTTCTACACTCCCTTGCTACTTCAGGATAATAATTGCTAGGAGGCAAATCTCATTATTTCTTGGCAACTCAGGTTCAGAGCTGCTATTATGTCCTTACAAGAGTCACCCTGTTCACTATAGTATGTTGTGAATTTTCTTATTCACCTTGGGCTTGTCCCACACAGGTTCATCAAAACAAAGGCTCTCCTAATGTGTATCAGAACATTCTAAGATGGCTTTATATCTACAGTAGATTACCTATACACTTTTTTTAAAAAGATCTGAGTTACTTAGAAAATAAGAATCTCATTTTGGGGCATCTGGCTCGACAGCTACAGAAGGTTGTCTACAAACATTTTTCTTAAACGAAAATCAGTAAGAAAATAAGGCTTTCATTTTTGCGGGGTCTGTTTGTTGAAAGCAAATGTTGAGATACGAACACCAAAAATATATAGAATTTGATAAAGGAAGTTGGCATTACTGACACAATATTCACCTAGCCTCTTGTGCTGGCTTTGTAATGCATATTGGTGCTCTAATGGGCAGCAGTTTAAAGCTAGCTCACAAATATCTACTTAAGCTGCAGTGTGTGCTGTCTGCAGCATAAACATACTCTGAGAAGCTTCTAAAATAGTTAAATTACAAGCTACCTTGCTGCAAATCTAGACATTTTCCTATATGTTGGACTCCATAACGGCCAGTAAACCAATATGGGCACCTCATTTATGGTGAAAGGCTTAGATCTTAAGTTCAGCTGCAGTTATTACTATAGTGCTTACGTGTCTGTTGCTGAGTTGTATTTCAGGATCTAATTACTCAAAAGGGTTCAGGGTTCTTCTGTCTAATTTTTTTTTTTTAATAGCATATATCAGAAGCTGCAATAGAACTTAATGTGTGGGGTATTATTTGTGTATTTATTTTTCTGAACAATGCACAACAATGGTTCTTTACAAAAGAAATCACCAGCTCTTCAATGGACCCATTTATCTTTCATTTCATTGCTTTAATTCTCCAATAGTATCTGGCAGGATTCTTAGGTGAAAGCAAGAAACTTAATTTTATTGTAGTAGCAGATGTTCTCAACTAAGAACTTTCATTCTTCTTTCTTTCTGCTGGAATCTTTGATCCAATTATTGCTTCTCTGTACTGCTAATGGAGCACTAAGTTACCTTATATAAACTAAAGATTCCCAGTTGACAACTGCCCTTGAATAAGTGAATTTGTACATTCTATAAAATAGGCAAAGATGACACGACATCCTAGGCCAAATAATCTCCTCACTCCCTGTATAATAGGAAACTTTTGGGGTGGCTATGGTGGGGGTAGGTGGTAGGGCTATGGGGTAAGCCAGCAACACCTAAGGAACATGTGAAATACCAAGAGCTGCTGGTCTAACAATGCTAGAGACGAGTGACCCTCACTCAGGGATCTTGGAGATGGTACTGCAACTGCTACTTAATGTTGGCCAGGAATAGAATAGATTGGCCATGAAGGACAGAATGGAACCAGGCAAGTGTGAAGTAAAATAAAATTTGGCCTGTTTAAGGCACACTGGGCCAGTCTCCTTACCGAGGGTCAGTCAGAGTGCCCACACCCAGTCTCATGCTGTCCACTGAAGTCCTCTACATCTTTGCTCAAGCTTCTTTCAGCTCAA
The DNA here is from genome assembly GCF_963921805.1 of Phalacrocorax carbo. NCBI lineage: Eukaryota > Metazoa > Chordata > Aves > Suliformes > Phalacrocoracidae > Phalacrocorax > Phalacrocorax carbo. The sequence goes on along the minus strand of NC_087548.1, from coordinate 66,510,755 downwards.
AGGCTTAGGCTTTTAGCCTGGAATACACCCAGTTACATTGCTGGTGGGTCCTAGGCCTGCATGAAAGATTGGATTAGAACTATAATCTGCCAATATCATGAATAATTAGGCAGATCCTCTAACTGCCAGCTTCTGTGTATTTCTACAAATATCCATATGTACAACTAGATGTCATTTACACTGTCCTCAAGCTTCCTGGTTGTGAGCCAGTGCCAGTCCAGATGCTGTATAGCTCCATGTACAGGTTAGTAACCAGGGCATGTTATCTCAAGCAAGGCACTCTGCTAGTTCAGCTACAAGGCTGACAGGCCTGAGCTGAGCATTTAGTTTGGAGAATGAGCAGAGAGTCTGAAACTGTTTGCACCTGCTTTACAGTGTTGCTGTTACAGAGGAAGAAGAGGAAGACCGTAGCATCACTGAAGACACATTACTTAAGTGACAAGAATGGTCAACTAAGTTTTTTCTGCCATCAGTGGAAAAAGGAGGAAGATGGATGCCTCCAGAGCATGACCGTAGTACTTTCATACTGTTTATACTGCTGTGTGGGTGCATATTATGGTGTCTCCCACCATTCCGATGACAGAACCAGTAAGTGCCACCCTGGCCCCTTTCTTGCTTGTGCATCTGGCTTCCTTCCCTTGGAAATCAGGACGTGTGAGGGGAAACTCAGGCATTCACTACCTGGACCAGCCAAGGGCTACACCTAGACCTCAGTATGAAGGAAGCAGAGAAACTCAGGTTTTAAGTCTGGAGCCAGGTCAGAATTTTGCAGCAGGGATAAACTCAAGTCAGGTAGAACTAGGGGATAAATTGAAGTCTATTTCAGGTCAGTGCGTTACTCACTGGGCTCTAGAGAGAGCAAGTGAGTCCATCTGTCATTAGATATGACTACATACCATTTTGTAGGCAAATGCAAGCTTAGTTTTTCCTTACTAAAAGCAAACTGTGTGATAGCTCTGACACTGGGGCCATATATCCATGGTAAATGTAGCACTGAATTAAGACTAGGAGGTCTTGTTCCTGAGATGGAAAAGACTTATGTTGAGCTGAGATCCTAAGCTAAGCAAGATCATTGGGGATACCTATTAAGTGGGAACAAGGCGACGTCTACTGGGAACTGTTTTTATGCTCTGTAAATGATTAGATGCTCTGGCTCTCCCAAGACCACAGCTAAAAAGTGATGGCTTGAGTGGTAAAGTTACTTCAATGCCCTGGCATTATGTATGTTCAAAAATATTTTTTTTTGCTGCAGTTGCTCTGGTAAGGAATGAAACCAAACTTTAAATTCTTGAATAATCCTGCAAAGTTGAACTGTCTCTTCAAGACACCTCCAGTAGTTGTCTGAATATTGCAAGCAGTTGGAGGCTATGGACATATAAGGTTAGTTTTAAATTAATTAAGAATTAGGCTGTACAAAAGTAGCATACATAATTGGTAAGACAAAGTCACCTTTAGCAGGAGTAAGCTGAATTTGTGTTATAGAGCAATATCAGAAATCAGTAATCTCTGTGCTTCAGGGTAAATATTCAGGATTTGTTATACGGTATGTTGGTGGTGAGATACTGGTGAACAAAGCATTTCCTGAGGTAAACCTGATGCAAGGAACTAAATATTATTCTTAATTTGCCTAAGAGTATCTACACAATTACCCAGCTACAGCTTATATCTGATTCTTTTACAAATTTATACAAGACCCAAAAGTGAGGGTTTCAATGACAGCACTTCTTAGTTCTTTCACTTAAACATACAAAATTATAGGTCTAGTCTTATTACCATTCTTTCGTGTTACATGAGTAAATTATCAAATATGCAATACTTTTTGTATGACTGTTTTGGAATTTTTAGTTACATGAGTTTAACTACAGGTTTAAAGGCCAAAATAAAAAAGCATAAATAAAATTGTTGATCTCTGTCAGAGAACCCAACCTTTTTGCTAAGATGTAAGGAAGATTGTGAGGTACTGCAAGTAGGTCAAGATCCTTCCCCTCTGCTAAGCACTGGTAAGACTATGTCTGGAGTACTGTGCCTAGTTCTGGGCTTCCCAGTACAAGACAGACATGGACATACTGGGGAGACTCCAGCAAAGGGCCTCTAAAGGGCTGGAGTGTCTTGCCATGAGGAAAGGCTGAGACAGTTGGGACTGTTCAGCCTGGAGAAGAGAAAGCTCCTATCAGTGTGAATATATACCAGATGGGAGAGAATGAAGAGAATGGAGCCAGCTCTTCTCAGCAGTGCCCATTGAAAGGCCAAGAGGCAATGGGCAAAAATTAAAGTACATGAGACTCCATCTGAACACAAGAAAACGTTTTTTTACTGTACGATTGTCAAGAACTGGAAAAGGTTGCTCAGTGTTGTGGTTTAACCCCAGCTGCCAGCTAAGCCCCACATAACCTCTTGCTTACTCCACCCAGCAGGGCAGGGTGGAGAATTGAAATGGTAAAAGTAAAAAAACTCATGGATTGAGATAAAGACAGTTCAATAAGTAAAGCAAAATCTGCACATGCTAACAGAGCTGAAGAATTAATTCATTCACGCCTTCCCACCAGCAGACAGGTTTTCAGCCAATTTAAGGAAATCAGGGCTCCATCACGCACAACAGTTACTTCAGAAGACAAGCACCATCACTCCAAACACCCCATCCTTCCTCTTTTATTAACCCCAGCTTTTGTTGCTGAAGCACGGTATCACCTGGTATGCAATATCCCTTTGGTGAGTTGGGGTCACCTGTCCTGGCTGTGTCCCTCCCAGATTCTTGTGCACCCCCAGCCTACTTGCTGGTAGGGCAGCATGAGAATGAGGAAAGGCCCTGGCACCGTGTAAGCACTGCTCAGCAATAGCTAAAACACTGGTGTGTTATCAACACTATTTTGATCACAAATTCAAAACGTGGAACCATACTAGCTGCTGTGAAGAAAATTAACTTTATCCAAACCAAATCCAGCACACTCAGAGAGGCGGTGGTGTCTCCATCCTTGGAAATACTCAAAACCTGACTGCTCATGATCCTAGGGAGCTTGCTCTGGCTGACTCTGCCTGAGCAGGGTAGCTGGACCAGATGGTACCTGGAATTCCCTTCTATCCTAAGAAATTCTGTGATTCTGATATTGCCAAAGTCTTTGCATGCAGCAAAATATTAATAAGCACTTCAGTGTAGCAGTGTAAGTTTTATTTTTTTCAGTCTCTGGGTTAACTGGAAAAAGGTACTAGAGGAATAGTTCATCTGGAAGTTACAATGACAAGTTAAGAGAGATAAAGTTCACAGAAAACGAAAAATTCTGGATGATGGAATTCTGAAATTTGAGTTTACAGGGTTTTTTTATTATTTGTTTTAAAAAACAATGAAAAATTACGTATCACTTAATGAAAATAGTAGATGGGAAAAAAGAGAAACTGTTAGTACTGCTGCCTTACTATTGGTTAAAAATTTCCAAACCCAATCTCTAACAGCCAAGAAGTAGTTTTGATTATTTCAAATTTATTCTTGTGTTTATCAGGGTATGTGGAAAAAACTATCTGGAAAAACAGTATTTGAATGTGTAGTATTTGAATGTCCACATGATGTAAAATACTGGTATTGTCTTGGAGTAGGTCAAGCAAGGTGCAAGGAATGCAGATTCAACTAGTCTCTCTGTCAGAGGAGATATGAAGTCAGCTCTATCTCCTTCTGGTATAATGGTCTGAGCACTAGGGTATAAGAGGTTTAGTATATTTTTCAAAACATTTATGTTTATGTTGTCTTCATTATAAGGTGCAGAGTTGTGGTCCCTTGAGTAAATGGTGCAGACCAGTCTGCATCTGTATATACTGTTTGTAGAGAATGGAACCATAATTAATTATCCCATGTTCCACAACCACATAAAAGAGGGGGAATAAACAGTTTGATCCATACTGAAGCCCAGGAACAAACTAAGATATACTCAGTGTTAACTATTATAAAATTGGCACTCAAAGTGCAACCATAAAAGAAGCAGTCTGACAGCATATACACCCCTGTGGAATCTATTCTGTTAATGTTTTCCTGTTTTTTACCAATACAGAGCCAGTTCATAAGAACCAGACAGAAGGCAGACCCAGCTGCTACCTACAAAGTCATTCTCCATGTCCTAATAATTAAATATTTTATATAAATCAGAATGATGCCACTTTCAAATATCTTGTGGACTGGTGGATTAAGATTTCTGTCTGAAGTGGTAGACATCTGTTAAGATTTAAATACTTAATCAAATAGACCTACATGCTTGTCTCTTATCTTAACAGACCTCAGGATACTTCTTGATGAGTTTTCCAAATCCTGCAGAGTGCTCGAAGTCCTTCAGAAGAAGGACTTCCACTGCTACCAGCACCTCACCCAATTACTTCTTGAGCTACTGTATCAAGCATGTCCAACAGGGATCAGGATATGAGAACATTTCAGTAGGAATTTTCTTAGTAGTAGCTAATAGTGACTTCTTGAAATGAAGCGGTTTTGTTGTTCTCAACAGGAAGAACAAAAACAAATGCAAGTAAAAAATTTAAAACTGACATGCTCATATTCTGCTGTGTTAAAACCCTCTTACCTACGGCAGTGTAAATAGCTTCCTTAAACACCTATATGTGTATTTGTGTTGGACGGGTTTTCATTAACATTGCCTTAGGAAATGCCCCCTCTTTTGGAAAGGATATTCTTGTTGCATTTGCATAAATTCCCGTAGCATTTTACTAGCTCCTCCCTCTCCTCCCACCCCATGAGTTTTCATGGTATCTTGACAGACTTCTGAAGTATTCATGAGGACTAAATAAAACTATTTTGGCTTATTTTCTTATGTTCTTACTTGTATTTGCCCTTCTTGTCAAATTTAAATTAGAAACTATGTATTGGTACAGCACGCATCACAGCTGTCCGGTCAGTGTAAAATATTCAGAACAATTTCATATCTGTCATAACTATTTAATACTTGACAGTTATGGAAATGAAGGGGAACTTCAGGGAATAGTTTAACAAACTACTCAGTGATCCAGTGATAAAATAATTTTCTGGGTTTGATGAACCCATAATGTGATCTAAGATGATGAAACATGTATTTGAGAAGTTCCTTGCTCTGATTTCTATTAGCTTAGGTTAGCTTAGAGTTTGGAATCTGACCTTAAGTCTGCCATCTGTAGGGTTTTTTAAATGGTTTAACAACAGCAGAGATTGTGACTCAAAGTATATGCAAGTTTGTGAAGTATTTAAAGATTTTTTCTAGAGTTTTGGGTTAATAATTTTAACATACAGTCTCTGTTAAAAAGAATTTATGGTCTAAGCTGTAATAAATTTAATTCCTATCAACTGACATGGAAAAGGTAAGTTTTCTAAAACCAAAACCTTTGGAAACTTATCACACACCATTAGCATGCCTTGCCTTGTTTAGCCTAGGCCAGCTGTTACTTTAAAATTGTAGTTACTGATGTTTTCAGTAAGGTGGAGGGCAAGTGATGTTTCCTTTTGATCACTTAACATTTATTGACAGGTCCATAAGTGGCAGCAAGAATAAGACTTACTTATTGTGAGGTATTGTTTGTTTATGGAGTGTATGGTGACAGAAGATTCATTCTTTTTCTTTCCTGGGGAGCCAGATTCAAAAAAATAGGAGGTCTTCCTCCTGCATGGCCTCTTCCCTCTCTGCTTCTGTATATCTGTTTGAAGACAGCAAATCTGGATGACAAATACTTGGGTTGCTTGTAAGTGTTGAAAGCATAGAGTTGTTACAAGTTGTGTTTTATTCCGGCTGGTATTACTACTTACACATACTGGGACATATTTTCTACTTCCAAGAGCTAAATTAATATTACCTGCACTGACTGCAAAAGGAGCTCTAAGTCACTCACTACATTTATTCCACACATGCATATAGTATGAACAATGGATATGCTTCTTAGGTGTCTGTGGGCCACTTATGGTATCATTGAGTTATACATCACAAAGCTGCTGAAGTGCTTGGGAGTCTCTCTTCTTACATAGTTGGGGATGCTTTTACAATAAATCTTTTAACCTACAGCTGAAGTGTCTTTATTAGATTAAAGATGATCTAGAGATAACTTTAATATCCCTTTTTCTGATGCAGAAAAAAGATGTTGCTACATCTACAATAGATCTGTGACTTCTTTATGAAGAATTATATCATAAAGTTCATGACATCTGTTACTATTTAGGCAGCAACTGCTAAGCAGCAAAGCTTCCCTATACTTTTGTTGGCTATCTGGAGTGACTACATATTTTATAAAATCAGTTTCTTATGTTTATCTTCAATTTTCTTTGCTACCCTGTTATTATATCCAAATTTGAGAGACAGTCAACTATGTAGACCAGCAGTGACATGAAGATGGCTATTCTAGCTTATGTACGTTTTCTAGAGTCTTGCTATATTTAGTAATTTGATTCTTTAATGATTTCTCTAACTTCTGGAATGCAAAAACTGCTGCATAATTGAAGTGTCCACACAACCATTGATAGCTAGATAATGTAGACTGAAAAGCCCATGTAAATCTCAGAGTTATGGATCTTGCTTCTCTCCCTCTATTATGTTTTATTTCAATTTTTTCAAGATTCTCTTCTTTGTTTGAAGTCCTTGAATGACTGGTTTTGCTGCTGTATTTTGTAATATTTTTTTTATGTCTCATTAAAATAAACGTACACTTGTTTGGGCCTAGTTCAATTTATAAATAATAAATTACAGGACTATACCCCTTCTTGGGAAAAAGGCATAAGGAGTTTCTTGGAGCTTTTACTTAAGAAAAGAGTATAGCTGTGTTTTCTATCATATCTATCATTTCTATCATATATACTGACCAGGCAGTTTGATGTTATCCTCTAGTAAGAACATGACAGATTTTTCCCTTTAATGAGACTCACTAAAGTAAAATGCCAACTTCATTTGCATCACAGTTAGAATCATAGAATGGTTTGGGTTGGAAAAGACCTTTAAGATCATCAAGTCCAACCACTAACCTAACACTTCCAAGTCCACCACTAAACCATATCCTTAAGCACCACGTCTACCCTTCTTTTAAATACCTCTAGGGATGGAGATTCAACCAATTGCCTGGGCAGCCTGTTCCAATGTCTGACCGTTCTTTCAGTGAAGCCATTTTTCCTGATACCCAGTCTAAACCTCCCCTGGCCCAGCTTGAGGCCATTTCATCTCATCCTATCTTTCCTTACTTGGGAGAAGAGACAGACACCCACCTCACTACAATCTCCTTTCTGTCAGCTGTAGAGAGTGATAAAGTCTCCCCTCAGCCTCCTCTTCTCCACACTAAACAACCACAGCTCCCTCAGCTGCTCCTCATAAGACTTGTTCTCCAGACCCTTCACCAGCTTCTTGATGGCTCTTCTTTGGACACGCTCCAGTACCTCAATATCTTCCTTGTTGCGAGGGGCCCAAAACTGAACGCAGTATTCCAGGCGCAGCCTCACCAGTGCCGAGTACACAGGGACACCCACCTCCGTAGTCCTGCTGGCCACACTATTTCTGATCAAGCTGTGATGCTGTTGGCCCTCTTGGCCACCTGGGCACGCTGCTGGCTCATGTTCAGCTGGCTGTTGACCAATACCCCCCAAGTTTTTTTCTGCCGGGCAGCTCTCCAGCCACTCTTCCCCAAGCCTGTAGCGTTGCCTGGGGTTTTTGTGACCAAAGTGCAGGACCCAGCACTTGGTCTTGTTGAACTTCATACAGTTGACCTCACCCCATCAATCCAGCTGGATTCCTCTGTAGATCCTACCTATCCTCGAGTAGATTGACACTCCTGCACAACTTGGTGTCATGTGCAAACTTTCTGAGGGTGCACTCGATCCCCTCATCCAGATCATTGATAAAGTTATTAAACAAGACTGGCCCCAACACTGAGCCCTAGGGAATACCACTTGTGACCAGCTGCCAGCTGGATTTAACTCCATTCACAACTCTGGGCTCAGCCATCCAGCCAGTTTTTACCCAGTCAAGAGTACACCCCTCCAAGCCAGAAGCAGCCCTTTTTTCCAGGGGAATGCGGTGGGAAATAGTGTCAAAGGCTTTACTAAAGTACATGTAGACAACATCCGCAGTCTTTTCCTCATCCACTAAGTGGGTCACCTTGTCATAGAAGGAGATCAGATTAGTCAAGCAGGACCTGCCTTTCCTAAACCCATGCTGAGGGGCCTGATCACTTTGTTATCCTGTATGTGCTGCATCGTGGCACTCAATCTGCTAGTGACACTTATCCGCTAGCGGTTGTTCAGGTTGGCAGTGATGAGGTAGCTGAGAGAGGTGCAAAGACAATCAAAAGGGACTTGTCAAAAGGGACTTGAGAGAACTGGGGCGATTACCTGAAGGATCAGGAGCACAGGTAGTGTCTTCCTCCATCCCGTCGGTAGCCGGGAGGCACACAGAAAGGAACAGGAAGCCCCACCTCATTAACACGTGGCTCAGAGGCTGGTGCCAGCAGTGGAATTTTGGTTTTTTTGATCTGGGGGCAGTTTACATGGCACCAGGCCTGCTGGAGAGAGATGGGGCTCACCTGTCGCAAAGGGGGAAAAGGATTCTGGCTCAGGAGTTAGCAGGCCTCGCTGAGAGGGCTTTAAACTAGATATGAAGGGGGAAGGGGATAAAACCAGGCTTGCTAGGGATGAGCCTGGGGGTGGCATGCCTGTGTTGGAGAACAGATCCATAGCTCAACTGAAGTCTATTAACACCAATGCACACAGCATGGGCAATAAACAGGAGGAGCTGGAAGCCATCGCATGCCAGGGAAACTATGATGTGGTTGCCGTCATGGAAACATGGCGGGATGACTCACACAACTGCAGTGCTACAATGGATGGCTACAAGCTCTTTAGAAGGGACAGGCAAGGAAGGAGAGGTGGAGGGGTAGCCTTCTATGTTGGAGAGTGTTTTGACTGTCTAGAACTCAATGATGGTAATGATAAGGTTGAGTGCTTATGGGTAAGGATCGGGGGGAAGGCTAATAAAGCAGATATCCTGGTGCGAGTCTGTTATAGACCACCCAGCCAGGATGAGGAGACAGATGAAGTTCTCTACAAGCGGTTGGCTGAAGTCTCACAATCTCTAGCCCTTGTTCTCACGGGAGACTTCATCTTACCAGATATCTGCTGGAAATACAACACAGCAGAGAGAAAGCAGTCTCGGAGGTTCCTGGAGTCTGTGGGAGATAACTTCCTGAGGCAGCTGGTAAGCAAGCCAACCAGGGGAGGTGTCCCGCTGGACCTGCTGTTTATGAACAGGGAAGGCCTGGTGGGTGAGGTGGTGGTCGGAGGCTGTCTTGGGCTCAGCGACCATGGCATGACAGAGTTTTCAATTCTTGGAGAAGTACGGAAGGGTGTCAGCAAAACTGCTACCCTGGACTTCAGAAGGGCAGACTTTGGATTGTTAAGGAGTCTGGTTAACAGAGTCCCTTGGGAGGCAGTCCTGAAGGGCAAAGGAGTCCAGGAAGGCTGGATGTTATTAAAGAAGGAAGTCTCAAAGGCACAGGAGCAGGCTGTCTGCATGTGCATTAGTCGAGAAGGTGGGGGAGAAGACTGGCTTGGCTGAATAGTGAGCTTTGGCTGGAACTCAAGAAAAAAAGGAGAGCTTACTACCTTTGGAAGAAGAGGCAGGAGGACTACAGGGATGTTGTGAGGTTATGCAGGGAAAAGATTAGGAAGGTGAAGGCCCATCTGGAACTTAAACTGGCCGCCACTGTTAAAGATAACAAAAAATGTTTTTATAAATACATCAGTGACAAAAGGAGGGCCAGGGAGAATCTCCCTCCTTTGTTGGATGTGGAACGTAACCTTGCCACGAAAGATGAGGAGAAGGCTGAGGTACTTAACGCCTTCTTTGCCTCAGTCTTTAATAGTCAGACTGGTCATCCTCAGGGTTGTCAGGCCCCTGTGCTGGGAAATTGAGATAGTATGTGGAAGGAAGTCCCAGTTGTTCATGAGGTGGCAGTCACCGACCCACTCCTTCACCTGGATGTTCATGAGTCCATGGGGCCGGATGGGATCCACCCGAGGATACTGAGGGAGCTGGCAGAGGAGCCCACCAAGCCACTGTCCATCATTTATCAGCAGTCCTGGTCAACCGGGGAGGTCCCAGATGACTGGAAGCTAGCGAATGTGACATGCCTCTACAAGAAGGGTTGGAAGGAGGATGCGGGGAACTACAGGCCTGTCAGCCTGACCTTGGTGCCGGGAAAGGACATGGAGCAGATCATCTTGAATGCCATTATGCAGCACATACGGGACACCCGGGGGATCGGGCTCAGCCAGCATGGGTTTATGAAAGGGAGGTCCTGCCTCACTAACCTGGTCTCCTTCTATGATAAGGTGACCCACTTAGTGGATGAGGGGAAGGCTGTGGACATTGTCTACTTGGACTTCAGTAAGGCCTTTGACACTGTCTCCCACAGCATTCTTCTGGAGAAGCTGGCTGCTCACGGCTTGGACAAGTGCACTCTGCACTGGGTTAAAAACTGGCTGGACGGCCGAGCCCAGAGAGCGGTGGTGAATGGAGTTAAAACCAGTTGGCGGCCAGTCACGAGTGGTGCTCCCCAGGGCTCAGTGTTGGGGCTGGTCCTGTTCAATATCTTCACTGATGATCTGGATGAGGGGAGTGAGTGCACCCGCAGTAAGTTTGCAGATGACACCAAGCTGGGTGGAAGTGTTGATCTGCTGGAGGGCAGGAAGGCCCTACAGAGGGACCTGGACAGGCTGGATCGTTGGGCCAGAGCCAACGGTATGAGATGCAACAAGGCCAAGTGTGGGGCCCTGCACTTTGGTCACAACCATCCCATGCAACACTAGAGGCTTGTGGAGGAGTGGCTGGAGAGCTGCCTGGAGGAAAAGGACCTGCGGGCGTTAGTTGACAGCCAGCTGAACATGAGCCATCAGTGTGCTCCGACGGCCAAGAAGGCCAATGGCATACTGGCTTGTACCAGCAACAGCATGGCCAGCAGGAGCAGGGAAGTGATCGTGCCCCTGTACTCGGCACTGGTAAGGCTGCACCTCAAGTACTGTGTTCAGTTTTGGTCCCCTCACTACAAGAAGGACATCAAGGTGCTGGAGTGTGTCCAGAGAAGGGCAACGAAGCTAGTGAAGGGTCTAGAGAACAAGTTTTAGGATGAGCAGCTGAGGGAGCTGTGGTTGTTTAGTGTGGGGAAGAGGAAGCTGAGGGGAGATCTTATCACTCTCTACAACTACCTGAAAGGAGGTTGTAGCAAGGTGGGAGTCAGCCTCTTCTCCCTAGTAACAAGCGATAGGACGAGAGGAAATGGCCTCAAGCTGTGCCAGGGGAAGTTTAGGTTGGATATTAGAAAAAACTTGTTCACCGAATAGGTTGTGAAGCATTGGAACAGGCTGCCCAGGGAGGTGGTTGAGTCACCATCCCTGGAGGTATTTAAAAGAAAGGTAGATGTGGTGCTTAAGGATATGGTTTAGTGGTGGACTTGGCAGTGATAGGTTAGAGGTTGGACTCGATGATCTTAAGGGTCTTTTCTAACCTTAATGGTTCTATGATTCTATGATTCAAGATGATCTGTTCCTTGACCTTCCGTGGCACGAGGAATCTACATGACAGGCCTGTAGTTCTCTAGATGCTCTTTCCAGCCCTTCTTGTAGATGGGGACCACATTTGCTAACATCCATTGAACTCGGACCTCCCCAGTTAGCCAGGACTGCTGGTAAATGATGGAAAGTGGCATGGTGAGCACTTCCACCAGCTCCCTAGTACCCTTGGGTGGATCCCATCTGGCCTTATAGACTTGTGAGTGTCTGAGTGGTGTAGCAGGTTGCAAACCATTTCCTCTTGGATTATGGGTGCTTCATTCTGCTCCCTGTTCTTGTCTTCCTGCTCAGGGAGCTTGGTACCTGGAGAACAGCTGGTCTTAGTATTAAAGGCTGAGGTAAAGAAGTCATTAAGTTCCTCAGCCTTTTTGTCAGCCTTTGTCACTATGTTTCCCCCTGCATCCAATAAAGATGGAGATTCTCCTTAGCCCTCCTTTTGTTGTTAATGAATTTATAGAAACATTTTTAGTTGTCTTTTACAGCAGTAGCCAATAAAAATTCTAGCTGTGTTTTGGCTCTTCTAATTTTCTTCCTGAATAACCTCACATCCTTGTAGTACCCCTGAGTTGCTTGCCCCTTCTTCCAAAGATCGTAAACTCTCTTCTTCCTCCTGTGTACGAGCCAAAGCTGTCTGTTCAGCTAGGCCAGTCTTCTCCCTCACTGTTTGTCTTTTGGTACGTGGAGATGGCCTTCTCCTGCGCCTTTAAGATTTCCTTCCTGAAGTATGTCCAGCCTTCCTGGATTCCTTTGCCTTTATAGTTATCTATAAGTAACAAGGCTGGGACTTGAAAATGCCTGGGGAAACATTAACAATATTTTCTGCAGACCAGAACAATAAAGGCGTTAATCATAAGACACCACGATCCATCAAGTTAATTCTACATGCTGAAATCTTGAAATGTACTTCAATCTGCCATTTGTTACATTCAAAAATGATCTCATTTTACTTGTCTCCTTTCTAAGCAAAGAGGTTCAGTTTTCAATTTCTTTTTGTGACATCTTTGCTATGTACTTTTTCTTGTTGCCTCCTGAACTTTTAATATCCTTTCTGAGAAAGTGCCTAGTGTTAGGCACTGAAGAAATATGGAGTATTTACACCATTTCTTATGAATCTATCTAATAACCTTGGTGCAAAATGTGAAATACCTTGCAGATGTAATGCAATATTTCTTAGAGGTGAAGCTGTGAGGATGATAAAATATGAATGATGTAGCAATTTAAATAATTTGGGAGAGCTAAGCTTAGCATTATAATAAACAAATGTTAATAATTTACATTTTAAAAGGTGTACTACAAAAATAGTTATTTCCAAAACTGAAGGGTGTTAGTAAACTGAAAATAAGGAATTCAGGTAGAATTTTTTTCTCCCTAAGTGAAATATATATCAGTAATCTGTTAAAGTTGGGTCACTGGAAAAGACAAAAAACGTACTTTTTTCATCTATGGAGCCAGTCTGGAATTGAAAGACATTTTGACAAAACATGGAAATGGTACTGAGATAAATCCAAATGAACAGGTGACAAATATTTTTTTCAGACCACAAGTGGCTTGAATTTCAGCTCATGTCTTTTGTCAGTGAGAGCAGGAAAACTCATTTGCCCTATAGAAAATTTAGACATTCCTATCCATCAACTTTTCATATCTATATTTATTCTATTATATCATCAATTTTCTCTTTACTTCTTAATTAGGCTTCCTAAACTTGCACATCATGGAACAGACAGAATACAAAAAGTTGTAAATAAGGAAAAAGATAAAATCTGCATACTAGAAACAGTACTGTTTCTCCTCCCTTTCCCATTCATATCAGTCTTTTTACAGAAGTCTTGATTCTAGCACTCTTGAATTGCTACTCTTCTGCTGAATTGAAATTATTTGGATTACTCAACAAATAAGGGCTACAGTTTTACATGCTTTGGCACAGTGAATCATTTCTTGCATTATGTGCTGCTTGAGCAATGTGTTTTTCCTTTCTCATGTGTAGCACTGACAACACTTTAATAACAATGTACTCTAAGTTTAAAATTAATTCAGCTCTGGGAACATGAACAGGTGTGGTTCAAATTCAAGAATGAACTAAAACAGGGCATTGTCAGCAGATGTCCACCTTATGTATATTTATGTCTGTGTGCTTTGAGAAGATTTTCCTTCACTCTTCTGTGATTAAGTCCCACATACGCTAATCAGAATGATGTGCTTCCAACAGGGAAAGAACATTCCTTTGAAAATGAAACACGAAAACTATCTCCTGCTTCGTTTTGTCTCTATCATTTTTTCAAGGAAAAAATTATTTTAAGATTGTAGCAGCAGTTAAATCTGACAGAATAAACAATAATGCTTTGCTGTCTTCCAAATATGTATCCATGCCTGTGTTTATTTTTAAATCCAGTGCTGTCAGCTTGATTTATGATGTAGCAACAGCCTTTTGTTGAAATACCTGGAATATTTCATTTTAGATTACCTTCTCCTTGATGAGCACATGAAATATCTTGCTTTGTATGTGACATTAAGAGAAATATTTGTCATCTCTACTATTATTGCTAAATAAAAAGTGCCACCATTTCATATCAAAGTTGCAGATCATAAAACATCAGAAGTTCTGGCTTTTATATATGGTTTTTCCTTCTTATCTTATACTGTATTTTATTAGATATGTGATATGCAGAACCTTATTTCTATACTACATGTGCACTGTGTTGAATCAGATCTTACCAAAATCAGTGTAAATAACCTCAACTGACATCATTTGGACAGAAGTCATTGGAGCAGGCTCACTTCAATAGTGAATACATATATAGTTTCATTTTATTGGTTTAAATCTAGATTTGGTTCATATTTGCTCACTGATTAAAACTTGTGCTTCACCTTCAATCCTCTTGAGGTTTAACCCCAGCTGCCAGCTAAGCCCCACAGAGCTGCTTGCTCACTTCCACCAGCGAGATGAGGGAGAGAATCAGAAGTGTAAGTGAGAAAACTGAGGGGTTCAAGTAAAGACACTTTAACAGGTAAAGCAAAAATTGCATCACACACAAAGCAAAATGAGGAATTCATTCACTCCTTCCCATCAGCAGGCAGGTTTTTAGTCAATTTAAGGAAATCAGGGCTCCATCACGCACAACAGTTACTTCAGAAGACAAGCACCATCACTCCAAACACCCCATCCTTCCTCTTTTATTAACCCCAGCTTTTGTTGCTGAAGCACGGTATCACCTGGTATGCAATATCCCTTTGGTGAGTTGGGGTCACCTGTCCTGGCTGTGTCCCTCCCAGATTCTTGTGCACCCCCAGCCTACTTGCTGGTAGGGCAGCATGAGAATGAGGAAAGGCCCTGGCACCGTGTAAGCACTGCTCAGCAATAGCTAAAACATTGGTGTGTTATCAACACTGTTTTGATCACAAATTCAAAATGTGGAACCATACTAGCTGCTGTGAAGAAAATTAACTCTATTCCAGGCAAACTAAGCACAAAACTATATGCTGATCTTCTGTCCATTTGAATGAAAATCACACATTACATTGGGCATTAAATAAGGTGAACTGTTAAGCATGGAACTAAATCAAGTGTTTAAAGCTTATGTTAATCACAGAACCACAGAATGGTTGAGATTGGCAGAAACCTCTGGAGGTCATCTGGTCCAACCCCCATGCTCAAGCTTCATTGGCTAGAGCCAGTGGCCCATGACCACATCCTGATGGCTTTTGAATATCTGCAACGATGGAGAATCCACCAGCTCTCTGGGCAACCTGTTGCAGTGCTCCATCACCCTCACAGTGAAAAGGTGTTTCCCAATATTCAGAGGAAACCTCCTGTGTTTCAGTTTGTGCCCATTGCCTCTGGTCCTGTCAAACACCTTTCCTGCACCCCATCCTTCTTCCTGGACTCAACTTCACTCCTGAATTCTTTACTTCTTCCCCCTGGACAGTGCAGGGGGACAGGGAATGGAGGTTACTGTCAGTTCATCACACTTTGTCTCTGCTGCTTGTTCCTCCTCACACCCCTATATTTTATTGCTAAGCAGACATCATATGGTATGGAATATCCCTTTGACCAGTTTGGGTTATCAGTCCTGGCTATGTTCCCTCCCAATTTCTTGCCCATCCCTAGCCTACTGTCCTTTGGGGATGAGGGGAGATGCTGGCAAGACTGTTGATGCTGAGTGAGCACTGCTCAGCAGCAGCCAAAACACTGGTGTGTTATCAACACCTTTCTAGCTACCAGTGCAAAGCACAACACATCCCAGCCAGACCCAATACAATCTCCACCCCTTACTCGATACCATTTTAATCATGCTACGGTCCCACATAAATTAATACATATAAATTCCTTCTAACCACCTCATTATATTTAATTTTCATTACTGAATTCTCTTCTTCCGACACTTAGAACTTATACTACATGCTTAAACCATCTTTATAATGAACATACAGATTTATACATTCTCATTAACTACTATTCTTGGTCCTTTAAGAGATAGATATAATTCGCCCATTCCACGGGCTTCCATCACTTCTCCAATGTCCTCCTTATATTGGCACACCCAAAACTGCACACAGTACTAGAAGTGGGGCCACACCAGTGCAGTGCAGAGTAGGACAACCACCTCCCTCAAGTAGTTAGCTGTGCTGTGCTTGATGCACCTGAGGACATGGTTGGCCCTTTTGGCTGTCAGGGTACAGTGTTGACTCATACTCAAGTATATACATTGACGACAGCCCCACTGAACCTTCTCTTCTCTAGATGAAACAGTCCCAGCTCTCTCCACGTCTCCTCACAAGAGAGATTTTCCAGTCCTAGACAGATTTCTCCAAAGGGCATCCCAGAGATGGAGAACACCTGTGAACTCAAAAAGCTTAGAGAAAACTACTGCAGCTAGGAACACGTTTTTCTAACTTCAGTGGATGCCAAGTTCTAATCCCAGAAGGAACAATTTGGCCTATCACACCATCATTGAAGTTCAGTGCAAGGCAGAAGTCAGCAAAGGGGCTGGCCTTCCTTCTCAGGCTGGCTTTTCCAAGTTATTGCCTGCTGCTCTTGCGGCAGCAAGATGCCACTTGTGCCCTGGGTCTGGGGTCAGGGATGCACTAAGAGCTGCCTCCAGCATCTGGTGCTGGAGAAACGCCCACATTTCTTGCCATCCAGGTCAGCTTAGGCACTTGCATGGTGCACCAGGGGGATGGGCAAAGCACTGCTGCACATCACATACTTGCCCCCTGTTCTCCTTCATGCTCCCAGCTCTGCCCTGAGGCACTCCCCTCCTGTGCCACTCACAGCTTGTGCGGGAGTATAGAGGGAAACAAGAAGGAGGCATCCTCATAACTCTCCATCTTGGAGAACTCAAGATAGTGTTTGTGCAATGAGGACAAGAGGCAACCTTCCTGAACATGAGCCTGAAGCCATCTTTACAGCTTGATGCAAAGTGGCAGCTGGCAAAGGGGCTGGCCTGCCTTCTCAGGCTGCTTTTTCTTCTCAGGGACCAAGTCTCAGCTGGGTCCACAGCACGGATCTTCAACGCAGTGGCACATGCTGTGCTGTGTTGCTTAAGCACTGCCCTGAAGCGTAGCAGCCCTCCACATGCCAGAGGCGCTGGCTGCCCTCTCCTGCAGAAGCCCTGGCTGTGGCCATTTTTTGGGAAGGTAACTCTGCAGAGGTGCGAGGCTGGACAGGGTGTTTCCCACGCTCCCTAGTGCAGCTGCATTATGAACAGGACAAGCAGAGCAGGACAAAACTGCAGGGACTTCATGTCACGGCAAGACTCTGGATGACATCCTCTGCTCACCCGACCCCTGGAGAAGCAGCGTGGCTTGCAGAAGGAGTGCCCAAGTCCTGTGCTGAAGGGGGTCTCCCCAGGTCCTAGTGGGGAAGGGCTCTGTTGGACTCCTCCAGGCTGAGGGCACAGGCAACGTTGCCCTCAGCTAAGTAGCTACCTGGCCAGGGCCAGGCTGTGACCTTCTCTCGGCCCTGCCATGGTGACACCAGGAGCCTGCTGCACAGGGTCACAGGGAGGGAGCCCAGCAGGCTGTCCCAGCTGTGCCCAGTGCATGGCCACCAAGGGCAGGGACAGCCCCCAGCCCCTGGGCACAGGGACCGCCTCGGGGCCAGCACCCCAAATGCCTTCCTCCTGTGTAGCCCTCTGGTGAGATATGGAGGGCTGCCACCCCAATGACACAGTGCCACCATGCGGCAACGCAGCCATCACCATGGACGGGCAGGATAAAAGGGCATCCTCCCGCGCCCCACCGCCAGCCTGACAGGCTGTGCCATCGGGACAGAGCTGGCCAGGGGTCACCCCACGGCATGGGAGAGGACCTCTTGGGGGGGGGTCAGTGGGATTAACTGGAGAGGCTGAGGAGGAAAGGTTCAAGGCCGCTCGAGGTTGCTGGAGGTTCTCTGCCACAATCCCAGCTCCTGGCAGGGCTGTGTTCAAATCTGCATCTGCTGGATGGAAATCCTGCTTCATCCCTCCTTTGGGGAATGGAGACAAGCTCCTGGGGAGACGAGAAGCACCACAAACACCTGGAGGTGCCTATAGCTGTCGGGCCTTTTCAGCTGGATAGCAGTGGCACAGGTTGGCTTGGTGGCCTGCCAAGACCATGGGAATGTGTTCTCGGTGCTTGAGGAGCGCTGCAGAGCTCACCGTCCTCATCCCCTGCAGAGCCAGTGGCAGCGGCACTAAGGAATGGGCTGCAGAGATGTTGCAAGGGCTATCAGAGCCAGCATCTTCCCCAGTGCTTCCCCACTGGTGTCCTGCTGGGCACAGGAGGGATTCTCGTCCCCAGGGTTGATCTGTCTGGGGGCTTCTGCCACTCTCAGAAGCCCCTGAGATGGCTCTGGGTTGCAGGAGGGAAGGAGTCAGGCAGCGGTGGCGTCCCTGCTAGGTGTGACCAACCATGGGGCTGGGATGCAGGTCTTGCTCACACGCTCAGGGAACAAAGGATCGCCAGCTCTGGGGTCAGGAAGGAATTTTTCCCCCCAGGGCAGATTGGCACTGGTCCCCGGGTTTTTTTCCTTCTTCTGCAGCACTGAGCACGGCCACTTGCCAGGGCTCCTCTGGGCCTCTTTGGGCAAGTTCCTGCCTGCTGTTCTTGCAGTGATGAGATGCTTCTTTTTCAGCATGACGATGCCATGGGTGTCCTGGGTCTGGGGTCTGGAGGGAATTCTTTCCCCTGGGGAGGTTAGCTGAACATGAGCCAGCAGTGTGCCCAGGTGGCCAAGAAGGCCAACAGCATCCTGGCTTGTATCAGCAACAGCATGGCCAGCAGAAGCAGGGAGGTGATCATGCCTCAGTACTCGGCACTGGTGAGGCCACACCTCAAGTGCTGTGTTCAGTTTTGGGCCCCTCAGGACAAGAAGGACACTGAGGTGCTGGAGCGTGTCCAGAGAAGGGCAACGAAGCTGGTGAAAGGTCTAGAGAGCAGGTCTTATGAGGGGAGGTTGAGGGAACAATGGTTATTTAGTCTGGGGAAGAGGAGGCTGAGGGGAGACCCTATTGCTCTCTACAAGTACCTGAAAGGAGGTTGTAATGAGGTGGGTGTTGGTCTCTCCTCCCACGTCACTAGCAATGGAACAAGAAGAAATGGCCTCAAGCTGCATCAGGGGAGGTTTAGATTGGATATTAGAAAAATTACTTCATTGAAAGAGTGGTCAGACATTGGAACAGGCTGCCCAGAGAGGTGGTGGAGTCACCATCCCTGGAGGTGTTCAAAAAACGTGTAGATGTGGCACTTCAGGGCATGGTTTAGGAGACATGGTAGTGTTGGGTTGACGGTTGGACTTGGTGATCCTATAGGTCTTCTCCAACCTTAATGATTCTATGATTCTATGAAACCAAGGTCTGTAACTGTCCCCTCCTTGCAAACACTCTGGTTTGCAATTGTGACAAATGTTGGAGTTATTAATGTGGGATAAATCATAAAGAATTAAAATTAATGGAGCAAGAATTTTTTTAGGAGAATAACTGACAAATACAGCATATCTATGTTCATATGAAAAAGGAGCAGGAAATAAGGCTCATACAAATCTTGCCCTCTCATTCCCCATATTTATGGATTTGTTGAAGTATTTGTTCTTATTTTCCATATGTCTTTTTTTTAATCTTAGATTTTCTGATTCATTTTATATTAACTCCCAATAAAATTTTCCTCTTAAACTGTTGCTCTCACTCTTTCCAGATAGACTGTATTGGCTTTCCGTCAGTCACTATTTTCTACTTTCTGGTTCTAGGAAAGCACATTGTTAGAATACTAGGCAGAATCAGTTTGAAAGCTCAATGTCTTAAAGGTATGATTTGTTGCTAAGTATGGTAGCATACCATAGAGGTTGCAATATTTTGTTGGGTAAACACATAAAAGAAAAGGATATTACCTACAAGAACCTTCTGGCATTTCTTACATTGGTTTGATTTTTCATAGAGTCTGCTCTGAAACTAAAAGGATTTAATTTTCATCACTGGGAAAAAGGATGAACAGAAACTATTTCCTTCCCCTGCTTATTATGTTTCATTCTTGGTGTACATCATACATAGATTTGCCACAGGAGTGAAGTGAACATAAAGATACTTTCATTCCCAGGTGGGCATGCTCCCGTCTGTGATGATGTAGGCTGTGACTTTCTACCTTGCCCTTAGATCAGTCCTTCATGGTAAAATATTTGGCTGTACCATATCCTGGTATAACATTTGCCCTAGCTTAATCTTAACAATTTTACAGGGTTTTTTTGTTTTGTTTTGTTTCTTTTTTTTAAAGGATGGACAAGAGCTTACCCTCCACCCTGTCCTGGATCCCCAGATTTCTTTCTAAAATGTTTGCTGTTTTTCTGGGAAGAGGAGGAGTGGGGTTAGTGACTTACTGTACTCAAACACCTACTGGGCGCTTGCCTTAGAAGCTGTGCTGCTTTGTCTCTCTCTGACTTTTGTGAGTGTTATGTTGGACACTCACAGCAGAGAAAAAAAAAAAGCCAGTAGATATGTGTGCTAGCTTTGGCTGGGATAGAGTTAATTCTCTTCACTGTAACGCCTGTGGCAGTCAGGGACCTTTCCAGCTTCCCGCGCTCTGCCAGGTGGGCAGGAGGCCGGGAGGGGCGGGGCCACAGCCGAGGCAGCTGACCCCGACTGGCCAATGGGATGTTCCTTCCGTACCATGTGACACCATGACCAGCACATTAACGGGGCAGCTGGTGCATGGGGGGGTGGCTGTGGTTCTGGGGTTGGTGGTGTCAGGTTGGTAGGTGGTGAGTGCCTGCATCACGGGCTGTTGGTTTTGGGTGTTCATTCTGCCTTCCCTCCCCCTTGCCTTGGATTTTGTGCCTCTCATTGTTTTTCTTTTCATTACATTATTGTTGCTTTTATTGTTATATTTTAATTATTAAACTGCTCTTATCTCAACCCACAAGTGTTACCCTTCTGATTCTCTCCCCCATCCCACCAGTGGGGGAGTGAGCGAGCGGCTGTATGGGGCTGAGCTGCCGGCTAAACCACAAGAATTTGTTCAAATCCAACTGCGTTTTTCTTTTTAATATTCCTTAAACAAAAGCAATTTTAAGAGCTTACATCACACTTCTAGCAATATCTTGAATCATATTGGTTCCCAAAATTATTTCAATTCTGCAGCTCCCTCAAAGCCTCATTGTGTCTTTTGTAGTAGCACCACATTAATAGGATACGCAGTTTCTGTTATCATTTACAGCAGCTCTGGCTGTTATTTGAACCTGAAAAATTTCTAAGTTTCTGGGACACTAGCCATTTGAGATTTTTCAAATTAATCTTTACATGAAGTGAATTCTCCACTAGACTTGTATTAAAAGGTGAGGAAGAATTATTGGCATGATGTCATCAACTTCAAAGATAATTTGTAAAGTGCTCCTCTAGCTGTGGCTACCAAGCAGTATTTTAGGTAAAGCCTTGCTATTTTACATTTTGGAGAGTTTGAAAGTGTCAAACACATTAATGGTATTGACTTTGTCTATCACTGACAGAAAACAATAACAGCTTTCAATCTTAGAGTTTAGAACTAACATTTTAGGACACAGTTCTGTACTGAAAATTAGAAATGCATGTTACAGATTTCAGGATTGCCTGGCACCTTCCAAGCAGAGACCAGAGAAGGCCCAAATGGTACTGCTGCTTTTGATGTATCTTCAGAAATCTTCCTTCTGCTCTGGCTTGTAGGTGAGCACAGGAACAATTGGTGCTCCTGCAAAGCTTCTTGAGTTGTCCATATTTTTAAATTAACAGAATTGATTCTTATCAATGGCTGGGTAAAACTTTCATTCCGACAGCTTTAGCCCTCTTGCAAATGTAGGCTACAAAGGTTTCCTTCCATTAAAAGGCAATATTTCATTCTGAAGTTTTGAATGTGAATCACCAGAGCAATGGAAACCACTGGAGAGTGTAGGTCACATCACAGCAAAGTTTAATGTCTCATTAAAAACTTCAATATTTTAGCCATAGTCTTTAAAATAAACAAGGCAAAAAGCATTATTAAATTAGATTAAAATGGTGAGAAATTAGGACTATAATCTGGAAACTAGCATTTTTCATCATAAACAAAAGAATAGATTTATATAAGCACATGATCAGCTGCTTTTTTAATATCAGAAATTCTTTCCCCGTCCCACTGTTTACCATCTTCTCCTATTGCCTTTATTGTGGGTGACATTTACTTCGCAAGTTCCTTTTAATAACAAGTGATCCCAACAGTATGTCAGCATTGAAAATTATTTTCTCTAATGAGAAAACAAAAAAAATAAAGCAAAGAAAACATGCTGCTTTTTCATTGCTGAGGCCTTCACTCCAGGAAGAAAAAGAAAAGGCAGAGCATGGGGTAAGCTTGCAGAATAACAGAACTTTTGCTGGTTTCCATGTCACTGTGCATTGCAGTCCTACTTAGGCTCTGAATCCTGTTGCATGTGTCCTTATTCCAGTGCAGTTGAAAAAGTGCATGAGCAGTACTGGTGACTGATCACTGGGTAAGCATTGCACAGTGCTTTGGAAAACCACTTTTTTTTCACACCAGTTATATTATGGCTTTTTGCCCTTGCATCAGTTTTAGTAACTGGTCGTCTGGACATAGTTGTGATAATTATCTGCAGAAGAGAAGGACTTTGACACTTTTCAAAAGGCAGCGGCTTAGGATGCTATTCTTTGAATGGATTTTAAGAGTTAATTGCTTATTTTTTAAAGGTCTTACACATCCTGAACAAGTGGAGGATGTTGTCACAGAATTTCACAGGCAGCTATTAGAAGTATTATCTTCTTATAACTGTAGCTGCTGCAGTGTCTGGAAAATCTAGAATTTAATATTTCATCAGACCCAAACACTTCCTTTATTTTTGCCTAATAAGAAACAAAAATAATTTTGTTTACTAAAATAGAATTATATAATTGTTTTGCAGATCCTTTGGTAGTAACTGGAGTTGTTTTCAAGGGATTTAAGGCAGCAGTTGGTTGGTGACAACTCCCACTCGTTGCAAAGTATTATGTATACTTGTTGCCACAAGGTTGACACAAATACTTATCTGACAATATGCAGAGGTTGGTCGTGAGTAATTTAAATTTATGCACCACAAAAAAAGGATTTTGCTACACTTAGAAACAAAGCATTTCAGGTGCTTTTTCTTCCTTTACAAACATAAATCTTTAGCCTCATTATCGACTCATTACTTCAGCTTTACATGTGTGAAATATCCTGCTCTGTCTAAGCAGTACTTGTATAACAAGAGAGAATTGGGCTTTTTGCATCCTGTTGTCTCCTTAAGCATTTCCAGGTGTAGGACTGATGGTTTTTTACAGATCTAACATGTTAATACTCCTGGTGAAATTAAAGATACTATGTAAGTACTTAATTTAAATTTACCATAAGCTCACAAAAGAAATGTTAAGGCAAATACTGATGAAAGGGGGGGCTAAGCATTTGTTTATATATTTTCCCTGCTTCATTACATTACAGAAATTTGTCAATGTTGGGCAGTGTTTTATTTTATTTTCCATTTTTCTTTTTTCCCTCCATTTTTCCCCTTTGTATTCGCCTGCCCGCCTTCCCGCCTTCCGGCCTCTTTCATATATATCTAAAAGTTTGGTCACACTCTTTAGTTAGACATAATCAAAGTCCAAAGACATGGCAATCAAAGTCCAAAAAACCACATTATTTATGTTTAGGGTGAGAAGTAAATGCAACATATCCACTGCAACATATCACCAACTTGTTCAGCCCTTCAACAGATACACCTATCCAAGGGCTTTTCTGTACTGGTAATATTTTGGAACTATCTAATATTAATTATTTCTAAGCAGATGAGGTTTGTAGGCAGAAGTTGGAGCCTAAGTAACGTGCTACTTAGCATGGATTATAGATGAGATGAAAGTCATCATTAGATCGATTGCCTGGGATTATAATATATCTAGATATGTACATGTCTCTTAGAAATGTTGATTCACTTGTAAATCTGCATTCCATTTTACAGTAGAAAGTTTTCTTGTTTTATGGAATGTATTTTAGTTTAAGGTGGTCACCTAGGTTCACATTACCAATTCCTAGTTTTGTGTCTATTATATATATATGTCACTCTTTTGGATTCAGTGTGCTTATGTATGAGGTCTAGGTAATACAACACCAACTAGAAATATACAAAAGGGAATAAACTTGGTATTCCACTTCCTGCTGATACAGGAATGCATAGAGACCAATTTTAACCTTAAAAGGCAGACAAGCAAGGCAAAAAACTATGAAGACTAATGTTAACTATAAACTGCTGAAATGGTAGAGACCTAGCAAAACACTGACCCCTTAATTAGTTTTGAGTCAGCACATGGAACAAGCATTTCCAGCTTCCCTGCTACACAGGTAAGTCACAATTCTTCAGGTGTTAGTACTGGAGATTTTGAGTGTCTTTCTCACATTGAGGTTTTTTTTTTTTTCCCACTGTAAATATCTTCAGATTTCTCATTCCATGAATTTATTCTGTAACAGGAATGGCCAACAGTGACATGCAGCTCTAAGTTTGTTTATTTACTTTCTTCCTTTTTCTTACTATTTTTTTTAAACTGTCATCTGAATTAAGCTGAAGCCAAGAGCTGGTATGTGTGGTCAGTATATGGTGTGCTTTTGGTATGGGGGTTGTTATGGGAGAGGTGAGAGGGAGGAGGTGTGAGAATGGTGTGAGAGCTGCTATAGCTATGAATTTTATTTGTGGCTCTTTAACATTGTATGCTTTCTTTTCTTGGCCTGAGAAAGCTTGACCACCCCTGTAATATGAAATTTAATTGTGGAATATGTTTGTTATCTATTAAACTTTACTTTCTGTAGTGCTGTTCTCTCTATACTTCGCAAGAAGTAATTTATCATCTTCTTAGTTGGGAAATGTAATATTCTTTATCACTCTGAATGTGCCTGCTGGGGAAATGAATGTAATGCTGGAGAAGGAGTGAAGAGCTATGACATTATGTGTCTCTACTGTTTCTTTATGTGCCCAAATAAGTTAATTCACTTTATCATTTATCTGCAATATGAAAAAAATGATCATTCATTTCACAAAGTACAAAAGTCACGTGGAAATTCCTCTCTCACTTGAGGTCTTAGTAGTACTACATTGTCTCTGTGTAATATAACAAATTTGAAATATTTGATTTGCAGCCATAATGTAAAGGTCTTAATCTTAATTATTTCAACCTTGCTTGGGTTTTAAAATTTTTACTAGTTTCCCACATCATTAAAAAATTATATTTAACTCTCCTAAAAAGAGTCCAGTTTATCTATATGCCTTGTTTTAACTTTGCCAGTGATAGAAGGTATGTTATTTCTTAATGTGATTTTATTTCAGGCTTTCTTCAAATATTATCTGCAACTGACATAGTCAATGCTCTGTCAGGGAAGTGTATGGGTAGGAAAACAGCCAAGAATCACCTCAAGAATTCAAAAGAATTGTAAAAGGTAGGCGTCTGATGCACAAGGCTCTTTTTTTATAATGTTCCACTTTTGTGCCAGATCCATGCAGCTCTGACATGATTTATAATATATTTGCTACTACATAAATATGCATTGCTTAAAAGTTATGCCAATTTCATTTACAGAGTCAATCTCAGAAGGACGTTTAAGCAACAGCTGAAGCTAAATCAGTGTAACTTAATATACCATTTTGCATGTTTTTTAGTGATTGTGATGAGGGAGGCATCTTTCTAATTGCTGTGGAGTTGCCTGTGCTCATCACAAAATTAAGGAGTTTTTCCCCCAGGTAGTAAGAACTGCCTATGTAGCATTGTAAAAAGGTTAAAACTTCATTTTTTTACTTTCATGACTTTTATTGACAGAAAGGAGCACAAGTCAGAAAAACAGAGACCTTCAAAGAAAGAACCCAGTATCTCACTCTAGTTCTTGCCGTCTGTACTGAAACAAATCAGCAGGTGCTTCTGAGGCAGACAGGGACTCACTTATATGTAAGGTTGAGTCTCACACTACAAATTAAGTACTTTTCCTTATTTTTAGAGCTATATGTAATGAATATAATATGCCTATACAAGGTTAGCTGATGAACTTTTTGAGCTTTCTTATCCTTAATAGAGTAGACACTCAAAACAGGCATTCAACTGAAATGGCAAGTTCTTAGATTTAGCAAGTTGAACTAAACTCTTTTCTCCATCTTAGTAAGATGGCAACATGCACAATAAAACTAACTTGCAATACTGTTAAAAGCTTAAATAATGTGACATTATTCCCTATAATAGAAATAACTTTCTTACAATTTTGTGACAGAGGATTGCTAATGAAAATAATCTACACTGATAGGATTTGCTTTATTTCAAGATAGTATCGTTTGGGTTATAAATCACGAATAAAACAGTAGTGGAGGACAGCTTAGGATTTTGGTCCAGATCTTTCTTCAAATCTCCACTATGCTCACTGCCCAAAATCTTTAACTGAGAGAAATAGTGAGTAATATGAGCCTGTCTTCACTTGCACATAGGAGATTGTTGTGTGTTTAAAATAACTATCTTCACAGTATTATAATAGTCTTGAAATGAAATTGGTTGCAGTATTAACCACATGATCAAGTATGAAGTGTTCAGACCACTTTTTTTCCCTTTCTTTGGGTGGATTTTTTGGTTTCTTTTTGTGTTTTTTTTTGTTCGTTTGTTGTTTTTTTTTTTTGTTTTTTTTTTTTTTTTAAATATTCTGGTCATTTAACTCTTTGGTCATTTAAAGGCAAGAGACATACTTCAGGGGAAAAAACATATACCTCTGTTTGAGGAAGTATGGGGGGGGGTCCAATCTGGAAGCATGGCATTTTGCCCCACAAAAAGTTCCTTCACCTGTTGTCCAGTGTAGCTGGGATGTACAAGATCATCTACATTCATATTTTCAGTCCCTGGAAAATTGTCTGCATGTATTCAGTAGTCCACTTTGGATCTGTAATGTAAGCATTAGAGATGATAACTAATTTGGAGAAATCATCTTGTTCTGTAGTCCTACTGATGTTACATCTCTACAGAATCCAGTTGTGTGATGACCTTGCAGAAAGCTAAAACTACTGGGTTTTACCTACATTACATCACCCTATAAGGAAAGTTGATAAACAGCATGTTCAAAGTATACAGTATTATATATCCGAAAATAATAAACTGGGGATGGGAGCCAATGTAACAGTTTGTGTCCATTTCCTAAGACTTCCCACTCCAGTCATTTTACAAAGGAGGATTCACAACACTGTATAAAATTAGTGGCAGCAATGAGGTGTAGATATGCTACATTTATTACAGAACATACTTTTTAAACTAAAACTATTTTGCTTTCTTTGGTATGACCTTTAACTAAGGTATATCTATCTCTTTCTCTTTGATGCATTTTTGTCTGTGTTAGATACAGCAAATACTGCTGCGAAACTTAGGTGTTGTTCATACATGGGCTTTAGGAGTAGCTTCCCCAAAATCATCCTTTGGAGCTAATAAGACTGGTTCAGGATGTATAACAATCTAGGTGGAAATGGATTTCAGAGTGTTTTTTCACTTCTGTTTCTTTCCTTTTACTCCCATGATTGTCTGATATACTCTTCAGCATACCTGTTCACTGTCAGATTCCTTTACTTTTCAGCGGAAAATAAAAAAATTTTGCAACCTTTCCCCCTTACCTCCCAGAAATGGGATCACAGGTTTTTCTGCTAACAGCAGTGACATGTAGGAGGCTTATAAGACACCACAGTCTTGATATAGAGGAAGATTAATATTATTTTGTCATCATATGGGATGATAATTGATAAAACTATGCCAAATCATTGGGCAACTCATCTAATCTGTGATTCGAAATGTTTGCTTAACTCTTCATAATAATATTGAGGGCCCTCTGTTATGTATGTTCAGCCCTTGGTTTATTTCTTAGACCTCTCAGGGTCACGTTTAGAAAGTTTGTTTCCACTCTTTCTTGTCTAGACTGTGCTCTTCCTAGAAAGGTTGGACTAGATGATCCCTGAGGTCCCTTCCAGCCTGGGATTCTGTGATTCTATGAGTGAATGAACTTGAGATGTTGATCACTTACCTCTGATCACCTGTCATTTAGACAGAATTGGAATTTACTGAACCTGCTTGTTATTTTATACAAGTACAATTTTAGAAGAAATAAGTGTCCTGGATGTATCTTTCCTGCAGTTGTGTTGTTCTGATTCCTCTTTTCTTTAAATTTCATCCTTTTAGAAAATTGTCGTATGAAATGAAGAATTTACTTTCTCAAAAAAAAAAAACCAACAACCAACAAACGCAAAAAACAACCCATAGAAGAAACAATGTTCTGAAGAGTGCTTCTACCAGGTTTAAATTCTAACACTGAAGTGTAGAAAAGAGTTCTTGCCCTCTTGCTAACAGGTATGCCCAGCACAGTCTTTACTTAAGTGCTGCTACAGATAGATGCCTGTGTAATTTTGATGCATTGAGCTTTCAGGGATTCAGTTTACTTGAAACTTTTGGAATTCTGTTGGAATTTGAATACTCCTCTGACCGCTAAAATACTGCAAGACTATTTTATATCAAGATAAACATGATCTAGCAAACTGAAAAAGAACAACAGAAAACTAAGAAACATGAACCTTGTGCTAATAAACTTGACATCCCTTGGTGGTTAAGATTCTGGAGGTTTAACTTGCTGTATAAGTTGTAAAGACTACTTCTGCATCACTGGAGCTGTGCTGATACTGTGATGACTGTTAATCTTAAAAGCCAAATGAGATGTCTGATTACTATTGCATCATGTTTGAAACACTGTACTCTCTTGGTCATAGAAAGCCCCATGCATTATCAAATCCTGCTGCAGTAAAAATTATGACTTGAAGTTTTATAAAATAATTTCACAGAAGATTCTTCTTGGGGAAGAAAAAAAATCAGAACCCCAAACCCTTTTCTCCTTAAAAAAAAAAAAATTCCCCGAAGAATTAATTTCCATCTTAGCAATCAAAAGCCTGCTGATTTTCACAAGTAATTGGTGCTGAAGCACTCGTCATACTACTGCTGTGCCAGACATGCCAGAACTTTCACTAACTTGTACTTGCAGTTTAGAGACAGAAGTATTACCAGCTTAACTCAAAAATCATTGTCCCCCTAAAATATTAAATGCAAATACAGTGTTTGTCAGGATTTACAGATCTATGTGTACATATTTGCATCTTGTATTTTTAGATTAGCCTTCAGCTTGTTGCTTAGCTTTCTTAACACATTCTAGAGAAATTCCCATTTAATGCAAGTTCTTCAATAAATCCTGAAAAATTTCTTGCATTTCATTGAAGTTCTTCATTTAGTTCTATTCTAAAGTTAGGAGAACATATTTTTTTATCTTTGCAGGACAGTGTGGTGATATAGTAATATGCATTTAAAGCACTTTTGCAGGTTTTTTTAATTACAACAAATAAGCTGCTCTTTTCTCTAGAAAGATGCCAGGCTGATAAAATTTAAGTTGAACATAAAGAATATGAGAGTATTGACAAATGCTTTAATAAGCCTATTTAATATACACATATGAAAGAGTGATTGCTGACAAACAGAGAATTACGGCATTGGTTTTTTGCACGTGGAAACTTTACATTAATAAGGACTCTTTTAGTGACTTTAATACTAATCCTTCTTATTTTGATATTCCCAGTGTTTAATATGTGAAAATATTCCACACACAGAGACAATATTTTCAGAAGAATGTAGCCTACAATGAAAAGACCCTCTTGGGAAAATATAAAGGAAGGATAGATAGGAAAAAAAAAAAAATTGGTACACCATTCATTTGTGTTTATTGCTGTTTTTTCACTTGAGTTATATAATGGGTTAGTGTAAGGACTAAAATAATAGTTATTATAACACATGTATAACCATTATAATACATACTGGTTAATTTAAGAACTGAAATGGCAACAGGAGCAGACTCTGTTTACCTATTACTTTTCCTATCATTCTTCTGTGATGTAGCTTTTCCCTTGCCCATTCCTTTCTCCTCATCACTCCCTCTCTATCTGCACTTATATTTGCAGAGTCATTGTACAGCTGTGTACTTACCATCACCAGCGTAGCTGAATGAGTACCCTCATAGGCTACATAAATGGTACATCAAAGATTATATCTAAAGAGAGACTTAGGTTTTGCAACCCTCTGTACTTCCAGAATTCAGTGGTAGCTCCATAAATTGCCTGTAAAAACTCTGGAAATGTTAGGTGTCACTCAAAAATCAACAAGTGTGGTACAAATGAGCACAAAACTTGATTCTGCCTACACTGAACACTGTGAAAGCAGCCTGCAGGAAAGTGTACAAGTGTACTGCTGTAGCCTCAGTAAGTGAAGAGCCTGCATCTTTGTTTTTGAAGTTCTAAACCCTAAATCATGGTCTGACTATTACCTCTTTCTGTTTCATGTAAAGTATACCAATTATCCTTGTAGTAGGGACTGAATACTGAAGGTTTTCTGTCTGACATTTTATCAATGTGACAGGGATATACCATCTCTTTATAATCAAGTGAATCTTGGCTTTTGCTCTGTTTCCACAGTAAGGGTATAGATTCAGGCTTTGTCAAAAGCATGATGGAAGCAGTTGTTCAGTAGGGTAAATAACTTTGCAGGAAAATTCTAGAAAAGCATGTCTGCATAAGGCAGAGCATAAACTAGAGTATAGAGGTATTTAGTGAAAAGTAAATGGTTGAACTCCTTATCTTAGGGTACAAAAGCAATTATCACACAAAATCTTGGATGGAACAATCATTTGCTTTTTGAACCTCTGTCTCTGTCCTTCCCCACCCCCAAATTTAACAAAAATGCTTAACACTAACTTAAGCCGTAAGAACTGAAAGCATTGGTTTTCCTTCCTTGGACAAGTTTTTATACAGCAAACAAACAACAAAAAAAAAAAAAAAAAAAGACTGAAAATCATTTCCTTCAGCTAAAAGCAAACAAGTTTCAGAAGCCCTGGATCAGGCAGCAGCTGCATCCACACTACCATTTTCCTTCTAGACTATTAGATCCCACTAGCAATAACTAAAAATAAACATGTCATAGGATACAGGTATTCTGGAGTAGCGGCTCCTATAGAAAACTTGCATATGCCAATTAACTAATTTATTTAATATTAGAGTGGGAAGGTAGATATGTAAGAACATTCTGTGATATTCTATGCACTAAATGCACAGAAATACCACCAAGACATTTGTATTATTCATTTCCATGTATTAGTTTCCTCAAACTCATTATTTAAAAACATTTGCAACCAGATGGTGAGAGTCTTTAGAACAATTACTTCACATGCATGTATTTGCTAATAAGCTTAAGTTACATTATAAGTGGAGTTAAAGATTATGTCTTCATTAAATAAATTCAATATGTGTGACTAAATCCCTTTCTAACATCACCACATTTATTTTAAAAAAAATCATGAATGATCTTTGTGTGTACACAGTTCTTGAGCCTCCATATCCTGATCTTTAAAGTTGGCTCAGATAACCAGAGGGCAGGAGAATTGTGACATTCCATTTTGGCTGGAGATCTGTCCTTCTATATTAGTTCACGCTCCCACACAATGGAGAATCTATCAAAGTCCATAAGTGTAAGTCTTGATATGCAGTCAGTGGCTTAAAAGATCAGTACTTTTACACACAAATAATCTACACCTGTCTTTGGCACCTATGTCCTTTATCACCTATAATTCTAGATTCAGCTGTCACAGAATAAGTTGCTTAATCCATACCTTGGTGTCTATGTAAATCTCTTCCTCACACAAAACATACAGACAATAGCAAGTAATCTTGCAACAATTTTACTTACTCCTTATAAGTTTCTCGAATATATAGTATTTCAATTCCCAGACTAAATGTTTCTCCAAATTCTAAAACAGATGGTGCCTAGCTGATGCTGCTTCTGTGGAGTATTTCAGGATGCAAATAAGTTACTAATTTTTTTCTCTCTAAAGTAGCTATAATGATTTTGTAGCCTAAGATCCTTACCCTCTTGAACATTTGAACAAGCTGTCCAAATACCTCATTGGAAAATGGTTGGTTTGCAGTTTTTTATGCAGCCATGCTACTGAAAATAAACTGGAGCAAAGGGAAGGAATAATGACATAATATGTAGAGCACAAGTAGAAAAAAATAGGTTGAAAATAATGAATTAATAATAATTTTTCTCCTCGTATTTTTTAAAAAATATTGTCATGTAGCTGCTCATCATATTAATGTCTGTCACTCTTTATGCCAACAGATTCAGAAACATTGAGAAACTTTCTAGAAGAACCAAATACTAATGGTGACTTAAAAGTTACCTGTACTTCAGTAGAATCCAGATAATAGGAACACCTGTCATTTACCTGAAATTATACATAAAACCAGAGCGGCATCTAAGAAACCAACGGGATATTTCCTTTTTTCACCAATTAACACATGAACTCCCAATCGTTACCAATAAATCGTCCAGCTTGTGTGTATTTCATCAAGCAAAGCAATCACCATAGCTTCAACGAAGCCAGCTGCTGTTGGATATAAGAATTCTTACAAGCACAGGGGTAGGAGGGGAGAAATTCTCTGTAATTTAAGTAAGTTTTGAAATGTCAGACTCTCCTAGATTGTATCTCTTCCTAGTTAGGTATGAAAGCCTCATCTGATTTATTCAAGGACATGTTTGATAACCCAAATTTGCAGTGTTGCTAATAAGGAGCAGAATATATATATCCTCAGCAGGATGATGATTTAAAATGCTGTCACAGTGATACAGGAAGAAACATGCTTTGAAAAGAGATTTCTTTGCTTGTCACAGCATTACTGCAGATACAAAACCTGATTTTACTCAGTACTTATACAAAAGCCTATTTTTAAATCAGGTTATCTTTTTCTAGAATAGCCACATTAACATTAGAAAATATTTCTATTATCTTTACTTTTATCTTTGCCTCTGTGTAAAGCCAAATCTTTTGGGATCAGTTTTAACAAGAAAGCACCATTGATGGTAATAAAGACTTAAATGTACAGCCCTCATTATTACACTTTTTAACAAAAGCACCAAGGCAAAGAAGAAATGAATACGTAAAAGACACTGGGAGGGGGGCGACAATGTTAGAGACAAGACATTGCCAAAGAAAGTGTGCAGTACTTTAAGCGGCACATTCTGCCCTATTTTTAGACATTTGTTTTTTAAGTGATTCAGTATGTTCTTGCTCTAACTCCATCTGCTTTATGGATTTCAGAAATCCTTTCTACTTCAGGAGAATGGCATGTAGACATGCAGGGGTTTACCTTAATTTTTTCAGAAATCCATGAAGAATATGGTATGTCTGGTTGCAAAGGACTGGACCTAAGGAGATACAGAGTTCATGGTTGACTACCTCTTAAGTTTGTTTATGCTGCCTACAATATTGAGGTGCAGCGCTGCTTCAGCTGGGAGAAATCATAAATGGTCTTGAAAAGCAAGGAATATAACCCTGTCAGAATGGCAGTGGGCCTTTCTGAGTGGCACGTCATGTTAGCTCTGTAAAATGCTGCTTCCTGGCCCTGAAATTAATATCTGTTCTTATGCCATGTAGGCTTATCAGGCTTATAAGACCTCTGTGATGCTAAATGCTTGCACCATGCTCCACCATAGAGCTTTGAGACATCCCATTTGTGGTGTTGAGGTGGTTGTTGATGCATTACATCCATAGGTTGCCAAAAATATATCAACTCCAATTCTGAACCCCAAATTTTATTGTCTGCCAACTACAGCTTCAGTGACACCACTCTTTGTAAGCTATTACCATAAATAAAGCTTCTTGCTAGTAAATTTTATTAAGAATAGCATAGGATTTATTATTCTGATTCTAGAGCCGAGCAATACAGGCAGAATGTTCTCATGTGTGTATATAATGTGAGAAGGGATAGTAAGGATATGACCAAGTGTTATTCTAGACCAACTACTTCAGCTGTCACTGACATTCAGAGTATCCCAGGGTTCTCATGCCCATCAGTTTCACAAAAAACTGCCTTTGCCCAGGCAGAAGTGAACAGGTTGAGTGGCTCTTAATGAGATCTTGTTTTATGTTCTTTGCATTTTAATATCTCTTTGGTTTACTTGTCCAACACCAGAGAGGCCATCTGTGCCTGTGATAGTTCCCTAAGCATGGGCATATTTCTGATGTTGCCTACTTGCCCTGTATCCAAATACATTAAGATCCTGGTGCACTTATTCATAATACACTATACATAAACTTTTATACAGTGGCACAGTGATTTTTGTTGTTGTTGTTATTGTCTTCTTTTCCTGATAGCTTGTAACATTTACTTTATATTTTGACTATTTTGACCCTTTTGACAAGAGTGTAGTAATGACACTAAGATACCTATCCACAGTTCCAAAGATCTCTTTCCTGAGCACAAATGGATTATCTGGAATCCCTTATTGCCACATATAGTTATGGGTGTTCTGTCACTTGATGAACTTTTCACTTTGAACAACAAATATCCAACTGCCAGTTTATTGTCTAGTCAAAAAGTTTTATAAGCTCTTCTGGAAGTCTTTGAAGAAGATGGGAATATATTCTGAAAGACATGCAACTCCGTATTTTTTGCCTACATTCTTTTACATGCATCTGCTCTTGACACCATTAGAAACAAGATCTTTGGTCAGACTCAGTACACCTGTGTTCCTAACCTTCTGCTGTTCTTCACTGTCAGCTTCTGCGCTGATAAGTGAATTCTGTGAGATCACATATCACATTGTTTGCAACACACATTATCTTTTGTGCTCTTAATCTAGGATTTTGAATTCTAAATGCTATTAAAGCTTCTTTTTCTGGAAGCAGTTTTACAAGGAAGATTTAGCTTTGTGCATTCATTTAGCCCTTGTTTTGTAGAAGATAAGAAAAATATATTTTCTCACCCTAACACCTTCTGAGAAGCATTTAATTTACTGTACACAGTGACCTTTAATTACAAGAAAGATTGCAATTGCAGTCAAAAACACTTCAGCTGCTGAGATTGGCATAGTGGTTTATGCTTAAAATTATGTTGAGGAAATAAGGAAGATTTTAATCTGTCCTGTAGCACACCTGGGAGAAAACAAGATTCAGGAAAGGGCCACTTTGTTTTCTGTAGCACTATTTTCATTGTGCAAAGTAGTTCATCTCTTTTCCTTTCCGCTTTAGTATGCTTTTCCTTTCATTTGAAAAAAGAATGAATCAGTTCAGGTAAAAATAATGTATGCTTTTCCCTCCACTGACTTCTCCAGTCAGAGAGGACTAAAGAGATTCCTCTTTCCTGAAGGCTCCCTATTCCACCCCTACGTTAAGTGCTTAAGGTCTGTCCTACCATTCTTCTGCTTGGGAACAAATTCACAAGTTTAATTATTCAGGGAAAAATTATCTAAACCATGTAAACCCATTTCAACTAGGTGTTATGACATGGTTACATAAATTTCAACTTGCGAAAGCTGTCTGTTCTGTCTAGTAAGTGGAATAGACTTACTAACAGTGTGGAGTGTAATATGCCATTAACAAGAGAACAGAGACAGTTAAGATTGCTCCCTTCACTGTGAAGTCTGAAGCAATATATAAATATCTCCTCCTGAACACACCAGCAGCTTTGATAAACAGCATTAAATGCAAGAAAATTTCAGCAGGATACGTATTTGCTGTTTGATTATCATTAATTTTCAAAAGGAAATGGTCCTAAACTAATTGCAATAAAAAAAAAAACAAGGGCTGTAAACTACACACTGTGTATCTGTTCTAATGAAAATTGAAACAAAATCCGTTTGTTACAGGTACCTGTTTAATGGAAGGTCTAAGAGTGAAAGCCTAACAAAAGTCATGTCACCGTTTCTTAACCATGATCTGGTGTCACTTATCAATACATAAAAAGCCAGTTAGAAGAATTTCAGAAAAATGAGATCAGTTCAGCTGTTCAGTAAATTCAGCCATGGGTATCTCTTAAAAATTAAACTTTATTTCCCCATATATGTGTTTATCTTAGAAGACTTAGATTGGACACCTGATTTTAGCTCCCCATTTACCATGGAAGGTTTTGATTTCTTAAGATAGTAGGTAATGAAGGCTGTTGCTTTACTTTGGACAGGTAAAATTTCTTCAGTCATAATTAGGGCTAGTTTGCTGGCAACATGGGGGTTGGCATTATGGGGAAGATATAAAGGTTTTTTTCTTGGTATATTCTTCCATCAAAGACCAGCAACCTCAGTGCCAAAGAGAGTACAATAGCATATCACTGAAAGAAAATGGAAGAATATCCTTACCCTATGATTAGATATTTTTGTAATTGCTTGTAATTAGGTTGTGGTTTAAACCTTGAACTAAGGGGTTCTATTTCCATAAAATGTGATAGCTTCCATAAAATTTGATATTTTTAACTCTTATTGCTTTGGTTATATTTGTTATCTGTATAAAAATCCCTCTTTTTGAAGGTTGCTACATTCATGATCTGTAATTGCTTGGGCAATTACTTTCATGGGTTATTTTGCATAATGTTTAAATTCATAAGGAGTTTTGAAAATAAATTTTTAATTGAGTTCCATTTTGTGTTAGAACAGAATTTCTCCATCTACCTTCTGAAAATCATTTGTTATTCAGAAATATTATCAGCATTAATCTTTTCAGTACGTTTTAATTTGAGATCTTTCAATACCTTTGTTATTCTTTTCATTTTCTAAGCCACTTGAAACTATTAGCCTTCTTGAGCTGGAAAGTCCATACATAATTTTTAATATATTGTTAATATATATGAATATTTTCTATACTCTGTATGCAATTCCATATGCTGCCTTTAATACTGTGATTTAGTTTTGACTGTAATTGGGTATGAAATAGAGGTATTCACTGAGCTGTGACTATTAAAACCCTTTCCTCCAGTGAAAACAAGAGGTGTTTTCGGTGATCACTGGTGTTCTTTTATTAACTTTGAACTTTATTTGACATCATGCTACCAATGTATCTACTTTGAATATGATTCACTGAAGTTCCTTGCATTTGTCTCTGGACATGACCAACCAAATAACTTCATGGCATCTGCAATTTTTTGTTACCTCATTGCTCATTCTTTTTCCAGATCATTAATAACTATAATAGCACTGGATCTAGCACAGAAACCCCAGCCACTCTGCTATTAACCTTTAACCTTTTTCATAAAATAATTTTTTTATTAAAATAGATCATTTAATATTTGTTTCCTGTCTCCAAGCCAGCTTCTGATCCATATAAATTCTTTGCATCTCATCTTACGCCTACGTACTTCCCTTAGTAACCTTCTGACAAGGACCTTGTCAAAACTCTTCTCACAATTGTATTGGGTTTATGTGGCAAGGTTTTGATAGTTGAGGGGCTGTGGGGATGGCTTTTGTGAGATGATACTGGAAGCTGCCCTATGTCAGATAGAACCAGTTCCAGCCAGTTGCAAGGTGATCCCACCTCTGGCCACACCTGAGACTCTCAGTGATGTGGTATCACTTCTGCAATAACATATTTTAAAAAGGGTAAAATATTGCCATGCAACAGCAGCTGGGAGAAAGGACTGAGAATATGTGAGAGAAACAACCCTGCAGACACCAAGTTCAGTGAAGAAAGAGGGAGGGAAGGTGTTCCAGGAGCAGAGATTTCCCCTGCAGCCCAAGGAGAAAACCACGGTAAAGCAGCTTGTCCCTCTGCAGCCGATGGAGGACCACACTGGAACAAATATCCACACTTCAGATCATGGAGGATCCCACATCACAGCAGGTGGACATGCCTTGAAGGAAGCTGCAGCCCATGGAGAACTTACACAGAAGCTGGCTTCTGCCAGGAACTGTGGCCCATGGAGAGGATCCCATGCAGGAGAGGTCTTTCTGGCAGGACCTGTTGCCCCTGCGGAACCTATGCTGGAGCACGCCATTCCTGAAGGACTGTTACCATAGAAAGGACCTGCTATGGAGCAGTCCTTTAAGAGCTGTAGCCTATGGGAAAGATCTGTACTGGAGAAGTTTGTGAAGGACTGTATCCCATGGGAGGAAACGCAGGCTGAAGCAGGAGAACAGCATGAGGGAATAGATGCAGTAGAGATGAAGTGCTATGAACAGACCACAGTCCCCTTGCACCACTTGGGGGCAAGAGTCAGAAGTGAAGTTGATCCTCAGAAGAAGGGGTTGGGGGAAGGTGCTTTTAGTTTTGTTTTTATTACTCACTATCCTACTCTGTTATTAACTGACAATAAATTAGATAATTTTTCCCCAAATCGAGCCTGTTTTGCCTGTGATATTAGTTGGTGAGTGTTCTCCCTATTGTTATCTTGACCCACAAACTTCTTCATCTTATTTTCTCTCCTTGTCTTGTTGATGGAGGGGGCGTGATAAAACTGCTTGGGGGGCACCTGGCTGCCAGCTAAGGTCATCCCACCTCATAAGTCTAAATAAATTATATGGATTTCTTTCATTTGTTCCTTTTGAACACATTTATAAAGATCTAATAAATTAGTAAAATGCAATTTTCCTTTTTAGGAACACTGATATTTAGATATAGAAATGTGCCTAGCTGGAAAATTCCCAAACAGATTTAATTTACATACTATAGTTAATACCTAACATGTATTAACATCTGATCTTTTTTACTTTCATTAATTGAAAGCAAAAATTTTAGTGGAAAAATATTTTTGGTTGGCACAGATTCAGATACAGAAAAATGAATCCTCCAGTATGACCTCTGAGACACTTAACCGTGGATGTGCCCTTGAAACACTCCTGGAAATGATCTACTAAAGTCTTTCCAAAGACTACAATGCAATACCATAGGCAGTATTTTTGTAAGCCTTTGTAGTTCTTTATGTGGAAACATAAATTAGAAATAGGATATAACAACAGTCTTGCCGTTGAAAAGGTAAGACACATTGGAACAAGGTCCAAACATACTTGAATGGAAAGATGAAAAAGAAAAGAAGTGTTTTTATCTCATAGTACTAAATCAAGTACAAGAACAGTGAAGAATAACCTGGTGCAAAAATCTCACTTGTAAGTTTATTATTAAGTGGTGGGAAGGGAAGAAGAAAGGTTCCAAAACCTGCCAATTTAGCCAGTTCCTAAAAGGATCTAATTTATGTAGATGCAGAGGGTACGTATTTTCTCACCATGCAAGGGATTGAATAGCATTCCTGGCAGTCCACCTTCTGAGCATTGGAGGAGTTCAGCATAATTTATGTTTTGGGTTCACTATGTGAGAGATTTCAAAGCATCATACAGCAGGCAGCAGGTATATTGAATCTGAGGGTTAGGAACAAAGAATTAAGCAGGCTGGATTTATCCTTGTAAATAAGAGTTCATTCATAAAGCTAGCAGATTATTCTCTTAGAATATTTTTTTTTTATTTGACTATTTAGAAAGACATTATACTTTCCAAATTTATCCAAAACTAACTTTAAGATGACAGCGGTGTATGGTGGTGAAGCTATTTGATTTAATGTATACATACTAATGTGTGTTTGCCCAGATTATTTTCCTCTTAATTGTAGCTGGAAAATGTTACAGTCTCTGTGTAGTAAAGACAATTTAGCTTTTGCAATAAACACTGCAGCAGCAAATGGCTGAGGACAAACTGGAATGTACTTAACAGTCCAGCAAATATTAGTTTAAAACTCCCAATGGTGAAGGTGGAATTTGTAGCAGGTGAGCTAATTAAGAAAGCTGATATAACAACTATAAGATACTTTTTCCTTACACTGGTGTAATTTTAAAATAACTTGAGTGATTCAACAGAATTGCAGAGGTTTAGCTGAGTTTCTGATTTGATATGGATTTACTTGAAATAAAGTTATGGTTAGAAGGGACATCAGAGAGCGTACTCCAACTGATTGTGGTATGCTTTATTTGAGCCAAGTTTAGGTAAATATACACTGTTAGTGCAAACACAAAAGGCTTTTGCCAGTTAAGAGTAAGATGCAAATATTTCTATAATAAGACCATTATTACAATTGGTACCACTTTAATATGACTTTATTTGAAATTGTCCCCATATAATCTCTTAAAAATTCCATATACATGTACATGGACTAGCTCTGCCTATAATCCTTCTCTTTAAAAGAAAGAATAAGAACTGACATACCAGACTTACTAAAAAAATCCTTTTTTTTTTATTTTTAGAAAGAAGAGTAAACTGACTTTGGCAAGAACTTTTGACTTTAATATCTGATTTTTAATGTTTCCAAGACATTCCTTCCAAGAAGGAAGATTACACAGCTGGATACCGACTTTATGTCTGATGAAACAATACTTTTCTGCCTTTAGGTCAAAAGTAAGAGGCTCTTTATTTGCAAAATGGAGTGGATTTCCTTCACTTTTCCTTACTTATGAAACACAAAGACAATCATAGAATAAGAATTCTTCTAAAAGACCCTTACAAAGTGCTGTGTTTAGCCAAGTAGTTTTACTGCAAAAAATAAAGTTAGGTGTGCTGTAATATGCAAGTGAAAACATGCGTACTAAGACCAATCTATACTGTATACTTGAAAAACAGATCCTAAGGTTGTATCTAAACATACCCATTTTCTGCAAAATTAACCAGACCAACGAGATGCTATTCCCCTGAAAATGCTCTCAGGGAGTTGTAGAGTTACAAGTTTAACAAGAAAGGCAATATCTTGAGATAGTACATTGAGGCTGCTTTGATATAGTCTCCTCCTTTTCTTACAGGTAATGTGAGTTTTATTAGGTTACATAATATTTTTCCAACTTTGGATATTACAACACACTGTTTTAAGTATGAAATACTTTCAGTTTTACTGCCTCTGTCTACAACATTACAGTGTAACCCTAACACAGGGAGCTTAGGCCTCTATAAAGTAAAGCAAAAAACCCCTTATACGTAGATCTTCCTTTGCCAGTCAAGATTTGGCTTCCTTATAGCATGTCCAAGAGCAATTTGCCTGGCTACAAAAGCTGGCTGAGGTAAAGTACACAACTTAATAATGTAATGCTTTCTTCCTCTCCTGTACTTAAATTGTTTCAGAAAGTCATGACCTTACAGGCATAAAATAACCTGGATGTAAAATGCGTGGAAGGTAATGGCACTCTGTGTGAGCTGCAGAATTTGCCTGTCAACAACTACCTAAAGGCTGCTTCTATCAAAGTCCCTACCACCAACATATATCTGTGCAGGTATTGTTCAAAATGATGATTTTTCCCCTCAGCAAAGCCACACGGATACCAAGACCTCAAGTGACCCTTAAACCAAAGCTAGGAGGAAACTACCCACAACCTTACAGAGAGAAACATGTTGCATGCCTCTCTGTACCTTCAAAACTATAGCAGTTCTGCATATATATTCTGTACAGTATGCTGTACATTTGATATCCCTTAAGATTTTTATCAAAGTAGAAGTCCTCGGGAATCTAATTTAAATCAACTACATTTATGTGTAGTATGTTCTTTAATACAAGAAGAGACAGTGAGGTAATCCCAGGGAGTTCATTATACTGTGGACAGTTTGTTGTAGTTAAACTTCCTGTTTTTTCTCATTTCTGAAAAGCTAATTGGTGTAGCAAAGTGAGTCAAATACTTTGAAACGGCTTACCTCGTTGGAACTTGCCAAAGAGTATAGTTTTAGCCAGAAAAAAATCGTAACAAATGAAGTTTAGATAGAACCTAGACCAGTTCTTAGGTTCTAAGCCAGTTTGCATTCTATTCTGAGAGCACTTTTTTATCGCATAGTTTATCAAGTTCCATGTTCATAATATGTTAATTGAATGCTAATGTGGATCTGCTCAGATCCAATTCAACAATCTGAAATTGATGGTTATTGCAACAGAAGCCTTTTTGCTTATTGGAATATCCACTTTAATTACATAATAAGATTTTTATATAAGTAAGGGCTAGCTTAAGAATTCAGAAGGATATTTAAAATTAAATGGAAGGTGATTTCTAAATGCCTTGAAGTAAATGGAAAACTATGATTTCTATATTTTAAGTACGTTATTATGTGGTCAAAACACCGAATATAATACGGCAAATTTTCTTTATTTCTCAAATTCAGTCATCATTATTATCTACACATGAAATAAACATATTACAAGAAAAGTACTAGAAAGTGAATATAATTATAATGTTATATAATTGTTCCTACCCTTTCCATTTGAAAAGCATAGATGTTCTTTAAGTTTTTACTATGAAAAGTCCTCTTGGAAGAAGATCTCTCTCCTGTACCCTGAAATTACCCAAGGACATTAGAATATTGAAGGTTATGACCAGCATTCAGAAGAAAATGAGGCCCAATGACTTCTTTAAAACTCCTGTGTAGCATGATGATAAAAGGACTAGACAGTATGAAGAAATCAAACTGGAAAAAATGGTTGCATAGTTTTACTTCAATGGATGCTAACTGACTCATGGCAGCTTAGTATCAAACATTCTTATGCTTATAAATCAGTCAAGAACACTAATTATACAGTAATAATTATGTAGCTCCCTTCCCTAAATTACATCATTCTGTCCAGCATTAATGCTTTTTGCTGTCATCTTGTAGTTATATTTTTAGAATTTGTAATATTTCCATCTGTTGGAAATATATGTGGTGATTTAACCCCAGCTAGCAGCTGAGACCCACAGAGCCGCTTGCTCACTTCCAGTGGGGCAGGGAAGAGCATCAGAAAGGGAAATGTGAGAAAATTCATGGGGTGAGTTAAAGACAGTTTAATAGGCAAAGCAAAAGCTGCCTCTGCAAGCAAGGCCAAATAATGAACTCATTCACTCCTTCCCATGGGCAGGCAGGTGTTAACCCATCTCGAGGAAAGCAGGGCTCCATCACGCGTAACAGTTACTTGGGAAGACAAATGCTGTAACTCTGAACATCCTCCCCATCTTGCTTCTTCCCTCCAGCTCTTATTGCTGAGCATGGTGTTACGTGGTATGGGACATCCCTTTGGCCAGTAGGAGTCAGCTGTCCTGGCTGTGTCCCCTCCCAGCTTCTTGTGCAATCCCCAGCTGGCTAGGCAATGTCAGAAGCAGAAAAGGCCCTGG
This sequence comes from Phalacrocorax carbo, assembly GCF_963921805.1. Lineage (NCBI taxonomy): Eukaryota > Metazoa > Chordata > Aves > Suliformes > Phalacrocoracidae > Phalacrocorax > Phalacrocorax carbo. The sequence continues at coordinate 66,467,756 of NC_087548.1, read as the reverse complement.
CACTGTGTAAGCACTGCCCAGCAACAGCTAAAACATTGGTGTGTTATCAACACTGGTTTGGTCACAAATCTAAAACACGGAACCATAGAAGATACTATGAAGAAATTTAATCCTTTCCTGGCCAAAACCAGTACACTTTATTATGAACTTTCTTTAATTTCTGTATTTCGCTCATATATACAATAGGAATGGTCATAAATATATATTGTTGTGCAGTTTGTGGTGTAGTTTTCTCTGGCAGAGCTGAGCTAGAATGGAAAACTTACCAGCTTTGAAAGGACTGAGTACGACAGTAGAACAACAGATGGCAAATACAGAATGTTAAAATGGCAAATGATGCAGAAAAATCAAGGCTGCTGTAATTTATTTGGTATGTACAAGTATTTTATGAACACTTCCGCTTCATAATTAGCTGCTCCAAATCTATGAGTGAATGTTTAAGTGAGTGTCATCTATGAATCACTTTTTTTGGGGGGGAGAAATATCTTGTAATGGTACTTTTATTAGTGCAGTAGTCATTACCATTTATCTGCTTTTCAGACTCATAATTTTACATCTCTACCACAGTTTAATAAATTAATTAATGCAGTTTCATAAAATGGGTCAATGAACTAGGCAAATATTTTGGTAAAAAAATACAGGCTTTAAAGAAGATTATCTCTGAACGAAAATATGGGAAATAGAAAGGGTTACAACCTCCAGTGTAGTTCCTGAAGTTCTTTTCAAAGAATACTAATGTGAAAATGCTAAGTGAGTTTATATATCTTATGACTTCTAGCAAAACACATTCTTTGACTTTTACTTACTAAAAGACCAAAAGACATTAGAGTATATTTAAAAAAAAAAAAAACAACCAAAAAACAAACAAAAGATGATTGACCAAAAATCATAGTGAATGTCTAAATAAATACTGGTTTAAAAATAAAAGCAGTTTCTTTGGTTTTTGTCTTGCTAATAGGATCAGAAACCTATTGCATTGTAGACTAAGAATGAAAAAATAAGCCTAAGGAGGAGGCACGCCACCAGAAATTGCAATCTTGTGTGGAAACATTGTTTCATGAACAATGACATAGCTATCAGGTTCCATATTTGAATGCAAACATTTCTGAGCTGTGATCATAAGATACCAGTAATAGTTACATTTCTGTATGTAGTACTGATTTCTGATATATTTTGATCTATTTCAACATATCTATAACATTTTAGGGTTTGTCTTTTTCTTCCTTAAGCAGTTATCTTAACATTTGGGGAGATTTTAACTAATATTTCTGTTGTGTTGCCCTGAAAGACTTTTTAAAATTATGTTCAGAATTAGGTTTATGCCAAAGAGAGGAGTTACATTCCATTTAAATTTGAATTTCCTTGCAGGCCATAAGTTGATTTAAATCTATTACGCTACAATCAATCTATAAAATGTGGTGTTTATTGGCAGAAGAGGGATCCATTTTTCCCAAACTACCACTTAGAAATCTGAAAATAGAATAGTCATTACATCTTGTTTTAATTTTAGTTTCCTTTAATGCTTCTAACCACCTAAGCCATGTCTTCATATACTAGAAGTCTGTGTATACTCCATTCTACATATTTTAGAGACATATGGGAAGCACATTATGTAGGGAAAGTCTGAGCAAATAATGTGAACCTGGAGGGAAAGGAGAAGGAACAGGATGAAAGCAAATCATGTTAGCACCTTGTCTTGCTTCTGCTCTTTTTGCTACTTCCTAATGTTTCCTTTATAAAATCATATGTAGACTAATATAGAATTTTAGGGTCTTTGATTTTTACAGTCTGTGATGTTTAAAATCTTGATAATCTGAAAGTTTCTTCTAAAGCTGAAGAATGGTTTAAAGAAATCAGAAGGGTTTGGTCCATTCTCCTGGCTTCATCCCTTTTCCAAAGCATAAGAAGTTCTTTGATGCCATACCCCCTTGACTTTGTATTCTTTACTCATTATACCTTTGCTTTATGCAATGGCATTGCCTAATGTCATCACAGATTCCTTTTGGTCTTTTCCAGCCAAAAGACTACAAATTGCAGATTATGTTACTTTATCAATATGTCACTGAAGCTTACAGACTCAGTAATTTTTTCTATCTGATATACTGAGTACCCAGGTAGGCACTAAAAAAATTAAAACGAAAACAACTAACCAAATGTAAACCTCCTTTTCTACAGTAGCTCCTTCAAAAGTTCACATCCCACCATAATGCATACCAAATAGCTTTCTACTATTCAATCATACAATAATTTAGTTTGGAAGAAACTCCTTGACGTCTCTAGTGCAATCTATTGCTAAAAGCAGAGCTAACTTCAGAATTAGATCATGGTCCAGATAAGAGATTTCTAAGAAGCTTTAAGGTTTTTGTGGAGCTCAAATATTTTCATAAATTTTAGATTTCTGGATAAGATGTCAATTAAAGTCTCTTAATCCAAAACTTCCACTACATTCATTTTATAAGGTTTGAGCTTATATATACAAGGGCATCTATACACAAAGGGCTAGATTGTGCTCGCTCTGATATAGTGATGCTGCATAAAATAAGCTTTTTGGCTTGGCACATCTAAAGGAATGCTCAGCTATCTGACAAATGCTTCTCTAGGATTTGAATGGAGATAATTCCCTAGTTATTAGGAAGCCACAGATTAACTCATTAAGTGCCATTCATGGGGTACTAATAAATTGGGTATAACTGAAGGGCTTTAGAAAGTCTTGAGAAGATTGTGAGAAATAATTGCTAAATACACTAATATAGTATGGAAAATAACAACTCAATGTATGTCTAAATTCTGATTTTCAGTTCTATTTACCTTTTTGACTGAGAACATTAATAGAAAAAGTCTTAAGTTTTGTACTTTTGTACAGTATATGAAAAATAATACTATAATGTACATTCTAACTGTTGCTGCAATAGACATTATTTCAAACTCTCCTGCCTGGGGTTCTGTTCCAAATAGGGTGTACCTAATGCATATGCGTGTACTATATATGTTCTCTCTTTTCTGTCCATCCGTCTCTAAACAAAACAATGCAAGTAAAGAATCAAACTTTCACATATGCTGCTGGCAAGTAAAGTCAGGGGTATTTTTCTCATTAGTCTGAGTGCAATTGTCCTTGAAAATGTGAGGTTCAAAATATTGCTGCAATAGCACTACTAAATTCTGCATAGCAATGCACAAAGCTAGTGCAATAAAAAGAGTAAAGATTAGTTTTCTCCATTTTCTTACTTCTACATTAGCTGGGTGCAAACAATCCCCTATAAAATAATGAGAGTTTTCATGCCTTTGGGAAAAGTAGATAGATTTCCAGTAATTTCCCTGTTTTCTGTGTACATTTTACCTATGTTAAATTTGTTAAATTTTGTTTGTTATTTTTTACAACAGATATATATTATTACCAAAAGAGAGATAAAAGTATCAATTTAATTAATAGATACAGTCTCATGCTCCACCTAACTTCAACTGCATATTTTCCACTGTTGTAGACAAAGCTGCTGGGCATGACATGAAAAAGCTTACCCTGTAGGAGCAGACAGAGGGGTTAAGTGGGCTGGCAGTATTCACAGTTTAGAAGGCTAGGTAAAAATCAAGGAGAGACCTGTGTGAAGCAGGTTTTCTCTTCTATGAAAATAATTACCTAAACTGATGTTTGCAATAATTCTTTTAATACTAACATTATTCTAATAAATTTTAGATCTGAGTAAAAGATTTGATGCTTGGCTGACATTTATATAACGAACAGGACCTGGGAACAGTGGGACTCTGGAATTATCTACAGGCTATATTAGTTCTTGTATCTCTAGTGATGCTTTAAAAAGCAATGGGATTTGGATGCATAAAAAGTTACAGATGTCAACAGATCTACTGTGGAGGAGTAATATGGTCCTCGGCACTATTCACAGACATGTCAGGTCTTGCTTCTTAATGCAAGATAATCTGCTTACTTTTTCAGCATTTCTTGTCATGGAAGTATTTTACGCTAGTCTGATGGAGGCAAGTTTTGCCTTTGTCATCTTTTAAAATGACAGCATCACACTGGAAATAACTACTTAAGACAACAATACTTTTGTCTATATAATATAATGATTTCAGGCAAATAGAAGAGTCAGACTAGATGAACTGAGTTATATGTCCTGAGTCTGTAATTGTTGAATGAGAGCTTTGGACTAACATTATCATAAGGGTTTTAAACTCTTCAGTCTCCCATGCTCAAAAAACTTCTCCCCAGTAAGCTCTGAAATGCAGTGATATGGTAATAATGCACAGCTGCACTTCCTAAAATATTTTGTGTTGGCCATTCGTGTTGGAAAAAAGGTAGCCAACGTAAAAGAAGTACTCCTGACTGCTAATCTGCAGCAGTTCGCAAAACTTAATCTGATTTCCTGAGGAAGTAAAACTGAGAATTGTGACACCGCAACTAATTTATGAACATATTGCTTAATTTACATCAAATGCAACAGAGGGATAGACGGACATATTTTGCAAAAATTGGTGAATAAGTAGAGGAAAGGTGTCCAAATGACTGCCACTGCAGAAAGACAAGCTGCAGTCTGAGAGTGGCAGTATTACTTCCATTTGGCCTGATGGCTAGCATATCAGCAAACTTGTGAGCCCATCACATGCTTAGCTTCGAGCCACTTGCCTAGACGGTGATTAAGGTCATTGCAATGTGTTTTAAATCCTGTTAAGTCTGGTTCTGTGACCATGACATGACAGAGTTCTCGATTCTTGGAGAAGTAAGGAAGGGGGTCAGCAAAACCAATACCCTGGACTTCAGAAGGGCAGACTTTGGATTGTTAAGGAGTCTGGTACAGAGACCCTTGGGAGGCAGTCCTGAAGGGCAAAGGAGTCCAGGAAGGCTGGATGTTATTAAAGAAGGAAGTCTCAAAGGCGCAGGAGCAGGCCGTCCCCATGTGCCGTAAGTCGAGCAGGTGGGGGAGAAGACCGGCTTGGCTGAATAGTGAGCTTTGGCTGGAACTCAAGAAAAAAAGGAGAGCTTACCGCCTTTGGAAGAAGAGGCAGGTGACTCAGGAGGACTACAAGGATGTTGTGAGGTTATGCAGGGAAAAGATCAGGAAGGTGAAGGCCCATCTGGAACTTAAACTGGCCGCCACTGTTAAAGATAACAAAAAATGTTTTTATAAATACATCAGTGACAAAAGGAGGGCCAGGGAGAATCTCCCTCCTTTGTTGGATGTGGAAGGTAACCTTGCCACGAAAGATGAGGAGAAGGCTGAGGTACTTAATGCCTTCTTTGCCTCAGTCTTTAATAGTCAGACTGGTCATCCTCAGGGTTGTCAGGCCCCTGTGCTGGGAAATTGAGATAGTATGCGGAAGGAAGTCCCAGTTGTTCATGAGGTGGCAGTCACCAACCTGCTCCTCCATCTGGATGTTCATGAGTCCATGGGGCCGGATGGGATCCACCCGAGGATACTGAGGGAGCTGGCAGAGGAGCCCACCAAGCCACTGTCCATCATTTATCAGCAGTCCTGGTAAACCGGGGAGGTCCCAGATGACTGGAAGCTAGCGAATGTGACATGCCTCTACAAGAAGGGTTGGAAGGAGGATGCGGGGAACTACAGGCCTGTCAGCCTGACCTTGGTGCCGGGAAAGGACATGGAGCAGATCGTCTTGAATGCCATTATGCAGCACATACGGGACACCCGGGGGATCGGGCTCAGCCAGCATGGGTTTATGAAAGGGAGGTCCTGCCTCACTAACCTGGTCTCCTTCTATGATAAGGTGACCCACTTAGTGGATGAGGGGAAAGCTGTGGACATTGTCTACTTGGACTTCAGTAAGGCCTTTGACACTGTCTCCCACAGCATTCTTCTGGAGAAGCTGGCTGCTCACGGCTTGGACAAGTGCACTCTGCACTGGGTTAAAAACTGGCTGGACGGCCGAGCCCAGAGAGCGGTGGTGAATGGAGTTAAAACCAGTTGGCAGCCAGTCACGAGTGGTGCTCCCCAGGGCTCAGTGTTGGGGCTGGTCCTGTTCAATATCTTCACTGATGATCTGGATGAGGGGAGTGAGCGCACCCTCAGTAAGTTTGCAGATGACACCAAGCTGGGTGGAAGTGTTGATCTGCTGGAGGGCAGGAAGGCCCTGCAGAGGGACCTGGACAGGCTGGATTGCTGGGCCGGAGCCAACGGTATGAGATGCAACAAGGCCAAGTGTGGGGCCCTGCACTTTGGTCACAACCATCCCATGCAACACTAGAGGCTTGTGGAGGAGTGGCTGGAGAGCTGCCTGGAGGAAAAGGACCTGCGGGCGTTAGTTGACAGCCAGCTGAACATGAGCCATCAGTGTGCTCCGACGGCCAAGAAGGCCAATGGCATACTGGCTTGTACCAGCAACAGCATGGCCAGCAGGAGCAGGGAAGTGATCGTGCCCCTGTACTCGGCACTGGTAAGGCTGCACCTCAAGTACTGTGTTCAGTTTTGGTCCCCTCACTACAAGAAGGACATCAAGGTGCTGGAGTGTGTCCAGAGAAGGGCAACGAAGCTGGTGAAGGGTCTAGAGAACAAGTTTTAGGATGAGCAGCTGAGGGAGCTGTGGTTGTTTAGTGTGGGGAAGAGGAAGCTGAGGTGAGATCTTATCGCTCTCTACAACTACCTGAAAGGAGGTTGTAGCAAGGTGGGGGTCAGCCTCTTCTCCCTAGTAACAAGCGATAGGACAAGAGGAAATGGCCTCAAGCTGTACCAGGGGAGGTTTATGTTGGACATTAGGAAAAACTTGTTCACCGAATAGGTTGTGAAGCATTGGAACAGGCTGCCCAGGGAGGTGGTTGAGTCACCATCCCTGGAGGTATCTAAAGGAAGTGTAGATGTGGTGTTTAAGGATATAGATCATTGGTGGACTGAGCAGTGATAGGTTAGCGGTTGGACTCAATGTTCTTAAGGGTCTTTTCTAACCTTAACGATTCTATGATTCTATGTGATGGGGTGAGGTGCTGGGTAACTGAAGGATGGCAGGATCCTGCATTCTTGCAGGAAAATAATTTGTAGAAACCAGTGTCTGCTAACTCTGTTTTTCAGAAAATGCTTACTGAAAGGTCTTGCTGGTGGTGTGCGTGCTTTTGAGGTGTGACAAGTATGAGTAACACTGGAAAACAACAAATAATAGTGTTGCTAAATTTATTTTGTGCAGAACATTATGGAGTAGTGAGTTTCTACACTTATGCCCCAAATTTCTATACCCAGAATTTTGAGTCCTGGGAATTGGACTTGTTTGGAATGAAATTCCAAACTGACTCATCGGCAGTTACTGGTGAGCAAAATTCTAATTGCTTGAGAGGAAGACAAAACTTCAGAAGATGTAGGCCTGCTTTGGGATACATATGCCATGTAAAAGAAGCGTCAATGGTAGAAAGCAACATACTTTTCATGTTTTGGCTGTCCCACAAACTAGCATCACATTCAATAAAAGTAGCACTAGCTAAAAAGGAACATGGAACAGATGGCCTGTCATCTTCCCTTTATATCTTCCTCTGAGACAATGCCTATGGAAATGCTGAAAGGTTTAAAACTTGCTCTCTCAAAGTAAAATCTCATGTAATAGCAAGTAAAAGGTGTAGGGAACAAACAAAGGAATGAATCTCCCAAGCCCACACAAATAAGAAAAGCCTGGGTTCCTTTAGTGTCTGAATATAGGTAAACTGTCTTCTCAATTTTGGTTCAACACTGTTCTCCTCTTTGGCCATATCTCTTCCAAAACAAAAATGCAGCAGACAAATTACTTGTTTGGACTGGTTGGATACTTTTTAGGTAATATTCCTAAAAGAGGGAAGGGGTCAAAATTTATATAAGAGGAGGTATCTGGGTACTTCAGGAAAGTTTGGATAAACAACTGAACTTAAGGCCTCTACAGTAGTTTCTGGAAGTTTCATGCTGAACCTTTTGCATTTTAGTCATTAACTCATGCTTCAGTAGTGGTTATTTGGATGTTATATTGCATTATCAAGGGGATTATAAAAGCTTTTTGAAACCAGCAGGTTCTACTTTACACTGTAGTAGCCTCATCAGTGCTATACCAATCATCACTAGATTCATTTTTGCCATGGAAACTAATTTAGCTTGTTTGGAGAATTCATAATAGAGTTTTCCTTTGCTTGGTTTTCTTTCTAAAATGTTGAGTTGCAATGTGACAAACATGAACCCTTGTGAAGGACTTACACCTTTATTATGCTGGAGACTCTAGATTTATTAGTATTATTGTGGGTGCTATGAAAGAGCCAATCTTTCCTTTTTTTTCAATATAGTCACATAAGACTGAATAACTCTCCTTCTTTGTCAGGGTTTGTGGAGTACGAGTGTCTGTCTTTATTAAAAGAGCCTCACAGAATCACAGAATGGTAAGGGTTGGAAGGGACCTTTGGAGATCATTTCGTCCAACCCCCTTGCTTGAGCAGGCACACCTAAAGCAGGGGGCACAGGAACGCATCCAGGTGGGTTTTGAATGTCTCCAGGGAAGGAGACTCCACACCCTCCCTGGGCAGCCTGTGCCACTGCTCTGTCACCCTCACAGGAAAGAAGTTTTTCCTCATGTTTAGGTGGAACTTCCTGTGTTCCATCTTGTGCCCATTGCCCCTTGTCCTGTCATTGGGCACTGTTGAAAAGAGCCTAGTCCCATCATCCTGACACCTTCTCCCTAGATATTTATAAGCACTGATAAGATTCCCCCTCAGTCTTCTCTGCTCCAGGCTGAACAAACCCAAGTCTCTCAGCCTTTCCTCATAAGGGAGGTGCTCCAGTCCCCTGATCATCTTGGTAGCTCTCCGCGGGACTTGCTCAAGCAGTTCCACATCCTTCTTAAACTGGGGGGGCCCAAAACTGGACACAGCACTCCAGATGTGGCCTCACTAGGGCAGAGCAGAGGGGGAGGATAACCTCCCTTGAACTGCTGGCCACACTCCTTTTAATGCAGCCCAGGATACTGTTGGCCTTCTTGGCCACAAGGGCACAGTGCTGGCTCATGATTAACCTGCAGTCTACCAGCACTCCCAGGTCCTTCTCAACATAGCCACTTTCCAGCAGGTGAACCCCCAGCCTGTACCGGTGCATGGGGTTGTTCCTCCCCAGGTGCAGGACCTTGCACTTGCTCTTGTTGAATTTCATTCAGTTCCCGTAGGCCCAGCTCTCCAGCTTGTCCAGGTCTTGTTGGATGGCAGCACAGCCTGCTGGTGTATCAGCCCCTCCTCCCAGCTTGCTATCATCAGAGAACTTGCTGAGGTTACATCATCCCATCATCCAGGTCATTGATGAAAATGTTGAACAAGACTATACCTAGCACAGACCCCTGGGGAACACCACTAGTGACAAGCCTCCATCCAGACTCTGCTCTGTTGATCACGACCCTCTGAGTTCTGTTGCTGAGCCAGTTCTCTGTCCACCTCACTGTCCACTCTTCCAACCCATATTTCCTTAGCTTGCCTGTGAGGAGGCTATGGGAGACAGTGTCAAATGCCTTACTGAAGTCAAGATAGCAACCTCCACTGCTCTCCCTTCTTCGACCCAGCCAGTCACACCATCGTATAAGGCTATCAGGTTAGCCAAGCATGATCTTCCCTTGGTAAATCCATGTTGACTATTTCCCTGATGGTCTAATGGTTAGGATTCGGCGCCCTCACTGTTGTGGCCCAGGTTCGTTTCCTCATCAAAAAACCATTCTCCACCCCTTATTCCATACCATTTACACCATGCCCAGGTACCATACCATCCAACACAACCTTACCAACAACCACCCCTCCCCTTCCCATCCTTTAACATAATACACAGACATCATTCCTTTAGTTTATGGGCCTTCCCTGTAAAATGTCCATAAAAATGTCCACTGAGTTCACCCTGTCCATGACCCTGGGCTCCATCTGTCCTATTAGTCTTTCAGGGCAGGAGAGGTGGTGTGTCTGGTGTTGGTAAGGTTGTATTGGGTAGCATGGGACCTGGCACGGCATAAATAGTATGGAATAAGGGGTGGAGACTGTTGTGGTTTAGCCGGCAGCTCAGCCCCACACAGCCGCTCGCTCACTCCCCCACTGGTGGGATGGGGGAGAGAATCAGAAGGGTAACGCTTGTGGGTTGAGATAAGAACAGTTTAATAATTAAAATATAACAATAAAAACAATAACAGCAACAGTAATGCAATGAAAAGGAAAACAATAAGAGAGGCGCGAAACCCGAGGCAGGGGGTGGGGATGGGGGAATGAACACCCAAAACCAACTGCACATGATGCAGCCGCTCTCTGCCTGTCGATGCAACGCCACCAGCCCCCGAGCCACAACTGCGCCCTGCACGCCAACTGCCCCGTTAATGTGCTGGTCATGGCGTCACATGGCATAGAAGGAACATCCCATTGGCCAGTCGGGGTCAGCTGCCCTGGCCATGGCTGTGCCCCTCCCAGCCTCCTGCCCACGTGGCAGAGCTTGGAAAGCTGGAAAGGTCCCTGACTACTGCAGGCACTACAGCGAAGAGAATTAACTCTATCCAAGCCAAAACCAGCACACCTTCTTGTCCTCTACATGCCTGGAGATGACCTCCAGGATGAACTCCTCCATCATCTTTCTGGGGACGGAGGTGAGGCTGACTGGCCTATAGTTTCCCAAGTCCTCCTTCTTGCCTTTTTGAAGATTGAAGTGACATTTGCTGTCCTCCAGTCCTCGGGCACCTCTCCTGTCCTCCACAACCTTTCAAAGATGATGAAGGGTGGCTCAGCAAGAATATCTGCCAGCTCCTCAAGTCACAAATTTTGGGTTTTAGAAAATTCCATATATACACCAAAATATTGTTATTCGTTGAGATTCTTAAGTGAAAAATCCATGTATGAAATTAGAATCTGAGTCTTAATTAGGAACAGGAGTCTTCTCTCCAAACATGAGATTTGTAAATGTTCAGATTTTTAGGCTTGGAGTTCATTTCTAGATATAAAAATTGTTCCCACCTAGTAAAGGCTTCTAGATCTGAGGCATATGTGTATGCATTTTGCAAGCCCTAGCAGAGGAGATTTTCTTTGCCCAGATGTTTTTCATTACAATGGACTGGATCAGCCAGCAATGTAGCATCATCTTAGATGATGATGTGTTGTGGCCTTCTCTTCAAAGAACATAAAATATTGCTTGATGTTTTACGATACGTGTCTATTTCCAGGTCAGAGCTGCACATGAGATCTCTTTCTATTCCATCATACCAGGACATTTTTGTTCACATAAGGAGTGCATGTTAACAGTTCCAGTCTCTCTTTTTCCAAATGACAGCAAATGAAACTTTAACCAACATCAGTAGTGCATTGTACAAATTTAAGTTTAACTGATTTACAAAGAATTAGTGATCTGGCTCATAGTAAGATAGTATAACAAGCAAAGTGTTCTGTGAACACCACAATTTATTAAAAGGAAAACATGGTCAGTCAAAGACTGCAGCTTCTGTGTCAACCTGTTTTCTAATGATCCCAGATAAAAACATGACAATGTTAAAAAAAGGCTGTGTTTAATTATACCTTCCTTTTGAGTAAGTATACTTCCCATAATTTAGAAAGTTTTATTAAAAACTCATGTATCTTTTAAGAGAAGTGATTTGTGATTGATAATTCCTCTTGCTCTCCAATAGTTTGCAGGGCTTGTTCAATCACTTATTTTTAAAAGGCTTGTGGCTAACTTTGGTGTACTTGCAACATATAGAAAATAAGACCGTAGCCTCTTAAGAACCTGAAACTAACAATGTGCTTAGAGATTTTAATACCCATAGAAAATGGTAAGAGTACTTAGTTGCATTTCAGATGGAACCTTGACATAGCACAGAAAGAGATATTAAAAACCTGTAAACTAACTTTTAGTTAAGGTTTAGGATTAGTGCTTTGTCATAGAAGAAGAAAAGTGCCTTCTCTGTAGGTGTTTTGATATAAATGTTGATGAAGAAATCTGAGAGAGGAAGTCTCTTCTACTTAGATTGGAGTATCTTCCTGCTAATTGCATTGCTGTTTTGGAAACTGTCTTTTTCATGCATTGGGTAAATGGAGTGTACACCAAGACTGTCACATTCAGACTACTGTGTATTAGTGCGATTTTTGTGTTGACAGTAAATGTTAGCTATTGACATGAAATTAATATTGCCCAAGGTTGTGCTTCTCTGTATCCCTATATATCTACCTCACCCATTCCTACGGCTCACAATTCAGCATCTGCAGTGGCATTTTGGTGTCTTCTATTCTAGATATATGGTCAGCCCAGCACAGCTGTTCTGTGATGATTGTCGCTTTACTCCTTGAAAGATCACTGTGTTCCAAAACTTTATTGTTATAAATGTTATTCTGCTATATCATGCACAATATGGCACACAGATGGTGCAGATGAAACCCATTTAAAAGCTGTATATATCATCAATAGCAAGGCGATGTTTCACACCCATATAGCAAACTAGACATTGCTGCCACTATGTAGATGTTTTATTTAGTTTGAAGTTTTCTGCCTTGCTCTTTCCAAACTTTGTTTGGAAATCAGCCCAAAGATGTGCTGTGACTGGTAGGGCATTTTGTCAGGTCCTTGTACAAAAGGCTGTCATCTGATATATTGCTAAGATGACAAAATTATTTGATAGTTTCTGACCATGTGTTACTGTTTACACTTTACCTGGTGAAGGCATATCTATCACTTCAGTGTTTTTCCACTGTTCACTGTTCCACTACGTCTTTACAAACAAGGTTTCTAAAGCAAATAATCAGTGACTGAGCCTCAAGGGCAAAACTTTTGCCATAAAACACCTCACATTGTCTAAAAAGAATTTTGAGGTTTTCAACACTTATTAAGTTTAGGCAACTTCCACATTATGAAAAAAGTATCTAGATCAAGATCCTTGCTTTATCTGGGAGTAGCATTGCTGGAGGACAGAATGATATTGAGGTCTAGGTGTTTTCATTTGTTTATTTCTTTGCTAAAGGCAACGGGATAAGAATTGGTTTAACTGACTCTATCAAACATGCCATCACAGAAGAGTCGTGTTATCAGATGTCATGTTATCAGTATATATTTGTTAGATCCAAAATATCAAGGTAGCTAACAAAACTGAAGTCTACTGACAGCTGTAAATGTGTGTCTCAGATTACTGAAGACAGAGAAGACAACGAACCATCCACCATACCTCTCTAACAGTTGAGGAGCACTAAGTTACAGTTGATGATTGGCAATATACTGTAGCAATCCCTTCTGCCTTTTATTCTTTATAGATGAGAATAATGGCACCTTTAACTCTGAGACTTGCAGAGACTCAGGAAGCTTTTTAGTGTATATCTAAACTGTTCTGCCAGTATATTGTCAAATTCAGTTCATTTCAGATTTTGACTGCATTGCTGACTTTGTTAAGGAATGGAGAACCTATAGGCTGCTGTTCTGTTAGGAGAATAGTATGAGAGTTCAGAAGTTATTTGTCTTTAAAGATGCTATTATTGAGCTTATTCAAGTTTTGTTGTATTTTTTAAATAAGTACAGGAGTAGTTTCATAGATTATCACAGTGATTCATTTTTTCACACTACAAATGACAAGTTGCCAAACCAATTTTTATCATGGCAATCATAGCATTGTTTGCAAAGTTGAACTCCTATAACTTCTTCTGCTGAATGCCTTAGTTTTTATTTTACGAGATTTGGTTGTTGATCAAAAAAGCTTCTTTTGTGTCTTTACCAGTAGTTCATAATGTATCAAAGACAGTCCTGCCAGTATCTGTTCCATCCATGCTCCTGAGTCCTTTAACTTATGCTGCTGAAGTATCATATACTCAGCAAGATGCCATTAAGTGAACCTTAGATACATCTGATGATTTTTTACCTTTGTTAGGAGGAATGGGCTGGATAGGAATGGAATACCTCTCCTATGAGGACAGTCTGGGAGAGCTGGAGCTGTTCAGCCTGGAGAAGAGAGGGCTCTGGGGAGACCTTACTCTGGCCTTTCAGTACTTAAAGGGGACTATAGGGAAGATGGGGGCAACCTCTTTAGCAAGGCCTGTTGCGACAGGACAAGGGGTAATGGTTTTAAAGTAAGGGAGGGTAGATTCAGACTAGATACAAGAAAAAAAAATTTTACGAGGGTGGTGAAACACTGGAATGGTTGCCCAGAGAGGTTGTGGAGGCCCCATCCTTGGAAACATTCAGGGTCAGGTTCGATGGGCTCTGTGAAACCTGATCTAGTTGAAGATGTTCCTGCTCAGTGCAGTGGGGTTGGACTAGATGACCTCTAAAGGTCCCTTCCAACACAAACCATTCTATGATTCTATGAATTATTAATTTAACAGATTGATACTTTCATGTTTATTAAATATCAGGCTATTTTGATTCTCTTTCTAGTTGAAGGATACACAGGATACACATGACCAATTGCTGAGCTTCCTTTTACTCAGCTGTCGAAGTTTCCCATGAAGTTGATCTGTTTGATATTTGTGTTGATCTATTGAGTTTATCCAAGTCTCCGCAAAAATATCCTTCTCGTCCCTTGTCTTGGCACACTTGGTGCAAGAGAATGGACACCTGTAGCATAGCTCCTATATCCAGTACATGCTAGAGAAAAATCAGATACACTGCAGGATAGACTTTTGAAATTCTTGATATAGAGTTTCTCCTTATGGACTCAGCAAGCGATAGACATGGCTTTAATCTGGATAACCACACAGGAAAAAACAAGCTTTCCGTTTTCATTAATTCTGGTTTTATTAACTGCATCGGTGTCTACCCTGAATTGGGATTAAACCAGTGTTAATCCCTTGACATGCAAATTATGAAATCACATTGTCGTTTTATTGTTAAAGAAAACATACTTACTATAGAAATCTGCCACAGTCCCAATAGCCTCAGCAGGTTCCCACTTAAGTGTGCAGAGTTTAGGTCACAGTTTTACTAGCTCTCTGGAGCAAACACTACAGTATAAAAACGACTCAAAGTGCTGGTTCCTCCCTTGACATCGACTTCTGACCAACCTTCAGAGTTTGCCTTCATCATCTGACTATAGGAAGCACCAAACTGTGACACTCCAAAACACCATGGTAGTTTTTGACTACCTGCAATCCCTAAACCCAACATCCTTCTTCCCACTGCAGTCTTGCCCTCTAGCTCATGTAGCCAAACACTGGAAAAATGAAATACGTAGAGCTGTGATCTAGCCCTGTGGACTGCATTTTCACTTCATCTATCTTGTCCTTTGACTCTGTGCATTTTGCTGCTGCTTCATTCTCTTCCCCACTTTCCAGGGGCAACTTAACTCAGGAGTTGAATTCCTTGAGCTCTGTGTCACCTTGTGAAGAGGCCATTCCCAGTTGTAGCAGGGGAACGAAGGACCCTGCACAGGCATTGATTGCAGTGCTTCCTTCACCCAGGCTTGGTTTCAAATTTAGCCACTTGCATTTATAGAACTGGGAATTACATACCATATAACAGCTAGTTCTTATACAACTATTAATCAGAGATAATTCTATTACAGTCTTTGGAACCACAGCAGAGAAAGTGAATGAAGACTAACAGCATAATTTCCTTTCCAAATTATTCTCTAGAAGACTCTAAGCAAGTAAAAGAAGCAACCTCATTTTGTAAAATAATTTTGCAAAGCACATACTTGGTGTTTTACATATTCCTTGCTATTTTCAAGTAATACTTACCCTGATAGATGTGTGCCTCCAACTACCACAGATATCATTAGAAATACCATTTAATGGTAACAAAACTAATAGTAAGCTTTTTTTCTTCCCCCTAGAAGTTGCTTTGCTTGAGGCTATTACTAAAACTGATTAACATTTTCATTTTCTATAAATTATGTGAATGTCTGTTCCTTCTTCTGCATATCATTAACATGTTCCTTTAGTTGTATATTCTCCTTACTTGAACAGTTTTCATCCTCCTGTTTCCATGTAGCTCTGACTTTGAGTCAAGACGTCTGAGCACAATGAAAAAATTACAGTAATTATTTTTAAGAGTAACAGGAACATAGCTGTCAGCTAATGGTTGAAATGGCTGTGGAATGTTCCTTCTTACCCCTTGAAGCCTCAGCAATGGAAAGAGAGTCTGCAGGACTGCAGTTTATACCTAATGGTATGAGTTGTATCTTGATAGATGAGTATAGTTTTACAGTCCTCCTCCGGGACAGATTGTGTATCTGCTTGAGGGTATCAATTCTGGGGTCTCTTTAGCTGCCTCAGTAGAATGGGGAGAAATGGAAACAGCAGAGAAACACAAAAGCAAGGAGTAAATTCAGCACTACGTGGAATCTTTAAGTCAGGATTGGTATTTTTCCAATTGAGATACTCCATTTTAACCACATCATTTGGACTTAGCAGGGTTTTTGTTTTGTTTTGTTTTGTCTAAGTGAAGAGGAATTCATTTAATGGAAAAAAAAAAAAGCTGTATACAATAATGTGTGTGCTTCCCTACTGGCCCAGGAGTAAACACATGACTTCCAGATGTTCAGGGTTGTAAAATGCTGATGATTCTGTTTTGTACCATTGTTGTGGTAACATGGATTTTTTTTTCTTTAGAGTCATCTCCTATTTTGAGAATTGAAAACGTATAACAATTTATTTGTTCCAAACTTAATTATGGCATATAAATTTCAAGTCAGGAATAAGTTAGCTCTTCTCATTTGTTCCCCAAAATTAGGGGGACATTCAGGAACAAAGATTTTCACAGCAGAAATGTTCTTTTCTATTTTTGTTTTCCCCCTGAAACATATAGGTGAATTTATATGACACCATTACTTCCATTTTGTTCCTTAGCTGTGTGAATCCAACTCACTTATCATTTTTGAAACTATAAACCACATTTGCTGAAACCAATTAAATTATGTGCTGGCAAAACTTCATGCAAGCATGAGGCAAAAAAAGGTCCCAGAAAACATATGTATGTGACACTGTTTCAATTAGCTCATGAAGGCCCTCCCCAAGCACACATTGCTAAATAAGGCATTATGAATTATTTGCCTGGCTTTATTTGTCTGTATTTTTTCCTTTGTCAATATGACATTGTCGTTACCAAGAAAACATGTAAAATTTCCATACTGTTGGGCCCTGTTTCTGTGCAGTGCACTATTACAAGGCCACAGGATCCAAGACACCTGCTTATCTCAAAGGAGAAACACATCTATAAATTGGGGTTTTTTCTCAGCCTCTAATCCAGTCTCTTGATTTCCTAGATTTCTTAGACAGTTTCTGAGATGAGAAAACATGGAGTTCAGAAATTGTATCTGTATATATCAACGGCATAGAAAGCTATACCTAGTTTTTTAGATAACTTTCTTGGTTAATTAATTTCTTCCAGCAAACTCTTTCCTCCTCTTTCTGATTATAAGAGTATAACATAGAGAAAAGGCCAAACAAAAACACTAGGTTCAAACTTCAGGACAGATCATAACCCAGACATTGTATTTTTATCTCATGCCTACTATAAGCATTCAGTCCCATAACAGAACTTTGGCAAGAGAAGAGCTGAGAACATGTGAAGGCAGAACATGTGAAGGAGTGTTTTTTTCTGCTTCTAAGTTGAGAACTGTTTAAGGACCATCCCTATCACAAGTCAGATTATTTGAAGAGGTTGTTTTTAGTTTACAGCTGCTTATAGCTTCTAAATTGCCATATCAACAATGTGGCAGAGTAATGTAAAGCAGTCTTAATGAAGAGGATAAACTTGCTTATATAATGTATTCCTTAGTGGAATTTTCTTCTAAGGAGATAATCTTTATGCTGAAATATTATTTAACTTTATGCCTCTTTTTTCTATGGTATACAATGTTTTTTTTCTGTATTTGAAACTCTTAATGTTTTAAGGTATACGAAAATTATATACCTTATAAAATCTCCTAATGGTATATTCTAATGGTATTGCTGAGAATTGGTGATACTTAAGTATATGTGACACTTCTTCTCATATAGTCAGGAGTTCAACGAACGGTTGTTCAAACAAAAACAAATCATGTTAGTAAATTATGTAGAACTCCTCATTGCTGATTACTCAGTTATATTTCTTTAATATTTGTTCTATTCTTCTCTAATAGAAGTCAAACCACTCCTACTTTCTGGTCTTAGATCTTGGCAATTTTCAATAATAAACATATGAGTTGCAGATGTTCACTAAAACTACAGAAAATGACCGCCGATTCTGTTTGTGACATTGTTGTGCGAGAGCTCTTTTTCTCTTTTGAGACCTCTCCTCTTCCAAGGATTTACAGCATGGTTATAAAATGTTGTTTCAAGCTACATTTTGCCATATAAATGTCATCTCAGGAACACAATGTGTTTTTCACAAAATATAGGAGTATTTGGATTATGTTGCTATCCATTTAAAAGCTTATCTTTAGGATAAATCTTTTTACTTTTCTTCCCTGAAACAGATGATAATTTTTCCAAAATACCTAAGTGACTGTGACTTTCAAGCATCAACATCTTTTCACTTAAACATTTAGACAGTCTTACAAGTGACTATGCCAAATTTCTATATATTTTTGTACTTCAAATCAACAGTTACAGAGCAACTAGACTGCTGTCCATACACAAATAGCAGCTAGTATGATTAACTAGCAAGCATACAACTTTAGCTATAATGAAAAGGTGGAAATTTTGCATTTTATTTCAGCCATGGGAAGATATAAATCTTTAAAGTTAGTGCCTGTACCACTGTAAAGTTAACAGAGCCAAAGGAAGGATGGAGAGTAAGAGAATGAGAGAAAGAGGGGGAGGGAGAGAGAGAAATAATCCAGTCCTAAGAGAAACAGAGTGGGAAGTATGAATTTCCTTGTGAAGGTGTCTTTATCATTGTCTAAATAAGCAGTCTATTTGAATTGTTCAGAACAGATATGTCTTACATGTTTCTAATGTCTGGTGGAACAGCACTTTCTTAACAACAGAACAAGAAATCATACTTTTTGAGAATAAAATCAATAGTTAATGTGAAATGTCCCAGCTACATTTTCTGAGTGGTAGAAATGACCATTATTAAAAATAGGAGTGGACTGACTGAACCAATTTTCACAAATCATCATTTTGATTTGTGCAATTGTTAAATGTGAACTTTGTTTCACTTACCGCTAGGCTTTCTCCCCCATTATTCTTTTTTTATCACAGTACAGAAAGTAATTTTTCCAGAAGATCTAGTTTCTAGTTGGAAGCACATTTCATCCAGGAAATGTAAGCATCCACAATCCATTTAGTTCCCATTTTCATAACATTAGCAGTTAGAAGAAATAATTTTCCTTCAAGCCCCAGCGGTTCAGACCGAAAATTCTTTAATCTGAAAATAACTGTCCCTAGTCATACAGGCATACCTGGGATATAGGCACAAGGGGTTTCTACTGTGGAAGTTCCTCATGATAAAAAATAGAAATGGAGACCCTAAACTGGTCACGAGTTTGGCTGATCACGCAGCATTTCAAATACTTCGTGTGCTTCTGGCAAGAAACTATTCACCCTGCAGCCACATTTTTTAAATATATCTGATTCTCTCCTGTTAGGTAATGAGGTCAAACTTCTGCCTGTTTCCATATCCCTAGGCTTAAGCAGCTCACAGCCTGCTCATGTTATTAAACCACTTAAAGATTAAAATAAAATTCTATTTCTTCTTCTGCTCTATAACTTAAGGAAACAAATTTTTTGTGTCCAAACACCAACTAGTTCACTTTTAAAACAGCAAAAGGAGTAGGTTCTCCCTTATTATTAAGTTTTTCTAAAATAGGTACCTACTAATAATACCTGCATATAATTTAAGGCGTACAAAACATGACTTGACGTGCAGAACCCTTGTGCATGAACATCCACCTATTGTGGAATTTCCACTTTTAGGTTACACAGCTGAGTAGTCTGTCTTTGAACTCAAGTGGGTTTTCCTTGTATTTCCATTGGGAAAACTATTGCAACGTATAAGTTAAAAGAGCCCTCTTTTTCAGTTTATATAAATTTTAAGATTACATTTTCACTTCCTCTTACAAAATGTTGGTTTTTAGCTATTTTAGCAGATGCAATAATTTCAGAGAGCTGTTGTTGCATCAGCTGGTTATCCCTATAATACCAGTGGCCCTATTTTTAACCTTATTCAAGGGAAGATCAAGAGGACTCATCTCATTTACAGTTAGTGCCCTTGTGGTCAAGCATGTGAACGACAATCTAATTCTACCTGACACTACAGTGTCACAGCCAGAAGATGTAGCTGGGACTTCCAAGTAAAAGGAAATGGTGAGATTGGCATCTTCGCCCGTTCCTGTGCTGTGCTCAAGGTTCAGCATAGTGCTGAGGGGCTCTAGGTTACTGTGCATCAATGAAACTGTCTAACCCACCTTATGTAAAGGATAAGTCATTAAGAATAGAAATAATTTATACCAGCACATTCTCCTGTAACCATTAACAAGGAGAAATAAAGCAACCTTGCTTCTAGGTGATGATCACTGGAGGCAGCAGCTCTCTCTCAGCTGATCTGCATAACTGGGAGAGTGTTGCTAACTGCCTCCTTTGGTACTTGCCAGAGCCACGATGAACCAAAGAAGTCATACAAGAAGACTGGAAGAAGTCTTACAAACAAGTCACTCAGCTGCTCAGTTAGACTGGCCAAACTTCCATTTTCTGTCACTTTTAGTATTTTTGCTTACTGTTTTAAAATGCCGTCATCAGTTTTGAAACATTAAAAATTTGAGTTTTTTTCACAGAGATCTCTGAATATTTTACATTATTTCTTCTATAGTCTGAGTTTTCCATCACCATTCCTAAATTTCTTTTTATGAGTTTTGTTTGTATTTTGGGGTGGGGATTGGGGTTTTTTTGGTTGGTTGGTTGGTTGACTTTTGCCTACACTGCTGTTTTGATTGTCAATATAAGCTGTGTTGGGCCAGGATATAATTCAGGATATATTCTTATTTTCATCATCTATCAAAAATATAACATTTGAAAAAAACCTGTCCAACTGAGGTACATCTCTTTGGTTTCCTTTATTGCTTAATTTATTCTGGGTCATGCTTCTTGAGATTTGTATTCAGAATAAGTGGGAAATCAGTTCAATGGAATATGCTAAACTTAGACAGTACTCTACTTTTCTATGTTGTATCTCCTAATTTTTTTTTAACACCTTCCCACACATGAGGATCTGAGGCTCCAGGTGACTAGCCTAAACTCTGATTACCATATAGTATTCTAGAAAAGAGTCCTGAATTTTCAGTTGGAGCTTCCTCCTCAGTTAAATAAGGTTCCTAATCTTTTCTAGTTTCATGAGTTCTAAGGAATAATACCAAGTAATCAACATCAATAATGAAATATTGGTCAGATGAAAAGAAAGACATGGCATGAGAATAACCATAAAGCTCACAGATAGCCCACCATTTAAAAAATGCCACTGTATCCCTTTAGCAGCCCCTAAGTGCATAGGTATTTTCCAGAAAACAGAACATTTCTGAAAGGAACAGTTGGGAGAAACCCTCTCTTAAAAGTGGAAGAAGTGGATTCAATGTTTTCAGGAGGCAGAAGGTCTGCTTTGAACCTTGATCTTTCTCTTCCATCTCAGGTAGCTATCTTAACCATGCTGCTATTAGAAAAATGGGCGGACAATACTCTAGGTTTGCAGATGGGTGATATGATCTAAAGAGTATACTGCATTAATGAAGAAAAACATGCAGAACACTGTATACTTTATCACAATTATTTGGTCTTGGGTACCTAACTGTGATATCAAAAAACACATGCATCTGCGAAAGCCCCAAGCTGACAGGTTCTTGGGTAACTTTACTAGCAGAACTTAGATATTTAGGATTTTTAGGTATCTGAAAGGAAAGGAAAGTAGCAATCTTGTGGATTTACCCACAGAATTTTCAAAGCCTGCTGTTTGTGCCCCTGTCAGAAAAGAAAAAAAAAAAACACAACACCTTATTTTCTGAGAAAACTTAATCTAGAAAATAATCAATATCATATGATATTAACTAGCTCATTCTTGTAGAGCCTTTCACACTGGTGTGAAAGGATCTGTTGCCAAGAAGCATAAAACTGTTGTTTGTTACCCAGACAACCATTGTAAGGGAAGATTAGGTTAGTCTTCAAGTCCCCATTAAATTGTCAAAAAAGATTAAAAGTGATTTGTCATATACATATCTCTGAAATATCTACTAAAGGAGATTTTAAATTATGATGGCTGCCTGTAATATCTCATGTTCTGCATAGAAATGCCTCTATTTTTACTTAGTTTTCATACCAACAACAACAAAATATCCTACTGCTTCTGCAACATGTTTTACTGGATGCTTTCTAGATCTCTTGCTCCCCTTTAAGGACATATGCTAAAAAACAGAGAACATACATGGCAAAATTATTGGTTCTGTAGGAAAATACCATTATTTTTAGTGAAATCATATGCAAATACAACTCCAAATTCATTATTTAAGATCATTTGGCAAATCTTTTAGATTTTAAGTCTGTCATGGTAGACAGGGCTTTTCCTTATCAGAGTGGTTTGGCTGAGAATCTGTCTCAATTGGTGTTTTTTGCTCTTTTTGTCACAAGCACGCACCTGAGAATGCCACATGTCCAGCTTAAAAACAAACAAACAATGCCCCCCAAAAGCCCCAATAATTCTAGAGAACTTTTATGAAAAGTTTCTTCCTTTCCCACTATATATTCCCACAATAACCCTGACAGTGATATTCCAGAAAATCCATGTGCCCTGAGAACGCAACTGCAGAATAAAAGACTAGAAAGAGTGGATTTAGAAATTAAACAGGTCCAATGGAAATATCTTCTTCATAATTTGTCAATTCTTGATTGAAAACCTGGTAGTTTATGAAAACTACCTGAAGTTACTAGACAATGGCCCTGGTGGCAGCCCAGCTTTTATAACCCTTGGTTTTGCCATGTTTACTGCTTCTAGTTGTAAGAGGAGGGTTGTGTAAAGATGGCAAAAGGACAAGGAAAAGATCATGTTTAGTAGGTTCTGCCCCACACAAACTTCTGCCCCACACAAACTTCTGCCTCACAGTAGTTGCCACTGATTTAGAATTCAGTGACTGTTCTATGCATACCTATCAAAACTTCCAGCTAAATCCTTATTCTTCTAATTTTTACTTCATTTCAATTCTCATGTATCAAAACTATGCCCATGAAACTGTTTGAGACTGTCATTGCTGGCCTACCATTCTGTTTAAAATGAAAGTGTTACCTTCTATTTTTCGACTTGATGAATAAGATATAAAAACTTGGAAAACCCAGTTTTGTAATGTAACTGGTTTGAATGGAGCATCAATTTTCTAGAACTTTGTGACTATTGCTGTATATCAGAACTACTTGATAAGTTTGTGGAGAAACTATATTAGAAACATCATGCAATATAGTGATATGCTTCTTTTTGGGCACCTAGATCTTTAGGTTTTGGATCACATATCCCACAGGCTGTAGTTTGGCCAGTGCTGTGTTTTTTTATAAAGTCAATACAATAAAAGGTCAAACTGATTGTCCAGAAACAAACTAGAGAGATGGTTCCAGGACTGACTTCAGGAGCCAGAGATATGAGTCCCTAGCCAGAGGGGGATAAATAGATAGAAATAAATATGTATTAATTTTTTTCTCCTTGATATGGAAACCAATTGAGAGTAGTAATTTGTTTTATATAAATCAATTCTATCATATGGTAACAACAGCAACTTTTGATTAGTATCAGATTAAGCACAACTAAGTTGGTAACTGGTGACATCCTCCCGATTCCCTCAGCCATTCAGAAATTTGCAGATATTTGTATAAAATCTCTAGTGTTAGAACATTTGTGGATCAATTATAGCCACTATACAGCTATTTAGCTATCATAATTAGCTGTACCTGCTATCAATATAGCTATATCTGATATCGTATGTAATGATAAAAAGATATTTATGTAGTTTTTAATGCATTGATTTAAGAATACCTCAGAAAAGAGGTGGCACAATGTCTGTTTTCCGCAGAAAGGAAAAATAACTATATTTATACAGTGCTATATAGTGCTCGGCTGAGTAAAATCTCCTACCTTCTCTACATCAGAATACTAGCTCAGATCCTGGAAGCAATGCAGTAATACCAATGCAGAAATACGCCTAGACTAATACTTCCAGCTCCTCAGCAGAACAAATCATTCTGCTGACCTGGTTTAGTCTCCTTCCAGTTACAGAGTTAACTGTTCACAAAGCCCACTGCACCATGCAGACACCTTCTGAAGTTCATGTTTTCTGTAGGGAAAATCAAATGCTTTGGTAGGTCTATAAATAGAAGTCCTTGTCCACAGCCCCTTCCTTCCTCTGCCCCTGTGAAATACGCACAGATAATAGTGAGGCAGCTAAGATTTTACCTTACATTTGTTGAGCTGCCTTTCAGCTTTTTTTGATAAAAGCACTGCGGTGGAAGAAAAGAGTGCACCAAAAGCATTCACCTAGCATGAGAGTGTAGAGCTCAAATGGCAAAGCACATGAACCTAGTGGAGCATTGTGAAGAGGATTCTTCAAAGAAACTAACCGAAAAATCTGGTCATTGTATTTGGTCTGCGTTGACAGAGAAGCCAATGTGTCTGAAATGTAGAGAGCAGGCTCATTGACTGTGACTTAATCCATACCTCACGGCTCACCGTGCAGGCTGTCTGTCAAAGTCCTTTTAGAATTTTAGGAGTTCTTTTATTTTCAAGGATTAACATCAGACTGAAACTAAAGCACTAATAGTTCTTGTGAATTTATCAAAGTGAAATAAATAATGTTTGTTTTTTCACCTTTGGGCCGTGAATTGTATCTGCACATGTACGTTTACAGTGTCATCTTCTATACTAAACATTAGCTTTGTAGACTGAGTAAGAAGCTCTAACATTATAGGGCGTATAGAATAAGTGATTTATTAAAGTTCTCAGGTTTCAGCTTAAGCAGTCTCTCACTCATCATGTGAAGTGCGGGATAATTATTTAGAACCAAGCTGGTAGATATATTTTTCTTTTGATTGGTATTTTTAGAACACTTATCTTAAAACAGAATCTCTGGCTTTCTCTGGATTTGTATTGAATCCTCTTCACCTAAAGTAAATAACCTTTTAGTCTGACATCACAACCCTTTTTATGTTTTTTCCTTTTTTTTTTTTTTTTTGAATTGTCAATATAAGATAGATCTGTATACAAAACATTTCACTGTTGAACTCGGTGGATTTTCTGCGAACAGGAAATATGGCCTACTACACAAGCAGCATGGGAAGGCTTACACAGCTGCTTCTGGGTAGCTCCAGCACACACCAACTTGAAAAAGCAGGCTGTCCAAAAGTAGACCCAACAGCCACCCCTCATTTGAGGATGCTTCTTTTACAGGAAGCCTGAAAAACAGCCCAGCTGGGAATGCTGTGAATCCAGGACAAAGCGTAAAAGCTTTGCTTTATTGTCCCGTGCCCCTCAGGATATCTGGTATCTCTTCCTTCCTTCCTTTTTTGTACTGCAGTCAGAGCAAGGATTACAGCCTCTCTGCTTGCCTGCTGCTGCTTTTAGCACTAGTCTAGCAGACTTTAAGCTTTTGGGTGGAAAAGGTGGAAGGATGGCAGACCTGCTTAGATTGGTACATATAAATTGTTCATTCCACCTGGATGTTAGTAGTTTCTACCATTTTTCTGCATTGTAAAACAATGTTGAGTTGTTCATTGTGAACACAAAATCCAATACATACTTTGTATTTATGTTTATGTTTATATTTATATTTATATTTTACAGTATTTTTAATCTATGAGGTCAATTCACAATTCCATGTTGCCAGGTCATGTATTAAAATATCCTGCTGCCTGATTTCATGGCTCTCATGATCACAGTCTTATTTTCTTTGAACTCTAAATAGGGTGGGCAAAATAATTATAGTAGGAACCGACGAATTTAGTGTTTAATCATTACCTCAGAATTCCACCAGTCAGAGTAAGACCTTAGAGATAGATGAACTGACTATTCTAGACATATCTAAATCAACACACATACTAAATGATAAGCAAAATTAATGTCTGGAACAAATCTATGGATTCAACCTGGAGATGACAGGAAAAAAAATTAAACTTAATTTTTAAAGTGTGGACAGTCTGATTTGATGAAATCCAGCAGAAAAGTATAGGCAATGGTAAATTCAATCCCATGTTCATTAAGACCAAATATTAACAGTTTTATGTTAAAACATTTTCCCAAAGAGTACATGGTTAAGTGTCAGATGATCTGACCTTTTTCAACAGTATCAACTTTTCATTTGTCTCTAAATTAGATACTGAAATTAAAACACCTTTGGAAAATAACCACAGGTGACTTTAACGTTTCCTCACAAGTTTTTGAAAATCATGGCTTCTAAGTATTACATATATAATTGTCAAAAAGACTGTTGGTACCACAAAATCTAGAAACAAATCTGGGGCACTGAGTAGTAGCACCTCACTCTTTTATATCAGCCCAAAGAGTACAGGGCTTAGATCTCCTTCTCTGAAAAATGAATGGTGGTGTCATTTCCTATTACAATACAAAGGTTTGTGTACATTGCCCTGTTGGTTTGTCTTTTCTACACTTTTATTTGTATGTATTGAATTGCATAATAACATCTTTGGACAGAACTGCAGTACATAAATATTCCTGTCTTTAATATTTCCTGGGGTATTTCTTTTACTCTGAGTGCTTAATTCTATTCTTTAATCCATAAAGCTAAACAAGTGCCACTGAAACTGTCATTGTAATATAGACTACAAAACTGGAGACTCATATGTCAAAAATCTCCCACTCCAGTAGCATATAGATTTCTTTTCATTTGTCAAATATTGCTGTTGATTTGCCCTGAAATGTCTTGATGTCAATGCTTATGCTACTGAGAGTAAAGGATTTGAAAATTTTTTACCCTAGAGGGCCTGCTTTATTAGCTTGCATATACAGGCAAGAATTTGTTGCATCTTCATAGTAACATCCTTGCATACATAGTTGTTAATAAGACCAAGATGTATAGATAGAATGGCAGAATTTATAGAGAGTAATGAAAAATATCAGTCAAATTTTAAAGATAAATGCCTTTTCTTTTTTTTGGGGTTCTTTTTGTTGTTGTTGGTTGTCGGTTTGGGTTTGTTTTTTTTAATGGATGCAACAAATGAGGGGGGAAATTGTGGTAGTTCAGTTAAAGGTAGGAGGGATAGGATAGCTTCACTCATGCTTATATCATAGAGCAACAGTTACAGAAATCAATCAAAGAAAAAAACTAAGCAAATGTAAGATTGCTGGACTGGGGAAAGTCCCCTCAGCTGCTAAACTTCTACGTGTGTTTCAAGAATTTCAGACAAGCAAGCACCAGAAGCAAAGCTGGGGCAGTAGGGAAGGAGAGAAAACTCTCATAACTTCTTTGTCTTCAACAAGGTTCCTTGTGCAAAGTTTAGAAACCAAATGTGTTTGCAAAAAATCTTTATAAACTTTCAAAACACATTTCCATAGTGTGAATTCAATTTTCACAAACCTCACATTGGAAACAATTGCTCTATTTCCACAGTTTAGGGATAAATTTCCACTAGAGTACAAATTCCACCACAATTTTGCAAAGTCATAAACAAGTGCCAAGGTCTGGTCCGACCTCTGCAGATGCATGAGCTAAAGCAACCTCAGGCAGGAGTAATAGTCAACACTTACACACCTTGCATAAAGAATCAAAGATATATGCCTTTCTTTACAGGACTGTTTAGATTACAATGAAATTTCAGCTTTACCCTTTTTTTCTTTTGTTTTCAACTGAAGTACACAATTGTCTTCTAAGGCGGACTACATTATTTAGCCATTCAGGAGTGAAAAGGAGGTAGGATCTCTTGCCTACAGTAACAAATGTGCAAGTAAAGAATATATTTCATTTTAATTAGTAATGTCAGATTTGTAACCATGCAGTTGTTCCAACATGATTAATTCTGGGTCAGCTTTAAGCCTTCTAGGATCATCAGTTTAGTGCACCATAAAATAAGCCACTTACAAGACAGACTCTCAATGTGTTATCAATTTAACAGACCATAATATAAGAACAACTTCCTCTGCAAAATTATTACTTTGTAATTATTGAGATAACATTCAGTATAGCTGAAAATGAATTTTACCACCATTAAGTGAATATTCCCATGGAGTCTTTTTTAATTATTTTGCAATTCTTCCTGGTGTTCCCTGACTCTGCATTGTCAATTAGTACATACATTATGAAGGCGCAAACCAGCTAGGATGAAACTTTGGCAACACCGAATGAATAAAAAATGCTGCTTTGCACGTATAGCATGACCAAAAATGTTAATAAAATAATGCTATTTTGTATCATTTGTATTCCTACACATTAATCAGAAGACACCCACAGTCGTATAGCCTACAAAACTATAGGAAGGATCAGAATTAGTTAGTGTTTTTGTAATCATTGTACAAGAAAACTCTGTAGGTACAATGGTTTTGTAAGTCTGTTTCTGTCAAGAAAGCAATTAAGAATTGAGGGGTATTGATTGCTCTTGGTTTTTCTGTGTTTTGATACTTCACAAAGTATACTATCACACAGCACCACAACAACAATATTAACCCTGAACTTACTATCCTCATGGCAATTTTTCTCCTGGGTAAAAACTGCAAAAGCCTCTGAATGATGAGATGCTACTTGCTGATGCACAAGACAGAAGTAACTCATCCTGGGAGCTTTCTTTATGAAATAATGAGTGAGATGCTTTAGCATGCTACAATATCTCATTCTTAGTGACTTCTAAGGATTATCTTTCCTTTTGTCTCACATAAATCATCATAAACTCATTTGCAACAGAAAGAAAAATGCCACTTCTTACTCTTTCCCCATTTTTAAGTTATCTGGGAGTAAATAATCAAATGGCATACTTTGGAGTGTGGGTTACTGAGTGCACAAATGGTAGCAACTGAAGATCATGGATTTTGGCATGTGCCAGCATCTCATCATTTATTGAACTAGTACTAGTACAACATTGTACTAGTTTCAGTATTCATTTTTTATCATAAAATTGAGAACATCTTTAATGAAACAGTTAAAATTTCAGGCTGAACAGAGTTTATGTGCCTTTTAACTATTTTTTATTTTCATCTGCTAAACTTCTGGAAACAGGACTAGTTCCCAGTGTTATTGATGGCTCTTGTCAAGAGTCTTTGTCACAATCAGGAAAAGGATATAAAATTCTCTTCCCCACTCTGCTTTCAGACTAGTTTAAAAACATTTTCCACTTCTGCTTTCAGTGGTTATGTCAGGCCAATCAGTCCTAATGTGGAATTAAACATTTCTGAAAAAGGATATCTTTCCACACATATCCTTGCATGTACTTCTGATATACCAATGGACCATCTGAATTTGTTAAGTACAATGCATTTAAACACCTGCCTCCCTCAATGTTAGGTTGTTTGTTAGAAAATAATCTTCAAAGGCAACAAAGTATCACCAATTTCTCACAGCCTGAAGGCTAATAGCTCATGCTGAATGATATGGGAAGATTCTAACTGCTTAATTATAAAGCAGTATGGAGAAACAGACTGAGAAAGTACTTTTCTTTAGCTTGATATTGTAGGTTCTCCCACTCAAGGTTTTCTCAGGATAATCCATGCATATCCACGTATATTAATTATGTATATTTAAATTTTTCATTTAGTTATAAACGTGCATACAATACACTCACCCTCCCTTTTGTTTTTGTAGTAATAGACAGAGGAGAACTAAGTAGCTCTAATAATCTCCTGCTGAGTCCATTGAAAGGTGTTTGTAGTCATGTAAAAAAGTAATGAATTTATTCCAATGTACAGCATTGTTCCCCTAACTTCATAATGACTTTAAAATAAGACAGTCACTGAAAATTTTAATTAAATATGTCAGTATGTCTGTATATTGTTTTTTGATCTGCTGCCTTTATATTTGTATGATGTCTGGTTATTTAAATGTGTATTAATACTTCTTCTTTCTAAAGAAAAGTAAAAACTTTTTCTAACATAAAAGCCTCAGAAATGTTCTTCAACCCCTCCAAAGCCTTTCATTTTCTTCCCTTACATGTTACAAAGCCCAAGTACATCTCTGATGAATCTGTCTGGTCAGTGCCACTGGCTTTTAGAATGGATTTGTCCTGCTGCTTAAAGACATACCTTGAAATGGTTTTATTCTGTTCACGGGAATGCAAATAAGGCAACTAAAAATATTATAAACAGTTGGTCCTTGGAGTTTAAGAAGAGATTAATTTTGCATAAACTCCTGTGATCTAACAGATGATAGGAGCACTTCCATTTTTAAAGACATAATGATGATATTTCTATATCTCTTTGCATTTAGGACAGTAAAGGCCTTGCTTTCCATTCAGTAGATGCCATATCTGCCATTGTCCACACTTTATATATGCCTTATTTGTCATCTAAACCAACTGATGTAACTGCGACGAGCACTGTATGACAAAACAGTGTAGAGACTCAGTATGCGCCCAAACTTGTTCTTGCTTTTTGCAAAAAACCCCAAAATTCTATTTTTTTAATATCTAGTATGAATATCAAGTGATTTGACAAGGGCTGATGGTCAGTTAGACAAATATAATGCAAGTAGAGGAATATTTTTGCCCCACAGTTCAACATGTTTCTCTTACAGAGTCATGATGTTACTATTGAGAAGGATGTACAAATGACATGAACAGGAGATATGCATAATATAATAATATATATAACTTGTATATAAATATCTAATATATAATAGAAGACAGCGTGTTGTACAATATTGATATATAAGTATTATATTATTATTAGTTATAATATACTATAATTATAGCATAACATACTAATATAGAATTATATTGTATAATTTATCTATAAATATAAATAAAATAAATATAATTTATATAAAATATATATGAAATGCGTATATTCTGTGTATATACAGTTTTTCTATTTTGCCATATTTTGAATGGCACACTTCTAATGTTACCAACCCTGCTCTCTCTGGCTTTTTGGAATCTTTGAGGACTGTCAGATGTTACAGGCTTCAGAAAGGCCTGGACAGATCAACCTTTTGACCTTTTCCATATAAAAGTGTCTACTGAACCTTCTGTTCTTCCTACTTTGGTTTGTAGTAACTGAAGGCCATGGCAGTTTTGAATTTTCAAGGAGTGAAATAACCTCCTATAAAACCGTTTTTCCCCTCTTAGATGATGGTCAAATAAAAAAATACAATTAACTTTTTTCTTATTTTCCTCATCTTTGTGGATAACGTGTTGTCTTTGGGTTCTGCAAGAAAAAGTCTCAACCTGAATCACTGGTTTTCTTGGGAAGAGGAAAAAAAAATAGATTTTCCTGCACTACAATAAATAAGGAGGTGATTCTGTGTGGTATGTGTATGCAGTACTGTATCTGTAGATAACCACAGTAAGTATACTAAAACTGTGAATTTTATTCAGGCTTGTATGAGTGTGTCATTGTTTTAGCTGGGATAGAGTTAATTTTCTTCACTCTAGCTGGTATAGTGCTGTGCTTTGAAATTAGCATGGGGAAAAAAAATGTTGAGATAACACACAGATGTTTAGGCTGTTGCTGGGCAGCGCTGATACTAGTCAAGGGCATGTCTAGCCTCCCATGCTCTGCTGGGTGCACAAGAAGCCGGGAGGGGAGGGGGCACAGCTAAAAGAGCAGATTCAAACTGACCAAAGGGGTATTCCATATCATGTCACATCATACCCAGTATGTTACCTGGGAGGGGCTGGCCGGGGGAGGGAGGAGGCAATCGCGGCTCGGGGACGGGCAGCGTCGGTTGGTGGGTGGTGAGCGGTTGTATCGTTCGTGTTTCTGTAGGGGTTTTTTCCCTTGTTTTTTTTCCTTTCCCTTCCTCTTCCATTTTATTATATTAACATTATTGTCATTATTATCATCATCATTATTATTATTATCACTATTTTATTGTAATCATTAAACTGTGCTTATCTCAACCCACAAGTTCTTTTGCTCGTCCGATTCTCTTCCCCATCCCACAGGGGTGGGGGGGGGGGTGAGCGAGCGGCTGCGTGGTGTTCAGTTGCCAGCTGAGGCTGAACCACAACTGAGTGCAACTGACAATAGAATCTGGCCCACAACAGCAAAGGAAAAGGCGAAAATAGTATTTGTGTGTGACCATTTACTTTTGGCTTTGAGTAGCTATTATTTTATCATTGTGCTTTACACCTGAAAGAAACCTTTAGGAAAGAATCACACAGAATAACAGAATCCCAGGCTGGAAGGGACCTCAGGGATCATCTAGTCCAACCTTTCTGGGAAGAGCACAGTATAGACAAGATGGCCCAGCACCCTGTCCAGAAAGCTACATACATTTAAGCCACTTTTTCACAGCAGTCATATTCTGTAAGTATTTATGCAAATGCAGAATAAAGCTGCATATTTTTCTCTTGAATTGGCCCCAAGGGATTTTTTTTTCACCAGAACTCTGATCACTTGCAAACAGTTCATACTGCTGCATTAGGAATAAAGCTAAAAATATCGCTGACTGTGGTTCTTAAAGGGTGCACACCAAAAAAACACTCAGCCCTACAATTTTGTTCAGTTTAGGATTTGATTCCACATCAGTGACCAACAGCCAGGCACACTGCTTCTTTCAAACTGAGCAATGTAAAGTAAATTATAACAGTGCCTCATATCTATTCTGGTACCAAGATATGATAGCCTGATCTATGAGCAAAAGGAAGACAGTAATATAAGATCTTCCATTTTGACTCATACCAAAAACCTGCCTAGCCAAGCATTCTGTCTCTGACAGTCACTTATGCCTTTGGACAGAATATAAAATCTGGGAGTGTACAGTGTGACATTTCTCTCACCATATGCTTTTAGTAACCAACAATTGGAAGACTTCCTGAGCCATTCATATGTTTATTTCATCATGCTTAGACCCTTCAGAAATTTGACCCTGTAAATCTATATGTTTCTGCTACCCCTTTTGCCACGAGCCAAACTGCTCCATTTGTCTCCTCATTTTTTAGTAGAATTTATTCTTCTGTTTGTCCCTTTGATGACTGTGCTTATGCAGTTACTGGCAGCACTGCTTCTGGAGACATAATGTCATCTATGTTTATTTTTGACTTAAAGTGGATAGTAGCTGGGTGCTCAGAGGTGATTATGGTGGATAGCAGATAAGATTTGGTTTCTCCTATATTGTGGAGGTAAATCACAGCCTAAGACATAAGATGCAACATGAATTAATATTTTTTACTTGCTGGAACAACTTATTTAGATCCAAACAAGGATCCAAAGAGTCTGTGTTTCTTAGGCATCAGGTTTAACTAATGACCAAGAATGTTACAGCTACCCATCAATTCAAAAAACCTTAGACAGTGTTTTGCACTTTCTTTCCATGGTGGGAAACCAGCTAGTATGGTTTTCCCAAACTAATTTTGCAGTGAGTGGGAGGCTGGGTCAAAGAAAAACAAGGTCATCCTGCAGCCTCCTCCAATCTTAACTTACTTGGCCATTGGTATACAATTAGTAATTCTTTCTTCATGAGATAGATAGAAAATTCTAGCTCCTAGAAAGCGCAAATCAGTCCCAGGTATGTAGAAGAAAAAAAAAGACCAGATTCCCACAAAAATGTGATAGAATAAAAGTGATTCTTTGCAGTGGTCAAAGGTCACAGTGGGAAGCTGTGTAGCTGGAATTGAGAGCCTTGCCCAGACATCCCTGTATACATGTACCCACAGTTCATGAAAATAAATTTTTTCTGCTCTGTGGGAAAGAAGATATCCTTGACACTGGCTGTCCCGTTCTTCACATAATGAAATGATACTCTGCAGGACTGTGTAAAACACTGACATGACCAATGAATTCTTCATGTTCACTAGCTGATGCTCTGTATGGGATCAATACAGCCCAGTTACGATTTGAGCAGTGGAGCACACTCTTGAAGACCGTAACTTCTATGCAGCTTACATTGCAAGTCTTCATGGCCCTTTGAAAACAAAGAACTGCCAAAGAATCTATTTCATTCCTTCCTTTACTCATTAATAAATTTTTTTCCTCTGTTTTTGAAGTCTTTTCAAAACATTTCTCTCAGGGAGTGTTCAAGATTATAAAATATTTTAACGTTTCTGATTGGTGCATTAGAATCTAGATGAAAAGAATGCAGATGACTAAAAACTGAAGCTCACAGAAATTACATTATCTTCTCACTAAACTAACAACATAAGGTTACCAAAAGCTATGTTTAAGAGAGTAGAGCAGGTTCTACAGTATTAGCCTTCTTTTCCTTAAAGCAACGGGGTCAAATCTACAAATGACAAATCAACAAATTGACGACTCTTAACTCACTTGGGACCTGACCCTACCACAAAACTTCACAAAGTGAACAGATGAAGTAGTGAGATTGTCCCTAGGCATAAGGGAGTGCTGGTGCTGTTAACATTGAACCAGAGCCTCTTGTGTAATACTATTTCATACTACTATTTTCATTACCAGTAAATTGAATATATTATGTAAAATAATCCTTTTTATTTCATGGAATATAAAAAAATTATAACTGTTTAAGTCTGGTTTTCCTAAACCAATACACAAAAATAACTGAAATAAATGGATAAATTATTATAACACTTGACTATACAACTACACAGTGCTTTAGATCTCATTTGGTTGCAAATAAAGCAATAGAAGAGCTTCCATGCATTGAGTTGAACAGGAGACCATGATGCTTACTGTACAGCATTACATGTAGGTCCTGGACACATTAGGTACCCACCAAATTTTGATTACTAATGGTAGCATTTATTTTAGTTAGTTCTGTTTGTTCAGTTGTTTTTTGTTGTGTACTTCAAAAATTCAGGCTTCATCATTATGAGTGTATTGCAAGGTTTTCCCTCAAGAGAAGGGGTTTGATTTGGAAATTAAAATTTCTTCTGTCATCACCTGGTAGCTGCTTCCATATAGTGAAAGGTGGTGGTAAAAGCAACATTTGATACATACTAGAAAAAGTTAGAGACTCCACTGAAATTTCTGTACAGGTACAGGATAATATTGCAGTCTATTAGCAAATCCACCAAGTCTTGGGAAGTAATTGGCATTTTTGATTCTTGGCTCCTTTGTTGCATCAGTTCATTTGTCCTGCAAATCTGCTATTGTTGCAGACTATATTACACTCTCCTATTTCTCTGTGCTCCTTCTCTTTGAGAACTGTGATTTCTTTTGAGGAAAATACAGTGGTTTACATGTTTATGTTTTATGGAAAAGCATTGCATAATTATGTTCATGATGCTTCTTTGTCATGAGCATGGCAGAATTATCACAATAAACATACTAATCACTAAGAACTGTGCACTAAAGTGGAAAATGGATTATACTCAAATCAATTTCCATTACTTAACATTTAATAATTGTGGTATTTAGGGTGTTTTCTCTTGCTTCTTCATATACAAGGCGATGCAGTGATTATACCAGTTCCTCTTTGACCAGTGGAATAATCTCCTTGTTCAGACAGTAGATCTGCATATGCTCTGACACCTGTCCCCTTCAATTGCATCACCAGATCCTAGATGTGCATTAAAAGTTATACAATGGGAGAATAGTATGGATATATTCTTTTTAACCTAAACTCTCACCGGTGAAAGGGTCGATAAATAATAGCAACTAAGCAGATTCAGTCAGAATCCAGTTAGAAAATAGAAGTAAAACATAAAAATAAGCAGAAGTAAAAGTAGAAGAGAATATAAAAACAAATGCTACCTAAATTGTTGTTCGTTATTTTGGTCACTCTACAGGAACCATTGTTTGTCCCTTCAAGCTTTATTCAGAACAGTTAATGTATCAGTTTTAAAGTGGAATGTCCCACTGAAGACAAATGCCTTGTGTAATTATGGCTAGAACTGGAACAGGAATATTAAATGTGTAGTGACTATAAATTTAGCAATGCAGGAAAACTTTCCATCCTTTAATGCTGCTAATTATCCTAGTAAAATCATGAACAAAACCTGTTTTCAGGTGTTTGGAAGGAACATTTCACACCACAGTATATCAAGATGGGTTTAACAGTTCAGCTCCGAAAGTTATTCTGGTTTTTGAATATTAGGACTCTAAGCCAGTCCCTATTAGGGATTCAGCAGCAATGTAATTACCTTTTTCTTCATTTTGTCTTCTCTGTTTGAAATGGTCTCAAATGATACAGCAAAATGGAGCAAAGGCATAGGATATGAATTAGATTTTTTTTGGGGGGTACAAAACTCTGGCCTATGCAGGGACAAACCCTGTAGCACAGCCTTGTGAGAATGAAGAATATTAACATGCTGACCTCCTCATGCAATGGAAATTGCGTGATCAGAGTCCTTGTGAAATGCAAATTCTTAGCTAGTTATTCATGACTAAAGTCTTTATATTGCATCCCTTTATTGCAGTTAATACTGCACAACTTAGGAAAGTGGTTTCATCTTTTAATTAGGGCACTGGCCCTAATTACCAGCAAAAGAGTCTGACTAAAACTCTCTGGTTTTATACCAAAACAGGTGCTGTTGTACTTGTGGGGGAAGAATTAGTGCTCTGTGTGTCAGCTGCCAGATTCTTGTTATTGTTACTTAGAATAGTGGTGCAATTGTTCAGAGATTATAAGTTTCAGTGTAGACCCAGCTGATGAACCTGGTAGATCAAGCAGATGCTTAGAAGAATCTCTTGTCAAATCACTCATTGAAAGATCTGTAATGTGGCAGCAGAGTTTCCCTCTGCTGCTTACTGTAGATCAATGTTCTCAGCAAGGAGATGGACTTAGCATTAATATAGTTCAACACAGAGAAGGTGAGCATTGCTGAGTTTACCACAGTCCATCGGAGATCAGCATGGCCAAAGTTGGACGTATTTTCGAAAAAGTGCTAAACAGTTTTGTAACTCAAGGCAATACACTACCAATGGCCACCCAACACGCTTTTCCTTTTTTAGTGGTCAGTGCAGATGTTTTCACCTACTCTTTGTGGTTTTATTTCTTT
Source organism: Phalacrocorax carbo (assembly GCF_963921805.1). Taxonomy (NCBI): domain Eukaryota; kingdom Metazoa; phylum Chordata; class Aves; order Suliformes; family Phalacrocoracidae; genus Phalacrocorax; species Phalacrocorax carbo. The sequence continues at coordinate 66,430,852 of NC_087548.1, read as the reverse complement.
GTGGATCTTCCACCAAAAAAGGTGCTTTATGGTGCTTTGTTTTCTTACAAATTTCAACAGATGTTGTAATTCTTACCTTAAAGATACTGAAGTTATTACCAAATGTTGCACTGCCTTGTTCCTGAAAGGCCATAAGAGTAATTTTTTATTTGCCAGGAATCAACATAAACACAGGAAAATCTCTTTTTATAACAAGGCAGCTTTCATTCTATCTTGCATTTACATCCTGATTTTATGTCTTCCAGTTATTTACCTATTCAAGGTTCTGAATCAAAGAATTAGGTTCTTTTAACACTAAGCAGTTTCTTCTCCCTTTAAAAAGCAACAAGAAATATTTTTCTCAATGCATGTTACTTCTGTTGTCTGCCAGCAATCATCAATGAGACTACTTTCATTACGAAAATTGAATTGTATGAAATTAACTGATGAGCTGGTACCATTTACAATTCTATCTCACGACTAATCTTTAAATACAATTAAAATAAAATTTTACAGTGTGTATTGGAAATTATTGTCCAGCTTAAACTCTGAATTGTAGTTAGAATAAATTATATCTCCTTATATGTGGAGATCAATGTAAATCTTACCAATCATAGATACATTTAGTAAGTACTGAGTGACAGCAAACTATACTTCATGATTTTTCTACTTCTTATTTGAAACAATTAACACAGCATGAAATTATAGTGGCTGATTTTGAAAAATTACTACCAGTTGAAAAGGTATGTATTTTTACCGTATTATTCTACTAAGAGTGGAGGAGAAAATACACTTCATAAAAATGTATCTGTAAGGTTATAATTATATAGAGTTATTGAATACTCAAAGTGGTAGGAATCTGTGCTTTGTTGCTGAAGGTTTGGAGTCAAGCTGTGACAATGGATGTAGGAAAGGACTGTCACTTACAGAACCCCTTCTTCATGATACATGTGTATAGTAAGTGTAACTTCTTAGAAACATAACAATTCATTATATTAAATATAAAAACATCAAAGAAGTCAAAGCTAGGTTTGGTACGTAGCCTCACTTTTTCTCCCACTCTAAGTTTTTCTTTTGACTATGAAACTGTCATTAGTTACATCATTGCATTCTTTTTTTCTAAGGGAAATCTACATCATTCAGAGTACACCCTTGATGTGTAAGGGCAGAATGAAAATTGCAACAGCATTTTTGCATTAGTGTCGTGGTTTAGCCCCAGTCAGCAACCCAGCACCACGCAGCTGCTCGCTCACTCCCCACTGGTGGGACAGGGGAGAGAACCGGAAGAGTAAAAGCAAGGCAACTCATGGTTTGAGACAAAGCCAGTTTCATAGGGAAAGCAAAAGCTGCGCGCAGAAGCAAAGCAAAACAAGGAATTCATTCACTCCTTCCCATGGGCAGGCAGGTGTTCAGCATCTCCAGGAAAGCAGGGCTCCATCACGCGTAACGGTGACTTGGGAAGAGAAACACCATCACTCCCAATGTCCCCCCTTCCTTCTTCTTCCCCCAGCTTTATATACTGAACATGACGTCATATGGTATGGAATATCCCTTGGGTCAGTTGGAGTCAGCTGTCCTGGCTGTGTCCCCTCCCACCTTCTTGTGCACCCGGCAGAGCACGGGGAGCTGAAAAAGTCCTTGATCAGTGTAAGCGCTACTTAGCAACAACTAAAACATCTCCATGTTATCAATCACCACTGTTTCCAGCAAAAATCCAAAACACAGCCCCATACTAGCTACTATGAAGAAATTTAACTCTATCCCAACTGAAACCAGGACAATTAGGAAATAATATACTTGCTTTGATTTATTTTAATTATTTGACTTTGCAGCCTAAAAATATTTTTTACATAATTATTTTGATGTAGGCGAGTCAGAGTATTTTAGTAGTAGTTTAGTGTTTATTTCTTTGATATGCTGACAGTTGAATTTAAATAAACTGGAACTCCCAGTTTTTCAATAAATTTTCAGAGATACACACCTGACGATACAAATCTTCATCTCCATTTGAAAAGGTGTTTCAAGAAGTCTTCATAGAGTTCATGAACGTCAAGAAAGTTCTTGAACCACCTGTTGATATTGCTATGTATGTCTTTGGGAATAAACATGTAGTATTTCTACAGTTAATAACCAAACAAAATGTTGTTTAACCACCCAACTAGTTATTTACAATAACAGATTGCACATTTATTCAGAAAAAATATTATGAAAAAGTCAATTACATTTCAGAATTTCTTAAAATAAATCCACTGGTAGGATTTTTACATATATCATGAAAAATAGAATGAAAGTTTTATACTGGCACCCAGTCCAAGAATAGTTCACATTCCACATCCTTCACATTTTCTTGCCAATTAATCAGTTTAAACATACTTTTGATGTCAGTGTTTGTTCTTCTGGAACAGGGAACAAGTCTGTGAATACATATTACATAATTTTTGAGACTGGAAGATACCTATTCAGATCATCTTGTCCAATCCCTCTGCTCTGAGTCAGCTACAGGAGACTGCTCATGGTCATGCCAAGTCAGATTTTTAATATCTCCAAGGATGGAGACTCTGTAAGGTCTCTGGTTAACCTGTTCAGCGTTCAACTACACTCACAGTAAAAATGTTGTTTCTTACTTTTGAAAATAATTTCTTCTATTTCACTTCATGCCTAGTGCCCCTTGTCCTATCACTCGGCACTACTAGGAAAAGGCTGTCTTCATCTTCACTTTCCTGCACCTGCTACTTAAACACACTGCTAAGATTCCCCTGCCCCTTCTCCACGCTGAACATCCCAGCTCTCTCTGCCTCTCTATCTATGTCAGTTACTCAAAGCCCTTAATTATCTTCATGATACTTTGTTGGACTTGTTCCAGAATGTCCATGCATGTCACTTCATTGAACTTCATCACACACCTGCCTGCTTATATGTCCAACCTGTTGCGGTCCCTCACAATGACAGCACAGCTACAAAGTGTGTCAATGACTTTTCACATCTTTTTATCATCTGCAAACTTGCTGAGGGGGCCCACTGTCCCATAATCAGGATCATTAATGAACATATTAAACACTGTAGGCCCCAGTGTCAACCCTGGACTATACCACTAGTGACAGGCCTCCAGCTGGAGATACATTGCCACTAAAGATAATCCTTTTCAGTTTTCAGTCCACCTCACTGTCCGCTTAAGGGGCCACTAATTTATCAGTCTGACCAAAGTGCAGGACCCGGCACTTACCCATGTTAAACCTCCTACAGTTGACCTTGGTCCATCAGTCCAGCCTGTCCAGACCCCTCTGCAGAGCCTTTGTACCCTCAAGCAGATCAACACTCCCACCCAATTTGGTGTCAGCTGCAAATTTACTGTGGACGCACTCAATCCCATCATCCAGATCATTGATAAAGATATTAAACAGAACTGTCCCCAGAACTGGGCCCTGGGGAACACTGTTTGTGACCGGCCACCAACTGAATTTAACTTTATTCACAACTCTCTGGGATCAGCCATCTAGCCAGTTTTTTACCCAGCAAGGGTACACCCATCCAAGCCATGAGCCACCAGCTTCTCTATGCTGTGGGAGACAGTGTCAAAGGCTTTGCTAAAGTCTGGGTGGACAACATTCACAGCCTTTCCCTCATCCACTAGGCAGGTCACCTGGTCATAGAAGGAAGCCTATGGATTTCCACTCTAAACCCTTTCATAAGTATTTCCTTCTGATACTTGATCTTTGCCTTTCACTGATTTTTAAAAGCCTAAGGACATACATTTAGAGTATTTTTGAGAGTAAGTGGGGGAAAACAATAAGGTCTTTGCAGTATAAAAAACTGACCTATTTTTGAACATTCCTCTGAAAAGAGCTGAGTCTTGCAAGTGGAAATCTGGCACAAGAATGGCAGTTTTAAAAAAAATCTTATGGTGGAAGTAATTGTGTTTGGTTTGAATGAGTTATGACCATTTAAATCACGTATTGAATTGTGAATGTCTCTCTCCACAGGCTGAGTGCACCAGCACAAAGTGCTGCAGCATCCACCCATATATGAATTATATATGGATTAAGTTTGCTTGTTTTAGCAATATCAAGAAGGAAAATGCCTGCAAAACTAGCTTATGTTTTTACTGTGAAGCAGAAAGAGCAGGGGCTGCTCACTGAGAGGACAGGTTGCTGAGGACCTGAACAGGCCAGCAGGACAGATCTGGAGGTGGTGCCCAGATCCAACGAGGAGTCCAGATCATGATGCAGTACCATGGTCATGAAGCAGGTGTGGGGTCAAGCTGGGGAGTCAGTCTGTAGTGGCAAGGCTAGGACCAGATTCAGATATGTCTGGGCAGGACCATGGTGACAGGGATGGATGGGAGGTCAGCATGCAGGTGAGAGTCAGGATCAGGCCCAGTGTGGGGAATCAGAGTTAGACATAGCCTGTAATGGTTAAGGAGGGTCATGGGGATGGGGAGAGGCCAAGGCTGCAGTGGCACTGGAGCACGGACTGACAGAACTGGGATGGGGTGCTGAGAGGGTGTTCTAGGCCATTAGCACAGCCAGAGGATGGATGCCACAGGGAAGCTGGCAGGGCTGGTAAAGCCCATTGGTACTCTCTGGGCCCTAAGAGATTTTTCCTTTTTTGGATTTCTATAAAACTTGTGATATGTAATACTGGTCAGCATCTTCATTAATGACTGGGATGGTGGGGCAAAATGCACCCTAAGCAAGTTCACAGAAATTAAGAAATTGAGATGATAGATCTGATGTTCTGAGGAACCTTGGCAGGCTGGAGAAGGCATCAGACAGGATCCTCAAGAAGTTAAACAAAGTCCTGTCCCCAGGGAGGAATAGCCCCAAGGACCTAAGCTCAGGCATTTCTACTGCTAAGCAGTTGCTAAGTGAAACTTTAGTAGACATCTACATATTAGGTAAAGTCCTAAAGTATACTTTTGAGGCTGCAAGCAATCTTTAAGCATTGATCCTGCACTAAATCACTTTAATTTTCAGTCAAAAAAGGCTACTTTCCCACAGGAAGTGGGTAATGAAATGTGTTGTTAGTCAAAGCCTGCCTAGGTGCCTTGTCAGGTTTTATTACTGATTGGGATCAGGTAGTCAATTCAATCAGTTCCATGGCAATAAATTATTATGGAATACAGATTTTTAAAGATGTTTAGCTGCCCAGAGACATAACAAGCCTCCAAACAGCTTCAAAAGCATTGTCTTTGTCTTACCAACAATACTTCTTTCTGGATCAGCTACTGCTGTCATTATACATAGTGCAATGTGAGTGAAATCCCAGTTGTAATGTGTGACATCTGATTGCAATAGCTTGTTTGCTGTAATTAAGAACAGAATTTGTTATATGGCACAAAGAATGATAAGATCATACTGAGATCCATAAATTTAAGTCTATTAGCCCTTCTCTGGATACTGCTGTAATTTAGATTTTTAATGGAAATCCAGTTTTAGTAACTCCTATGGAGTATGTTCTTTTCCAATTGGCAAAGAAGCAAAATCAGAACCATGAGGTACATTTTACTTGACTCATGTTTGCAAATAGCTGAGATTCATCCTTGGCATGAGAAATAATCAGCAAGAATCTATATTTTAATCAGAATTATTCAGATTGTTTTATTTTAAAAAGACTATTATTTATCTTCTTTCTTCTTTTCTTCTTCTAGGCCACCGCTGCATTTTACAAATCTGCACCAAAACTGATGTCACAATAAGCAACATCTGAATATTCCCAGATGGCTTCCGATAAAAAGTTTATCTGAAAATCACCAGATGTTTATATTAAACAAAGCCAGTGAATATATGTGGCCTATTATCGTTGAATGTTTCATCAGGTAATTTCTAGAACTACAGGAAAGATTTAGTATGGCCAGGACCGACAGTGGAAGCGCATGTGAACTACCAGAAATATTACGTATTGCACTGTGTCCAAAAAAGCAGATGGTGAGTGATAGGAAGAGGACAGTTATTATTTAGGGCCCAGAAAGGTTTGGCTTCATACTTTGTTTGGGAAAGTCAGGCTATGGTGTAACAAGTAGTAAGGACAGTCTGTATAAAAGTGAAATTTTAAAGAGATGGTAGCAACCTCCAAGCAGATCTAAAATATAGTCACATAAATGCAATAAACAGCTAATGCAATCCACGCAGCACCATGCATACTGAACCTAGTCTCTATGCCCAAAACCAGAAGCCAAATGGATACATGTTATTTGTTTAAAGCTGGGACTTGATTTCCAGTGAGACAAGTGTTTTGCACGATCTTATTCAAATGCACTGTAACGTGTTGAAGAGAATCTCCTAAAAAATACTAGAGGACACCTAAAGCATACAAATTAGTGATAGGTCAATACCTTTCCTCTCCATAACCATAACTCCCACTCAGATTATTCCCTGAGTATTGAGCTGAACTGAAGTGGTGCTGCTGGATTCAAAAATTAGTCCAGACAGCATTTGTTCTAAAATTCAGAAAGCTTCCTCCTTTTACTCATGCATTTCTACAGACCTCTGCAGAGAATTCCCAGCCCTTCACATGCACAGCCAGAAATCAGGGACAGAGTGCTGTAAGTGATTTAATGCTGTGTGTAATTTGAAAGATTTAAACACGCAAAGTTATTTTGGCTTTAGGCATTTTAAACTATAACACTTCATATCACAGTGTATTGGTTCATGTCTTATTTTTATATCTACGATGTTTTTAAAGAAAACTTTTTCAAATAAAGTATGACTGCTTTTATCAGTTTAGGCTGAGTGCAACCACTAATATCCGCATAAGAATTTTTAGCATAAACTTACAGATACCAAGAGTGAATGTTTTCTTTCCTACATAATTTTCAAATCAAATTATAGATACTTATATGTTGGTGAATAGGAGATCCTGAGTTTGAATCCCAGTGGTGCCTTCATCTTACTCTGCTGTGCCTGGGAGCATTTTGTTAACAGCCATGGCCAGGCGCCTGGGCTGGCAGATGGCCAGGGCATCACTGCTGTTTCTGTGCGGCTGCACTGGACAGGCTGGAACTCCGGTATGAACTCAAGTCAAAGGGACTGTGACATGTGGATGAGTCCATGTGGGAGCAGGACACCCTGAAGCATCTGTGGCCATGGGTGAGCCCATGCCAGAGTAGCTACATCTCCAAGCATCTGTGCCCATGGTTATGTCTGTGCCACAGCAGGTATATGTCTGAGGGAATTGTGGCCCAAGGATAAGTCCAGATTGGAGGAGGTACACCTTGAAGCATCTGTGGCTGTGGATAAGCCCACGCTGCAGCAGGTACACCTTGAAGCATAAGTAGCTGTGCATGAGGTCATGTTGGAGCACCTCAAAGCGTGTGGCTACGGATAAGCCCACGACAGAGCAGGCACCCCTGGAGAGACTGCAGTCATGGGAAGGCCATGTTGGAGCAGGTTTGCTCCTGAAGGGACTGTGGCTGTGGGTAAGGCCATGCTGGAGCAGGTATACCTCTGAAGGCATTGTGGCCCATGGATAAGGCCACACTGAAACAGGTGCATCTCAAAGCGATGTGGCTGTGGATAAGTCTATACTGCAGCAGGCAAACCTCCGGAGAGACTGTGTTGCATAGATAAGGCTCCACTTGGAGCAGGTAGTCCCCTAAGGGACTGCAGTCCAGGAATAAGTCCAAGCCAGAGCAGGGGTAAGGGAGGAATTCATTGCAATGTTAAACCTGATGGTCTGTCCAGGGGTGGAGAATGTAATGGAAATACCTTTAAATTGTTGTAACCCATGATTTGAGTTTATGGGAATTGCTATAGCAGGAATCACGTGAAACAATGGAAGACAATCCTTACATGAAGCACTGCAAGTGAAGCAGTGACTTGATGAGCTGGCTTTGGTGCTCAAAAACTCCATGCAACACACCACCTCTCCTGTCTGAGAGACCGCTAAAACGGAGCCCAGAGTCATGGACTAAATTAATTCAGTAAACATTTTGTGGACATTTGTGGGCATTTGTTGTCATTTTACAGACATTTTACAGGGGAGGTCCATAGACTAAAGGAACAATACCCATGTATTATATGAAAGGATGGAAAGGGTGGTGGTGAGTAATGGGAAAGTATTGGATAGTATAGGACATGAGCATGACATAAATGGTATGGAATAAAGGGTGGAGAATGTGCTGGTTTTAGCAGGGACAGTTAATTTTTTTCATAGGATCTTGCACAGGACTATCCTTTGGATTTGTGCTAGAAACAGTGTTGGTAATGTAGAGAGGTTTTAGTTGTTGCTAAGTAGTGCTTACACTAGTCAAGGACTTTTTCAGCTCCCCGTGCTCTGCCGGGTGCACAAGAAGGTGGGAGGGGACACAGCTGGGACAGCTGATCCCAACTGACCACAGGGATATCCCATGCCATACGAAGTAATGCTTAGCATATAAAGCTGGGGAAGAAGAAGGAAGGGGGTGATGTGCACAATTTTGGCGTTTGTCTTCCCAAGTAACTGTTATGCATGAAGAAGCCCTGCTTTCAGGCTGGAGATGGCTGCACACCTGCCTGCCAATGGGAAGTAATGAATGAATTCCTTGCTTTGCTTTGCTTGCACATGCTGCTTTTGCTTTACATGTTAAACTGTCTTTATCTCAACCCACAAGTTTTCTCACTTCTACCCTTCTGGTTCTCTCACCCATCCCACCAAGGTGGAGTGAGTGAGCAGCTGTGTGGGGCTTAATTGCTGTCTTGGGTTAAAACATGACAATAAGCATGTGAAAATGTAAATGTCAGTAGTTTATGGCCTGATTTATGGCCTTGACCATCACAGTTTTCAAACCCCTGGAAAGAAGACTGTGAAAACTGATCTATTGAATCCTTGACAAAAATGATCAGCAACAAGGTAAGGGGGAATAAACAGGTGCTAGAAGGAAATTCCTTAAAACAGATGTTCAAATTGTGTTCTCCTATCCAGCTGGAAAAACAATGAAGCCAAACTAAACCAAATAGAAGCACATTGTGAAACAGTAGGTACAAAAACCTGACAGAAAACAACACCCATCAAGTGTCTTCATCGGTTAAGGTTCAAAATCATTCAGGAATGATTGCTTCCATTTTTGTTTACTAAGGGAATTGTGTAATAAAGTAATCAGAAATGATGTGGCAGTCTATTTCTAAGTAGTTTTGCTGATCACATTTTTGTGCGGTAAAAACTGTGGAATGAGTTCATACCAAAAGGTGAGCCTAACAAAGGCCTATTCAGTTAATGTCATTTTGCATACTCCCACCATAAACAAAAACACTAGAAATCAAGCCAAGAGGATTAAGAGAGAGTACAGAGAAGATGAGTCAGCTTATGTTAAAGTTGGTGTTAATCAGAGAAGTTAAAGGATTACATATGGGTATTTCTGATGCTCACCATGTCAGAAAGAAAAGACACTGGAGTTGCATAGAAAGCCCAGCTAGCACTACAAAAATCTGTTAGTTTGTAGATTTCAGTGATACCACCTCTGTGTGTGTGTGCTTACTTTGATAAGAATTTCCTTCCTAAGAAAACTCTGTTTAAAAATCAAAACATAATAGGCACGCCCTGCTCGGTAAATACAGCAATTGAGCTAGTCAGTGGCAGTGAGAGGTGCTTTTTAGCAAGACCTCTCAACCCAGGCCATTTTCCCAGTCCACAGTACTTACCTCTGCCAATGTCTACAGCTATTGCTTCTGGATGTTGGAAAGTACGTCCCTGTACCATAAGGTACATCCTATGGACTTATATTCCAGGAGCTTGTCTAATGCATGCCTGAATCTGGTGATATTTCCTCTACAAGTTTGTTTAGGAATAAAATCCAGAAGTTAGTTAGGTGCTGCTTAAAAAAGTACTTTCCTTTAACTGTTTTAAACTGATTTCCTTCTAGCTTCAATGCCTGAACTTTAATTATTGTAGAATTCAGTGAATGTCACTCACCTTATCTGCTTTCATGATTTTGTAAACCTCACTCATATTCCACATCACACTGTGCCCTAAATGAAGAATCTAAATATTTTCAGTCTCAACTCACAAGACAGTTATTCCACTGATCATTTTAGTTTTCTCTCTGGGCATTTTTAGTTGCCCTATGTCCCTGAGATGCAGAAATCAGAACTGCACAGAGTATTTAAAATGTTGGTGCAGCAAGGTCTTCTATACAGCAAAATTATATGCTCTGTTTTACTCTCCTTACCCTTCCCAGTGATGTATAATATTTTCTGGGTTTCTTTTTGTCTGCTGCTGAACATGGAGCCAAGTATTTCAGAGATATGTCAACATATAGGGACATGACAATTAATGTCCTTTGTACATTTAATTTAGGTAGGTTATTAGAAATCCATTGGCGAGGCAATACTGCACGTTTTGGAACTGACAGGCTTCTAGATTTGGGATCACTGTCAGTGACTTTAAACTGGAGTATTGGAAAGGATTGTGTTATAATTATCTCCTGACTTTTTCTCTTACATTGTACCAGTTTTTCATATGACTGACCTTGAACCTACTGGGATTTTTTCCTACTGAGCATACTGCTCTAAATATGTTCTGAGATTATAATAGTGTACAAAAAAGGTTATATAGCACACTTGTATATTTAACCTAGGTACTATGTTCTTACTTTTTTCACTTAATTCATTCATTTCACCTGGGATAGTGACATACCAAATGTTTTTACAACTCACAGTGCACAGCCATGATAGCATATATTTAGTGGTAATTGTTACTTGGTACGCTACATGACACTTACATGCCTTAACTCTTCTGAAATGGAACCTCTTTGCTAATATCAATAATTTTGTACCAATAATGTTGTACAAACAATATACAAAAATTGCCTAATCACCTTTCTTTTTCCTCATTTTTATCTACCAGCTAATTTAAAACTCTTGCTGATATCTTTGTCAAGGTTCCTCACTCCACTTTAGAACTTCTTTGGTTTAGCTCCCTGTGTTCTTCTGAGTTCCCTTGACTTGAGTTTTATTGAGACTCTTCCTCTTTGACAAGCTTCAAAAGTACTGTTAAGCTTCATCCAAAATCATCTCTGCTTTTCCTTGTAAGATCTTGTCCTTTATTGGCTTACAGTACCCTGCCATATACTGATTCATCTGCAGTCTTTATAGCTGTTCCTTGCACCTGTGCAACATCAGAAAGCAATTCAATGGTTCTTCAGGCAATTCTTGTAATTTTTCTCTCTAAATTTGATCTAATCTATAAGCCTGAAGTTAGTGAAGATCACTATGACAACAACTTGCAGATCAGCTTCTCTTCTCCCCTCTCTTCTGATCTAATCTAAAACCTCTGTTTGACTCTCTCACTTTCTCTGTTTCTTGATTGGCATTGACATTACTACCATCCGGCCTATCACTCAAAGCAATAATGTGGATGCAACGTTTCTCTTCAATTTCTAAATTTTCAAATCTGGAATGTGATTAAAATCCCGATGCTTTTGTGAGTATAATAACTTAATATGTGGGTGTTATGGATATTTCTTTCCCAAGTAGCCATATGGCTAAAACTCTCCTCCAGACTTTTATCATATTATGTTTCAGTTTCTGCAGCACCCTTTTCTGTGGCTTTGCTTATATGAGTCAGAAATCTTTTACAAGACGTAATTTCTTAGCTTTTTATTTTCACTTTGTAATCTACACCTATTTCAATAGCATTATCCGCTTCTTTTAACTTTCGAGCCCCAAAATCTGGAATTCCCATTTTCCTTTCCATTTCCACCAACTATCACTTTAATGGACTCACACTTTCACTTGGCTGATAATATCTGTTCCTATCATTCCTCTTTCTAGCATACCTGTGTTTTCTCTCATGCTTAATGTACCCTTTGGAAACATGCTTAGTGCAAAAAGCCATTCAATTAACCCCTCCGAATACCATGCTTTGTTGTGATAGTCTTAAAATTGCCGGACAGTTGAAACTGTTACAGCACTACCACAATATGAACAATATTTGTAATAACAGCAACTTTTAAAAGAATATTCTGAAGATTGATTTTATAACAATGAGCATTTTCTAACAATTGCCTGTTTTGAGAAAAAAAAAAATGTATTATTTCTCTTTAGTTGACTGTTATTTATGTAAATGAACCACTCCTGTCTCACTATGCACATTTAGTCCCACTTCAAATTAACAGGTTACACTAATATAGCTGAAGAAAAAAAAAATGAGCTCAGGAACACATGAATATTTATAAATACAAAATTGCATCCCCTGTAATATGGTGCCTTGTTTGGCTTTTCCTCCATTATTCAGTTCCAAGAATGTTACATTACTGATACTTCTGTCTTGACTTTGAAGCATTTTCAAGTGGAAGAATGTACTTAATTACACCACTCTGGCACTATACTGTAGTGTTTCAGGAAATATTTGTGTCTCATTACTTAGAAATATAAGATGTTTCTTACAATGTTGAACACTAAGTTTTATACTCTGTCATGTACAAATGTGTGCAGTGTGGGGGTGAGGGGGGTTACATTCTCAACTGCAGCTGAGAATGGTTAAGGAAGGGCCTAATTACTTCTTCCCCATGATGTAAAACTGCCAAATGAAATCTTTGCTTGTATCTTCTACTTCTACTGTTGAGAGTATGGTTTACCTCTCATTTTTCCAGGTAACAAAGAATGTTGGGTTTATGTTCAATTTTGACCCTTCAGGGCTGGGTGCCTGCTTGCCACTAGAGGTGAATCTCTTCTCTGAAAAACAGGATAGAAACATTCCTACCTAGCCATGTGTTTCTAATCTGCTAAACAATCATGGCTGAGATTTTGGCTTGGAGAGAATATGGAATCCTTGCAGATTCTTGAATACTGGCAAGCTGGTCAGAAACCCTCCCTTTCCCCTGAAAATTCACTTTCAGGGTCCTGTACAGGCCATTACTTTGTTATCAACAATCACCATAGCACTTCAGTTTGTATGTATTGTCTTGAAAGCAAGCAATTTATTTTTTTTTTTTTTTTAAGGGACTTGTTATCCTTTGCATTACAGCACTGCAAACTTGACCCAGTTTATGGGGATTTGAAGTTCCTGGTTTTGTTTAGCTGTGAGCCTTTTGTCTGGAACACAAGCAATTTGAAAGTTTTATATGTTTCAGACTTGTGATTATGCCAGAAGTTAACCAATTAGCTTAAGAATAAAATGTCATAAAACAGCTTAAAGATGTAATCTTTTAGAATATTCCTAAAGATTGGAAAGGTATTCCAGCTCCTGTATTTCCTTTCTGGAAGATACTTTAACAGTAAGAAGTCTAGAAATCTGATGTCTGCATTAGATAAGAAGCTGTAAAATAGCATTGAATTAAGATTTTATTTAAGAGTTTTGGCAAGCCTACAGGAAAAGAAACAACCTACTTTGTCTTACACAATTCCTATATCAATTGCTGAGTTTCACACTAATGGAAATCCATTCTGAAATGGAACTTGTGAGATGCTGTATTTAGCCTTGACTTTTGTGATCGCTGGCACTTGACCCAGTGTGGCTATGGTAATTCAGCAATATTTGTCACTGCAGATTTAACCACTGGCTGTTTTTTACTTTTTCTTGAACTAAAACCCACTGGATGAATCCTCAGGTGGACCTACTCTAACCTTAGTACCTTATTGATACTTATATCTCTAAGACTTATCTTAATCTGGGATTTATTTACTTAGGTCTGAAACAACATGTGTACTGAGTTTAGAGTTACAGGCTGGAGATTATATAAACATTCTTATCTATCCTTTTTGAAGACAGAAGAGGAAATAGGGAAAAATCTTAATGCGGTCACATTTCTTCTGATGATAGTTTGAACTCTTGAAATGTTTCCACAGTTATCTAAGATCCAAATCTTCTAGTTCTCAAGAGCTTTGAAAATGCAAAATAATTACCAGAGCAAATAGTTTTCTAGGTGATTATTCTAAGAATAATGTACAGTCCCCTTACAGCTACTCAAGCCTGGCCTTTGATAGGCATAATACTGATACTCATGGGGTTTTTTTTATCTTCTTCCTTTCCCAGATTCCTAACATGGGATGACTGATGCCACAGCTGTTGTGAGTTGTACTAAAGATTGTGTGGCTTTCCTTCTGAACTGCCTAGTGAGTGTTCTGACTATTTAAAGAGCAGGGTGATCCAGCACACTGAGTAGGGAGTGGCAGGCTTCATTAAAGGTTAAGGAAATCTTTTAAGGAAAAGATTTCCAGTTAATGGATTTGATGCCATGAGGACAGTCTTATGTTCTTTTCAGCAAATACAGTTTATAAATAATTCTTCATGAACACAGAAACATCCTTTTACTAATCTGGATGCTTCATTAATATTTTTATCCTATTCTTCTCTGTTAACGGTCACATTTACATAAGATTTCTGAAAAAATATGATAGCAAATTCTTTGGCTTGTGATGTCTTCTTTTCATGATGGAAAAAGATATATGCAGCTTTCTATGAATAAGAAGTTGTTATTTTCTTTTTTGTTCTCATCCAGATATGGAGATTATATTCATGACAGCATGCTAATTTGCCCCAGGGTGAAAACTTATAAACCTTCTTGATAACAAGAAATGGAAGTAATATTTGAGGAAAATGGGATTGTTGTGGGATTTTTACGGTTTTTTGTTTGGTTGGTTTTTATTTGTTTGTTTTAGTTAATCTTGTCTACGTCCTGCCCCTCTTACTTTTGGCCCCCAATAGCAGGAGGCCTAGGTAGTACAACCTCACTGTCATTGAGCAGAGAGCAGAGGACTTTCAGCTAGGTTGCAAACAGCAGATGTTCATGCATCAGACCTGGAGAATTTTGTATCTGTTCAAAAAGACATGCTTTATTGCTGTAATTTTGGAGGATAGAAATCTGGCCAACTATGTGGATGAGTTGGAGAGAAGCAAAGCACATTTTTGCAAGTTAAGGATTATGGTCATTTCTGACAGCTTCCTTAATGAAAAATTAGAGGTTGATTAGAACCAAGTGGATTGCTGAGCTCTTCAATCCTGACAAGTTTAATGAGACAGGGAGATGAATCTTGATCAAGAGGAAGCTGCCCCTAACTAAAACCTTTTCTTCAACCCCTCAGCATATTTTGCCATATGGGAGATTTATCCTCTGAGGAATACTGCTTTACAAGCCTTTTAGTCAATGACTGAGAGATTTCTTTTTCAAGCAGATGACATTTTTCTCCCCTGAATAGGTGCCAGAGCTATCTGAAAGAGGATGTTTCAGAGGTGTTCCAATGAGGTGTTGACAACTATGTATAAAAAAGTTTGTCACTGACACTTTGTTGTCATTCCACAACAGTGTTAATCTGTATGCCAGTTGTAGGGTCCACAGGTTACAGTGTCACAGCTTCACTGACAATGACGTTAATATGATGTTATGAGGTGATAAATTTGTTTCATCTATATTATTCTCAAAATACAGGGAGATAGTATTGTTTGTAGAGACAGTACAGAATTATGTGTGTTTTTTCCAAGATTATGTTCTTTCTGTGGATTTAGGACCCCATTGCTATGTGATGATTGTCACTTTCCAATTCTGCCTCCTTAGCTTGTCGCCTTCCATGTTAGGATACTAGTTGACCTGCTTTCTCCAACGGTCTCTGTTCACATTTCTTTTTTTTTTTTTAAATACTAGAAAAAGGTTGATTTTTTACTTGTTTTTAAATCAGTTCCTTTCCCTAGAATATAATCCATTTAATTTTCACAGCTAGCATCTTTGTTTTATTATTGATTGGAATGGAAGGGTTGACTGAAGGCTCTGAAGGATTGGAGAAGAACCAAACAATTGTCAGAATTACAGTTCCTCCTCATACTTAATATGAATCATTTAATTCAGAAACAGGGATAAAGTTTTGCTTCTGGAACTGGATTTAACCAAATAGCAGTTAATGACATTGACAATAAATATCATGCATAGTTATGTGTTTAAGTTATTGTCCAAATATGCAGAACAAGGGCTTCCTATCATGGCAAATTTAATAAGTAATTGTTTGGGTTTTGTGACACTACTGCTCCAAACCAAAGAAAACCATTTAAATTATTGTAGCTGTTGTTTCAAATAAAGGAAGCCAAATATAGGCAATAAACTTACTGCCACTGTGCAATCAGAACAGGAGCATCTACTTGTTAAAGATTCATCTTTAGTAATACAATAATTGAGGCTTTATCATGCAAATGCATCCATGTGGCACAGAACTGTAGTCTATTTATCATATATGTAAATTTTTTTCCATCAAAGCTGATTCTTTCAGGATGTCATCTCAGAATGTCTCAGAGTTGTCATCTCACAGTGACTGATTTTCATTTCCTAGTATTAGTGACGTGTTTACACATGGAGAGCACACTCAGAGTGTTTTTGTCAAGACTCATATTTATGTCTCTGGTTTTCTGTTTTTGAGTTTTGGAAAGTAGCTGTGGAAAAATGTCTATACATACTTGCTCCTCTTTCCCTCTTTTTTAGCAAACGTTACGGAATAATTCTGCCTGTGCTCACCTTTCAGAAACATCAGAAATTCCAGCTTTTTGTAAGAGTGGCACAAGAAACACTGATGTGTTAACAAAGACGGTGCCTGCTCCACAGCCCTACTAAAAGTATTTGCTGAAGTTGTCCAGCAGTAAACTGAACTCGAAGAATTAAATTTCCCAAATCCTCTGTGTAAGGCAATAATGGCACTGCAATTTTGAGGCAGTGGTCTTTCTTTGGCCCCTGAACTGAAGTGAAACTCACTGAAACAAAGTAGAAAACACTCAGGATGCTCTACAATGATCTTATCCTCTGTCTAAATAATTTACTAGAATGTTAAAATGTCCCAACAGTGATGACTCAAATTTTAATTCAAAACGAAAACTATTATTTATGTTAAATTAATGTCAAAAGTGAGTAACGTGAACTCTAGCACCAAAAAAACCTCTGAATCCTCTAACAAATTAAGGTCAGCCTAACATCTGCTTTCACAACACACAACCATACAAAGGACGGAGAGGTAAGAATAACATAACAGTAACAAGATTTCTTGCATCGGTATTCTTTTTAAATAATAAGATGCAGAATGTGTGACAAGTTTACCAATTTCATCAAGAAACTAAACCCATGTTTCTTTTGATCCATAAAATATACTATCTTCCACATCTGAGGGTTTAAGCCTCAGAACCTGATACAGGTAAAATAGGTGTTGAAAAAGTTTTACTAAGCTAAAAGCTACAACAATGTTCTGACTCCAAATACATGGAGCTAGTGAGCAGACACTGTTAATTATCTGCCCCAAAGAGTCAGAGACCATCACTGACTCCACAACCAGGACTTGCAGCAAGCATATATAATCCACATGGGCTTGTCAGGTCGCCACCACGAAGAGACCCCTTGAATATTTTCCTGTTTTTATTTCTTTAAGTAATGTTTAACTGTAGATACACAGAGCCAGATTGCAGGGTAAAAAAAAACAGTGAAAAAAATTAATTTGGAATAATGATAGTGAATCTATTAAATTCTTACGGTTGAGGGCAGCTGGAAAGTATTTATTATTTTAATATTTTCACTATTACCAAAGAAAATATGTAGGGGTGTTTATTTAGATACATTGTCCATTTTCTTAAATGATACCAGTTTTGGATTCTACCAGTCCCAGTAAATAATCTAAAATAATTTATTGAATTGGAGTTCTAAGACCATCTACTAGAAGTCATGACCAAAATGATCATGATAGATACACACAAGACAATATAGATTTATAAGAGTGAAGATGTACTCAGGGAGATTGGAGAAAAAAAAAAAAGAGATGTTTTTCATGCCAAGAACATTAGCTGCTGAATCCTTTAATATCTGTGAAGTCACCACTGGAAAATACAGAAATACTTTTGTAAAGGTTATAGTAGAAATTAATTCTTTTCAAACTTAAACAGGAAATGGGGAAACAGAGGCCAATGTGGTTAGAGGATATAAAAAGTTAGTATAAGCAATAAGCAGAAGGCTTTTAAATAATGTAAACAATCTGGAAAGGGAAAACATTGGGAGTCATAAAAAAGTTAAAAGACAGAAGACCAAAAGGAAGAAGTGGTGTAGAATTACAGAGGATATTTCAACCACCTATAAAGATTTCTTTGAATAAAGCGTATTTGCAGTGAGCAAAAGGAAAGTAAAAGAGGTATGAAAGTAAAAAATAGATCAGTAAAACGGCTGTAGAAAATCCAGCAGAAGAGACAATGTCATTTTGTTTCACAAATGATAGGATAAAGTGATCAGATGGATTTAAAATTAGAATTGTTTGATCAGTACAGTCAGTGAATTGGTTCATGGGAACGGCAAGGAAAATATTTTGCAAAAATAAAACCTAAGAAATCTAATTTTTATTACTGAAAAGAAATCTTTGCAAACCTTTGATTTAGATATTACTGAACGTCACTTTGGTCAGTGTTTGTGGTATCTGAAACACTGCCTGCCTGTGAAGACTGCACCACAGAGGAACGTAGACGGTTCCTGGCAAATCCTCTGACACTTGAGGAGCAATAGGAACCATTCTCAGTACAGAGGAAAACATTTTGCAGATCCTGAAAAATCAGGGAATGAAAGTATAAATTTCTGGTTCCCATTTATTGTCCAATTTTTTGTTAAGTATATATACAAAGAGCCTGCCTAAAGCAGAATATAACAAAAATCTCCTTTCCGTCATGCGATCTGGCAATATTGGACTTGCTAAAAGTCCTGTGACATGTGTGAGGACTACTGGCAAACCTAAAGTTGCAGGCAGCTTGTGCTGTGTGACTTCCTCTTCCTCTTTAGATTCAGTAATCTGTTAAAACAATTTGCATAATTTAATTTTGTGCCTACAGAGTGTATTCCAGAAATGTTATACACTCAAGCAGTTAATGAGGCTTTCCTAGAGAGACTACTCCAGTTCTGAATACCTTGCTATTTGGAATCTATGCCCTTCACCAATTTGTGTTTTCCAGATTTAATCTTCCCATGTTTTCAATTTTCAAGTATTCCTAGTTTTCTCAAGTTTTCTTCTAACATGATTTAAATGATTGTTTACTCCTAAATGGTTCTCTGTCAAGTCCCAGAAACTGGAACTTGATTTTTTTATTTGTTTAATGACTCCCATAATCAATGATAGCAATGTATGCACCATTCACATGCACCTTTCAGGCCACATGTATCTAAAGACATTATAATGTGCTTTGGAAAAATTCAGTAAATTCTAGACACTTTTATGGAAACCAAACAGATGTATGCTTACCTACCAACAGTCACTGCTGCTGACCAAGTTTTGGATTATGAAAGGATGAACCTGGTTTTCATGTCGTGTGTAATTCTATGCAGAGCACCAAGCTTTTCAATTCCAACATTTTCTTACTATGACTAAAGACAAACTCTTACTTCATATGTGTACATTCCCTTCTCTTAGACTTACAGGTGAAACTATTTGTCCTTTCTTTCCCCATAAACATCCTCCAGGAAGGCAAATAAAAGCTTTGATATGCAAGAATTGCAATCCCTTAAAATGTACTTGGACTTTTTCCAAACAAATAACCTTATAGTCATATTTTGTCTAAGTCTACTAAACTGTGAGACACATTACATTATCCACAGAAGTAACATTCACTCTGTTATCTCCTGATTTTAAAAAGACAATCAATTCTATATAGGCTCATGGACTGAATCATATTGTACTTAGAAGATGATATTTTTTGTACTAACCCTTAAATAAGTACAATTTTTATGTTTTCACAATCTGGATCTTGTGACAAAATTTAAAAAATCTAATCAATAAAGTAATCAATTTGATAAGGGATCTCTATCTTCTTAAATCGCTTAAACACATCACTTTAAGTGGTGATCATTTGATATGCAGAGCAGAGGAATTATGTTTAACTGCCAGAAAAATCTTTTTTACTCCTCAAAGAGCGATTTAAAAGACTTTTGTACCAGGAGCAGAAGGCACAGATAATTCTCAAAATACTTCAAAACTTTTTTTCTCTGTTGTAGTCCTGGGCTTGATCCCAAGGCTTAGCCAAGGCTCATTTACATCCATTTTGAAAAGAATAGCAGTGGGGTTGTGTACTGCCATGAGAAAGGGGCTTCACATTCAGTGAATGTCCTAGAAACACAGGCTCCCAGCGTGCAGCTGAAGGTCACAGGGCAGGTGCCAGCAGTGCAGGTCTGTGGCCTGGACCAGAATTCTGCATTGTGCATTCCTTTCTCCTTTGCAGCCTGGAAGGGGCGTTAATAACATGTAGTAAGTGTAGTAGGTTATGAGCACTCACATGGGCTAATGTGCAGATTCTGTAAACCTCTGACTCTGTTTTTGTGCAGTGTTCACGGAACTGGAGGCTTACTAAAAATCTGACTTGAAATATTTAAAAGGAAAAATCAGCTATCTGGCCCCAACTCTGGCTCCAGTGGAGTGGCCTGTACTATAAGCTAGTGCAAAGCAGGTGCATGGAGTGTACAGTTGCAGCATATTGACTTCTGCAAGTTTAAACATGATGTGCAAAGGGATGGAACTAAACTTGTTAGATTACAACTGTTTAGATGCCTGCTTGATACAGCAGTTGGTAATAAAGTGGATTTCCTGTGACGTGGATTCCTGTGACTTCTGACAGGGATTAAATTAAACAAATTAGTTCCATTGAATATTACATGCTAAACTAAGTAAACCACTGTAATTCTATTGTTAACTGATACAAGTACAGCTGGCTTTCTATGTCTCTGATTCCCTGGTTTCCTGTGTTCAGATCTGTTGGGTCTGGGATGAATACCCACTGCACTCTTGTAGATACAACATTTGCACAGAAATACTTAAATTAAGGAAGAATATATTCAGAATACTTTAGAAATAGGGATCCTGAGCAATCTGTCTTTGTGCTGAAAGATTTCTGTCTTTTGTCTTGGAGTTGGAGAACTTTGATAATGTCACTACATGTTTTCACCCACAGGACATAGCACAGTGTGTTCCCAGTCCTGACTTGTATTTCTGTGTTTGAACTGGAACTATTTGTCATTAACAGCTGAGATATTATGGCTTTGCTTTTCTTTGAATATCTTCACTGCCATGTGAAGACAAATTTCATGTCTGACCTGAGGGAAACTATCACAATGTCTTTCATCATCTCTTTATCAGCTTTCTCTCATGGATGATTTGACTATCCCTAAAATAATGTATTTTAGGGCAGGTCAGGGGACTCCTCTGCCCTAGATGGCCAATTACTATTTGGCAGTCGCTTCATATAATATTAGGAAAAAAGTCATAACGTTTTTTCTCCAAACTATGGTCCACTATTACTCCTGTCAAAAATATTGTTTTCAACAAAGCCAGCATTTTCCACCAGAAAAAAATCATTCACAGGAGATCTTCTGATGTTTTCTGGAGGATAGTGCCAGATGCTTTCTCTATTAGAGTATTGCAGTTTACATAAAACCTTCATCAGCCTATTGGTTGGGATAACACCTTTACCCTGTAACTGTTTGTTAGTTTTATCCAATCCATCAAAGAATCATTTGTATGCCACGTGGTGCTGCTTGCAATAACTCAAATCATATAACTGAAACATAAATATATCATCAAAGTGATGAAAACAGGTGTTGGATCTGATTCATAACCCTGATAAATCTTTTTTTTAAACATTGTATTGCTGTAATATTTCACATTTCCATAGCACTTCCCAGGCTGTGAAGCCTAAAATTTCCCATCCAGAAAGGCAGAAAACACAAGCTAAATGAAGAATTAGAGGTGGAGTTTTCTTTCAAGCAGTTTCCTTCTAGCTTGGAGAAGACTGGTTACAGCTTTGTGTACATATAAAAAAAATAATCACTGGTTGATATCCTAATTACCACTTTAATAATTTTAAATTTAAAGTTTAACTGTCTTGATTCAAAGTCTTGGTGGCATTGGAGTCTGGATCATTATGTGGTGAGAAGTACAATTTCCTGTAAAATTTTATGTACCTTGATTTGAAGAGTGTCTAGAAAGTGGATTTTTGTTATATTCTTACATAAGGAAACAAAATCTGGTTTACTTTGACAGCTTTTTTTCTGCTTTCTGTTAATATGTGGAAAGAAGTCAATCATCTCTGGAAGCTTAGAAAAAATGTTTTGAATTTCTCTCTGCTCCAAACAGATTTATCTCTCTCCAGCATCTCCAGAAGATTTTATTCTGGGCAGTTGTAGCTATCTGTCCAAAATACCTTTCTTTTAGATCTACCCCTTCCATTTTTCTTGTTCTCTCTGGAAACAAAATAGTTATCAAAAACTATACACAAACAAGAAGTTGTCTGCTACTATACATCTACTATAAGGTCTTCATTCCCCTGCAGAATATTGATTTGACCTAAGATTAATTTGGTGCCTTGTCTATTATTTTACTAAGAAGCTAAGTTATTTTTTAGCTCACTACAGATGATCATAATGAATTAAGCTTGTTCTGTTCCCACGCCTAGTCATAAGTGACTTGCAGCTTATCATCCATTTCTGCAACAGGTGCCTAAGCACTCTCTTAGAGGAGCAGAGTTTCCTGGATAAAAGCCAATGGTATATTCAACTATCCTACAACAAGAAAAAAAAAATTAATTCAAAGCCCATTTTGAAAATATAAAAAGATCCAGTCCCATGGATTATCTCTGCAATTTCAAAACTGTAATACTTCATATTTTTTTCAAAAAAAAAAAACCCACCCCACCCAAACACTATACACAAAAGTCCCCCACTGACCTTCTCCATTTTAAATTTTTATTCTGCATTAAAATACATTTCCTAGTATATTTCAACAACTCTAATAGCATGCAATAATAAAAGAACAGGGTGTCAGATTACTGGGTCAATATATTGCATAATAAATTTAAAATACTCTTTTGTATTTGAGGTGGATAGAATCTATCCACAGGCTTAAGCATTTCCATGTGACATCTCTGTCAAAATTATAAAAGTTTCTGTTTATTGATGTTAGTTTATTATTCAGCTAGGAAGACATCTGCAGTGTTAGAACCACATCAGGTTTCCACCTCTTGTTAACAATCCTGAATCCCAAAGACAACATATTACAGAAGAAGAAAGGACCAACATCCTTCAGATCAGTGAAGTCTCCTCTCTATTTCATGGGCTTGGAATTCACTGCACTGCTGAAGCGTACCTAACTTATGTGCAAAGATAGCGTGCTAATGTACTGTCTTTTAGGTCATCATCTAGTAAAAAGTATCAGACTTGGAAAGATTACATTTTCCCAGCCTAGTCAATGTGTGCATATGATTCTGGGGCAACAGAATAGCCCATTTATTCTCTTAACTGTACAAACAATCCTTATTACTGCAATTATTCACTAATTCTATCAGACTCCTTGCTGAGTAATCATTAGTGTCCTGCCAAAGATTCACAAGCTTGAAATGCACATTGAGCTGAGCATAAATACTTCCTCATAAAAGTTCATCTTTTTAACCAATCCCACTGCTTGAAACGCTTGCAGCAACATGAGTTGATGTGTTAAAAAAAAATGATGGCAGACAGATTATACAACCTGCTGACACATAAACAACCTTATTTTTCTTCCTCATTCTATAAATAACCCTACTGCTCAAGCTTAAGAATAAATGACCACTGATTTCCATTTGACATCATCTCTTCCCTAACAGACTGCTGCTGTTTGCCTTTTTCATACCCAGCAATTGAACAGGAGTTGTGTGTTTTCTACTCCAACACAGAAATGGAGAAACAAATACTTCATTTGGAGTCACATAGATTCCTTAAAGACAAAAAATGGGCATTCTCTTGAAAGCACAGCTGCTTTTAAGAATGCGAGAATTCAAACTTTATCCTGAAAATAGTTGTTGGTGGGTGGGTTTGGGTTTTTTAAAAACTGTGTGTATTTTTCTCCTGAGCCTCTTCCTTTTAGATTAGATTTAATCTTGCCAGTGCTCTCCACAGCTTAAATTCTAATATAATTCCTTCTTTCTCAAGAAGTTATAAAAATCAAAGTAACCTTCTAGCTTCAGAAAGATTTTTTTAAATGGAATTTAGACTAAAGGGGAGAAGAAAGGAAGGAACAGTACAATGGTCTCTCCTCAGCACAGAAGTGTTTAATTCTAAAGGCTGTGCTGATGGGAAAAAAGCCATACTACAGACTTGATAACTGTTATTTCTTTTTGAGCAAAGACATATGTAGCTAAGACAGAGACAAGAGCTCTCTATTTCACTCCATCTGTGATTTAAACTCACTGCTGATTCTGAGGACTATGCAAAAAACCTGCACATTTTTCTAGTCAGTATCTATGGCAGGCAGGATCTTAAAAGCTTCAATTTCTGATAAAAAAGGAGGGTGACTGATGCTGATACTGGGTATTCTTTTTCTAATTTATTTTTTTTCTGTTTCATTTCAAGTGCGTGGATTTTAGTAATGACAATGATACATATGGCTCCAGATTGTTAACTTTTGTTTATTGTTTTGTATTCTTACACTTAGGGAAAAATCATATCAAAATATAGATTACAATAAGCATTTGTGTGATACAGAAAACCTGCAAAATCTAAAGTTAGGGGGTAAAATTAAGCTGTATAAAGTCTCAAAACATTAAACTTCCCACCACTGAGGCATAAGGGAACCAACCTGCATCTGAATGGGAATTTTCTGTCAATTTCTAGCCAGTCTCAAGACAGCTTTCCTTCTTCCTTTTTTTTCCATTTGCAGAGGAAGGAGGGAAAGTGTGTTTGTAGGGAAGCATGGAGAATTTTATTCTTAGTGATAAGGAAGTCTTTGCTTTCTTCCAGCTCAACCTGCCTACCTGACTAATTAGTGTGATACTGAAGTGGTCTTAAGACAAACTGATTGTGAACCTACTTCAAAGATCCTAAAACTGGAAGGGGAAGAGGGGACAGAATCTCTTTTTAATTTCTGGTACTAAAGGAAGAGTTCAAGAAAACAACAAAGAAATTCACGGCTTTGATTTCTCTTGAGTTGCAGGGTATTTCTTTATAATAAACTTCCAATGGGAAGAAGTTTCCACTTTTCTTTTACCTTTAGCATTCATGTATTTACTGAGATTCTAAAAGATACTTAGACCTCTAATTTCCTGCAATGTTAATTAGTTGCCTCAATACATATCTCTTAAGACATCAATTTGGTTTTTAAATATCTAAATATCTTTTAAAACTGGCCCAGTAATATACGTTACTGTGTATTATTCCTTGACATTTAAAATGCTTTGAGGTACATCCATTATTTGGATGCCTGTTCATCAGTGTGACTAAACTTTCATATTATGCTCATAGTACTGGATTTCCAAGGAACACAAATCACTATGGAAAAAAAACACAAAAATTTCGTATGTGATGCCACTGATGTGGCTAAGTCTTGACAGAAGCCCGTAATAATGGTCTGGGAAGGTGGGAGCTGCAACTGCTGAAAAATTAGCTAGTGAAAGGTATCCCCTCAGCCTGTGTAAAAGCAAGGAAAATATGACCATATTTTTCTTGTTCATAAGTTGAGTTAAAAACATTCATATTCTAGAGTTACTTTAAAAGAGAAAGGAGGGCTATAATGGAAGGTGTAAATCTAAATGGGCCTGACTGAAGAAACTGGGCTCTGTGGTGTAGCCAGATCAATGCTGATACTATAGAAAGTTACCTGAAACAGGAACATATGAGGTGAAGCTTTTGAATAAAGTTTAGTGAGTGAAAGGGGAAAGAAATTTATGTTTGACAAGCTTTTAAAATTCTTCACTAGGTGAACTATTGACTAGTGAGGGACATGAGTGCAGAGACCCTGTAGGTCCAAGATTCAAACATGGTTGAAAACAGAAACCTGCTCTGGGGGCATCATCAAAAGTCACAGTAAAAGACTTTCCTTTGAATTCCAGAAACTTTTGCTGAGCATCACTACTGACGGTTGTTATGCCATGATGTTTCCACCAACCTTCCTTCGATAATGTATTGGAAGGACTTCTGAGGAACACTGTTGCTAACTAAAGCTCCAAGTGGAAAATCCTGTGGAGGAAAAGCCAAGGCAGTGGCTCTGTGTTTTCCTTTTGTTCTGTGTGGTGCTGCTGTGAGATATGAAGCACAGCTTAAACCAGATTTCATAATTACAGTTTACTGAGGATGAAATACATCACAGAAAACAAATTTGCAATTCTTCCCTTAAGAAAACACATATGTGTGTTCACACACAGGGATGTGTGACTGGAGTTGAGGGTTGTTTTTTTCTGGAACTGTTAAACTCTTCAGGAATGTTAAAACACTTGCTGTCTTCCTTCCACTCCCAGTCCTTTCACTCCCTCTCTGACTTTTGCGGTTGCAATAATGCCATTATGCTAGCTTCCAGTAAGTATGACAAACTGTTCTAATTAAGTAATTTAAAACAACAGTTTTATTGCAAACATATGTGAAGCAAAATGTGTTCTTAAATTAATTTTCCCCTGCTCTTTTGTGCAAATTAGATGGCTTCAGCCATTGTAAGTGTGGTTTAGGAAAGCTGGAGTTGTTGGAACCCACTGTTTTGTGACAAGAGGATGCATTTCTTGTTTATTGAAATATATGTGTTGGTAATATGTGTTTACAAGGAATATATTCAGTTTGTTGAAGTTTAATTCAACTAACATAAATACTCTACATAATACGTCTTAAAATATTTTAATGTAAGGAAGTGGACAAGCTGTGACTTTCCTATGTAAAAGACCCTGCCTTGTTAATTCTAGAATTAAAAAGGTTTATTCGATTGGCATTTATGGCATGACACAGCTATTTAAGTATTACTGTAAAGACATAATAATAGTTTCTGTACTTTTTTAACATGTTTTAAATTTAAATGTTTACATTTGAGAAAATCTGTTTAAATCTGCTTAGTAAATATTTCATTTCTGTAAGTACAGTGTTTGGTGACGTAGCTGTCCAAAATCAAGATTCTAGACATAAAAAGCAATGTTTTATCTAAACAAAAAAAGCTTGTTTAAGGATGAAATGGAAGCTTAGGAGTAGGTCTGAAATAACTATTTAACCTCAGCATGGCAGAAATTAACAGAAGGCTCCTAACTCTACTGTAGAAACTGCTGGTTTGGGTTCAGTGTTCGAACTCTGTACTCAATGCTTAGGGACAGGTAAGTATTTGTGAGGTTGGTCATCAAGAGTTCATTTGCTAAATTGGGAGGTATTTAATCTTAATCTCTACTTCTTTCTACAAATTCACAGAATCACATAATGGTGGGGGTTGGAAGGGGCCTCTGGAGATCATCCTGTCCAACCCCCCTGCTTGACCAGGCACACCCAGAGCAGGGGGGCACAGGAACGCGGCCAGGCGGGTTTTCAATGTCTCCAGGGAAGGAGACTCCACACCCTCCCTGGGCAGCCTGTGCCCCTGCTCTGGCACCCGCACAGGAAAGATGACCACTGAGGTCAAATAAACCAACTTTTTAACCTGAAACATCAGGTCTTTACTGGCTATCCCCATAGTAACCAAATTCTATCTTCTTTTTCTGGCAAGAATTTTTAAAAAACCTCAGACACCAGCTTTACCTGTTAAAAATCTGTCAGAGGGCAGACAACAAAGATATGTCTAAAAAGATAAATACATCATCTTAAGAAGGACTATATGTTCTTGTGCTTGCTGAAAGTAACAATGTCTTCAGAATGGCTGAGAACCATGAGTAATTCAAGTGTGCCTTCATGCCTGTCTTTTCATAATACACATCACTCTACTCAATGCACATACACTATATGTAACACATTTGCAAAATGAACCTTCATTTACCTGTTAACTCAATTTTCTTAGTTTTTGTTTCTTTAAATCCTGGGTATGGCTTAAATATACTTGCTTAAATCATTTGTGTGTAACTTAACGTCTAGCGCAATTGACTGTGTAACAGACGAGACCTGTGTTCAAGTCCTGGCTGGTTAAGAAAAATATTTCTAAGATTAAAAATGTGTGGTGGAGGCTTATCTGCAAATAAATGCTTTTATCATCTGCATGTGTGATTCTCAGTCCTGGATTTTCTTTCTAGATAACAGATACAATAATTCTAAGTGTTCAAACATTTTTAACAGAAAAGACTGAAAGTGAAGTATGACTTCCACAAGTTTCAAAGATCAGTGGTATGCAGGGTCCACCTGCACAATGGTACATACAATTTGTTTTGCCATCCCTGTGTGGATAGGGGCAAACTGCCATTGGAAGAACTCCTTTGGCGGCAGCAGCTCATCTCCAGCTGCTTTCTCTCTTCTGGAGGCTATTGGTCTATCCTTCCTCTGACGGACGCAACTCTCATCTTGTGACTGTTGTGCCTTGCCAGAGCATTGTTGGGCTTGCCCATAACAACAACCAAATTAAGTACCATAACATTGTGACTGATAGACCTCTTACAGAAGAATAGGCCAACAAAATTAAGAGCATGGTAGTTCTGACAAAAAAACAGAGAGCAAGAGACAAAATTATTATTTAATACTTGCTACTAATGTTTGCTTGTAAGAGAGGTAGTCATGAACATCCATACCAGACTGCAGGTACAATCTAACTGACAGTATTACAATCATTAATAGCACACAGCAATATGTATTATGGGAAAGGATTCATGAAACCTGAAACAAGGCGGCAGATGGGAATGAACTACAAGAAGTAGAATATTTTCTCTAATTTGAAGCCTGTCTACAGCTTGTATCTATGAAAGGAGGAGACTAAGAATGGGCACGCCTAGTTTTTCTATCTATACCAGCCTGTTGCTGAGGATCTTTGCCATGTCAGAAAATTATTCTGATAATGGTTGCTTGTTCTCAGCTTCTTTCTCCTTTGTGACAGAATAGACCTATTCAATAATGCTGCTAAACATATGTCTAACTCATAAGAAAAATGTGAAGAAACAAAAGTTTGAGCCTTGTGACATCAACTCCAAGGTATATGACCTGTGGAAGGGAGACCAGAAGTCACTATGAGTTGCAGGCAGGCTTTTCTGTGCTTCACAGAGAAAAACCATATAACCATGCTCCCAGAAGATATTAGGGCCAGCCAAAAGGACACACTAAGGATAGGGCTGTACCTCATGAGAACAATCAACAGGAGCACCCTGTTGGAGAACCACTTCTCCAGTGGTTCTCCAGTGGAGAAGTGGTTCTCTTCTGAAGAACCACTCAAGAAGTTATGCCATTGTATTTGTCTTTCCAAGAGCAATACAGGACTATTAGGATTTAGAACATTGCTAAACACGGTGAGCTGTTGCACATTTTGGCTATGAGTGATCAGAGAATTCACTTAATATGTTGAAGACCAGAAAATCATCCTAAGTAAATTCAGATATACAGCTTTTGCCCCATACGAAAATGTCCTAAAGAGTCAGAGAATGAAGGTGTGACACTGAGCAGAAAAAATGTCAAGACTCATAAGGTCATAAGGAGGAGATAGTAGTATAATTTTATAGACTGAAAAGTAGGGCAATGACCTGCTCCTCATTGTCAAAGGACTGCTCCGTATATTATTCCATGTTATAAAACACATTCGTAGATTGCCAATAATTTTTATTTAAAGTATATTATTTTATTCAATAAAGCTGTTAAAGATTATAGCTTAGTCACTGTGTTTGTATGAATTCAATTTTTAGTGTAGACTAAAATTTATACCTGTGATCAACCTTAATTATTTTCTTGATGTGATACCTCATCTCAATTGAAGATAATGTATAAAAGTCTCAAAAAATGATTACAATATGGACACACAACCTCAAGGCTTATTATTCTTTTTAAGGACTGAACATCCCTTCTGAATGAAAATCAAGTCAAAAGGAACAAAAACAGATAAATAAAATAATTTTGAGAGACAGTAGTACTGCCATAAGAGTTTAAAAAAAAATTTCCTTTATGTCTGATGCAAGAAAACTTTACACACTTACTGAGTAAACCTTTTCAGGTCTTGACTGTGGCAGGAGTATGTTACATGCCAGCTGGAATAAAACATGAGTACTTTGGATGCCTTCCAAAGAATTACATGCCAGGATATTGAAAGTTCCAAGTATCCCATCTTGCCACACAACTGAGCCAACACTTTTTCCCCTCAAGTCACTGTTTTGCATCTAAGAGAAACAGAAGTGTGAGAATGGAAGTGATTCTGGTATTAGCCAAAAGTGAATGAGTGATGTCTATTTGTTTAGGTACTTGTATGGTCCTATGACTTATTATTAAGTGTGTTAACCAAATATTTAAGAAAACTGATTGGATTGACAGACTTTCTTCTTACTTTAGAGACTATTCCTCTCAACTTTTGATCCTATCAGAGTGTGGCAATAGCATCTCAAATGTTTGACGAATGACAAAAATGCAAACTATCTGTTTAGTTTCATACAGCTCCATTTCTTATTATAAATTTTTAAGAATAAAATAATTTTTAGAAGATGCTTCCTCCTTGCATGAATTTAAAAATAGCCAGGTCTTTAAAAGGCAAATTCATCAAGCACTGGATTTTTCACCTGCTAACAGGGAATGTGAGTTGGGTTAGACCATCATGAGGTAGGTTAGTTTTACCCTACTGATCATGTGTTGTTGCAAAACAAATCTTGAGCTTTTGCATATCTTGAAAATTTTGAATCCAACATTTCAGAAATTTCAACCACTGAAGCTAAGGGGAAAGAGATTAACAAGAATGTAAAGATTCACTTCTACTTATTCCCACACACAGATCTTTTGTCAGGTGCCACCCAAATGTGAGTCTGTTGACTCTCAGAGGTCTGTACTTGCAAAAACTAGGAATCTAAATATCTGTTCCTAAGGATTCTCAGAAACCTTAATCCAGAGGGTGGAGTTGGTATCGTTAGGTGCTTACTTCCTGCTCAAGCCCTGCCTTCAAGTACAGCGCACCTGCTGGGGCCAGAATACATGTAGCAATGGACAACTATGTTCCTTCTTTTCTCTGGTGGCCTAAGACAGCCTTAGGCCTCACTGAGTACTAGAGTTGATCCTCTTTGTCTCAGTGGATTTAGCACAATGCCTATTCACAAGTCCAGAAGGCAGTTTTCAATAGATTGGCAGACTGAGGGGTTTTTGAGCTGTCTTGAAACTTTAGAGATATCAGTTCCCAGTTTGTAAATATCCGTTAAATAGACATTTGGAACTTGTGTAAGTATGATCCTATATATTAGAATTTCCTGCTAGGTGTTCAAAATCTGGTCTCTAATGCCTCCTCTGGTCTCTAATTGCCACAGGAGCAGGGAGTAGTCAATGGTTAAAACACAGTTATGCTAGTAAGTGTTTTAACAAGTACTAAGCAAAAGCAACAGTAAATATAAGAATTTAAAACTCTGAATCTCATGGCTTATCACATGTATCTTCTGTAAGATAAAAAGTAAACAGAAACTGAGTTACCAAGCCTTTTAATTACTGATTTGGCAATGCTGCAGAAAAAACAAAGCTGAGTCACCTTACTCCAGATGATACATGAAAGACCCATGGCAGTTAATTCTGCAAAGACCCTTTTTGTACCATGAGTAGAGATTCTTGTGTTTGTATCTGCATGTGTATGAAGCCCTGTCAAAGGCAATGCCAAATCAAAGATGGCTTTTTATATTTGTCTCTGATTATTCTATAGCTTATACTCATCTTTTACTACTTATCTTGGTGAATGCAAAGACATGCATCTGTGACATGCAAAAAACATTTCAGCTATAATAAACTGCTGCACTGCAACAACAGAAGGTCTACCAACTTCAAAAGGCATCACATAAAAGCCAAGGTTTGATAAAAATTTCAACACTTTAGAATAAGTGATTGTTGGATCCTGGAAATGGGGATGTATTTTTCCCCGCTTCTTCAATAAACGTCCACAATAGTCACATTGTTCCTGTTGCAGAAAATAGAAGTGAATGTCAAAAATCTTAAACAAGGCAAAAGTTACAAGTTTCTGCTTCTCACTCTACTGATTGAAATTACATAGATTAATTAACTCCCTTACAAAACATGCACAACAGTAAAAGGACTTCTGTCTTGACTTGGAGATACTCTGTGAGAATGGAGCAGTATCTATGTACAACCCTTCCATTAATCTGGAGAAAGGATGCTTTATCTGATGGACCTTGAGGCCTCAGGTCACCCTTTGGCTTCTATACAAACAGGATTGAGCATACAAACCCAATCTTTTTAAAGGAATCTCCTTTGTACTTAGATTACTTGATTTGTGCAGCAGCAAATTATTAAGAAACCACTAAAAGTTTGGATTCCAAAATCACAAATGCAAGTAACCTGTCCAGTAATTTCTGTAAAACTTGGATTTACAGGTGAATTTAAGAGAAGGCATAATCTCTTGGAAATTTAGGAATGGGATTATAGATTCCAATGTCTGTCAAACTAAGAAAACAACTCCCTTGAACTTCACAGAGAAAGAAGACATGGTTTCAGTGGCAGGCTAAGGCAGCCTAATCTCTCTGTAAACTGGCTAAAATGTTGGCTCAATTGTCCATTTTATCAGATTACATGGGTTTAGGATTGTGTTTACTTTCAGTGCCTCTAGTTTAGGTAAATTCCAAATTAGAAGGTCAGAGTTGTAAAATATTTATGGAAACTTTAATCAACACTTCTCTCCTAACAATCTGCAAAATTTAGCAGTTTTAAGAAGTTTCTAGAATCCTTTGTAGCTCTTCCTTTGTTGTTTGTTTGTTTTATTAGTTGTTTTTTAATTCAAATACTGAGAAGGTTGTTGAAGTCACAAACTTACAAAGGTACAGTATACTAAATGGGGCTTACCGGGTTTGTTAGGCACACTACTGATGCATTATTTTTCAAGTGCAGAAAAAGAAATGGAAATTTTCAGAGAAACACAAATGAACATGTTTATATTAAGCCTTCTGATCTTTACTATCTTATCACTAGATGAAATCTGAGTTGGTGTAAGAAACAAAATGGTGTTAATGACACAAATAAGGTATCTTTAAATGTTAAATGCCTGAGCAATAGCAAGAGCCAAAGAAATTTCAGATCATTACCTATCTCTGGATACCAGAGCAGCCTGGGTTTGCTGTTGCTATAAAAAGTAATGCATATTTTAAAGCAAGGGACAAAAAGATAGTATCTTCCCCACCCATCAGACTGTAAATGATATGTGGGAATTTCTTTTCATTCACTGTGCTCATGCTATTTAAAGTTCTTTTCAGAGTGGAGTTATTCCATGTAATATCTTCTAAAGCAAGAATATTCAATGCTAATTAAATTTAGCATTTTTCAATGCTAAGAAATATAAGTATAGGGGATCTATATGTCCATTTACTAAATATGGTATTAGACACCTGTACCAAAAGTAATTAGGTATAGTTATTGGCTAGAAGGAGTATTCATCAATATAATTTTAGAGTGACTGTATGGGTTGAAACCTCAGGAACAGAAGTGTATGTGTATTGGGTGAGACATAAGATCCTTTTAGCCCAGTAACCTGTGTCTGGTATTGAATTACTATAGAAACAAATGTCAGTAGCATAAAAATAGAGCCATCCCAGGGAAACTAAGACACAGGCTCTTCTTGTGATCTGACTTTCTTAGACAGAAGTTATATTTCTGCTAAAAGATAAGATTAGACATGCTGAAGAGGTGTCACACAACTATTTTACAGATGTTTAGACCAAACTGTCTCACTTTCTAAAGGAGTCTTGTAGACTCTGGGTCAGGCCTTCACGTAATATAAGTCAAGCATGTTAGTAATTATGGCAACTTTTCTGAAAGTAGAACTGGCCTGTTTTTCTCTCTACATTACCTACTAATCGAGTGTTTAATGCTTGGCTTGTCAAACAACCAGCCTGTATTTAAATGGAAAAAATTCAGTTTGATTTGGATTATCTTCCTAAGCTTTTGCAACATTACATCCTGTTTAAAACAAAATATAAATCATTAAAAAGTAAGGTAGAACTGTCTTTTGCTGTCACCTGAGTGCTACTAATTTTTCCTGATGCTTGCTAAAAAGATCAGAAACTATTCCACTGTTTTAAAAGAAAACAGATAAGCAAGGTTATGAAAAAGTTAAAGCTTTATCACTGTGTTTGTTTTGTGCCTTTCAGCCAGGATTACAAGCCAGAGAGCACAGGCTCTAGAGCTCCTTTTTCTGAACCAGAAGCTAAAAATGGACCGGTGGTAATTACCAAGGAAGCAAACAGCACACACTTGATTCTGACAATTTCTGTTAGTAATAGTTCTTACCTAGGGAGAAGGGGAGTTGTGAGTTTTCCCAGCACAGCTGCAGAGAATTGCAAATTCTCCGGAACAAATTCAAAGCTGAGGTAAGCAAGAACAGCCACTTTGTTTGAATGAGTGGTGGATGAGACATTTGGATATCCACTGAAAATATTACTTCCTTGAAAATACCTGGCATCGCTTCTCAAAGAAGCATTTAATAAAATGTAAACAACGGTATGCGTCACTGTGCAACTGACATTTTAAAGACAGGTCATAGGTCCTGAGAGACTGCTAGAAATGATGTGACTGATTCTAGCCATATTGATTGTGGGAGTTTGGAAGGAGATTGTTTCATAGAAAATATTGTTTAAAATTAAAAGAGCATAGTGGAAGAGCATTAATGCCCAAATTAATAACAGGTGACATTAAAATTATATAATAATTTGTGGACACTGAATAATGGAAGGATCAAATATTTTTCAGTTATAATTTTCTGAATTTAGGAGTAGAATATGGGAATACTTTTCTATAGTTTGGAAGATTCTGACTGGTGCCCCTGCGTGCTTTATGGGCCCAGTTCAGTAGGGCATGGACAGAACCAGCGTGTTCTTATGCCATCACTTGGACAACAGTCATTATCTCAAGGGACTGCTTGGCACTCACAGACCGATCATATGTTCATCAGGGAGTAATGGATCTTTCTCAATTATGTTTCTGGCTTCTTTCTCTTAGTTTGCACCATGGCTTTTAACATAATTTAAATCTGGGGAGAAGGGGAAAAAGTGGCAGAGATTCATTGTCTGTTGATAGGTAATTCATCAATCTAAAATGAAAGCCTTGAATGTGCGAATGTTCACCTTTGCTTTACGGTGTATGACACAGAAAAAATAGTTTTTTAATTGCAGAAGCTGGAATGGGCTTTGAGATAGAGGCTATATAAATCCACTGTAGGCCTGCAAGTTAAAGAATTGCATTTTTTACCTTTGCATTCTTGCTACTGTACTCTAGTCCTTTCCCATGTTTGGGTTACTCATTTAATCCGGCATTTCTCTTGCTCGGACTTTTCTGACTGAGGTGCTTTAGGAGTGAATCCAGACAGTGTTTTTCTTGTGTGCTCCAGATGTTTGCAATAACATACTACTGAAGTGAGTGCCAGCAGTAAAGGGATATTCCTCCACAGGAAATACTTTGTATCTGTCACCAACCAATAGCTCCTTAGGGAAAAAAAGGCACCAATTTCTTAGCTGACAGTTAACCAATAAACAAAAAAAAAGTAATCTTGGTAAAATTAGATTAAGTATGTAACTTCCAGTAACTAAGTTTGAAAAACAAGCATAAGAAATTACTAATATAAACTATTGCTTTAGGATTTTTGTGGAAACATATTCAGTGACCATTCTCCTTCCAATCTTACCACCTGGTGGCATCTCAATTTTGAAGAAAAAAAAAAGAAAATTCTACTATTTCCAAGAAATTACGCACAATGGATGCAACAGAGAAAAAAAAAATGTATTGTATCTCCCATTATTCCTATACTTTAAAAACATTTTGATGGATACTTGCAAGAGAGATGCAAGAAGCGTAGTATAATCATGTTTTCCCTTCCCTGACCCATTTCCTTTCTGTTTTCAGTCACATATAGTATTCTGTCAATTTGCATTAAGACAGCTGTTTTTGCTAATTCTCTCCACCAAAAGACTGGTCATTGAAATCAGTGTTTACCGTGAGAGCAAATACATTTCTGCATCTTTCAAGTATGTGTATGCATACAGTTCAGTTTCCTTATTCTCACAGAATCACACAGAATCACAGAATCCCAGGCTGGAAGGGACCTCAGGGATCATCTAGTCCAACCTTTCTGGGAAGAGCACAGTCTAGACAAGATGGCCCAGCACCCTGTCCAGACGACTCTTGAAGGTGTCCAACGTGGCCGAGTCAACCACTTCCCTGGGGAGATTATTCCAATGGTGACTGTCCTCACTGTGAAAATGTTTTCCTCTCGTGTCCAGTTGGAATCTCCCCAAGAGCAACTTGTGTCCATTCCCCCTTGTCCTCTCCATGGGACTCTGTGTAAAAAGGGAGTCTCCATCTTCTTTGTAGCTACCCCTTAAGTGCTGGTACGTGGTGATGAGATCCCCTCTGAGCCTCCTTTTCTCAAGGCTGAACAAACCCAGCCCTCCCAGCCTATCCTCATATGGCAGCCTTCCCAGTCCTTTGATCATCTTGGAGGCCCTTCTCTGGACCCCTTCCAGCCTGTCCACATCCTTTTTGTATAGCGGGGACCAGAACTGCACACAGCACTCCAGGTGTGGCCTGACAAGTACTGAGTAGAGCGGGATAATGACTTCTTTATCTCTGCTGGTGATGCCCTTTTTGATGCAACCCAGCATCCCGTTGGCCTTCTTGGCCGCAGCAGCACACTGTTCACTCGTGTTGAGCTTTCTGTCCACCAGCACCCCCAGGTCCCTTTCCACAGAGCTGCTCTCCAGCCGGGTGGGTCCCAGTCTGTGCTGCACTCCCGGATTATGTTTTCCCAGGTGTTTCTCCCACATTAATGTAATACATTCGGGTTTTTTGCTTGCCTATCCAGTGGGTCATTGCCAAGTCCAAGCATTGCATTGTGTAATATTTACACAATGTTAGAACCCATTGTATAATATGAATGGACAAAGTTCACATAACTTGGACAAAGTTCATAATATCACATCACCTCTAGGTACTTGCATTCTGACAGTGTGATTTTATTATCCTGTCTTACTAAATCCATAGGATGTGCTCTGTTGAATTTTACACTTAAAACTGAATTTTTGTTGAATTAAAACAAATCACAGATATAACTGATACTCATATTTTCTAGTAAGATGCTCCATTTCTTTATCTAGGTACTGCGGGACTAGCTTGCAGCAAATAAATAATATAAATTCTTTCTCTTGTGTACTTTTCAGAGCTTTTGACATTTTTGGAGAAATATCACTAGTTAAAATTTGACAGAAGAAAGCCCACTGCAATTTAGTGCCTGGGGAATACCCCAGATGGAGGATGGTTCATTTGCTACGGTTGTTTTATAGCTCACCAAGGAAGCATGATTGATAGAACACAAGTGGTTCAAAGAGGACTTAGTTTCAGCAAGTTTATCTTCCAGCTAGGTGGTACTTCTTATTTCCCTGTGAAGCAGTAATAAATCTTGGGAGGTGGCATTCCAATATAGAGACATTATACAGATTTTCCTTTGAACTGTGTTAACTAATGTGACACTCCATCCCGGGCAGATTGGTGGAACCAAACATGAGTTATGCATTGGAGGCATTTTTTTTCATATTTAATAGAGAAATTTTTGCATATATTTTCAAGTTAGGCCAAAATAACTAAGTAATTTCTTTCCACAACATCACTCAACAAAGGATTTGCAAGCTTACTTTCTTATAAAAGTAACTTTTATTGCCACCCTCATTATACACATTACAAACAACGTGCAATGTAAATAGATTTGGATTCCATAAAACTCTGCTCTGTTTTTGCCTCTAAAGGAGAACAACATACTCTAAGCTGTCTGTTCCGTTTCTTAAAAGCTTAGCTCCCTCCTTCGAATTCTGCTCTAAAAATAACTAGCCCTGCACCTTCTTTACCAATATTTAAATCCTCATGAGAAATATGTGTGGATTGTGCACTTGACTAAAAGCATGACATGACTAGTTTCGTACTATACATCTGGTATGCCTGATTTTAAATCAATATTAGGAAGAAATAGGTTGAGGCAAAGTCACACAAGAACTTGGTGCAATGGGTGACTTTGCCTCAACCCTGACTTCCATTACGTTTGCTGGTTACTGCCAGGAAATGAGCAAACTTAATTCAGAGGTATGTAGTCCATTTTGTGAGATCCTGAGCTTCTTTGTAACAGAATAACTTGTTTTTAAAGAAGTGAAATAACAGAGTGGCATTTAATTATACCACACTTCAGAAAGTACATTTAATTTTTTCCTTTAACTGAAGAGTCTTTCAGTCTCTAGCCAAATGAATTACAACTCTTACAGTTTGGAGCGTAAGCCAGTGTGACTTCCTCAACATAACTGTTAAAGAATTTTTTTAAAATTAAGAAAAGAGCACCAGTTAAACATGGGAGCATTTTGGAAAGAGATTAGCCCACTATTCTTTTAGGATAGAAAAGATAAAAGATAAAAACCTGTGTTTAACAAGTACCTGGAGTGTAAGTTAGTGGCACTGTAGTATAGTTTAGCTCATTGTTTTAATGTAACTTATGATTATTTTTGAAGATTTCAATGAATATTTTAATTAGCATGTGTCCAATATGCAAGCCTGTGGCAACTGAACTAAACTTTCTTCCACAATTTTGTTTGGGATGAAAAAGACTGGTTTACGGTTTCAGTGCTTCACTGTCTTGTAGGTGGACTATTTCCTTTACTGACAAATTCAAAAGAGGGATAGAAAATAAATTAAGGTTTTATTTTATCATTCCTGAAATTAGTTAGATCAGCTAGGTATTTTTTTGTTTTGCAAAGTCTTTAATTTTTGGAAAGTTTGAAAGTGTTTAAAACAAGTCAGAACATTCAGATTAAAAGTGTTTTCTTTGACCTAGAATACTTTGTTCAACATTTACCTTTGATAAATAGCACAAATCCCAAACAAAGTACCTTCAAGAGGCAATGGCAAATTAATTTTTAATTAATGTACCTGAAATACTAATGACTTGGGGAAGTGGGATGTAGTTCTACATATATAATTTGTAAAGTGCTCATTTGGTTTATATTGTTACATAAAGGTATGAAAATTTTATGGTACTCTATCAGCCCCTCCCAAGTAGGTAGGCATTTGGGGACTTTTTTTTTTCTTGGTTTGTTAGTTTGGTTATTTAGTAAGAAAGAATTGCCTAATTTAAAAGTAATTACATTTCTGTATTTCTGATATGAGTGGTCTGGCTAATTCTCATGGAAAATTATTTCTGTGATTCATGTACATTTTATGATTATTCACGATTTCCTGAATAGTTTCCAACTCTCTTTGTGACTCCACACAAAAAATAAATAGCATAAATAAAACAGCATGATAAAATCACTGCTTTGTATGTGTGTTCAGTTCATTCTATTTGTGACACTGGGCTGAGATACAGGATTTTTTTTTCCAAAAGGAAAAGTGCCATCTACTGAATCACCAAAACAAAATTCTGCAGCATCTTGAGAGATTTTTCTGAGAGATGTCCTTTCCAATTACTGATCAGGCCAAGCCTTACTCAACTTGTGAGCTTTAATGAGATCACAGCTGGCAATGGTATGGCTGAGTGCCACATTACTTCACCAAGTGTTCATTTAATGTGTGTTTTGTTTTTGTTTGGGTGCGCTTTTTTTCTGGATTAAAGAGTGTTAGTGGAAGATCAGTGAACTGCATTTTGGAGGTCTTAGGCTTTTACTTCCAAACTAACTTTCTTCCCCAAGATTTCTAGGGAGACTTCTTGTGAACCCTCTGCATTTCCTTAATGGACTACAGAGGTCAGACTTCCAGTAAGGAGTTACTCCTCTTTCCCCTGATCAGCCACTTCAGGTTTGGTGAAGGTACAGACTGAAAAAGAATAAACTGAATAGACACTAATAAATAACATTTAATTGCAGAGACAGAAGCAGAGGAAAGGAACAACTAGTAGATAACTTTGCTTTGAGACATTACCTATTAGATAACTGAGACATGGTTTAGCAAGGTATAGCACATCTTTTGAAGGCATAGAAGAATTGCTTTCAAGACCAACAGGACAATGAACTTTACTCAGGACTTTGAAAAGCTGTCATTTTTTTTCAGGGATAAGCAGTAGATACTCGGACTAATACAAAATATCAGCCACTATATAATCCTGCACACCTCTTAGAAGAATGTCACTATAAAAATGGAGGTATTGGTGAAGTGGACATGAATTTTATCTTCAAAAGTCTGGGAAGTCTCTAAACATGGCCACAGGATTCAGGAAATTTGATAACTACAGGATTATGCGTAAAGTCTTGTCATGACTTAAAACAAACTCATGAGATACAACAGGAATCAATTTTCCCATCTTAAAATAAAATTATTTAGCAGTGACAGGTGACAAGGCTTTATACAGAGATAATAAAAAGATAAGTAATTGTCTAGGAAAAATGTGTAATCATGAATGCTCAATTAGGCTAGACAACATTTAGAGGGTCTGTAGCAAATCTGGTAGTAATTTTGTGACAAAGTAGATGATTTGGCACCCAAGAGGGCCAACCATGCCCTGGGGTGCATCAAGCCCTGCATTGCAGCCGGGCGAGGGAGGGGATTGTCCCGCTCTGCTCTGCGCTGGGGCGGCCTCACCTCCAGTGCTGTGGGCAGGTTTGGGTGCCACAGTACATTCGGGGTGTAAAGCTACTGGAGAGTGTCCAGAGGACACGAATTTGGTGAGGGTTTAGAGGAGAAACCATACGAGGAGTGGCTAAAGTCACTTGGTTTGTTCAGCCTGGAGAAGCGGAGGCTGAGGGCAGCCCTCATGGCGGTCTGCAGCTTCCTCACAAGGGGAGGAGGAGGGGCAGGCGCTGATCTCTTCTCTCTGGGGACCAGTGACAGGACCTGAGGGAATGGCAGGAAGATGTGCCAGGGGAGGGTTAGGTTGGGTATTAGGAAAGGGTGCTTCCCCCAGAGGGTGGTGGAGCCCTGGAACAGGCTCCCCAGGGAGGCAGTCATGGCACCAAGCCTGACGCTATTCAAGAAGCACTTGGACAAGGCCCTCAGAGACATAGTGTAAGTTTGGGGTTGTCCTGAGCAGGGACAGGAGTTGGGCTCGATGATCCTTTCGAGTCCCTTCCAACCCAGGCCATTCTATGATTGTATGATTTCTACCAAAATGTAGTAGAAGCTGTCCCTTACCTATTTAAGCCATGTTATGAATAGTTATGTACAGTATACTGTTATACAGTATCCTTAAATTCTGTCAGAAAATAGACTTTTTTTTTCTGTGATTATAAACTGGATATGCACTAGCTTCTGCATGGATAATTTCACTGATAGGTTTTCATAATTTTTTCTTTTTTTCTGTATGTACACCTTTGAGGTATAGTATTCAAACATATTAATTAAAACTTACGCAATAACTTGTGGGCTGCTTTTTCCTTAATTTAGTGGTGACTGCAGTTTGGAAATTCAGATTGTATTACTTAGCTAGCTTCAGAAATCATATGATGTTGTTGCTCATACAGAAACAGTTAAGCAAAAATAACCAGCAGGAATGGTTTTAAGAGTCAGTGTTGGAAGAGCTTTTGCTTTAGTAAGATGAAAAAACAATCTGCCATGAGACTTGAGGAAAGACACGGGCTGTTCTTGAACACAGCCTTCCTGAAATTGTTTAAAAGGTCTGTGAGACACTCAAGGAAAAAAAAATCCGATATATGACCACTAACAAATGATTTTAGCCAAACACCGCAGATTTTATAGTGGTGTGGAAAGATAATTACACCTGATCCAAGACAGTAAGAGGTGCTGTCAGCCCCTGTCTACTCAAATCCTAGTCCTAAACCCTTCGCAGACACAAATTGCTCATCACCAGGTGAGGTTTTTACCATGTGCAGACACACTGCTCTGGGCAAGGTTTCTGCTTTTCCCCTCCTGCTTTAGCTAGGTTAAAACGTCTCAGGCTGCCAAAAGTCTCAGAAGTGTTTACAGCATCGAAGTCAGTTGCAACCATGCAGGGTGATCTTCGAAGTGGGGCTTGGCTGCATGCCCTCTTGCTGTTCATAGCTAGCAGGAGGTAGAAATACCTAAAACAATTCCTTTTACCTGAACGTGCCACCTTTCACAGTAAGATGCAAAACCACCAGGGGTGAGTGGTATCTAGCAGCCGCCTCCTTTTGCCCCACAGATCTATCTCTGAATAATAGTAGGGGAAGTGTGTGTTTGAAAGCAGCACTGGCTTCCCCTTCAGAGAGCGAGCCAAGTAGCATATAGTGGTAGATCTTCTTGCTAGTGTGCATTTTTATTTCTGTCTGATAAGGTGGAAACCTTTACTTCCCAGCTAGAATAGGGTGTACTGATCACTGTGTGCTTGTGGTGCAGTACCTAGCGGTAGGCAGAGACATGTCAGTGCCTTTTACCGATTTGGTGGCATTTGCAAAACACCGTCCTCCCAGTAGCCTCCTTATAGCAGCGAAGTCCAGAACGAGCAAGCTGCACCCCACAGGAGCGAGGATGGTTGCTTTACAGTGCACAGGTGCGCGAGTGTCACCTCCCCGTTATGACTTTTTCACCAGAAACAGGCACTGTTGTCGTCTCCCTCGACGGGAATTTTGCAATGTGCCAGCTACTAAAAATGTTTCCTTTTGGGGACACACACACACACACACACACACGACTGTTTTGGAGGCTAAACATCTTTCTTCGGCACAGCCCCCGCGCCCGGGGATTACCGCGGGGGTGCTCCGCGGTGACCCAGCGCCGTGCACTCGCCCCCGCCGGCGGTCGGGCGGGAACAGGAGGGGTGCGGGGGTGCGGAGACCTCCTTCCGGAGGAGTCGCCCTGCCCCCCTCCGCCCCCCGGAGAGCGCGGGCGGGGGTGACGCCGCGGGCGGCGGGCGCTCCTCCCCCGGCCCCTCTCCCCGCCGGGAGCCGGCGCGGGGGCCGGGGCCGGGGCCGGGGCCGGGGCGGGCGGTGGGGCGGGCGGGGCGAGGCGCAGGCGCGGCGCACGGCGGGCTGCAGCCGGGCCCCCGCGCCGCTCCCGGGAGCCGATGGCAGCTGCACAGCGCGGCCGCCCGGCGGAGCGCGGCGCGGCTCGGCGCCCCCGGCGCGGGATGCGCGGGCGGGCAGGCGGCGGCGGCGGCGGCGGCGGCGGCGGCAGCGGCTGCGGCAGCAGCTCCGGGAGCCGGAGGGACGGGGCCGGGCGGCCGGCGGCCGCCGCGCTCGCCTGACCTGCGTGCCCTCCCTGGCCGCGCCGGGCTGCCCCGAAGGATGTCCGCCCAGTCCAAAGGGACCGCATCCTCGTCCTCCTCGCCGTCCGAGGGGCCGCCAGCAGCCTCCAAAGCCAAGGTGAAGGAGCAGATCAAGATCATCGTGGAGGATTTGGAATTAGTCCTGGGGGACCTGAAAGACGTGGCCAAGGAACTTAAGGAGGTGAGAAGCAAAGGCGCACCCCTGGCCTGCCCCGTGGGGGGCGGGCACCCCTCGGCCGAGGGTCCTGCTCCCCCCGGGGTTCCGCTGCTGCCCCCGGGCTCCTTTCACCACTTCTTCACCGCAGGTGGAGCAACTGGTGTCCGGGCTGGGCGCAGGGCGGCCCCCGGCCGTGCTCCGGGGCGGGCGGCTGTGCCTGGCTGCGGCGCCCGGCCGTCCGGAACGGGACGGGGCGGCGCGGCTGAGCCCCGTGTCCCGGCTGCGGTGCGCCCCG
The DNA here is from genome assembly GCF_963921805.1 of Phalacrocorax carbo. Taxonomy (NCBI): domain Eukaryota; kingdom Metazoa; phylum Chordata; class Aves; order Suliformes; family Phalacrocoracidae; genus Phalacrocorax; species Phalacrocorax carbo. Next base: position 66,387,465 of record NC_087548.1, on the reverse strand, counting down.
AGGGACGGCCGTGCTCCCTCCGCCACGGCTGCTAGGCGGCTCTTCCCGGGGACTTCCCTCCTTGGCGCAGCCATCGGAGTTGGTGTGGTGGTTTGGTTTTTTTTGTTTGTTTTGTTTTTTTTTTTTTTTTTTCCCCGGGAGGCCGGGGGTGGGGTCCCCGCTGGGCGAGGAGGGTGTTTGGGGGAGCTGCGGGACCTGCAGCCCTGCCCGATCCCGGGCTGAGCCCGGCTGGCATCCCGGCGATGGGAGAGGCGTCAGGAGCGGCTGCACTCAAGCTCTAGTGGATTTAACTTTTGGGATGCACGGTGCAGCCCCATGTTCGCCCCCGAGCAGCAGCCCGGCTCGGATCTCCCTGCCGGTGAGGGCTGGGGGCGTCCCGGACCCCCGCACCCGCCGCCCTGGGCGAGGGGACCCTGCCCGGCGCGGCAAAGTCTGCTTCTGCCTTTGCAGGCAGCTTCACCGGGAGCTGAGCCCCCTGTTTATCTTGCCTGTCTGGCAAGATTGCCGTTGCAGTCTCCTTTTTGCCGGTGGCGAGTGTCGTCTCCCCTAGGTTAATCTGCAGACGGAGTGCGATTACCGCGGGCATCTTCATAAGCAGGGAAATGCTGTAGCTGAAGGAAGACAATTCGGCTGTCCTTTTGGAGATTTTCACGTTATCTTGATTTTGCTACACAACTGGTCGACAGATGGTTGGATTATGCACCGAAATCCAAGTCCAGAATCTCTGTGCATTGCTTTATAATCTTGTATTTGACATTTTTAACAGGCTGTGTGTTTTTTGCTCTCAAATATTAGTTTTCTATTTTAACAACATTGTCAACAAGTTTCATTCAACAGACTTCTGCCATCTGAGACAGTCTGAAACTCACCCAGTGCTCCATATAATGTTGAAAGATGTATAAACACGCAGCTCGCTAATCACAGCTGTTAGACTTCTTTCTCACCCACAGTTCCAGATTTCTCCTTTCTTCAAAATGTATCTATAATTTCCCTTTTCCTTAACATGCTGCTGTCCATGCTTCGTAATTTTTTGAGGTATTTTGAAATGGAAATAAACATGTTTTTTGTAGGGCAGTTCTTTAGACATTTTAAAGAGCAAACTGCCCTCTCTTGCTGCAGAAGCACATTTTCAGGACCTGGAGAGAATGTACTGTGTAATCTGTCCCAGAATGTAAATCATTCTCTGCACATAATCAGTCCTAGCTTTCCTCTAGTGAGCAAACAAGATCACTGTAGGTGGAGGTTGTATGTCATCATTTACTGTGGCATATTTTATCTAAGCAAACTTGTCTGTTCTGGTTGATGGCATCTGTGAAAGAGAACTGGGTTTACCTCTGCTTGATGGGGAGGTGGCTTGTGTAGAAAGAACTCCTTTCCCAAGTAGAGCAAAATGTAAAAAGGAAGTTGTAGAGAAACGGTGTTGTAACTCTGTTAGGTACTACGTACCTGTTGAAGGTTTGAAGGATTGCCAAGAGCATCTATTTTGAGAAAATAAAAGTAATTTTATAAAAAGGATAGTTAAAGCTTGTTCAGAACCACGAGTTTTTGAGTAATGCTTTTCTTTAAATATGTCTTACAGAGATGATAGTTGCAATACTCTGACGGACAAGGGTGGCATAGGCAACTATCTGCTTGTTTGCAATATTATCATTATGTGCTAAATACACTTTGTGTGACACTTATTTTGAAAAAGCTGCAGAGGATTGCCATCTGAGTACCTGAGTCTGCCTTTTGCAGTAGGGACTAAATCTGTACAAGAGCCCTTGATCTGCAATGTGTACCTTTTTATGTGAGGGTTAATCGATATTATAAGCTAATAATTAGTCTTGTTCATAGACTGTTTGTAAGTGTTAGAAAACATTGACAGATCTTTCATTAAAGCATATAGGAAGTTGGACTATAGTAACTTTTGGATTATACCACAGGGGTATACCTGTGGTTCCCTTCACTTGTGGTTCCCTACTGTAGGACCAGGCAAAGTGATAAACTAGAGGATATAAGTTTGCACTTTCCATTTCAACTACGTATTGTTCTTCTTCAAATGTTTTGGCTAACTTTTTTTTTTCTTTTCACTGTGTGTTTGCTGCAGTCCAACTGTTGTGGTACAGCCTTTCTGTTGTTAATTCCTTTTTCTTTTTAATTATGAATGTAGTATTCTGAGAATAGCCTCTTATTCTTTTTATTACTATTCTGTTAGAAAAGACTTCAATTCTGCTATAGAGGTAGGGCAGGAGGGCTTTTTTTTGGTGCAATTACAGTAATATTTAGTTGTGATATTGAAAATATGGCATTTGTAGAACACTTTTTTTCCTGTCTATGATAACCTTTTGTTACCCTTAAATATACATTATTTAATTATTTATTAATGTATTAATGTACTACTTTAGGTATTGGGATAGACTGGATGTCCTCTCCTAGTATCTTTCAGTCTTCATTTGTAAGTTTTTATATTCAAAGTACTCTCAAACTGAAGGATAGTTTCATTGCTTCAGAGTGGACTGTTCTATAACAGTGAAGGAGTATGGTTGTACAAGACTTGTATGTCTTGTTACATTTAGCTTGTTATAGTTTACTTACATTAGTGCATTTGCATCTGCCCTTTTTTCCAAAGATTATTCTAACTGATGCTTTGACATTTTTCTGTATTTAAAAGGGGGAAGGCAGTAGTGGGGAGAGGATGGGCTGTTAAATCCAGATGTGCAAATCATGAAGATTACATATTTTCTGTAAAAACATAGGACTAGATAATGCGGATTAAAAGAAGTACATGTTAGGAGTTACTGTGTCTCAGAAATGGAACATCTGTCTCTTTTTTTTTTTTTTTTTCTTTTTTTTCTCCTTATTTATTGGTCTGGTTTGCTTTGGCGAAGGTAACCACAAAAGACTAAGGACGGAGAGGGGGGTGACTGGGAGACATGTTAGGATGGAGTGGTCCTAAGTCCACAGTCTGAGCTTATGTATGGCTAGTCCTCTCAAGGGTGCAGTTAACTAAGGAGAGACTTGGCCCCTTTGTCTCCTTGCTTAAAAAGAAACACAGGGTGGGTGTGTACCAACAGTGGGATGTGTTTTTGTGCTGGAAGAAATTAACGGATTTAAAATGGATTGAGTGGCTGTTATTTGATGAATATTCCAAAGAAAAATCAAAGGGGTGCCAGAGGATTGAGTAACACTGACTGTTCCTTTAGTCCAGGCTATTTCAAAATGAAGTTGGTAAAGCCTTTAATTGTGATTCTTCTCCATGGGATTGGATGAAAGACCTTTTTCTCTGGAGTCTGTCTAGAAGGATGGTTATTATTAAGTGTTGCTTTGCAGATTATATTTATCTGTCTGGTACCTAAATAATGAGGTGATGAATGCTGCTGGAAAACAGCAGACGTAAAATGTATGATGTAGCTCTAAGTCTCTGATGACTTAAGAAGAGATTGTAGGTGGTGTGCATGCATACCTGTGGACAGCAGGGCACAGAGATCTGTATCATCTTAATGCTAATATTTATAATTTTTAAGACTTCCCTGCTTTCACATTTTCTGATAATGGTTCAAATTTCTGTAGCCTTGCACTTGCTTATATTAAGGAAATACTTAACTAAATAATTTGATAAATACTTTTTGTAATAATAAGATTTCATCATGCAGAACAAATTCCTGGAAGTTATGTGTGAAATGTTTGCATAGCTTTGAATTGGCTAAATATGCTTCAACCTTTTATCGAAAGGAAGCAGCTGTGTAGCTATTGCCAATGTTTAGAATAATCCAAAATGGAAGTGCAGGAGAAACAGTAGCCCTTATAGGCATTGCACATGCATCAGTAAATTTCCAGTATTTTTGAGTCTACCTCCTCTGCTTTAAATCCTCCAAAATGTCTTGCTGATAGAACAAGTGATAATCCTCCCTCACCTAACTGACACATTTATTTTCCATAAAGATGTGATCTATAAAATTTGGGCAGTACTTAACAAGTAACGTTTTCTAAGTAATCATGGAACTAGCAGGTGCCAACCACCCCTCTCCCCAAACACCACGACAAAGTTTGTTATGGGGTAGATGGCTTGATTCCATAACCAGGCCAGTCATCATTCTTTCAAGTGGAGGATGGTCATGTATTCCATGGTCTTCATTTCTGGATCAGGCTGGCAGTCGCATATTACGGTTTCAACACCAATGTTTTCCATTCCATTTTTGTTCTGGTGTTCAGCTGACTGTCCAGATGGCAGGAAGGCACTTCAGCTTCTTGCATGTTAATACAGAAACTAGGAAGCTGCAGTTCGTATCTACCAAGAGGATTAGATCAGCGGCAGTCCTGTATCAGTATCTCTGATGTGCAGGCAGCAGTACAAACACCAACACAAAAAGTGTTTTGGGTTCATATTGCTGCATGAAGGTGGGGTGTGGGTGGGTGGGGGTATTATAGCATAGGTATAGAATGTACTATATAGAAACCAAAGAGTAGGTCTAAGAATAGCAGAACATTTTAATCCCTTCCTTCTTCTCCTGCTGATAACCTGCTCCATCTCCTTTTTGGGCTCTCTCCAGATGTCAAGGACCTGCCACTTGGTAGTGGCAGTTGAAGGAAGAGGTTTCTGAACTTACTTGTTCCTAACGTTAGACATCCAATAAATGCAGATGCCCTTCTTACATATAGATTCTGGATGCTGGCCCTCTTAACAGTGTTCCTCTCGGAGTCTTGCTTCAGTGGATGTGCTCTGTGTATATGCAGATTTTGTTAGTAGAGATGTGAGAGGGGCTGAAGCTTTCTTGTGATTTTTATTGCTGTAGCTGGCATTGTGGTCCAGTTCAAGTGGACTACGTGGTCAGGACCAGGGGTCAGGGCCAGGACCAAGGTGTCATATGACTAATGGCATTGCCCATTCCCAAACTTGCTCATCTCTCTAGCAGCAGAGTTTTTTTTCTGATTTCTTATAGTAATTCTTAGTGACAAATTCAGTCGTGAACTGTACCTAGATGTTTATTATAAGTGCATAGTATGAGTCGTTATGTAAGACAGGCGCTGCACAGCATCTTCATTGTGATCTGCCCAGGGGTCCAAATGGGGCCATGGAAGTAACAGAATTGTAATTTTCCTTTCCTTTGATTTCTTGTGGTCTATGAAGCATTTATATAGTTATATACAACAACAAAGTGCAAATGTATTACGATAAAATTCTTGCGCTGGTAGTGTTGGTAAAGCTAAGGGAGCTAAAAGGTAACTGCGAACCTTAAAAAACCCCACGTTTTAAGGTTAGCAGAAACATTTTAAATGCTGATATATGACAAAGTAAGGCTGCTCCACATCTGATTCGTAACCAAAGCTACCAAAAGTTAGTAATTGTATTGTGTAACACAATGAAAAGAACGTCTAGTGTACATATAGAGCATTGCTTGTTAATATCAAGAGGCCTGACAAAGGGAAGCACACTGTTAATTTGTGCTAGCTATTTTTTAATAAAGACTCATGTCAGCTACTTCATTCCCTTTATGCAATACTAAACTCCTGATAGTAATATATATTGTGCAACCATGAGCTAAATAGAGCATATATAAATTCAGTTTTCAAATAAAACCGGTACCACAGTAAAAATATATATCTTTGTGCTAAAGTTTGAGCTTCACACAGTCTGTGCACTACTGACCGTGATACAGAAAACAAAAGTAGGGAGTAGTGAGGCATGAACTTTGGTCTATTGCAGTCAGATTTGTCCATTCGCTTCAGTAGGAGCAAAATTAAGCTTAAGGGTGAATGAAGTTAGTTTTGGGCTGCTTCATTTTTGCCAAAACTTCAGAATTCAGAGGAATCTTTTGCTGCAGTGTGTTATGTATGAATGCGTCCTACAAAAACAGTGACTAGGTTGAGCACCATCACTGAAGTTTTGCAGATTTTTGCCAGTTTCCTCTGGAAATGAAACAATGCTTCTGTTCCCATTACTCATATTGGACAAAGTTCTGGAACAGTCTTCTGGCTTCCAGTCAAAAACTTACAGCCAAATTGCTACTCATGGTCAACTTGTACACAACTAATTAATACTCCTCCTGGGGAGGTGCAGGAGAGGTACAAGTGTCTCTGAGTTTAAAGAGTACTTTCCCATAGTGCCTTTTTCACGATACCTTAATGAAGAGAGCATCACTATATCCTCTTCTAGTTTTAATTTTTTTTTTTTACAGATGCCAAATATTGCTGGCTCATAGTCTTCATTGTATATTATACCAGTTTTTTGAAAGGCAGGTGAACTGAATGGTCAGTGACGTCACACGTAGCTCATGTATACCCTGCCCAGGTGCCCCCATTTTTTTCTTCAGCAGAGATTATTGCTGTGAGGCAGACAGAGTGAAGGGCTCTGTTTTGAATATGTACTACTGCTGTTGCCACATAACCTGCGGCTGACGTTCACCCATGCAACTTATCACTAGCGTAGTTACTCATACATAGCTAGGGATTTGTTCTATTCTGCTAGTAGTCAGGCTTTTTGTTTTTGTGTTGATGTTTTGGTTGCTTTTTTGTGTGTGTGTGGTTTTTTTTTTAATAGATGCAGTAAATAGCAGCTAATGTACGTTGTGTTCTTAAGGTAAAGGTCTTGAGGTAGCATTTCACTCAAATTTCAATATAGGGTGCATATTACCTATTTTACTGAATCTTTAATGTGTTAGCTGTGAATGTATGATAAGGACTGCAGCCTATACATGCCTCTTTCTCTCACAGCTCATGTCCAGCTCTGCACATCATCGACTCTGGTCATTCTTGCTGCAGCTACCTGCAATGCTTCAAAATGCCCTTTTTTACTGTACTCAGGGGAAGGAGAAAAGCAGGGCTTGCTTTCACTGTGGAAGGGCTGAGAAAATCCTCTTGCTACAGCTTCCCTGTGTCAGGCTGTGTGTGTGTGTTGGATGACGGGGGTGGGAGGGCTTGGTGGCTGATCCGCTGGCATTCTGGTTTTGATTAAAATTACTGTACTACAGCTGATGGGAGTAGTGAGGAGCAATTGCGTCCAAACAGGAGTAGTACCATCAGTTATTGCTTTTGCAAAAATTACAGTACGTTCGTATGCCTTTAAAGGTTTACAAACTCATCCATTGTTTCATGCAGTGTGTGCCACATTGTATTATGAAGGCAGAGCACTGATGTTGAATCATTTCCAGATTTCATTGTAGATTATTTCTTGGTAATCTGAAAGATCCTGCAATTTTAAAACACCTTTCTGTTTTTTCTCCTTAAATATTTTTTGATTAATCCACAGTAATTATTTTAGACTTTCAGTCATGATGGTATTATGTTCTGCTCTTCATTGTGGCCTGTTTACAGTTCTTTGAGTGAACAGCTTCAAGGTAGCAGCAGAGTAAGCCATCCTTACTTGCACTGTAGTAATTTGTGTTATAAATAAGAGAAGAAGATAATTTAATGCTTCTGAAAATAGTGTGAGAAATTTATTAATCGTTTAAAGTGAGACCATCTCCATGGGTGTCCAGGACTTTGATGGGGAATCAAAAACTAGATTTGGGCTTTACATTCAACTGCAGAAAGTGAGATAAGTGCTTAAAGTTTTCAGAATTCTGGTATCTAGTAGCATTTTATACTTTCATGGAAATGGCACTTTGTTAAAACAGGCAAAGATGGAGATTTTTAAAATGAATAAACGAACAAACAAACATTAACAAGTAAACAGTTTGGGCTTGCTTCTCCATTATAATTTATTGGTTTATAGCCATGTAACTGTGTCCTTTCTGTATAAAATTAATGTGAAAATATGAAAAATCAAGGTCAGTATGTTTTTTACTGTGGCCTAACAAAAACCATGTATAATTCTTTCTTGGCATGTGTTGTCATTGAGTTCTTGTTTAGTTGTTTTTTTTTTTTAATACGCCTTCTGCTTTTTCTTGCCTTTTTGTTAAAACTGGGCAAAAAGAACACTTTTTTCAGTGTTAGTTCTCTGAATTCTTGTAAGGGCACCTGCTAATGAGAGAGTAATTGTCCAGCTAAATTAACTACTGAAAGTTCAGTGGTTATTGGATAAATAATTGGAACAAATATATTTATTTTTAAATACAGAACCACGAACTGATTGAGGTTGAAAGGATATTTTCCAACCCATTCAGGAGTCGCCTAGACCAGGTTGTTTAGGATCTTGTTCTTGAATATCTTCAAGAGCGGTGGCTCCACAACTTTGGACTACCTATTAGTGTTGAATCATCCTTACAGTAAAAATGTTTTGTCTTGTGTTTAAATAGAATTTCCTATATTCAGTTTGTGCCTGTTGACTGTTGTCCTCTCATATAGCACCACTGAGAAGAGTCTGGCTTTGTCTTCTTACTCCTTCCAATCAAGTATTTATGCATACTGGGATAAGAATCCCCTGAGCCTTCTCTTCTCCAGGCTATACCATCCCAATTCTCTCAGCTGCTCCTCATGTAGCAGATGCTCCAACCCCTCAGTCATCTCGTGAACCTTTTGCTGGACTAGCTCCAGTATATTCATATCTGTCTTGTACTGGGGAGCCCAGAACTGCACAATACTCCAGATGTGGTGTCAAATAATCAGGTATATATGCAGTGAAAATACTATGTTACAAACATTAGCTTCCCTCAATAAATATTTCTTTATCTGAAAATTTTAAATTAGCTGAAAACCATATTTTCTACTTTTTCATTAAAGTTGCAGTAACAAATGGTTAAGGACTTCTCACTGACTGTGATCTGAACCTGCATTTTTCTTACTTTCAGACAGAAGAATACATAACAGATTTGCAGTATAACTCCCTATATGAATATAACGGATGCATACACCAAGGGTTTGGAGCTGGTGTTCAAAAGTGAGTTCAGGTACTGGGGCATGTATGTGACATTAGGCAGTGATGATGGGAACGGAGGGCTGCAGCAGCTCATTCTCCTTTTACAGGAATGCCACTCTTCTTCCTCTGTAACATCTCTCCATGAACCTGTGATCCTTTTCCCCACCTCCAAATGAAATTGTCCAGGCAAACCCAATGTAATAATTCAAACTAACTTTCTGAACCAGTCATTAATTTTGCCCTTCTGCTCCAACCTCTGCAGCTGTCAGTTTTCACTTTGATTTCTCAACTTCTGTTGTATCCTATTAATCCTTCAATTTCCACAAGGCTTTTTGTTTTCCTAGCCCTTTTCCTCTTTTCCCTTGTAACGGTTTCTGGTGCTTTTGCAACTTTATCTACCTCACTGTTAGTGAGTTATCAAAGTGACATCTGGCTTGTTAAACATGGGAGTGCTTGTCTCTCCATTCTTAAATGTTGACTCAGGAAAGTCAACATCAAAGTTTTAAGATTGGTCTTAAGACTTTCAGGTGACTCTAGCATTCATCTTAGTAACACAATTGTTCTCCTCATGCATCTTTTTGCATGCTAATAGGAGATTCTCCTGTGTAGGATCTGGAAGCATTGTAAGCACTTTTTTCTAGCTCAATTTCCAGTCTGGTATATGAACTGAAAACTGTGTTGTTTGGATTCCAAAGTTGTCTTGGTTATTGTTACAAGCAGAAGTTTTTTGTTTAAAGTCCATAATAGGTTAACTTAGCATTGTTTTCCAGCTTTCCAGTTCAGCATCCAGAATATTTAAAATTCACTCCCATCTTTTCTCAAAATACTACAGTGCTACTCTCTTAAATAAAAGATTTTCAGTTACCAGCTAGAGTGCCCTTTATTCTCGATGTGGTTTTACTGATGATTGCAGAGATCATCTGAATGGGATAAGTTTACCACAGCAGATGGTCTGTGCTAGTGAGTTTTATCTGTGGTAACTGGCATGGTACAGTCTAGGCTTATTTGACTTCCATTGCTTATAGGTAATTTTATGGAACAATTTAAGGTTCAGTAAAGCTGTGGTATTTGGATAAAGAAATGTCTTGTGTATGGACACTGTGCCTGCTAGTCTGCATAATTTATTAAGACTAGGAAACTATTTGCCTCTGCTGAAGTAATAACTTTGGTTTATTGGAATCAAAGTACAGATAGTAAGGTGAACCTGTAAGGCTTACAGAAAACTAGTGTTTACTAGAACGGTTATGTTGCGGCAAGAGAATGAGGAGGTTGTGATTGTTAGGTTTTTTTGTTACCTCTTGACAATTGGTTTGCATGTGCTTGTTTTTCAGATGGTGGTTATTTGATTCCATCTATTAAAGAAATTAATAGAATTTGGATGGTTGGATAGCAAGCCTTTCAAATCGTGTGCAAACACTTTAGTTAATTATTTCCATTAGCTGTCTTAAATGTTAGCAAGCAGAGCCTTTGCTGATGTGATACAGTGTAACCATCAATGTATTTGGCTAAGCTGAGACTTTAACTTGATGAGTGTCATGGAAAATATAGTGTACTACAAAGATATATGAGACAATAGAGCAGCACCAAAAACCTTCAGCCCTCAAGCCAATATATTGCTACATGTAGTAATCTTTAAAGCAGGGATGGATGGATAAGTTGCACAAAAAAAGTCATGGTGCTTCAGGTGCTTCAGGTGCTGAACTAGAAAAAAAAATCTACTGCACAGGAGTGAGAGCTTTTTATTTAGTACAGGCTGTACATAGTCTGTTTCTTGCTTCAGATTAAAGCAGCAAGAACAAGACAGGAAAAGTGGTACATTGAAAATACTTAGGTTGATCTTTGAGGAATGTTTGAAGGATATAGTGAACCTGAGGACACTATGATGCAAGTAGGACAGTGGCTCAAATTACTTTCCCCCCCTGTTTCTAAGGTGGTGTATGGTGAATAAAATTAATTTGACTTTGACAGAGCTGTGCGATCTTGTATTAACTGGCCTGTTGTCGTTAAGCAGTGTCAGTCATTCTGGAGATTTGATATATATATGTGTGTGTGAAGTTGGTGCCTGATTCACATGATTCATGTTCTTCATTTTAGGAGAAATTAGAACACCAGTACTTTTATAGACAGTAAGGTGTATGAATTGCAATGACGAGGTTCCAGTTCTTTTATCTGAGGCGTAAGTTCATTCCATACCAATGATTTGTAGTCTAAGATTGATTAAAGCTAGACATAGGTAAGAATTTTGCATTTAATGTTAGGTAACTGATGGAAATATCTTTTAAAAATGTCTAAAAATGTCTTCTAAAATCTTAGAAGTCCATAAAAGGACTCGTAAAATCTTCTCTTCACTAGTGAATTTTTTCTGAGCGTTTGCTGCAAGTTTGTAGGTATTATAGGTAGCGTCAGCGTCCTAGTGGAAAAATTGACCGTCTTAATGAGTGGCTGCTATGTACTATGTCTAGGAGATGAACACTTGGCTAGCATCATGAATTTCTACTTCGAGTTTCTTAGGAATTAAAAAAAAAATCACCTCTGTCAAAGTCAAAATTTATTCAGTGTACACAACCTTAGAAATAGGGCCACTTTTATGCTTTCAGCAGAATATTAAATGTACCTAGTCAGTTATTTTCTCCATAACTTGGTAGTCTGCTGCAAATTTACACTTCGTTTAGAATATAAATTATTTCTGAGATTGAATGTTTAACAGATATTAGTCAACCAAGGGCTTAAAATAATATGCTAAAAGAAAAAGTTAATAAATAACACTCTGGATGAATTCCTTCTCTGGGAAAAATGTGAACAACCTTGACTTGATGCTTTGCATTATGGACTCAGGTGTAGTTAGCAATAATCTATTATGAAAAGAATGAAGGATCTATATTTCTGTAGATCTTGTGGAACATTTGCTAAATGTGAAGAATGCTTCTGTTTAGTTTTCACCACTTCTGACAGTGACATCTCATGATATAACGTTAATGTCCTGGTAATATGTGACAGCTTTTAGAATGATTTTTGTTTCTTTTATACCTATCTTTTGAAAGAGTGGCAAGGCTCAGAGGGAATTTGGAACATTATTGAGCCTTAATTTTCTAAAATCAAGTTCTTGTTTTAATAACTGCTTGATTTGTACTTCTCCCATGTTCATCGATTATTTCTCAGCTTAATTTATTAATCAAGGATGAGGCATCATTGTTATCACTGTGAATTACAGATATGATATGTCTTCCTTCTCTGCATGGTTTCTTGTACCTAACGAAACAAAGCTGTCAGTCACATATACACTAATATATTGCAATTCAATCTTGATCAAGTGGATTTTATGATACTTAAATGTCTATTTTGAACAGATTAAATTATTTCCTTGCTTTCTGTACAGTAACTATAGCCTTGCAATATTTCAGTACAATTTTTCATTGAAGAACTTTGTATAGACTTTGGGACCCTGTATGGCTAGAGGATAAGATGTCAGCATCTTGCTTTCTTCTAACATACAGCAGTAGCGAGTGTGTGTGGCTTTAAGGTTTTTTTTCCAATGAAGATGATGTTCTTGGAGTCTTCGTGTGCTTCCTACTGCAGACTGCCATGGAAAATAGACATAGGAACCATAGTACAATGTTTTTATGTATGTAAACTGTTTATTCTAGGCAAAAAAAACCCAACAGGCAAACAAATAAACAGTGACAATAAAATTTTGTTAAAATTTTAGTAGTGGTACAGGTTAGGAGGAGGTTTATCAGTAAGTCTTTTCCCCTTAGCAGTACCCTTATCTTTGATTTCCTTCTGCTTCTGACTTTTGTAAGGCATTTATTTGAGATGCAAAGTTAATATGTATGATATATTAACATACATAGAGCACCGTGGTGTTGTGGCTAGACTACTTGCAGAACTTGTCTCCTGTGACACAGACATGTGCTTAACATAATTTTCTCTGTTCATGCATGTATGTCCTCTAGTGGAAGTGGTTGCAGATGATATACAAGGCATCCTCCATTTTTTTAGGAAGCACATCCTATTTCTAGCTCCATAGAAAGAGACCTTTCTGAAGGAATGATTTTCTTTAAGGATATTAAAGGGGAACAAATTACCTTAGTGTTTTCTGAACCACATCTGAGGAACAATGAAACTGTAAAAGCTCTGTAGGGACTTGCAGCCTAAGTAGAAGTATTTACAGGATGAGGTAGTGTGGTTGTCAGTATCGTTGCAGTGTGTACTTTATCAGGAAAGAAATCTTGCAAATGAGTAGTCTGCTTTCCTAATGAGAAGACAAACGTGTTGCATTAAATTCAGCAACAATTTAACAGTTTCCTTTTATTCTCCAAAGAATACGTTCAGGATGAATGTTGACACAGTGTTATCTTTATTTGCAGACTGCTCTGGGGCCTCTGCTGCTCATCCTTGCCTTGTGTAACAAGATTGGTAGTTTTCACTACAGGTGTGAATAAAGTTATAACTACAAAAAAGAGGAATACGAATTATTAGTGAAATTTTTTAGTTCGTGATAAAACCTCAGGATGTTGTAGGTGCTGGAACTGTTGACATAGAATGAAGAACTTGGATAAAATACAGGAAGGAAGAAAGGAAGAAAAAGTAGGGATGCTGATCATGAAGGAAGGCAGATGGTGAGAAAAAAAAGCTTTGCTGACATTTTTTCCAGTTAGAAAAAGAAGATGAAATTGCAGTAAAAGACATTCCAGCCATAAACTCAGCTTATGATATTTTCTGAAATGTCATGACTTTTCTGTGTGGTGGTCTATGTTTGATTTACAAATAGATGACTGGAAAGAGCAAACTATGTCTTCTGAGTCTAAGACCCGTCTATTGGAGGCAGATCACATGTTTCTTTGTGAGTTTACCTAGCTTCCTTTTTAATATATCCGTTTCTTCTCTTGTTCTTCTCTTCCTACTGTTCACATTGGAATATTATTTTATAACAATTTATGTCACATATTGGAATCTTTAAAAATTTTTTTTAATCCCCTCTCCTCCCCACCCCCCTGCCCCCAACCCACAGGGTTTATTTGCTAGTGTTGTCACTCAGCTCAGTAGCTCTTAAATATTTCTTCCTCTACCTGTACTTGTGTGTTGATATATTAGTAAAGAAAGTCTTACTTCTTTTACTAATTTGGTAGACTTGCTCACAACCATACTTCTTCTCTTCAGCAGATCTCACCACTTAGCATCAGTTGCAAAGTCTAATTCAGTTTGTTTGTCTTTAACAATATATCCTTATTTACTGTACAATCTTTATTTCCATGAAGTCTTGGTGGACTGTTTATTTCTGTGTGCTCTTTGAGGTGGTTTCTCACCAAATTTGTTCTGGAACTGAAGGACTATGGTAGTTCTGATTGGTTTTGTGCTTTTACTTGAATACATTGCAGAAACTGCAGTCCTCCTCTGTATCCAGATGCATGAGCTTCTCAGTTAACCTTGTTAATCAGTCCCTTGTATTCTGTCAACATCTATATTTTTTAAATTCGAGACCATTTTCTGTTTTTTATTATTGTTCTTCTTATTATTAATTTTATTTTTTAAAAAATGAAGTGTGTTGCCTACTGTCATATGCAGGGTTATTTTTATGATTGCTCTTTCTACTGGGCCTGAAAGGTCTGAAATGGCCTAATCTCTTACTGAAGCAGTGACTAGTTGAGAAGGATGTGTCTGATTTCATTCTCAGGAATACTTGTATATTACCCTTAACAATAGCAATGTTGCTTGTGTTACTGGGCATACTTGAGTTAGGAGGAGATGGGAAGTACAAAGGCCAGTGAATAAGTAGTTTATTGGACAATTAAGTAGATTCTGTAGGTTTAGTTGGTCTGATAGGTTCAAAGACTAATAATTACCAAATGTTTTTATGAATCAATGGTTACACCACTGTAGTATTATTAATTACAATAATTTAAATCACAAAAAGTTGAGACTGCAAAGAGGTAAGCTGAAAAAGGCAAGACACAAAGTGAAGGAAACTGATGTTAGTCTTTAGAGTGTGAGTAACATCTGTGTGGTCTGGCAAGGAAATCTGAAATGTCAGGAATACAACTTCAGGAGGGATTTCCACTGAAATTTATCCTTGCTATTCTTAATTTTATTTTTTTCTACCTCCTGTAAAAGCATCCTCTTAGTCACCTTAAATTGCAGCTTTTACTTTCATGAAGAAATATGTCCACTGTGACTTTTCTGCAGTGGTAGCCTCCTATTGTTATTTATAGACTTAAGCTCCTATTTTTTTTGTTGTTAATATTTTGTTCTTTGGATGTTAGACCATCATAATATTTTTGTGTTGTGCTTCTTTAAGGAAGCATATGTTGTGGTTCTGCATTTTCGCTGCTTGTTTTCTCAGACCATGATTATTTTCCAAAAGCACATTTCGTAATATCTTTTCCTCTTCTCCTCTGTCATTACATCTTACAGGAAACAAAGGCTATTTACATCACTTAAATTCTGTCCTTGTTCTAAGACAAAGTAGTTCTTCTAATTAACTATCATTAGGTGTCCTGGCCTGGTTTGTCTTGCAGCAAACCCTCAGTTCTCTCAGCAAGGGAGTGAAGTTTCTCAGTGTTTCTTTTCTTCTTTGAGGGTTAGGTTTCATCTGTTGTGAAACCATAGCCAAAGAGTAGCACCCTATTGGAACTGGAGTGTCCTCCATAGCAGATGTTTTTTTCCGCTCCTCTCTCTCCAGTCAGTAGACTTCTGGTAAGGTTTTTTAGGCTCTGGGAAACATTACATCAAGACATTAAATTAAAAGCAAGAGTAATAGCAGCTGAAGATAGCAATTTAAGTGGTGTGGTTTTTTTTATGAGGGAGTGACATTAAGCATTTGTCTTTGTGTGTTGTTAGCAACCTACTCTATCAGTGAAGAAAATAATGTCTGAAGGACTAATTTGTTATAGTATGCTGTATATTAATGTCAAATGAGCACTGTCCAAAATGGCTGGGTACATTTGCAAGAACATAAAATGCCGTTCTGAAGAGTTTACTTTGTTTTGTTAATTTAATTTTGCTTTGTTTTGCTTAGCAGACAAACATAATGTTACAGATAGCATAACAGATGACTAGATTGCCAGGTGCTTCCCATTATAAAATACCATTTTCAGTTGTTTGTAACTTTTTTGTTAAGGCCGAGTGGTTCAGACAGAAATTTTCAATGTTGAGTTCTGCATCATGCTGGTATAATTTTTAAAAAAACCTTTATTTTAGACTAAGTTGTTGATCTATTTCAGAGCAATAAGAATGGGAAAACTTCATTGTTTCAATGCTTGAAAGCTTTTTTCCCCCACTTCCTCTCTCTACTCTAGCAAAGGAGTCTAGCCTTTGCCAGAGTATAGTTTTCTTTACCTTGGAAGCATGTATGACGTGACCAGGGGATGTAAATGCCACGTCTGAGCTGCAAAGCAAGTCTGAGCCCAAGACTCTTTTTGACTTGTAAGTGAAAAGGTTTTTTTTTTTCTCTCGTCCCCTGAGTAAACCATTCTACTCTGCTGAGCTAACTTGGTGAAGAGATGCATACCTGAAATGAAAGTAGAAGGCTGAACAGCAGGTTGAGGGTAAGCTGGGGGAGGATGCTGCAATGCACATAAACTGCATGTACAATTTACCTTTGCATAAGGAAAGGTTGGTAGAGGGAGATGGGAGAATGAGCGTAAATGAAAAACTGATATGATGATAAGGCTGTGACCAGAGATTTGCATGTTTGAAGGATCTGGGAAGAAGATGTCAAGTTTGAGACTTTTGAGCAGAATCTGTGTACTGAAGTCTCTCTCCTTCAGAGTACTGAGTGAAGAGGCTCCCAGGATCTTAGACTGTCTCCCACCTTCATCTCTAAATGTGTGAAACCCTCTAGGAAAAGGTCCATTGCTCTCTCAGATCCTTCGTATCATGGCTGTCAATTAGCTTGTTTCTTTATGTATCAGGGGTCTTACAATGATCTACATGACTCAACTATCAGTACGGTGCCAAATGATGGAGTTGATCTTTTCCTCGATCTTGTTTTGCTTTTAAACTAGGAGATGCAACATGAACTTAGGGTGTGTATTTTTAAAATGGTTTCTTTATTGGTGTTGATGCAGTTTCCAGTTGTATTCTCATAACTCTTTTACGTGAGACTCGGCCTTAAAGTATTTTATGATGGTTCATGCTTGCTATGTAAATAGCTGTGTAATACTATATTGTTATAATTATTTGGTGTGGTAGCCCCTGCTTTAGACATAGCATGATGTTAGAGCTTTTCTGAATGGAGAATTAATTTCCTATTGGGCTTTTCTGTGATAAGCGTCATTATGGTCCTGGAAAGTCTCGTAAATGTTTAATGAATTTATTTTTGTAATACGTTTGAGGTGAAGGGGGTATTATCTCCAGTTCACAGATACAAGACTGGAGGGCGCCAAATCCGAAACAGTAGAAACCTTGTTTTTCAGTGTATCAAGCACTTTATAGCTCCACTGACTTCAACTGTAATAGGCTGATCCTCAGCAAGTTGGATGTGAGTATTTCAGGTCAGAAAATAAGGAATACACATCTGCAAGGTAGGTACAATTTTGATGGCAGTGATTTCCTATGGTACCACCAAGCTGTGTGCAGAGGCAGCGGTAGAGTCAGGGTATTTTTGAAACTGATTTATTGAATTAGCTACTGAATCATCTCTCCCTGCCCTGCCCTCCCTTTTATTTTTTAAAGTGTCTGTTGCTTTTGTACCTTCCAACACAATAGTCCTGGGCTCTTTTACCAAATGAAATTGGTCTAGTCTCAGGCCAGCTTGACCTTTTCCATTCAGTCAGGTGGGAGTTATGTTGAAAGAACTGTGAAATCCAAGTCTGGACCATAAAGTATATATACTAGGGGCTCCAAGTAAAATTGTAGGGCAATTTTGAACCAGTGACCCTAATTTTTAAGCTTTATATTTTGGTAGAAAGGACACTAAAGGAATGCAAAGTTTACATTAATTTAAGTGGTCTAGGAAAACATGAATCATATATATTGAAAACAACATCTAAACCCAAATCCGTTACTGAATTGAAGCCAATAGAAATGATAAGTTCTGAGATGGTTTATGCAAAATGAACCAAGAGCTAGCTGAAATTAACTAACTGAATTATGAAGAAGTGTAATAATGTGTCTGTCTGTTAACTGTTTTCAGCTGAAGTGATATCAAAATCAGTATGCATTAAGGGAGAAAATACCACCAAAAAGGTGACTGTGTTTTTGGGAAGAGATTTCAGCTGTGTATTTTCATTATTTGTGTTCTCAGAATCTCTTTTGCAGTGCCTTTTGCAGAAGGATCTTCTAGTGCTCATGTAATGCTCACTGATCACAAAGGCGTCAGGTATAAGCAGCTAGCTATTTAAAAGGTATTTCAGAATCTGTGGAATCTAATCAGTCTGTGGAAATATTTTTACTTATGATTGATTAAAGTAACTGTAAACATTAATTTTAAATTACCTGAATTGCATGGTGTTATTAAATCAACATTTTGTACTACTGATCTGAGATATTATTTTCTCTCCTACAGTTTAAATTTACATAAATCTCCTGGTTTAAATTTCAGGCCTGTTTCATCTCATTGCTCAAAGATAAACTAAATTATTTGCATTAAAAAATTAGTCATGCTCTTGAAGAAATGTGCACTCTTTTTACTATGTTAGCTTGATCAATAATCACCTTTAAAGATACTATGACAGTCACAGAGACTCTTTTATTCCCTAATTATAAATGATCTTGGCCACTTTCAGAAGAAGTTAAAAAAAAGAAAAAAGGAAGTGGAATTTGCTTGTTCTTCATTATAATGTATACTGTGAAAATAGACTGGTTACAATTTTCACCTGAATTTTAATAAAGCAACGCCATCAAGGAACTAAGGTAGATGCTGTTTAAAATTGTAAATTGAAATCCATAAAAACTAAGCATATTGCAAAAAGGAAATCCTTCCCATAGGTGAACTGTGCAGTATACTATACTTTGGTTCCATGGCACATTTAACTTTCTTGTAGTGTACTTTTTATGTAGTAAAAGGACACTGAGAATGAAGATATGAATCTTTTACAGTACTCAATCTTTCTATCTCTGGTGTTCCCTTATTTCTTTCACTGGATATTGTCAACATTTTATCTCTTATTATCAAGGCAATACAGTTTCTGGCATAATATCCCATTAGGGAAGACACAGTTTAGCTACTGCTCCAAAATGTTTTCATTCCTGAATTGTGCTGTAGCATAAACCTGAAGTTGATGATGTATTTTGTTTTGCATATGTTGAAAGGCTCACCCCTACTTGGAGAAAGAGGAGAGGAGATTTTTTTGGATGTTTTTGTTATATTTAGAGGTGACAAATCGCTAGGTTACGTGTAGCTAAAATTATGCCTAAGTCAGCAGTTGAAGCTGAGAAGAGTTGATATTGGTCTTTTGTTCATTTTTATATAGCTTTTGTGCTTTAAGGTTAGCAATTTTAAGCAAAACAGAGTTTAGTACAATTTTGACTTGTGTGCTGAGGTCTGTCCTTTATGCATGCCGATGCACAAGTACAGTCTGTGTCTTACCTGGTTTTCTTTAATGTAGTTTCTTTCAGATCTTCTAGTCACCCCTCTAGATGATCATTGCAGCAGTGTCGAAGGTCTGGCATGTTCACGGCCCATTTGTCAACTTTCTTGCTCAATTGGTGCTGTGCTTTCATTGATGTGCCTCTGTTCAGATGGTGGAAAGACCATTTTTGCAGTTTCAATAGCTGGATGAGAATTTCTTTTAGATTCAGTGGGAAATGGGGACTGTTGCGGAAGCAAATGTCCAAAACAAGCCCTGGTTCAGGGCTTTGGCTGCAGTAAATTATTTTTGAAAATAATTTTAACATCTGAAATTGATTCTATATTTGAAATTAAACCCTTAAGTTAATTATTTTTCCTTGGTTGACCTAGTTGTAGGTTTTATTACAAGTATAGTGCACCCAGAAATATCTCCTGACAAAGGATTTTGAAAATGAAATGCTGTGTAACATCATAGCCTAAACTCAGCTCCCCATCTGTGCACTTGGTTTGACTATATCTCCCTGACCTCACCAGGGTGTTGTAAAAATAACTGCACTGAAGATTGTAAAATGCCTATATATTATGGTAATAGGGGCCATGTAAGTACCTAAGATAGATGGATAGACAGATAGCATTAGTGCATTAGAGGGTTTCTTAGAGAACACTAACCAGATTAAGTGCCAGTGTTCTCCTATGTAGCAATGTTAATTGGCAATTTTTGGCAGTTGCACAGGCGCTAATTACTTTTTAATAGAACCAATGGAAGAAAATTTTCCACTAAGCTTTTATGGATAATTATTGCAATTTTTTTCCTTCCAGGAGCTTGAAAGTTTGCTCTTACCGCATCCATCAGATCTGTCTTCCAGATAAATGGTAGCATTACAGCACGTACAAGATTGTATTCTGTAGCTTTATGCTGTCTCTGTCTGCTTTTTAAATGATACTATTTAGAACCTATTCCTCAGTGAACAGAGGATTTATACAAATAGCACATTAACACATTGCTTTGTCTTATTCAAATGCATCATGCTTCTACACAGTGCGTTACATAACAGACACATCTGTAGGGACTGTCCACTCTGCTCAGAGCTTTTGAAATGACACCTCATGACCATGCTGAATAAATGTACAGGATTGCTAGGATTTAATGCACTACATTTTCCAGTGTCTGTTTCTAAAGGTTTCCAGGATTTAATCTTTCTGTGGCTTGTTTCCTTATTGTATATTCATGTTGTGGTCAAAATAAACAGAAGAAATTGCTGTACGAATGGTCTCAGAAAGACAAGATCCATGTAAGATGATAAACTTTAAATCATGTTAAAAGATGAGTGTGTCATTGCAGTTGGACTGAAACGATATTGGCATCATCTTACATCACCCTTCTGTCAAGGGTTTGTTACAGTTCATTGGGATTTTAATGTAACACTCATCTTTCATAATGCTTCGTAAACCAATATGCCATGTCTTCTCTGTGGTAATAAGTTAGGCTGAACACTAATGTTTTTGCCTGCAAAGGCCACTGTGGCTTCAATATTCCCCATTGGCTACAGGGTAAAATATCAGGTCTTCAACTCTGGCATATTCCTTGAAGGACAAGACCTACAGATTTAAAAGGGAATGAGGGTTTGTGTTGGCCAAAGTTTGGTAGTTTATCAGAAGGTTCTTAAGGTAACAGGTATATGTAAAAAGAAGAGTGTTTTGGTGGGCTATGGGCAGGTAGGGACAGTGTGCCCCAAACCATCCCCTCTGTGGGGATTGATAGAGAGTTCACTCAGGTGTGTGTAGGCCCTACATTCACTCTTGTCCTGCATTTGGCTGTAAAATACTGCTCTGACAAGCCTGATCCTGCTTGAAAGTTTACCAGAATTTGGGAAAAAAACCCTTTTTCTTATTTTTTTTTAAGTTTACTGGAATAATTATCTAATCACTAGCAAAAAAAAGGGGGGAGCAAATGGTTATATTTGAAGTATTATTCATAAGGATTTTGTTCTTAATGTTTTATGTAATAATTTCACTCTGTACACCTAAAGTTATAAATTACACCATGATACAAAATGATGATTACAGACTAAGAGACCTGTGTTTGAATTAAAAAAAAATTAAACATTAGCAATCGCTAAACCTGGTTGAAGCAATGTTTGGAGACCCATTAAAAAGATCTTTTTAGTGTTTGTGTGGATAAAGATAATGTGTTTATAATATAGTGTATGCTCATTCTCTTCTCTAGAGCCATTCAGTTGATTTGTGTTAATGGCTTCCCACTGCTTCTTTCTCCCTTTCTTTATGCTTGCCATTTTTTAAAAAAATCACTCTTCCCCCTCCCAAAATCACCTTTTCCTTCCAAGCTATCTCATTCCACTGTCCTTGTAACTTGGTGGTGAAATAGTCAGCATCACAGACCTTGCTTACAATACTTCATACGGCATTCATTCACGCATTTCAAGGGTTTTAAAACTGCAGCTCCCTATGGTTTTAATCGTGATGAAAAATCTTGTTATCCTGAAATTTAAATAAATGAAACTGCAAGTTATAAGGTTTGTGATGCTTTCTGAACTCTTTTCCAGAATTATGATACTTTAATCAGCTTGTACTGAAATATTTTATTAATTTTGTAAGTTAGCAATTTATACAGGTGCACACAGTGAATAAATGAGAAGGGGTAGAAGCAGAACTGGGAGAAGAGGCTTCTAGGAAAAGGAAAACACTCTTAACAGTTGGAATAGATGGAGGATGGCAGAAGCATATCTGTGTGAAGTTACCTTCAGCGTCAGGTGTAACTAATTGGACTGGTTCCCTTACCTCCTAGTGGTAGAAACTGCTAC
Source organism: Phalacrocorax carbo (assembly GCF_963921805.1). Lineage (NCBI taxonomy): Eukaryota > Metazoa > Chordata > Aves > Suliformes > Phalacrocoracidae > Phalacrocorax > Phalacrocorax carbo. Next base: position 66,365,357 of record NC_087548.1, on the reverse strand, counting down.
AGATGTTTCAGACCCATGATGTGAATAACCTGTGCAAGGCTCTTGGGAAGATGATTAAATCTAAAAAGTGCTATTTTCCAAGACTGGGTATACATGAAACATGGAAGAGGAAACAATCAACACCTATAAAAACAGCTATATGTAAGAAGACCAAGTAGCATTGAAGACAAGGGATGATATTCCTTGTAAGTCACTCTACATCTTATAACAACTTAATCCAGAACTCCCATTAACATCTGGCTGTTGGGATAGATGGCTAGCACAGGGAACAATAATGGGATTGTCCTCAGCAGCTGCCTTTTCTCATAACTCAGAATTCATTAATGGAATATTGCAGAATGCTGATACATGTAGAAGTTAATTCATCAGAACAAAATCCTGACTGTGTGGTCATTGTCCACAGTTGTATGTAGTCCAAGGTCCTCCCTTCAGTTCCAGGCCCTCAAATCATGGACCTTGATAAATGCTAGAGTTATCCTCCTGTATGTTATCAGATCTGCTGATACTGGTGTTCTGCCGCTTTTTCTGAAGTGTGTGTAGGAAGCAGGAGTACACCAGGACATTTGCTATATACATTTTCTTGTTTAAGACTTCAGATGTTGAATTGCCATTAATACAGATAGGATTATGTGATGGGTGTTTGGAAAACAGGATTCTCTTCTATGGTAAGAAACACTGGATGTACAGAAGGGTCTTAATTCTTACCATAGCCCTCGCTGTTTCAGAAGTGAGTTTGTCATTTATTTGAAGCTGGGTTCAAAGGCAATTCCTTCTTAATTCATACGAAGATATGAAACATCTTACGGTTCTTAGCAGGAATGATTTCTTACAGTGGTAAAAAGCTGCAGTTTGTCACACAGAATTTTAAGCTTATAGGTAAAATCAAAGTAGAGGACAGTGGGTATGTTTCAGTAATTGAAATGTTTCCTAAATCTAAGTCTGTAAACGCTGACTAGACCTTACCAGCATAGGAAAGTCTAAAGAGATGGTGCTAAATCTAAGGAAAGTCTAATGGTGGTGTGTTTCTGCTAATAGAGGCACCACATTCTCCTTTTCTTCATTAGTGTAAAATTATTAGGTTTAATTCTGCTTTTTATTTTTTAAATGATGATGTCAAGTACTTTGGGGAGAGAATAATTAAAAATGCAGATTTTTTTTTACAGTTAAAAGTAATCTTTAATGGTTCAAAATCTCCTTTTCTCTGTTTGGTTTTGATGATAACCAGAAGTTTTGTAAAGAGGTATTTACTTGTGGAGTGTTCTTTACAAGATCCTTAATTAGATTTAATCTTCCTAATTTTATCTCATTAGGTGGTGAGTAAGTTTGTCTCTAGTGACCATTTAACTGCCTGGATGATTTAGGTTGTATTCTTATTCTTATTTTGGCTCTTGCCTGAGATAAGAGAATTGCAGTGGCTTCAGCAGTTACTGATTTTTTTTTTTTTAAATGCCAGTTCAGTTTTGAAGAAGTACTAAAATTACTTGAAGTACTAAAATTACTTGAGTCCATGCTTTATAAAATATTGTCCCTTTGAAAACACAGTAATTTACTTCATAAACCTTGAAATACTAAGAATGCTATTAAAATGTCTTTCTGCAGGGTTTATTTCAGATATAGTTGTTATGATGGCAGCAAAAGAAAACAAGCTTTGGTGGGTTGACCTTGGGTGGCTGCCAGACCCCCACACAGCTGCTCTATCATTCCTTCTCCTCACCAGGATAGGGGAGAAAATAAGATGAAAAAGCTCATGGGTTGAGTTGAGGACAAGGAGATCACTCATCAGTTACCATCATGGGCAAACAGACTTAAATTAGGGAAATTAATTTAATTTATTTCCAATTAAAAACAGAGTAGGATAGTGAGAAACAAAGGCAAAACCTAAACCACCTTATCCTCATCTCTTCATCCTTCCCAACCTCAACTTCACTCCTGACTGTTCTATCTTGCCACCCCTGAGTGGTGGAGGGGATGTGGCATGGATTGCAGTCAATTCCTAATGCTTTGTCCCTGCTGCTCCTTCCTCCTCATGTTCTTCCCCTGCTGCAGCGTAGAGTCCCTCCCATGGGCTGCAGTCCTTCAAGAACTTTCCAGTGTGCAGTCCTTCAGAAACAGACTGCTTCAACATGGGTGCCCTGTGGGTCACAGGTCCTGCCAGAAAACCTCCTCCTGCATGGGCTCTTCTCCACAGGCTGCAGTTCCTGCCTGGAGCCTGCTCTAGTGTGGGCTCTTCACAGGCTCTGGCTTCCTTCAGGTCACATCTACCTGTTCCGGCATGGTGTCCACCACGGGCTGCAGGGTGGATATGCGCTCTGCTGTGGTCCTCCGTGGGCTGTAGGGGGACAATGTGCATTGCCTTCTCCAGGGGCTGCGGGGGAATCTCTGCTCCAGTGCCTGGAGCCCCTCTTCCCCCTCCTTATTCACTGACCTTAGTGTCCGCAGAGCTGTTTCCTTCACATTACTCTTACCCCAGCTGCTGTTGTGCAGTACTTTCTACCCTTTTTTGAATATGTTCTCATAAGGATGCCACCCTCTTGTCTGCTGGGCACAGCTGTGCCCTGCAGTGGGTCCATTGGAGCTGGCTGGAGTGGCGGTGTCTGGCACAGGGCACCTCTGGCCTGCTGTCACAGAGGCCCCCCTGCAGCCCCCCTGCCAGCACCTGGGCACCTGCACCTGAGACGTAAGTCTTGTTCCAGAAAGTAAATGGAGTGTGCAACAGAAATGGAGTACAGCTTTGATTAACAGGTGATATTTTTAATAGGAAACCCAGATGCTGAAGACTAGAGGTAACTGTTCTCGACTTTAAGTTACACTGATAACTTTGGGATAGGTAAAGCTGTATTTCTTTTTTATTTTTTGTGTAAGGATTCCCTCTTCATGTGCCAAAAAAAAAAAAAAATCATGTCTTATCAATAAGATGCTTTTTTGTTTGCATTATCACAGTGTATTTTGGACCTAATTCAAACCAATATAGAACCCATAGGATCTTTCCTTTGCTTTTGGTTTCTAATGGAAAACCTGCTAGGTGACTAGCTAAATAGCACATTTCATGTGTGATTGGTCTGCTAGGCTGATACCTGGCAGGCTTCTTTTCTGTGGGATTCAAGGTTTTTTTTCTCTGCCCCCTTCAGTTGTATCAGTGTTACAGCAAACTTGATAATTTTTCCATAAATAGTTTCTTTCTTGCAATTTGATAAAATGATGAATGGTCTGTTGATGAAAATGTTAATAATGCTTTAATTTTTTTTTAAATTCACAGTGCATTAGACGTCTTAAGTGTTATGCTAGTTTCAACTCCAAGACAACATTTGGTTTTAGGTTGCCATAGGTAAGGGGTAGGTTTGGGTGAATGCTTTGTTGCAGCTTCAGAGGGACATTTCAAGTTTCCTTACAGGAGCAGTTCATGGTTCTGACAGTAAGAGCACTGAATTGTCAGTGCATTCTGATGGCATTTACCTGGGAGCTAAGAGACTTTGTTAGGGCATGAAGCCTATTCTGACTTTCCTGAAATGTAATCCAGCCTCCAGAGATGGAAGATTGTGGTTATTAGTGCAAAACTACTATTTTAACAGGTCTGATAGTAATAAGCTGTTAAAGTGAACATCCTGAACAATATCATATTAAAAGTCTTTATAAGAAAAGAGCTGACAGCTTACAATAAAGGAAAGAGGAGCAATATTAAATCAATCATGTCACGCTTGTTTCCAGGAAGGTGATTTTTAAATTATTTTTGTCCCCAAAGTGAATTTGAATTTATAATTGACTGATTTTTTAAGACCCCCTAACATCAGCATTGTAAGGGACAAATATCTCGGGCAACCTACAGCTGAGGCAAAATCAAAAAAGTAAAATGCAGAAATTTCAGGAAGAGACAAGGAATGACAATTATAGACCTTTATGTGTGACTCCTGTGTAATTTTCTCAGGTGAAGAGACTCAAAGTATTTTATGCTCAACAAATAAGCTGCTTTTCTATTTATTGAATACGTTTATCTTGTGAGCAGGTGGATGCTACAGCACATCCTTGGGGAAAGCACAGATCTGAAGTATTAAAGTATTGCAGGGCCCAGGTAGGATGAGGAGAATAAAGTGAAATCGGCTTGGCCTTTTATGTTCTATATGTGAAATATTTTAGTTGAGGAAGAAAAAGCAAAACTGAAAACAGCAGCTGAGAGAGTCTGTACACAGCATCTGATTATGCTTCAGGGACAACCACAGCCTGCCACCAGGCTTCCTAGGTTTTGTGCAAGTATTTACATTGCTGCTTAGAACAAAATACTGCAGGCCGGAAAGTGGAATAGACTCAGTCAGTAATTGGATGGTGAAGGGAAAGAAATCCACAGGTTGTGTCCACAAGTACTTTGTGATTCAAAATGATTTATATTATTCAGTTACTTATCAGGACCGTATTGTCCCAGATACTGTAGAAGAATATCCTCAGTGGTTTGCAGTGTCAGTATAAGACAAAAATCAATGGGTGAGTATTAGCTGGAAGTACAGGAAAACAGTATTGATCAATATGATTAGTTCAGCTATTGCTTTTCACACGTTTCGTAGGAGATAAAAGGAAGATAATGGTTTTCTGCAGAAATATCCCCCCCTACCTCCGTGGATATCATTGGAGAAAGCTTTTAAATTCTCACTTGAAAATTTTATGCTGTGGGTTAATCATGGATGCTCTGCTATTACCGTTCCTGCTGCAAGGCTGAGTGAGAGCACACGGTGGAGTATGGGGAAACGAAAGCAAAACAAGTAATGTCTGAAAAGGTGTTCCAGTAGAGAGGAACGTCTTTTAAAATTACTTGTTAGGTTAGTCATCTTTGCAACAACATTCTGGATAGTTCTGGATGAGGCAAATTTATCTTTCTCAAGGCCTGGGAAAATGATGTTGCAATAATCTGTACAGTTGCTGGTGACTGCCCTCTGCCTCAGCCGTTGCTGATGTTTTTCATAAGACTTCTATCATCAGAGCGTAGTAATATTTTTTGGCCAGTAATGATTATGCAGGCTGTTTAGCAAGAGTGCCCAGCACAATACATGTATGTTATAGATTACGGAACAACTACCTTCTTGTACAGCGGCTCTTTCTCCATCGGTAATCACTCTGTCTTGAGGAATGGAAGCCTGTATTTGTCAGTGGCAGCAAACCTGTCTCCTGAGAACAGTTCTTGCAGCATAGCAAGAGCTGGATGCTGGAAGTGGTATTGGTGGCTCACCTGTCCCTAGTTAACTACAGCCTTCTCTGGTGAAGCCAGAAGTTCTAGTGGACAGATGACATCACTGCATCTTTCTTTTTTTTAGCCCACTGCTTACTCACCAGAAAACTATAAACTACAGAAACTTTAGAAGTAGTTTCTCCTCTCTCAAAGCCAGCCCTTCTCTGTTTTTGCAAAGCAATGACATCCCCAAACACAGCATCTCCCTCTCAGCATTGCTGCACTGTCAGATTCTCCCAGTTTAGAAGGTCTCACTGCAATACCATGTTTTGTGATTCCTATTTGTCTGGTTTACTTAAAATCTCCAAACCCAGTGTGGAGCAGATATCCACCTGCAGCCCGTGGAGGAACCCACGCCAGAGCAGGTGGATGACCAAGGCAGGCTGTGACCCCATGGGAGGCCTGCACTGGAGCAGTCTCCTGGCAGGACCTGTGGCCCAGTGGAGAGAGGAGCCCATGCTGGAGCAGGTTTGTTGGCAGGACTTGTGACCCCATGGGGGACCCACACTAGAGCAGTTCGTGAAGAACTGCAGCCCTTGGGAAGGACTCACATTGGAGATGTTCGTGAAGGACTGTCTCCTGTGTGAGGCACCCCACGCTGGAGCAGGGGAAGAGTGTGAGGAGTCGTCCTCCTGAGGAGGAAGGATTGGGAGAAACAAAGTGTGATGAAGTGACTGCAACCCCCATTCCCTGCACCGCTGGAGGGGAGGAGGTAGAGAAAATTGGGAGTGAAGTTGAGCCCTGGAAGAAGGGAGGGATGGGGAGAAGGTGTTTTTGAGGTTTTTTATTTCTTATTACCCTACTCTGATTTGATTGATAATAAATTAAACTAGTTTCCCTGAGTTGAGCCTGTTTTGCCTGTGATGGTAATTGCTGAGTGATCTCTCCCTGTCCTTATCTTGACCCATGAGCCTTTCATTATAGTTTCTCTCCCCTGTCCAGCTGAGGAGTGGAGTGATAGAGGGGATTTGGTGGGCGCTTGGCATTCAGCCAGGGTCAACCCACCATACATGGGAATAAGCATTGCATCATCTAAGGTTTCTGGAGGTGCAGACCTTCCTGCTTGCTTCCTTTCTGGACATGTATCACATTGTAAGCAGTATCGATTTCAGGAAGACTGTATTTTACTTATCCTATTTTTATAAAACTTTTCTAACATCATTGCTGTCCTTCGTATGTGAAGGCTGCTATTGTTCGATTGTATTTTTCCACGTTTAAAAGTATCTTGTAGGTTGATGGCACTCTTGAATTTTTTTTTTTTTTTTTTTTTTTTTTGGAGGAGGAGGCTTTTACTACCTAAGCTCTGAAAGCTCTAATTTGTGGCTGCAGTGGGCTATTACTTTTAATCAGCTAGCAGGAGAGAGATCTGAAAGAACACGGTGTGCAGAGCAGTACATCTTCTGGGTTCACTTCTGTGTATGCACAGATCTGTTGCTCAGATATATTGCTGTTGCCTTTTGCAGAGCGGTTTTGAGGCATCTCCTCCTCTTTATTCAAAGACATTTAAAAACAAAAGAAAACAAAAAAAACTAGACTGAAATTTCCTTCTTGGGCAAGCATCAGAAATGAATTATGCTTAGCTCCAGTGAATAACTAGAAATAACGTAGGAATGAAATTGGCCAGTAATGCTGGACCTTTTTTTTTTTTCTAGACCATGCAGGCATGATTTTTTCATATGAAACTTCTTTTAAATTCCTTACTGCTCTAAGTATGGCTTTGAGGGGAAAAGTGTTTTTCAGCATTTCAGTGTATTTGCTGCATGACTGATGCAGCCTGATATGACTTATCACAACACGACTTGTCATCAGAAAAAAGCTGAGAAAACAAAAGTGAGTTCCTGGAAGCTAATGCCAAGAAAACCAGTGTTAAGGGCAGAGCAAGAAAAATGCATGCTTTTAAGAACAGCTTCTCTCTTCTCCTCTTATTTCCTTTCCACTTAAAAAAAGCTGGCTGGTAGAAACTTGGCAAGTAGTAAACTTTTAAATAAGATTCTGGATTCAAATGCTGTTTTCTAGTGATCGGGCAAAGGAAAAAATATAGAGGATATTGCTTTGTGCCTTTTTGGGGGAGGCATTAACCTCTTAATAGGTGAGGAAGGCTAATAATAAAATAACTGTGAAGGCTGTAGATTTTAAATGCTGTTATAGTAATTTGAATGCTGGAAGCATTCATTTGGAGTAGCCTAGCCTTTCAATCTTGTGTTTCAATTTTTATTTTCTTTTAATTAATTTTCTAAGTTTATTTTCATAAACTTTGTGGAAGTCAAAAATGAAACAGAAATCAAAATATGTTCTCTGTAGTCAGAAGTATTTGATAATTTTATACATATCTAAGCATGTAAATACACTGAGGAGCATAATTAGTTTACTGAGGTTGTACTGCTAACCTCTTGTATGGCAAGATGAGAAGACAGTGATAAAAGGATTGTTAAATAATGTCTATAATGAGTTGAATTCTGTATTTAACTTGGTAAGAGTGAGTTTATTTGAATGCTGATTATACTGGAAACAAATTTGGAGCATTTTTGGAGTTATTTTAAGGCCTTTAACACAGTCACAACCTATAACATTTGTGCCCTACGCTTTAGTATTCAATATCATATTTGCTGACCTTGTGCTTTTAATGTCACAATCAAAAGTGGGAACTAAGGTAGGATTCCAGTACAAGGGACCACTAACAGTAGACTGATATGTAACAGCATGACTTGAGAATGAGTGCTACATTATTTTAGCAAGCTACTTTCAGTCCAGGATGGAAGAGAGAGTATGAGGAATGACATAATGAGCTTCCAGGTCTACCTGCATGAAAAAAGCAAGCTGCTGGAAAGGAGACGTGAAGAGATGTAGCATGTATTCACTAACAAACACTATAATATGTCTAGCATATGATCTTATTTTGGGGATCATACAGTGTGAATATATAAAATTTCTCTTCCTTCCAAGAGGCAATGGGCACAGGGGACAAATGAGCAGGGGTTTTGGTCCAGATGACCTCTAGAGATCCCTTCCAGCCTCAACCATTCTGTCATTCTGTGATTGCATTAACATCTGTTGTCACTGGATCCTGAGAGAAGTGAATATTTAAAATTAAACTTAGTTTGGGGTTTTTTTTTTGTATTTTTAAAAATTCACGTTTGAACTTTAATAGCATGAATTTAAAAAGAAAAATTTTTTTCATTACATATCACTGGAATTTTCTAATTTTATGTTTAACTGCAAAATGTATGATTGTATATTTCTTAGTTGCCATTCGATTACAAAGAAAGAACAGCAGGAAAATTAAGACATAGCTTAACAAAACAGTGCCTATATTAGAAATATTTTTTCAGTTCAATTTCCTTTCTGTGCTGTAATTTAAATGTGTTATTTACTAGTTAAGGGAATTAAAAGAAAGTAGCTTAACAGTATTTTATAATCCTTTCTCAAATAACTCACAGTGAGTTAATATCCTAAAAGTCATGTGACTCATTGTGAAAAATTAAGTCTTGTCTTTCAATGGATGTGATTCTTATTCTGTAAGCATATCGTTTGTTAGTGAAAGCTGCCAGCTGCACTTTTTAAGGGGTTCTAGTGTATTGTCGACTAATAATTGCCTTGTAGCTTTAAACAGATTCAGAGTTATTAAGGATAAATCTCAGACTTATAGGCAGGTTCTTTGACTTACATACTACAAGTGCTGAATGTCAGCTTTAGAAATCTTATTGAACTGTATGAATAAAACAGGATGCATATGAGGTAATGATTAGCCAGTCGTCTGAAAATGACACTGAAAATGTACCTAACTCAAATTTAGGTATAAGGTGTTACTGTCAATAACTTCTGAATTGGGAAGATGAAAGAAATTGCTTACCAATATCATGTGGGTGAATTTTTGCATTGCTTGTTAGAAGCCTGTCACGGAGTCTCCCAGCGTGGATGTATCAGAGCATGCTAAAAAAATCCCACTGATTTGTTTACATCACCAGTATTATAGGAGAGTTTTAGGTGTTTTTTTTTTTGTAGCTGGAAGGTATGTTTTATTTTGGCTGTGTTGCTACTAGTTTGGTAGTTGGAGGCTTAGAAAGTTCAGGCAGTTACTCTTCACCTTTATGAACACGTTCCTTTCTGAGCTCTCTATGACTTCTCAGCGTGGTTGTAGCCAGCTTAATTTAGTTCTGTGAAATAAGCATCAGCAACATGTCAAACCAGTGACTCCTGAAGAAAAATACCCATAAGAACCCTATTAAAAACCATAAACCTATAAAAATATGTCACCTAGAAATATTTATTTTTCAAATATTTTGAAGAGTGATTGTTCTTTTTTGGGTTGTATTTTGGCTCTGTGCAGAATATATGTGTGGAAAATGGCTTTTTTTATTCCCCCCAAAGGTTTCATCTAGCTTGAACCAGGGATAGAAAAAGAAAGGGGAAGTGGAAGAACATGACTAAAATGCAAACACATTTTTGAAAACAAGTTTAGTGGTGTTACTGGTCCAAGTGTTTTTGCAGGGGTAAGCCTCCTTTTCCTTTTCTAGAGTTAATACATGTTATCACATGGCAGGCATCTCTTGTTTCCTCAGTTACTTTCCTCCCATCTTCCTTGCAAGTGGAGAAGAAACATTTTTTCAGGAAATACTTTTCAGCTTGCTGGAGTGGTTTGCCAGTTTTAATATCATAATAAGTAGTGTTTGAAAGCTCAGTTTAGGTACTACCTGCAAGTATATAATTTATTTTCAATATAGATAAATACTCATAGAAGCTACCTGTCCTATTAATTTAAACTACCATCTTAGGCTTACCAATTTCTTATTTCCATCCTTGTTTTCTTCCAGGTCTGCATATCAGTTGGACAGTTTAGGAAGCACAAGATCTCTTGGGAGTGCTTAACCAATTTCTTGAATGCAACTTCTTTTTTTTTTTTTTTTTTTAACATGACTGACAGTGCTGGGTAGCATTAATTTTTTCTTTATGGGATTCGTGAATCCACTTCTGGTACGTTGAGATGGTTGAGTCCTATCAGTTGCAAGTTCCTGTAATAAGATTATGGGAACCTATTGGTGATCACTACTGGAGAAGATGATGATGGGTCAGGATGGTGTTCCTGAGGCTGTCCTCTGCCTCTCACCTGCCTGGCGTGGCAGTGCCCTTCAACCACCTTAGTGGAGTTTGTTCATTTGGAAAGGGTGCAAAGGCATAGGCAGTCTGCAGGGAGTTGCACAGGGGCTTCCTATGTGGAATCTCTGCCTTGCAAATTAAAAAAAAAAGGCAGACATACCTTGAACAACATACATTCTGATGGGTTCCCAGGTCTCCTGCGTTGCCTGCACTTTTTTCAACACAACTGTAAGCATTATAGTTTTGCATCTTCACAGTTTAAGTGATTTTGGCAGAAATACTCCAAACATTACAAAACGTTCACATACATAGGTTCTGCTTAGCCTTCATTTTGCTGCTTGAGCCAGCCAGAGCACTTCGAGAGAGTTTACCCAAAACTGCTGCTCTTCATAGAGGTCCTGGTTTGCTTGGAAGTCCCAGCAACCACTCCCTTCTCAGCTCTAATGAAGAGTTATAAGCCAAGGAGTAGTGTGTTGTGTTATCATTCATGGAGTGCTGTTTTAGGTTTGTTGTTTGTTTTTTTTTTTTTTTTTAATTCTTCTTGCAAATGAAGTAGAATGAAAATGACAAAGATTCCAGATTATATCACTGATTCTTTAATTTGTATGTTATAGAGTATATGTGAGCAGGATGGTAGCAAAGGAAGATGTGCTTACACATATATTTCTTGTCAGAAATATGACTAGAGGCAGGTTAGCAGATACAAACTGGAGGACATCCGTCTGTGCTACCTATGTGTGCCTTACTATTTAATCTCATTGCAGTCTATTGCAGATGTTCAGTGCTTGATTTAGAAGGTTAGAGAGGAAAAGGGTAGCAGCAATAACTAAAAAGGCTTTATTTTCTGAACATTGTTTTTATTTCTTTATTTCCTTCCTTTGACCTTATGTCAGGGATGCTGAATACCTTCAGTTTCCTATTAGGTAAAAAGGAGACATCTTCCAGAAGCTCAGTATTTCTCAAAGCTAGCTATGTGTGATTTGCCTTCCTTTTTTTTATCGTACATGGTGGTGGTAGTTTCTGAGATAGAAATATTAATAGTAATTTTTGAGAGGAAGTTATTTCTTCTTAGGTTAATAGGGATTTTAGGGCTAGTATCCTAGCCTATTTGTCCAAAGGTATTGAGAAAGAAAAGGTTTTTTTAATGCCTGAATGCCTGGAGACTGGTTTTGTTGTGGGGTATTGATTTTTAAGGTTTGGGAAATTTGAGATGGCTTTCAGTGAGTTGTCTTTACATCATCATCATTCTCAGCATATTTTAGCAAAACCTGTTTGTTCTTTAGGAAAAAAAAACCAAAACAAAACAAAAAACCAGAATAAACTTGTTCATTTCACTACAGAGAATGACCTTTACTTTTATTAGGCTTTGAAAGGTATAAAACTAGGGAACCTAGATAAAGGAACCTTTAACTCCCTCCCTTCCCTATTCTCTTATTTGACTATGAAAAATAAAAAGACTGATTTACCTTAAACTTTAATTTGCAGGGCTTTATCTGTGCATGGAATACTTAACTTGTTCAAGTATAGGTCAAAACAATCTAAAATTCACAGATCTTTAGAGTTCAGAATTATTCTGAAGTCTGTATAGTCTCTGAGTAAATCCTTCTTTTTGTAGAGTTCACGCTAGAGGGAAGAAATGAGAGACTGCTTTGGACTGAAAGGCTGTCTGTGGGCCTGGGTAGTGGCAAGGGCTTAATGTAGGGCCTAATTTCCTAATTGCCTGTTGGCTGCATGTTGAAAGTGAAACCAGAAGCATCTCAACAGAGGGGCTTTCTGAATGGGAAAGGCATTTTTAATCCCTGACTGTGGTGGGTTGACCTTAGCTGGCCATCACGTGCCCACCAAGCGGCTCTATCACTCCCCCTTCTCAACAGAAAAGAGGGAGAAAATACGATGAAAAGTTCATGGATTAAGACAAAGACAGAGATCTCTCAGCAATTACCATCATGGACGAAACAGGCTTCACTTGGGGAAATTTAATTTAGTTTGTTGCCAGTTAATAACAGAGTATGATAGTGAGTAACAAAACCAGAACTAAAACCACCTTTCTCCTGCCCTTTTCTTCCCAGGCTCAATTTCATGCCTGACTCTTCTACATCCTGCCTGCAAGCAGGGAGGGGAGTGGGGGGCTGGGCAATGGGGATTATGGTCGGTTAATAATATTTTGTCTGTGCTGCTTCTTGCTCCTCACACTCTTCCTCTGCTGCAGTGTGGTGTCTCTGCCACAAGATACAGTCCTTCACAAACTTTTCCAATGTTTGTGAAAAATGTTGTGTCCAAATCCTTCCCACGGGATGCACTTCAAGAACTGCTCTGTTGTGGGTCCCTCCCATGGGGTGCAGTCATTCAGGAACAGACTGTTCCAGCGTGGGTCCTCCATGGTGCCACAGGTCCTGCCAGAAAACCTGCTTCTGTGTGGGCTCTCCATGGGATCACAGCTTCTTTCAGGGCACATCCACCTGCTCTGGTCTGGCATCCTCCTAGGTTTGTAAGGGTGGATATCTACTCTGGCGTAGTCCTCCACGGGCTGCAGAGGGACAGCCTACTTCACCATGCTCATCTTCTTGGACTGCAGTAGAATCTCTGTTCTGGTGCCTGGAGCACCTCCTCCTGCTTCTTCTTCACCAGCCTTGGTGTCTGCAGTGCTGTTTCCTCTCACATTTTCTTACTCTTCCCTCCCAGCTACTGTTGCACTACATTTTTTACCCCTTCTTAAATATGTTATCGAAGCGGCGCTACCACTGTTGCTGATGGGCTCAGCTTTGGCCAGCAGCGGGGTCTGTACTGGAGTTGGCTGGAACTGGCTGTGTCCAGCATGGGGAGAGCTTCTTGTGTCTTCTCACAACAGGCACTGCTGCAGCCACCCTGTTACTGAAACCCTGCCATGTAAACTGACAAAAATACGTGACAAAAGTAACAAAGCTTCCATTTTGGTAGCAAGTCAGTTGATTAGAGCATCATTTACACTGTGACTCAGTAGAGAAATAGACATTTTGGCTCATGGTATGAGACCAAAATTCTACTTTGGAAAATACTATTATACATGCCAATTTGATACTAAAATTTTCCTGTGTTGTATTTAAAAATTTTTTCTAAAAGACTATTGCATTAAAAATACCCCAGAATTTCAAATTTTTGTCTTGCAAATGAAATAGATGAGGTTAAATTTGGTAGATTTTAATCATTTGGCAAAGACACTAGGGCTGCCAAACCTGGAAGCTTAGTAAATAATTGTAACAGTTTTAACACTGAGTAATTAACATGTTGGTGGAGAAAAACTCCTCTGCAGACTAGTAAACTGTTAGCATATATGCTAATGTAAGTCTAAAGCCATGATGATCCATGTGAATTTTAATACGGTAGAGGCTGTGTGAAAGGTTGATATATCTTCCTTCCACAACTTGCTTGTGGAGTGGATCTGCTGTACACTAGTACATCATTGTCTGGGTATGCGCAAGAATGGTCTGTGCACTCTCATGAGTAAAGCAGTTGTTTCGTCATTCAGCAGAACTAATGAGATTTTTGGTGACTGACCCCTTTTTTTTTTCATGTTGTAAAAAAATGCTAATATGGATAGTTTCCAGCCATTTTCGGATTTCAGTTGGATCTAGCAACAGCAAGCTAGCTTGATATATAGCAAACTTAATCTGTGTTAAACAATGAGAAGTTAGTGCAAGTATAGGTGAGAAAGTTTATAGTAAATTTTTAAGATGGTGGGCAGAGTAAAATGTACTGGGAGAACAGGAAGCTGTTCCTCTCTTTTATAGTACTGCACATTCTAGAGGATGCCACAAAGCCTTTCTTGGAAAGCTTTTTATGAGAAGCCCTGGGACTTGTCTGTGGTGACAGTGTCATGCGTTCTGTACCACCCATTGTAAGCCATGCAGTATTTCCCCTTCAATTTTCTCTATTTCAAGATGGGATGTCAGGAGGGAAGAGGTTAATATTCAAACTGCAGGTTACGAGAAGATATTTTTAGTAAGTGACAGGACTTTTTTTTTTCCTTCTTCTCTGCAACCTGCATATCTTTATTAGAAGGTAACAATAAGTAGCATTCACTGTTGAAGCTTGCTTGAAGAAGCAAGCTCTGCTTTGCTTCTTCAGCCAGCGCTTTTTCTTCTAGCTCTAAAATGGATATACACCTCATAATTATGCCTTCCTTTTTTTTTTTTTTTTTTTGTTTTAATAGGATATGAGATCTGTAAATAAGTACTGTTTCTTTCTTCTGGAAAGATATTGTGGTTTCCGCTTAGTAGTTAGGTAATATAAATGGGTAAACCAAAATGCCATTTGCAAAATTTTACATTCTTTCTGTTCAGAGTATGTTTGACACCCATAATACAGATCCAACTTTGCAGATAGATTCCAGTACTTTCCACCCATCTTACTCAGCAGCTATATTTTTGAATTAATTTCATTACTATTTCTTACTTTTTATGTCTTGTTTGGCATGTTACATTCTTTAGAAAAATCTGTAAACAAAAACGTTTTGTTGGAGTATTTGTGTGAAAAGATGGTGTCAAGCCTTTTTAGTAAAGTATTCAGTCCCATTTGTTTTTTATAAGGCAAGACAGTGGGAAGCTTGGCAAACAAGCATAACTTAATTTGCTTTCCAAGATGTGAATGCCTCTTGAAGTGAAAAGACCCACTCTGTTGCAAATCTAAAATTAGATTACTTATAATACATTCAAAGCTGACAAAATAAAATTGCTCCATGATGAGTGTCATTTTGTTGATATGAAACTTATTTTTAAATCCTTTTTATGTGGGCTTTTTCATTTAAGTTTAAGCTGGTGTTGAATACTTCAGTCCTCAGAGTCTTGTTCTCTGATAGATTTATATATCTTTTTATCTTAAAATAAAAGGAAGGGAAGTGAGGAAGTGACTGGAAAACTTGTTGCACATTCCAATATGTGCAAACTGCTGGATTCTTGACACAGCTTCCACAGCCTTAACCCCTGAGGATATTCAAACCCAATAATGGATGAAAGAAATTACAGAGAGAGAGAGTAGAGCATCCTGTCTAAACCAGGCTTTTCTGCAATGAGTCTGCTCCATGTCAAAATTTCCACACGGAAATTTCCACATGGAAAATTTTCACTGATACTTGTGTTTTGTTTTTACCTCTTCTTTATTTCAGGTTGGCTCATGTGGCACTAGAGACTTGGAAAAGATGAGTCTCTTAGGACACGTTAACTGTGATGCAGGTGTAACAGGAACAAGGTCAAACCAAGTCCATGCCAAAGCAGGTATAGCTACATGGTGCTGCACCACTTAGCGTGTCTTGTTGGCTTGCTTCTGAGCCTTCTGGGAATTTTACAAACAAGATGTAGTAGCTCTGTGGGATGGATCTCTTTGACACAGCTGATTTAAGCAAAATGTTGTAGTCTTTGGTACAAGATAACCATATCTTGCATTCTCTGTGCTGCACTAAAGCATAGTTTATTGACACTGACAGCAGTCAACCCACTGAGTTAGGTAGGAGTTGAGAAAATGATGCATCTGGTGGGAGTGCACCCTAATTCAGGCATGGCTGTATGATGCTTGCTCCAGACTCACCCTTTGTGGCAACAGATAATGAAATACAAAGGTGCCGTGCGAGCGATTTCACACCTACCAGTACCATCTTTTCAGACATCTCTTCCACAATATATTCCTTTCTGTGTATTCGTCTTCCTGAGAGTTAAGTTGCTGTTTCATAAAGGTACCACATCGTGAGCATTATTCCACTTAGCAGTGGTAGAAGACAAATAAATTAAAAATGAACAGGTGTAGTATTTTGCAACTTCCTTTTTACTCTTGTCTTCAGCAGATAACTGGTTTTGCTAATAACCTTCTTGTTTATATTCTCACTTCCTGTAACCCTTACATCACTTACCTTAGTTAAAATCTGCATTTGACAACTTGTCTTCCCCCAGATGGTTCTCTATACATTTTTGGTATGCTAAGGCATGTATCTGGATGGATTACCCATGCCACAGATTGAGCATGAGATTGATTTAGGGACAGAAAGTGGGTCATGTCAGGCTAGCCTGAAAACTATAGTAAGGATTTAGATGACCTGCTTTATCCAGTGTTTTGTTTCAATTGTGGTTTACCAAAATAATTCTTAAAATAGGTACTACTCAATGTCACCTTTTCTCTAAATGATGCCTTTGCCAAGACAAATACCAGTTTAGGGGAACATCAATATATATCCCCCACTGATTTATTAAGGAAGTGAATCAGATATCTTTTCACATCTTAAAGTGATTCTCTTACTTTAATGGCTTGTGTTAGCATGTATATTAAGAGGTGGACTTTAGCAGATAAAAGTTCTTGTCCACTTGCAAATGTATGTATTTGTACCTGGGTCAGCAGCGATGACACACACAGTAGCACAGGAGTTACAGAACCTAGCACAGCAGGCGGACTTAGAGCTGTAGCTTGCAGAGCAGACTTTCCTTGTTTACCAGCAGTAAAGTTCCTAAATTATATCATTAATTACTTTTCAATATTTGCTCTAAATACAACAAAGTATGGATTGCACTTATTACCCAAAAATAATACTAAAGTAAGCCTCAGTGAACAGAGTTGCCCTTGTAATGTGTATGGATTATATACTTTGTATAATTACTCCCTATATGTAGACTTGGTATTGACTTACAAATCAATTAGTACAGATTTACAAGACTTTGTCTCAGAGATGTTATACAAACAAAACAATTAGATAAATGTTTGGCCTGTGTTAGTCATTGATGAATTTTATATTTATTTAAAATCATCTACGTAAATTTATTCAGGTGAAATCTTTATATCATGTCACATAATTATATGTGCACATGTATACATACGGAATTAAGTTCTACCTGAAGTATTTCCATAGCTTGTTAGTTTTCTTGGTTTTGTCAGAAAGAAACTTGTGCAAATAATTTATTAGCAATTATATTGAGGCATTAAACTAAGTTGACTGCGTTACCTAAGCACATAAAACCCACCAGGAAGAGAAGAGTATATTTATGTACCTTATGGGCTTTATACACAGGGTGTGGTTCAAAATGCTAACATGAAATAATGATAACAGAAAAAAGATATTAATGAATAACTGTATTAGAATGCAATGCATGACTATAAACCTTTGGCTTCTCAGAGTTGGATCAGTCAGGGAATTTCTGTCATGCAGGTTCACGCAAATATCTCAAAAAAGTGAATAAAATACTTGCTTTGTCACTTTCTTCGCACTTCTTTAAAAAAAAAAAACAGTTAACAAGAATGAAAGAATTTTTTAAACACTGAGTTTGGTTTACGTGAAAGGCAGGAGGTCACTGTCAACCTGTCTGTGCTTAAACTGGATATAAAAGAATGTATTTAAAACTCAAATGTTTTGAGAATTAACAGTACACCAGTGCCAGTTTCCTTATTTTTTCTGCTCTGCAAAGCGTAATATAAGTTCTGTGTGTATTTGATAATAGGGAGCTGAGACCTTTAGAAGACCTGAGTTCTTAGGCTGAAAGCTGGTATTAGAAGTGATGGATTTGCTGCAAATACAGAAGAAAGGCATGGACTTTGAAAGCAGCTGTTTACATGTCTGTTATGGAGCAGATCATACTGAGTGCCATCAAGCGGCACGTACAGGACAACCAGGTGATCAGACCCTGTCAGCATGGCTTTATGAAAGACAAGTCCTGCTTGGCTAACCTGATCTCCTTCTATGACAAGGTAATGCATGGAGTGGATGAGGAAAAAGCTGTGGATCTTGTCTGCCTAGACTTTAGTAAAGCCTTTTACTAAAACCGTTTCCCACAGTGTTCTCCTGGAGAAACTGGCTTCTCATGGCTTGGATGGGCGCAGTCTTTGCTGGGTAAAAAACTGGCTGAATGGCTGTGCCCAAAGAGTTGTGAGTGGAGTTAAATCCAGCTGGCAGCTGGTCACAAGTAGTGTTCTCCAGGGTTTAGTATTGGGGCTGTTTCTGTTTAATGTCTTTATCAATGATCTGGATGAGGGAATCGAGTGCACCCTCAGTAAGTTTGCAGAGAACACCAAGTTGTGTGGGAGTGTTGATCTGCTCGAGGGTAGGAAGGCTCTATAGAGGGATCTGGACAGGCTGGATTGATGGGCCGAGGCCAATTGTTCAGCAAGGCTAAATGCCAGGTCCTGCACCTGGGTCACAGCAATGCTAGAGGCTTGGGGAAGAGTGTCTGGAGAGCTGCCCAGCAGAAAAGGACTTCAGGGTGTTAGTTGACAGCTGGCTGATATGAACCAGCAGTGTGCCCAGGTGGCCAAGAAGGCCAACAGCTTCCTGGCTTGTATCAGGAATAGTGTGGCCAGCAGGAGCAGGTTGGTGATCGTGCCCCTGTACTCGGCACTGGTGAGGCTGCACCTCGAGTACTGTGTTCAGTTTTGGGCCCCTCACTACAAGAAGGGCATTGAAGTGCTGGAGCGTGTCCAGAGAAGGACAGTGAAGTTGGAGAAGGATCTGGAGAACAAGTCCTGGGAGGAGTGGCTGCAGGATCTGGGGTTGTTTAGTGTGGAGAAGAGGAGGCTGAGGGGAGACCTTATCGCTCTCTACAGCTACCTGAAAGGGGGCTGTGGTGAGGTGGGGGTTGGTCTCTTCTCCCAGTAAACAAGGGATAGGAGAAGAGGAAATTGCCTCAGGTTGCACCAGGGGTGGTTTAGGTTGGATATTAGGAAAAACTTCTCCACTGAAAGGCTTGTCAAGCATTGGAACAGGCTTCCCAGGGAGGTGGTTGAGTCACCATCCCTGGAGGTATTTAAAAGACATGTAGATGTGGTGCTTAGGGACATGGTTTAGTGGTGGACTTGGCAGTGATAGGTTAACCAAATCCAACCATTATCTTAAAGGTCTTTTCCGACCGAAATCATTCTATGATTCTGTAAAAAAACCAAAATGCTACATTGATATTTATATGTTAATTAATTAACATCATGCCAGGGGTAATCATAATTCAAATTACTTGTATGTTTCCTTTCTAACTGCTGTATTCTGTTCTTTTTAATACTTGATGGCTTTCGTCTAGCCAATAGCATTTCTGAAGATATTTTTGGTGCAATACTTGATGAAAATAGATCAGTCTTGTAGGATTCCCTTTAGATTTGTATTTTTTTTCCTTTTCCATACCTTTGCAAAGGCTTTCTATCAATTATCGCAGGACCAAGTCAATAGCATTGTAAGACTTTTTTTTTCTTTTATTTTTGAAACATGTCACATACTAGATGTAATCTGAAGTGTATGTAAGTAGAGCTGATTTGAGAAGAGCAATAGCATACAGTCAGGTCTTTCTGGACATTAGCATGTGGCAAAAGGAGTTGTTGCGTGTGTGCATGTTGGCAAAAAGGAGTGCAGGGTAGAGATTTCTGAGGCAGTGGAAAGTCCAATTAGTTATAAACTTCAGTTGAGTACTACAGGAGAAATCTTTAGCAGAGAGAAACCTCTTCGTGTAATCATAAAATGCATCTGATTTTTTTTTTTTTCTAATTTAAAACAGTGGGGTCATGCTTTCAGAGGTGGCATACTATTTTGTAAACTGGAATGGTACTTCAGTGCCACACTAATAAGGTCTTATTAAATGGGTAAAATAAAAACAACCTAGGCATGATGATATATAGTGGAAATCCATGATTTGTAAGGGAAGACATTGGCATGGTTGTTCCTCCTACTGTATAAGGCATGAAAAGATGTCAAGGAAGATACTCCCTCTTGCTAGCACTGAAATAGGAATCACAAATACAGGATGACTCCATTGGGGAGGAAGCTTGGGAGGTGTCTGGTGCAAGGAGCTGGTCACAGTGGGTGCAGCCAGAGGGTCAGAGCTCAGGGCTTTGTCCTGTTGGGGCGTGAGACCCCCCAAGGATGCACAGCCCCCAGGCAGCCTGTGCCACCACTTACCTGTCCTCCAGGGGAAGTTTTTTACTACAGCCAGTCCTAGCCTGTCATGTCCCAATTACTGCCAGTTATCCTTGTGGCCTATAGGGTAAATGAAAAACATAGTCTGGCAACCAAAATGAAAATCCAGTATTCATATAACCAAAACCAGGCTATTATTAACTGGACCTAATACATTAAAAGTATTCAACAAAGGCATTTCTTTTTGCATTGACATCCACTTCTGTGCATGGACCATTCTCTGTGATACTGATGATATAATTGCAATACTTACAGGGTCACTGTTTCCTGCGGTGAAAACATCACAGCTTGATCTGAGCATTAACTACATCTAGCAACAGGAGTTGACAATGCAAGTAGGATCCTTGCATGTGTTAAGAGGAGGTTTGAAAGTAAAAAATGTGAAAGTGGTATGTTGAAAATTATTCATTTGGAGCACTGTGTCTGATTTTAGAACTGCTTTTCAAAGGAAAAAAATAACATACTTAATAGGATCAGGTAAAATAGATTAGAATGGCTAGTGCATGATGAGATTTACTGCATATGAAAGTGGAGATTACAAGTAAGTGAAAAAAAAAACAGGATTTGGGTAAAACTATCAAATTGTAAATACCTGTGAAAACGAATGATTCCCTTTTCTTCTTTTGTATAAAGAAGTGAAATTATTATGGAATAGAATTATCTGCACTTCTGGTCTGTAACAGCCTCTGGCACAGTGGGTCACTGAGAAGTGGTTTACAGATGAGTATTTTATTTTCAGCATTAACCCGTGTGACTAGTTGCTCAAGTTTAAATCACCTGGGTTTATCAGTTTCTATGATTCATGTTATAAACTGAAGACTCTGGGGTGCTCTGAAAAGTTGAGGCTCTCTAAAGACAGGATTTTCTTCTTCTGTTTGTCTGAAGTTCTTCAAAAGCTGTGTCTGAGAGCAGAGTATCAGATAAAAGAGTACAATCAAGTGTGGCAAGCACAATGCACTGTAGAAGGGCAGTGTTATAAACATTAAATCTTTTCGTATATTTTAACAGTGAAAGCTCAAATGTATGTTTTAACTGTTACACGAATGTTGAGCTAAGTGTCTCATGCTGGCCACTTGCTAGATTTGTCAGGGAATCCATTTCTGGGCTCTTACATGTTTTTAAAACCTGTGAAGTCTGTGGAGCAGTTCTGGGTGCTGTCTCCCACTGCTGCAGCCTCTGGCTGTGCCCAATGGCCTCTGCCTCTCACCTGTAGACCCATCTGGCTGCCTCTTGCAGTGTCATGGGATAACGTGTTTGGGGGGAGCTCGGGTGGTACCGGGTACAAGGTGCTGCCCTTGCAGCAAGGATCAGCCTGGGGTCAGACCAGGCTGCTCAGGGAGGGAGGGAGCTTGCATAGCCTCCAGGCACCTCTGCTCCTGGGGAAAAGTTTGTTTGCAGCCAGTCCCAGCCTCTTGCTTCCCTCAGCCTCCTGCCATGCCCTGCTGAGAAAAGCTCAGCTCCCTGGCATCTCCTCATAGACACTGAGGGCTGCTGTTAGGTGACCCTGGAGCTGCCTCTTCTTCAGGCTGAACCAGCCTTCATCCTCCAGCCTCTCCTCACAAGGTGAGTGCTCCAACCATGACCATGTTGGAGCTTACTCTGGTTTATTGATGTTTTCCTCATGGTAGGAGGCCTCAAACCGGACACAGTATGTAGACCAGGTCGAATGAGTGCTGAGTAGAAGCAGGGAAATCCAATCCTTTGATTTACTGGCCATCCTTCTGTTTGTACATCCCAAGATGCTGCTGGTCGTCACTGTCCACTGGTTCAAGCTTCATATCCAAGCCATTGCTGAAGAATAATCTTTCCTAGAGGTGCACTTAAGCTTTACATTTCAACTGCACAAAGCACTGGATTTAAGCAGTAGATGTTGTACATCATTTACCAGCACAGCATTATCTCTAGCTGATAAGAAAAACGGTCATCGTGAAAATCTCATATCCTAAAAACAGCCCCCTATTCAAGCTTGTTGTTTCCATAAGAGTCTCTGAAGTATATTGGAGTTTTGGGAGGGTGTCACTAGAAAGCTTCCCCACAGCTTGAGTTATTGAAAGTACCAACAGAAAATAAAGAATTCAGATTTGGCAGTCTTGCAACTTCCAAGCTGATTACCTGGGCAGCATCCACAGTATCTGAGGTAACCTTTTTGTATACCAGTTCTGACTCCTGACAAACCAGTGCTTCTCTACTAGGAGCTAACCTCTCATCTAGAGTAAACTATCGTTCACTAGCAGTGAAAGGATAGTAGTTGGTGCCTAGTAGTCAAAGGGATGCCTTTTGCTGAGATCTCAGATGTTGAAAACTGCGTATCACCTTTTTATCATGACAGTTTTTGTAGCTTATGTGCTTTTATATAAAAGAAAATGGCCTTTCCCTGATGCCATGAAAATGTGAACAAATTGGAGCAGTTCTTGAATTTGGCTTCTTACAGAATTTGTTATGTAGTCAAACAGCTATTGTTAAAAAACAAACACATAAAAGAACCAAAAAAGAAACCCCCAAACCTGAGAAATCTGTGGTTGTTATGGATTGGGGACATTTTTGGGCTGAGGTCAAAAATCTCAGCTTAAGTTCTTACTCTGGAAAATGTCAGATAAATAGTGTGGAAATCAGTCATTTGTGCAAATTCTCTTCAGGTTTTTCCCTTTTGTGATTATTCAAGCCTCTTTGCTTTCTGTAGCTGGGTTTTTTGTTTGTTTGTTTGTTTTTTAAAGCAAAAACATGATTTCTGCTTTGGGTGTTCTGATTTACAGCTGGTTAATCAGAAAGGTGAAGTACCAGTGTCAGAAAGCTTAGTGACAAAAAAAGAGTAGAATAAATATGTGGAGTTGCTGTAGTGGACATCTGACAGAGAGCCAGACCTGCTAATAGGCCAAAACTACCTTTTTTAACTCTCTGTCTAGTGCCAAGAATCACTGAATAAAACAGCTCAGTAAACTATGAAACTTGTAAGATCCAGTTAAGTTACTATTTTTGCGCTTCAAAAGCTGGCAATAAACATGCCAAGATAGCCTTTCCTGTCTTTATTGTTCCTCTGAATCTTTAAGACTATTTGTTTGTTGTGGTGTTTCTTTGGAATATTAAGATCTTTCCTCCGAATAATTATTGCTAATATATTTAAATTGTTGGGGTGTTCTGATGGAAGCTGACTACTTTTTCTTTAGTTTTAGGAGGAAAACAGCACTCATTACTTACATTAGATTTTTCTGTGTTCAAAGTTTTGCAGTCATTAACAGATAACAGAACCCTTGGTGGAGTTGGATTCAAAGGATAAATTAAATGCAAGACTTACTACATTCCAATTTTTTATTTTTATCAGAATATTAACAAATTTGAATGGATTCATTTTTTTCCTGTTGAATGGAAGCTTTACAGCCATGACAGATACACTAGTTTTGATTTAGTTTCCAGAGGTAAAATTGTACTTTTGAACAATTTAGCATGCAGAGGATATTTCTAAATCTAGGCTTCTAGAACCATCATCCCAAACTACCTTTTGTTATTTTTTTAATTGATATTAAGTTCAAAGTCATGTGCTATTCTGAATTTTACTGTAATGCACATTAAAGACACACAAATTTGTATTTTAATATAGTTTTATATGTAATGCAGTCACCTGTCTCATCTTGTGTTAGCATTCCCAGATATTGTGGAAAATGTGACATTATTTAAATGCAGATTGGTGTGTCTGATTGCTCATTATTTGTTCAAAGGCAATATACAACTGAGTTACATGTTTATGAACTGGTTTCAGTATTTCCATGATCCATTTTCATATACAATTCATTTTCAGTATTGCCACATTTTTTAACTTAATTATGAAGTTTATACCAGGAAGTGAAATGTGGGGTTTGTTTTGGTTTGGGGTTTGTTTTTTTTTTTTTTAAATGTAGTAAAACATCTGTAAATTCTTTTCTATAAACTGGAAAAGGCTGCTCTTGAGTAATTTTCAGGTAATTTTCATGTTTGTGACTGCTTTAAGTAAAAACAAGCATATTGTATCTTAAAATTATTTAATGTGTATATTTGTAGCAGTAGTTGTTCTTACGGATCATTTATTCTCAGCTTGGAGAGGGACAGTGATGCATAAAGCATGTTCATATCACATTGCAGTATTACCATTTATGAAAATGTTTCATTTAAAAAAATACAACATAATGGGTTTTTTTGAAGCTGTGATGCTTTTCCTGTGTTGGTAATCCTGATTAAAGCAACGTAAGCAGGAATTGACACAAACTGGTGTAGTTCATTTTACCAGTAATCCGTTGTTTAGAGGTCCCTAAAATTGGTGTGAAGGTAGTTGAACCACCATGTTAGTGGTCTGCAGATAGATTGGCTTTTTTGTCAGTTTCTACTAAGCATATTTTGTGCCCGTGGGGGAAAGTTTTAC
This sequence comes from Phalacrocorax carbo, assembly GCF_963921805.1. NCBI lineage: Eukaryota > Metazoa > Chordata > Aves > Suliformes > Phalacrocoracidae > Phalacrocorax > Phalacrocorax carbo. The sequence continues at coordinate 66,340,757 of NC_087548.1, read as the reverse complement.
AGGATGGTTGAAAAATTATTGTCTATAAACAAGCCTCTGTAAGTAACCGAAAAAACCCCTCAGATAAATAATCTGCTAGGTGTTTTGCAATCATTTGCTTTTGTTAAGAAATGTGTTTTATTTTGCAAGAAATAAAGCTTTTATATTGATTAACAGACTTTCAAAAATAAACGGCAAGCACCTATTAAGGTTATCTCAAACTGTTGCAATACCTAAGCACAACAAAATGAGGGGAGGGCTGTGTTAGTAATTATAATCTCTGTAACTTTAGAGAAGCTAGGTGTTGAAGGTACATGGTTTAAACATGAACCATAGCATTTACTGCTGTAATTATCAGACTGGACTTTTAAGTTAGATAATGTATTGACATCTATGTAACTGATTATAGGTGCCTTTTGGAAAAAAAAAATTAAGTGCTGCCATTTGTTCTCGTCATCTCTTGCAGATACAAAATTCAAAAGATATTTAAAATACTGATTGCACTAAGTGATGCAGTAGGAGATAGTTGCTGAGTTATTTGAAAATGTCAGGCTTGCATTAGCATACTTGGCTTTTTTAAGGCAATGTTGTGACAACTTCAATCTTAAGACTTGAGTTCTGTGGGCATTTTAAAGAAGAAAAACACTTGGGAAAAAACCCAGATGAATTGATTAAATCTCTGTTTATGGGTTTATCTTTATCATGTACTTTGAGCAAAGTTTTGTGATCCTTATAAAACAAGAAACTTCATGAGTGAAATCTGAAGAGCATCTGTCACGGACAGCAAAGCCTGAGAAATATTTTGGTATAGTAGACACAAAGATTTAGGGAAGATGTAGTGGGAGGTTTTGACTAAACCTCTGTAATATATATTCACTAGTTATGGGAAAGTAGGAAGCTGTTTGACATAAACGATGAGTTGGAGGTAGGCATTCCAGTGTTGTATATGCCACCATCTGAAGCCATAAAAGGCAAAACTGTGGTTTGCATGTTTTATGGGCATCTGCTGGTTCTGGGGTTTTGCGTGACTTCATAGTACCTGGGCATCTCAATAGCTTGAATGTCTGAAAAAAAAATCTGTGAGGTTTGAAATGTGGTGTAGACGTTGTTGTCCATAGCTGGTTGAGCTTGGGTTTTGCTGTGCGTCAGCATCTAGATCAGCATCTGGATCATCATGTACCTATATGTTTAAATCATGTGATTTCAGGAATACTTCTAGTTTTCAAGGCCACAGTGTGCATGCTGGCCGTGTCACAATTCCCCAGCACAGTAGGAACAGGGTGCATGCCAGTCCCAGAGCTGCTACCCCTGGGGAGGACACGTACGTGCATGGGACGGCTTGCTCTGGCTGTTCAGTGTATGTGGTGGGAAAGGAACAAGAGTCAGCATCTTCCACTTCCTTTGTGAGTATCTGAACTGACAGAATATTGTTACACTTCCAGATATTTCTCATTAAAATCCCTGAGTGGTGTTAAGATGATTTGTGTTGCTGAACACAGTAACAAATTAATAACTTAAACTGATATTTATCTCTCCTTTCTATCAGTAGCCAAGTACCTACCAGTTCACTTATTTCCACAGCAACTTCTGTTGTATGAAATATGTACCCATATTATAGTGTTGGAGAAATAAAGATAAGGTGACTGATCTGAAGTGAAGTTCTTGGGTTTTTGGTGACTTAGGGAAGATGACTGTTGCAAAGACAAGATCTAGCTAGATTCCTCATGTCTCTGTTCTGCTCTTAGCTGTTTCCTTCCCATGAAATAGACAAACTCCTCTGAACACTGCTGATATTTCCCCTCTATGGGGCTCCCAGAAATGAACAGCACTGGGTATGTGAGTGCAAGAACTGAGAAATACGTCCCTAGAGGCCAGGAGTTCAAATATCCTGTTCGGCTTGGAGTCAGTGAAGTCATAACAAAGTTACTGTGTCCACATAACATAAAAGGAACCAGGAAAGCAGATCTAAATGTCTACAGCAATTTAACTCAGCCCCTTTTTCTCTGATCAAGAACTTCATCATTTCACCATGGAGAATTTGTTTTTGGATAGGAGAACTGACCCATGGCCCAGGAGAAGATGTAAAGCAACATAAATTCCTTTGAGAACCTTTTCAGTTTCCACTTGCTTAGCTGACAGAGCCCTAAGATGAACAGATGCTCTGGCAGATGTCATGCTTCTCAGAAGCAAGAAAGTCGATGATTTAAGGGTTTCTTGACTGGCAAATATCACTAGCAGAAGATGTGTTAGCTGATTGCTGTTTACACCCATCTAGATTGCACTTTAAGATTGGTGACTACCAGAAAACAGGCGATGGGCATAATTAAAAGGAGGTTAGGAGAAATTAAATGCATGAACACCAGGCACAAACTCATTAATTTCCTGATGGCAAGAGTCTTGATGTATGTAGGGTATAAAACATTAAAAAAAAAACACAACAAAAACCCAAACCATAATTAGACCCAGGATATGGGCTCTGAAATTCATAGCTGCAGCCAGGTGTAGAGGTACTGCACCTCTTCCAAAAGCTTGGCATTCTCAGTGTGTCATCTAGGTAATCATAGATCCTAATCTTAGCCTGCAGATGTGAATCTCAGTAGTGGTGAATGCCCTTCTCCTCTTAAGCTCCTCCTAGTATTATTTGTGAAGCAGAGGCAATGGGAAAGATGACCTGTTCTTTCTTGTGTAACAACATGACATGGTCTTACAGACGCAAAACACAGCTGGCAAGGCAGAAACTTAGTTTGTGGGAGGCAGGTTTTAAATAACTGATTCTCCTGCACTTGACTCTGCAGAACTTGATTGAAGGCCAGTAAGCAATTATCCATCCTAATGAAACTCACAAAAAAAGACTGAAACTCGGGAAATAGGGTTGCCACTAAAGTGAGGGTCTGACTCCTTTTGGAGAAGTTGAAACCTATCTCAAGCATGATCAGTCTAAAATAAGCAAATTTTTTTTTGTCCTAAAATGAAAAAGTAGATGTTTCTGCTTCATAAATTGAATAGATTGCAAGACTTACAGAATCAGTGTTACACAACTGTATCTGTCCTGGTCACTCACTTGGAGATTCCGCACAGCACAGATCATGGGGGTACCTGTCAGTCCTGCTCTATTTTAACCAGCAGGGAAGGCTGTTATTTTCCATTCTTTCAGCTGGTGGACAAGAAGCTGGAAGATGGACTGTCAGCACACGAGAGCTAACACTGTAATGGGCTTTTGTTTAAGACAGAGTTTGTGGGAGTTTGCTGTGATGGGGTAGGGTCTCAGGCTGTTGTTTCACTTCATGAACTTGCTGATAATGACAGTCAGTTCATGTGCTCTAGCAGATGTGGACAAAGGACAGACAGGTGTTTGCAACTTCATGGAGGGCTGACTGAAAGTGAGTGTAAGTGATACATAAGACCATAATGGTTAAAGGGAAAAATTCCTATTGAGAGGCACCTAAAGGGAACAGAGGTGGTGAATTTTATTTTGTATTTATTGAGGACAGGTACACCAGCTGAGTGAAACCATCACTCTCATTTACTGAAAAAAAAAAAAGCCCCAATATTCTTTGAGAGATGGCTAACTTAGTTGATAGCATTTAGGACTAATGATGTAGATGCTCTAAAGCAAACAAACATACAAAACCCCTTGATTTATTTTTACAAACTTCAATTCCTCATATAATGTGTCAATTTGTTATTTTAAAATGGTTAAAGCATGAACTGCTTTTTTAAGAAAAGAACTAAGTGAGAGTGGGGAACCTTTTTTGGTAGAATAAATGAGTATTTTGCGCTTGTCAGTGGACAAATACAATGAACATTTAAAGAAATGTCACCATGTTGTATCTTTGCACCTGTAACTGATTTCCATGTGTTTAATATAGATGTTTTTAATTGCTGCTTTCTCAAGGCAATTCTGGTTTTTAGTACAAGTACAGAGGGCATTGAAGTAGAACCAATCAATTTCTTTAATTCTGCCAGTCTATTACTCCTCTTCCTATGAGCCTGCAAATCAAAGGATTTCTTTGATAAAATATTGTGGAATGAAAGAGTAACTTTACACACTTTCTGTTTGAAAAGAATTTGGAATTTTAAAAATGATATACCAATATCACAACCAGGTGATGTGCTTGCTACATTTTAAGAACTGTAATTCATTTGGGGGACAACTGATAGGAATTCAACTGAGGTAACAAGGCATTAATTGCTAATAACCGAGGTAATTTCTTCATGTTCTTTTTCTACAGGTATAGATATATCTAGGTAGAAGTTTAAGTGTTTTTCAAAAATAAGTTAGTGCATTGTATTTTACTAATGAATTATGAATGTTGAGCTGAGGTTGGCAATCAAAATGGCTAGTCTGATTCTTCACCAAGTTAGAGACTCAAAGGTATATCTTTTCATTAGAATTAGAAGATATATCTGGTAATTTGGTCTGTTTCAGATAATTTCGGATATGTTTCTGATCATTTCAGATGCGTTTCAGATCATTCCTATGAAAAATTAATGTTGAAATTACAGTAATTTACAATACATTTGTAGGATGGTGATCATATTTTTCTAAGCATGTGAAAACTTTAATATAAAATTGAAAAAGCATATGTGGGAGAAATCTGACAATGTGGGTAAGTTCTTACTCTTCCTGCAGGTATAAAATGCAGTTTTCTGTTAAAATGGGGAACTGACTTTTCTATATAGCAGAACAATAGGAGCCCTCACTCATTCAGGGTCTCTTCCCCAAACAAGAGTGAAATATGGTTAAAACTGGTATATTTGTTGCTGGCCAAACCCAAGTCAATGCTGCATCCTTAGCAGAGAATCAGCTGATCTGCAGCTCCATCAGGAGGTCACAGGCAGCAAGCATAGGGTTGAGAAGAATGGGGGCAAAATACAGTTCTTCTATGAACAGGTACCAAAACAGGACAACAAAAAAGGGCAGTCATGCCTCCTCATGCCGTGGAGGAGGTGATACTAATGTAAATCATAAATTGATCAACAAGTTAGAAATAAGTTGGGCTGTTTTTTACAATTTTGCTAGGGTATCCTATTTACTTTTGATTTTAATCTTAGAAATGGCACTTTTGCCAGCCAATCTAAAGGTAAATCAAGTCTGTGCTGGAAATTAACACCATCTGCTTCATATATAGAATTTTAACTTTAGGACAAATGAAATAGAAATGTTGCCATCATTTGTTTAACCCTATTCACAAAGGTCTTTTATGTTTTCCTACCTGTTTTCTCGGAGACAGTCCCTTTCTCTTGGAAACCTTCTTTATTTTTTTAAATGCATGGTCATTGAAATGTATATTTCTTTTTACATTTGCTGAAAAGTCTAAATTTAATACAAAAAACATGTTTCATTCTTCCCCTGCCCTCCCAATACCAGAAATCAAGCTAGCAACTTTCACAAAGTTAATGAAGGGAGAAAACTTCTAATCTTTATCAACAGCTGGACTGTGATAACAGGCATAACTTGGGAATAAGTGATCTTGTCCATGTTTGCAGACATTTTCAAAATCTGTGGCATTTTTTTATCCCTTCTTGCCAGCTTCCAAGTCTGTGTATTCAGGTACAGAGTACTTAAGAACATAAACGTTGAAAAATAAATATTAAAGGGAGGGGGGAAAGTCAGTGTAAAGGCGTTTGCTCGTGCTTCATTAAAGCCCTTCCTACTTCTAAAAGTGGAACATCTAGAAAAAAATGTACATAGTGCATGATTTCGTCTGAGGTATGGCTTTAGAAGGAACAATATAGATGCCCAGGTTAGTTATCTATACCAGCAGACACATTAACTCTTTCTGCTAGACTGGCTAAAGGAGATTGAAACAGCTGAAGGAAGCTTGGCTGAGAAGGGAAGAAAGCCGAGGAGAAAAGCTGCTTGCTCAAGCTGGGTAGGAGGGGTTTGGCTCTTTATTTTTACCACGGGAGGGAAAACTGCTGTCACTGCCTCACTTCAACCTGATAACTGAGGTTGTCCCTGATCACAGCTATGGGCATCCTAGTGGTCTGTATTGAATGAGATTTAAAGATGAGGCATTAAAAATGTTTCATGCCTTGCTCAAATGTACACCAATAGTTGAGTCAAATTCTATTACAGTAAAGCTTACAGGGAAAACTTTATTTGCACTTTAGGCCTCTGTTTTCATAGCTAGAAGATACTTAATATTTGGAAGATGGAAGATGCTTGATATTTTATTTCTACCTTTAAAATGAAATAATCTGAGATTCTCAATTTGACAGAAGGGTGGAGAGATTTATGTGCACTAATCTATATTTCTCTTTTTATGTGTGATGTCATGGTTCACTTTTTTGTTCTTTGGTGCTTTTGATTAACCTTTTAATTAACCTGGTTCTGTTCAAAGACTGTTGGGTTATCTGTCATTTGGCTAATGATGAAGGGAAAAAATGGCTTCACAGACTATGGTTTAAAAAGGTGGCTGGGTTAATTTTGACAATGAATTTGATACTGGCCATAAACATATCAATTTTTCTTTAGAAAATTGATCTCTTTTCTGTTTGGTGGTATGCCCATCTAAACACATTCCACTGTTTTGATTTTAAATAAAAATATAAAAGTGTTTTTTACATTTAATTGTATCCCAAGATGTTCTGCATGTGAGCATTCATCCTAATGGATGTGGTAGAGATGCAACTTCAATGAGTAAGAATATAGCCACTAAAGATGTCACAGATGTAGAGACCCATGCGCACCATAGATGCTGTATGAAGTCTGTAAACAATTTATTTGTGTTCATCTGAGTGTTGCTGAAGTGTAAGCCTTAATGTCATTTTTTGTCATCTCATGTGAAGAATGGCTTCTGTGTATGCAAGGAGCCTCAGTACCTCTGTGCTCTTCTGCGTTGCTATACACTGTAGATAGGAGGCTGCTTGAACACAGAAGAAGCCACAGACCTGAGTACTTAAGCTCCTTGTGTAACAATTCAGGAGATTTTGGTATATTTAACTGGGGATTGCAACAATCAACAGACAGGACAGGGCAGCTGAACTGGTCAGGAGAAAATGTGTGTTTTAATCTCGCCTGTGATCACAGGTTGGATGTCCAACTCCTTCCTAGTGCGAGTGCTTCCGTTCATAAACAGCAGAGGCATCACTTAGTTATAGAAGATGTCAGGAAGTGTATGGAAGGTGGTATCTAAAAATAACAGTGATAATTGCTTTCTGCTGGTGGGAGGTTTTATTTTGGAACACAGTGAAAGGAGGAAGGAATGGAAAGGCTGCAGTCAAGGGAAACTGCAGCAGGCTTTAGCCCCTGTTTGGCGGTACCTCTCAGTTACTGCAGATATTTTCAATGCTGACTGCTTCTGTTCTCAGCTGATGTAAAATTTCGTAGCACAGATAGCTGACCAGCTTCTGATGAGATGTTTGTGCCATTCTTTGTTGAAATAACCACTCTCCCTTGGCCATTGAGCTAGAGGGCATATAGTGCTGGTTGCTGGGGAAGCAGCCTGCTGTCCGGTGCTGAGCAGCGTTCAAGTGCAAAAACCCCAAATGGTACTGGAGAATCAGGGTAAGTTTATTGGAGATGTTCTGGAGGAGAGTAGGTAGAAAACTGGTAAATCAGAAGATACATGTCCCATTTTAGTCTGCAGGATTACAAGACAAATGGTTGAGACTATCTCCACTACTCCAGCGCTAGGAATAGAGATTACAGCTGTCTACTTATCTGTCTGTGGAGTCTATTGTATCTTTTATGTGTTAGTGCCTGACAGAATGAAACTGGACAAAGCTTGAGAATTTTGGCTCAAGTGATGATATGTGATAGTATATAAGTCTCCAGTGAGTTGCATGTCTGGTGATGTTTAAGGATCACTGAAACAGTGAAGCATTTCTTTTTGTATTGTGTCATGGCTTAGCCCTGGTCAGCCGCTAAACACCACGCAGCCGCTCACTTGCTCCCCTCACCCCAGTGGGATGAGGGAGAGAATTGGAAAAGCAAAAGCAAGAAGACTTGTGGGTTGAGATAAGAACAGTTTAATAATTAAAATAAAATAGTAATAGTAATAATGGTAATGAAAATAATAATGACTATGATAATAACAATGGTTAATAATAATATAATGAAAAGGCAAATAACAAAAGAGAGAAATGAAACCTGGGGTGGGGGAAGAGTGCTGCAACCGCTCACCACCCACCAACCAGCACCGCCAGTCCCTGAGCCTCAATCGCTGCTTCCCTCAGCCAACTCCCCCAGTCACTATACGGGGCATGACATCATATGGTATGGAATATCCCTTTGGCCAGTTTGGATCAGCTGTCCTGGCTGTGCCCCCTCCCATCCTGGCTTCTTGTGCACCCGGCAGAGCATGGGAGGCTGGAACAATCCTTGACTAGTATAAGCCCCACTTAGCAACAACTAAAACATCAATGTGTTATCAACATTATTCTCATACTAAATCCAAAACCAGCGCTATGCCAGCTACAGTGAAGAAAATTAACTCTATCCCAGCGAAAACCATGACATATTGTTAAAGGTAAGTACCTGTTAGCATTCTTCTTTTTCTTAGTTGTTATTCTTAGCACCTTTAAGATGTTGCAAGTCTGCATATTTATCAATGTCAAGCCGTATTTACCAAAACTAGATGTGCTCAAGTTTGTGAGATACACTTGTTATAACATTTGCAGTACACACACACCCCCACAAAATGTTAAAATGCATAGCACAAGTAGTAAAATGCAAAATTTTAGGCTTTGCCAATTTTTTTTTTAAAAAAACCCAAACTTTTAGCTACTCTAAACTGATGTTGTCAGATCCATTCTGGCCAAGTAATTAAATATTTTAGCTTTCCAATCCTGAAATCAAAACGGAAATTAGGAGATGATTCTTTCCCCTCTCTGTGTTCTATGGCTGGATCAAAATCATGTCTTCTATAAATACCTCAAATGGGGTAGATCACACAAAATTCCCAGTTGATCAGGTCCAGTGTTCCATTGTCCTTACTGTTACAAAGGTTTTCTTAATGGAGTCCTCTTTGCTGGATTTTAAGCTGATTACTTTTTCCCTACTCCTTTGATGTATAAAGCTCTTGTTCACTGCAGTTTTCTTTGCAGGGACATCTTGCAGCAACTGTTCTCAAATGTTCTGATCTCTTTTTCTATTTTTCAGTGTAATGCACTGGGAGTATGCAAGACTGATAGGAAAGAGGGTTGTAGAAAGAAAAAAAGAAAAGTGTGCAGCAGAAAAGCATGAAGAATTTGGTGAGATAGAGATTACAATTTTACGGGGTTTAGTGACTGATCAGTCGGCATAGAGGATTGGTAGTTTGGATGACATCTAGATTAATACTAATTGAAAATTGTTATCCAGTGCTTTAGTAAAACATCCTAATGATTTTTGTTTGCTTTATTGTGGATATATCTGAGAATTTGGTCCTTTTTGGTACAAATTTGTTCCTCTTTTAGCAATTTTAATGAAGATAAAAAATTGCAGATGAAGTCTGAATTGGCCTTTCCATAGGTAAGGGTTGAAGTACATTGGCAGTGAAATTTCTAGGGCACATCTGTCTGTGTCAGACTTGTATTGGGCAGAAATACAATACTGTTTCTGGATCTGTCAGTCATGCATCTTTCAGAGGTAATGAAATGCAAGAGACATTCTTCTGAATTAGGTCCTATTCTGACACTCATCCCACTTTTGAAATTTTACTGCTGTCGCAGAAATGCCATATTTTTTTTCTAAGATGGAATAGCAAATTTTTCCTTCCTTGTTGCTATGTTAGAGTACTGTTAGCTATAGATGTTCTTAAATCTTTTAATGTAATATCTCGTATGCAGACAGCCACACCTGGAGGATGTATCTCCAGTAGATGCTTCATTATGACCCCTCCCAACCTGTGCCTGTTTTATTTTTCACTGATTTCAAAAAGCAATTTCTGTAGCAGTTTTATATTGCAAAATGATGGGAGCTGACTGCAGCCTATGAAGTGATCAAGTCTCCTTTTGTCATTAAGTTTCCATGTGGTTTTCCCGATTTGTTAATTAAAAAAAGGTCACAAATCAAGAAAAGACACAAATGAAGAATAGTACTCCACATTAAACACAACTATTTGAGACAGCATGTAAGTATTTATTGCATGGGAATTAGAAAAAATAATCATACAAAAATTTAAAAAATTGTTTCATAAGCATGATTTTAGTTTTTAAGTTTGATAGCTTTGCCTCTGCTCTGGGAGTAATTCTTGTTTTCTCTAAAAATCTCAGAAGTTATATGGATTTGTTTCTTTGAGGATGTTAGTCTTTGCTGACTTTGAAAATGTAATATTATTCTCATGTAATTATGGAGGTTGTGTATACAGACATGCAGGGAAACCGTTCTGTTTGTGAGGTGATGACATGACAATGTGCTTTTCCATTCATTCACTTGTTTTATTCAAACAAAATTATAGCTGATGCAAATGTCTAAGTAAAATTAGTTTCTTATCTACAATATCTTGGGTTATCTCCTTTCATGTCCTGGATTTGGGACAGGGATGTCAAGAAGTAACAGCATTTAAAGCATTATGCCCTGCTTCCTGCAGAATTAGTAAGCACAACGTCAGCAACAAGAACAGAAAGTTGAGCTTCATGTGTGGCCTGTGAAGCTCACTTTGATTTCTGGAAAGAGGAACCCACAACACACACCTGCTGCTGGTATATATTAATCAGTTCTGGCATCAGACCCCTTGCTTCTCTGTGTGCACAGGAGTGTTGGACAAAGCACGGTGATTGCGCTCTGTGTGAGACTACTCAGTGGCAAAAATTCTTTACTATGTCTGCTAAACTGAGCATATTATGACTCAGGCAGTGGTTTTTGACACTGTGGGAGTATGCCAGCTATACAGCAGCTCATGGAACTCCCATGCTCAAAGGGAGGCTCCTGTCCTCTTCTGTTTCAAATTAAAACAAAGTCAGTCAAATGAAAAATAGGTTTTATTTTACTGTTCCAGTCCATGCAGCACACTTCCGTCTTTTCATTGTGAACTGTCCTGCTGTGATCCTGTACATCCTGTAACCCTTTAAGTAAGTTCTTTCTACGTCTGCCCTCCTTCACATCTGGTGCTTCATTTAACACATTTTACAGTCTCTGAATTTAGCCAAGAGTCTCCTGGATTGTTTTGAAATAATTTTTTTTTCAGTGAATCTTCTAAAGCCCTCTGCATATAATCAATGTAAATCTGCACTTAACCGGGTCAGATAAATAAAATGTTCATATTTCTCTTGGCTTGAAATTTGCAACAGGACTCAAATGTCTGTGAGGTGATTTCAGGAAACAAGGATTTCCGAGGATTAATACAGAAATTCTCTTAACTCTTTAATCTGTCTGCCAGGGTCGGGTAATCTCAGCAAAAGACAGAATATCACAGTATCCTAGGGAAATATTTTAGTTGTTATTACTTATTATATATCAGAAATAGTGAATATACTGTGGAGAAAAATCCTTCTCTGATACAGCATAGCTATATGTCAAAAATTCTTGTATTATTTAATGCTGTAATATCTTTAAGCATTGATGACAACTAGTTGCATCTAAAAGTTGGTTAGGCTGTGAGGTAACTGAGGTTATTATTTCTGTAAATATCCAGAGATTGCCAGATGCACCTTTGTATCTTATTGTGAAAGAAGAAATTTAAAAAAAAACCCCAAACCAACAAAACCCACATACTTTTCATAGTTAAAGAGGCACCATATTCCTGCATAAATTTTCTAGTTGGTCTGCATTACATTCAGTCCTGGTTTTGGTCCAGCAACACCTTCCATCAAATACAAATATTTGTCCTTTTACTAAATCTGACTAAATCTGCTGACTAGGTTTTTATAGATATTTGTAACCTGACTAGCATTAGAAACTGGGAAGTAATTTTGAAAAAAGTTGAATCCATTGAGTTGCTGAAGCTTTGATGAAGTCTTTTGCATTGTTAGAGGTGGCACTTTTTGTTGTAACCTCTTTCTGATATGTTGGGGATTTTCAAGAGTTTTGGGTGGTTTTGGTTATGGGTTGGTTGGTTGTTTTTGTAAAAAACTGCTTTCATGACTAATATATGATTTACTGTCAGGATCCAAGATCCTTTCTTCAGATTTAGCTGGTTTTTCCTCATCTTGTATTTGTCCAGCTGATTATTTTCTTATCAAGGAGCAGCACACAGTTGGCTTCCATCCTATCTATTTCAGATCACATCTCAAGCTTGTGATTTGAATTCTAATCCTTCCCTACAAAATAACCAAGTTGCCAGTGTCTGCAGATTTAAAAAGAACATTCTACTTTTTTCTAAGGTGTTAGTGCTAAATGGCAGCAGACCTAAACCACATACCTGAACAGTCTCATTTGGTCAGTTGTTCCAGTTTCACTATGACCTGTTGGCAGGTGCTGTTTTGGTACAGTGCTGCAGTGAGTTTTGGTGCTGGTGTAGTGGGATGACTGTACAGGATGGTTGAGAGTCTGGAAGTAACTGCAGGCAAGCTTCCCCTTGGCAGCATGCTTTGGGAGCAGTGGCAGTGTGCAAGCGTAATTTTCCCAGGTCTGTCTGGTATACAGGCTTATGCTACACTTCAGCTTGTGGGGCAGCAGGGGTGAGTGGGAAGGATTTTTTAAGGCACTAGGATTGTGGCTGTATTTCTGACATGGAGAAACCTTCATGTCACCTCTTACTTTGGGCTCCAGTCTCAGAAATGGAAGGCCTGCATGGAAAAGGTCCTAGAAAAAGGAGGAGAAGAGCATAGACATATCTCAGGTGCTTACAAGATCAATATCAAGTGGGTATTAATGACCTTGATGCACTGTGCAGGAAAAGATCATGCACAAATTCTGTACCACTGGGTGTATGTGCAACACATGTGACAATGTCAAGCAATAGACTTCATCTGGATTTTTGTTTTTCTGAGATATCCTAGTATCCCTTTTCCTTGGTTAATGAAAAGTTTGTTTTTGAGTTCCTTTATTAGTCTAGTCCCAAATAGGCACATGGGGGGAAAAATGTAATAAAACTTAGCTGTATCTATAACAGACTGTATTTTCCTAACTAGCTTAGGAGGATGACACATGAGGAAAAAGCCCAAGAGTTATTGCACTCTTGTGTCTTTCCCATCCGTTATACCTGGTACCCTGTCACAGAAGCAAATTAGATTTGTTTTGACATGATTTGTTCTTGACAAGCCAGCATTGGCTATTACTCATTTCCCTGTTGTTTTGTCTGTGTTTACAAGTAGTTGGTTTGACTGTTTCTTCCAGTTGTTTTTCAGGAGTTGAAGGGTTTTCAGTAATTCCTTGGGTTGCTGTTCTGTACAATTTTAAAGGTAGGTATTCTTTTTGTCCCCTTCTAGTCATCGTGGATCACAAGTTTTCAAAACACTTATTACTTTGTCATTAGTGGAGATAATTACTTAGATGTCCTAGAGTGATTTTTCATCAGGCCCAGGTAACTCAAAAAGCTGTAGTTTAGGTAAGTAGACTCCAAACTCTCTAGCTAGTCTAAATTGGAGTCTTACTCCTTTGTTTGTTTAATTACATTTATTAAGAATTAAGTATGTTAACCTTCTTGGGGTCAGGTTTCTAATTTTTTATTTTTTGCTGTTGCCTAATAGACAAACTATTTCCTTGGTCTCCTGTATGTTAAGTGTTCTCCAGGAATTACTTTTTCATTCTATTTACTGTGTGCTACATAGCAGCTGTTGATTTTTTAATTATTATTTTTTAAAAATATTTGGTCTGGTCAATTTTATCCATACACCTCTATTGCTATAGCCTTCATACTTATCCATAATCATTTGATCTATTGTTCACATTTTAACAGGGTTTTTTTGAGTTTCAGCTGAATAAAAGGATTGTGTTCTAGTCCATTTAATTTCCCTTTAAAATTTGTTTCCTTGCATTAGGATAGATTGTGATTGTACATTCTATACGGTTTAAGAAATTAAGAGTATTTTTTTCCTTAATCTGTTATTCCCATGGGATCTTGCTTATCAATTCTTAGAGTTTATAGAAGTTTGTTTGCTGGAAGATGATTTTCTTTATGCTTAACTTCCTGCCCTGCCCTGCCCCAAAAAACCCCAACCTCCAAACAAACAAAAAAAAAACACCTGGGGGAAAAAACAAAACCAAACCAAAACAACAAAAGGTCTGAAAGGCCTGTGGAGGCCATTCAGTCTGACCTCCTGCTCTAAGCAGAACTAGTTTGAATGTTCAGTCAGGTTTCTCATATGAGGTTATTTCTGTTCCTATGAATAATATGTTCCCTGTTGTGCGAGCTGCCGTTTACGGTTTGACCAGCTTATCCCTTTTATTCAGCATTAAATCTAGCAGAGCAATTCCATCGTTTATTTCCAGTCTTTTGTATCAAAAATTTTGAGGAATGTGCTGGACACACTGCCATATTATTTTTGAAAAGATGTCATTAAATGATTAAAACCAAGTCCCTCAGTCCAGACAGTTCTCTCAGTGGCTCAATAAAAGCCTTTTCTGTCATAGCTCCACTTGCTGGGCTGACTGCAAGTCACTGCTGGGCAGCGCTCTTTTTCTTCTCTTCCGTCCGGAGGTTTGGGTTAGTGTAAGATGATGCCTTGTTGCTTTTCCTTCTTGGTTGCCTGCTTTTCCTTCTTGGACATGCTGTATCCTTCTGTATCAATTTCCAAAGATGCTAATAATCTCATCTGTTACTGTCATGCTACCTAAATCACCTGGTTTCTAGCGTGCCCTGACCATACTGTAAGCTTCAACCAAATCAGCAGATTGAACATACTCACCTAGAGTGATCTGGGATTCACATACTCCTGCTAGGAAATACAGTTGTTCATTCTTCCATGTTCCTCAGCTTCCTGTTTACTGCCCCTTGTTTTCTACTAACAGCATGTTTGCAGTGGCAGCCTTAAAGAAGGGGAACAAAACAAAATACAGCAAAGCACAACAGACAGCTGTATGTTGCTATATTATTTATTTCCAGTCAAGAAAGATTAAGTTATAATTCATGAGAGGAAAGACACCAGGGTCAGACTTCTCTCAGCAGAAATAAATTGTGCATTATATATGGTTGTCCACCATTTTTGGCAGTAGCTACTACTTACCAAGCCAGCTGTAATATTCTTTATTTTGTCACTTCACTTCAAGCTGAGAATTTTCTGAAGGTGGAATTGCTGATGTTTTGTGTCAAAGATGAAAAAAACCCCAAACCAGAATAGGAAATTACAGACCAGGCATCAAACACCTCAGAGTCCTTACACCTGCAGAGAAGTCATGAATGGAACTGCATGATTTCATGTGTGTTCAGATGCACAAGTCTGATCTTTCATGGCTAATTAATCTTTTAAAGTAAGGGTCCAGTTGGTTGTTAAAATACGTAGTTTATATGCAACTGTTTCATCCCTGGGTTGAAAATATATCCATACAAGTAGACTGTAGGTTTTACAGATGGAAAATAGTTTTTTGTACAACCAGTATTCTTGTATCCAAATTGATATGTAATGCTGCAGAAGATATTTTCACACAAAGTGGAAGCTGGCACTAGCATGTTTAGCAACTTGATGTCGATGGTGGTACCTGAGTAAGAACTGTGTGATAACCTCTGCTATAACAGTTTGCATTTTTAGCCTGTGGACTGTTGGGATCAAACCAGAAAGCCTACAATTAAGATGAAGAGTTTCTAGGCTCTCAGCCGGGTAGTTAAGAGGACTGGCTCCAGTTTTTCAGCTTCATGCCTTTACTCTGTCTCATGTTTGAACTGTTGAACTAAAATGGCTGCATAGTCTTGCAAAAATATGGAAATGAGTTCCCAAGAAACTAGAATAAACTGTAGTTTTCAGTTTTGAACATTGTTTTCATCCTCTTTTTTTACATTACACAAATTCCCTTTGAAGAGATTAATCTGGTTCTTAAGTTATACTTACTTACAGTGCAGTCAACTTGTCATGTATTAAATAATCAATAATTTGGATTTTTTTTTCCTCCAAAATCATGATTTTCCATGTAAATGTGAAACGGGAAAGTTAAAATAATTTCAGATTAATGATTTTCTAAAGACAAGCTAACTGACAAGCTGTGGCTGTACTGATTGCTTTCAAACCTCAGTTCTTTCACTGTAGGTTCCGTTGTATTATCTTAAAAAAAAAAGTAGTCATAACTGAAAGAGGGCATGAGGGGTAATGATAATCCTGAATGTAAATTTCAATAAAAATTGTGGAAGACTGAATTAATCTTACGAGCATTTGAGGCAAAGTGGACTGCTTTTGCTGGAAAAGAGGACAAGAAATTTAGCTCTTCAGTGTAAAAAAGAAAAATAAATCCCACAAGTAGCTTCTCCTTAGAAAGGTATATATACTTTCTGTGACCCTCTAAGCAATCAGGTGGGTACCATCTTTGAAGTGGGGGATGTGTCTGTGCATCTGCAGCAGGTACACTCTTCTGAGGGGAGCCAAATCAGGCTTGTTTCAAGTGAAATTTCCAGTATAACTGTTACAATTATTACTTGGAAAATACTATGTTCTAAAGTGATTTTGGATATTATGATTAAGCTGCTTGTTGCATACAAATTAATTAGCTCTTTTTTACAAGAGGGTCTGTGTCTGTATAAAATACCATAAACCATTATTGTTTATTAGTAATACATTTAGATGCTTATCCAATGTATAGCACGCTCAGTTTTTCCAGCTGATAAGAGGAGACTGATGTGTTCGCTCATGTGAGAAGCATGTGTGTTAAGCAAATGATGCAATGACAGAGGAACTGCAGTTACAGCGTGTCTGTATGTGGAAAAAAAATACATCTTTTGTCCTCTGAGTGCGGCAAAGCTTCCAGGACAGTGAAGCATTATAGATTCATGCTTTTTCTGTGACCTTATTCTCCAGATGAAGCTGAAGCTCGCTGCTGAAGCTAGGCAATGGTTTCTGTTCTGTTAGGTCTTAGAGTGTAAAACAGGAAGGTTAGGAGAGCTTGCAAATGCCCAAGATGTGGGAGGTGCAGCAGGGAACTGGATGGTCTGGTAGCATGTGAGGCTACAACTTGTGCTGCATCTGGTTACTGCATTTATGGCAGAGAGAAAAGAGGTTTTAGCTGGAAGTGGCAGTTTGAATAACTTGAAGGCATACACCAATCTTGGATTGATTTCTGACAGATCTGCAAGCAGTGGGAAAACACACAGTGGGGCAAGACTTCATTATCTCCCACTGCTTGTATCTGCAGCCTCACCAGTTTCACAGGACAGCAGAGCTGCACAGCATGACTAAAAAAAAAAAAAAAAAGAGAAAAAATGTAATGTAAAAATACATTGACAAGTTGTTTCCTAATGGTTTAAAATGTGGATTCATAAAAATTCTCCTGGCTTATTCTAGTAAGTGTCTAGAAATGTCCTTAGCTTGAACTAGCTTTAGTTTGGACTCTGCAAACAGTGTCACCGTGCCAGCGCAGAGGGCAGTGCAGGTGCAAAACCCACCCAAGTTTTACGTAACTGATTTACTAACCAGGGAGGTGGTTCAGGAAGGCTGAGCTGAGTGTTACCATGGAGACCTTGTTAGCAACTTTACTTTAAAGCTAGATTGGGTACATCCATGTGAGCTGCATTTGCAGCAGTAACTGCAGGGAAGAATACCCTGAAGGAGGGATGATGGGATTTTTCACTTTCCTTAATCTTAAGTGGAGTTTTGTCCAGCTCCTCATAGCACTGTGATAAAAATGTTTAGCTTCAGTTCTCCCTGATGCTGGGGGGCACACCTTATTTTGTATCAGCGTTTGTGTCCCCATAAATTCTGGAGTTTTGTGTGAACACCTTGTTCTGCGCTCAGTGACAAGCTGCTGCTTCCACCTCACCTCTGTGTCTCTGTACTGTAAGGTGCTTTCCTTCACATACCTGGTCTCCTGCAGCTTTGCTGATCAAGTACAAGGCTTATTGCACCACATTTTAGCCCCTGCCCAGTTTAATATGCCTGGTCTCAAGACTGGCAGCAGTCGTACTGGCTTATGTTCGCAGATACTCGTAGCTGCAGGAGCCTGCCCAAGAACCTCTCTGAATTATAGCCTAGGATGTGCATAGGGAAGAAAGTGACCTATTTTGACTCTCCAGGGGATACTCCCAGCATTTTCACTAGGATTATTCTTTGCTTCTTAAAGAGAAAGTTGGCTTAGACTGCCTGTAGTAGTATACTGAAGGTAAATTTGCTTGCTTTGTACATAGGTAGGTATTGTCTGCAGACTCTGGATGACCTTTTAGAGAACTTTCCAGTGCTCAGATGGAAACCAGTGTTCAAAAGGTGCGGTCACTGGCAGATTTTTATGGTGAGCGAGTGAGACCCTACTGCAACTGTTACTGTTTTCCTGTGTTTCCAAGAAGCTTTGGACCTGTCAGTTGGTGGGTATGTGTCCTCAGATTGTCCCTTGGTATTATTATTTCCATTATCTAGTGTATCGAAGGGGCTGAATCGCTGTTTTTTCATGGGAGTATTCATTTTGTATGGCTATATAGACTTTGGCTGGGAGTAGCCATTCTGGATGAGTCCCTTATTTGTTAGTGATTCTTACTATGTCTTATACAGTAGTATAAAGGAAAACCTTGCTACTTTTTCCAGCAAGGATTTGCTCTGCCATCTTTTAGATGTATTTTGAATAGGAAAATATCCCAGCCCTAGTATACCAGACCATTCTTTTCTGCATAATCTTTTCCTTTCTGGAGGATCCCACTTATGTTTAGATTGTAACTGCAGGGTAGTTCTTAGCTGGCAAAGGGCCTCTTCCTTAGTTGTGCAGCTGTCAGATGCTTAGTGAAAACCTTTGACAAAATATAGCCTTAAATTTGGCATAGACAAGCTAGCATTTAGTATTGTGATTGACAGCCTCAAAATTAATTTTCAGCCAAGCCCTCTTTTGTTCCCCACACAATGCAACAATTTGAGGAGAGTTCTAGCAAGATTGGCTAAGAGCAGTAGTGTGTCTGCTCTAGCTGTTGCAATTGAGAACCTGAACCATGGTTAAATTTTATGTGGTAACTTACCAGTCCAGTTGCCAGTTTTATGTAAAGACTAACAGATTTACATCTTTCAGAAACAATATGAAGTTCTTCCCCAGTTTAAAGATTTTGGAACCAAATACCAAGAGAATGGCTTTACTCAAACTCTTCAAGAACAGCCTTTGCGGTTAGCCTATTCAAAATCATCAAAACTGAGTCTGCAGTGCAGTAGGAGAAATAAAGTGAAGTCTATAGCAGGCCAGCACAATCAATGTATATTCTTCTTAACAATACTTTTAAAATTCTTGTAGACACCCTTCTTCCTGTCTGCCCCTTTCCTTGGTGTTATGTTCAACTTCTATTACCACAGGATGAGTGGTCCCTATGGTGGTTGGCTTCAGTTTTTTGTGGGTGGTGATGGTACAAGCAAGCTGTCAGCATGCTTGTCATGTGCCAGGCGGGGTATGGTGTTGATACCCTTCTCTCTGCCAAGGGAAGAAGCATGATGTTGGTATCTTCTTCCTCCTCTGGAGTCTGAGGGGAGCTTCCACCACACTTTGCATGAGGCTCATTTTCATTGGTCTGTACCTTCACTTTACATTGGAATTTGAGGTGTGCGGTCGGTTTTCTGTGTGTTGGGTAGTTGTTCTTTGTTCCTTTTGCTGTCCCTAATAAAAATGCTTTTCCCAGTTCCCAGGTTTTCAATGCCTTTAACTGATGGCTAGTGAGTTCCTTATAGCCATGGGATCTCCATTGTCAGCCTCTAGCCCCTCGTATCAAATACTTACCATATATTCTCTGCACTTCCTCTTCATCCTGTGTCATCACTTTTGAGGCTGCTGTTGTCGCACTGTGGGTATTTTTTTTATTTACCTGACATCTTTGTGGCAGTCAAAAGGATTTAATTCTATGCAGTCTAACTGCTTGTTACTACTTGCTATAAAAAAAATACGGTTATGCCACTTGATTATGCAAAGATAATTAAAAGTTAAACAAAATAGACAGTAGGCATCTAGGCTTTTCCAGCTAAACCAGCTAAAACAAATCTCTGCGCAAGCTAAGACATACTCAGACAAAGCCTGACAAGTCCCGAGGCCTTTCAGAGTCAGTATGAGATCTATTACTAGCAGTGGTGATACTGTAGTCACAAGGCTACAGGGCGACAATGCAAAGCATATGCAATGCATATTTCATATGATGAGTAATTTGTTGTATAACCGTCTTAAAGAATTCTCAGCAGTCAGGAGATCTTTTAAATTAGTATGAAAGCCGACTGCGAAGCAATTGAAAAACATGATGGAGGTAGGGTAATAAGAGAAGGGCTCAAAAACTCTCTTTGCCATTTTTCAGCTTGCAGCCTGACTTCAAAGGCAATAGACAGAGGAGGTATGCATCATCAAAGTTATGTTTTATTTAAACAGGAAGCAAACCACCCCATTTGTTATAAAAACTTGATCTAAAAAAACTTACTAATATTGGCTCAAAAGCAGGGCACTAAGACAAAAGCAGAGTAAAGAATAGAAAACTGAATACAGAAAGACTAGAAATGCTTGAAGGCAGGACAGCAGAGCATGGGGAGCAGGTCACTAGCTTTCAAGCTAGCTTTAGGACAAGATCCAGAAAAAGATGGTAGTTATGCAGACAAAATCACAGATCTGGTGACCAGTCTGTGTCTGCTGGACCTTTGATATGGAAAAGTTGTGAGTCTTAATGCTAAAAAAATGTAGGTGAAGATTGCATTTACATATTATTTTGTCATGATGTTTCCAGTTTTATAATTGAAGCTTAACCTTAGAACTCCGTGGAATTTGTTTTTACCCTTTAGTTTGTCTGAAACTGCAGATGAGTCTGAGTGGGGTCGTTATGAGTGCTCCTCTTTAGAGAAAATTGTTCTGGAAGAGAATTGTTTCCTGCTGTGTTGAAAAGTTTAATACATGTTCAGTGTTTCCAGGATTTTGAGAAGAGTTATGCCCTGCAAAGTGTCTTTTGTACTGTGTGCAGGTGTCACAGAGAAAGCCTTGCAGTCGTAAGCAGACCCTCAAGTGTCATATTAGCCCTACATTTTCTAATCCTAAGTAGCCCTATCCTTTTAATACCCTAAAGGGATTAAAAGTATTGATGATGGGTTTATGTGTATGTCTCCATTCATCATGATTTTCAGCATCTTAATCTGCCTTATGGGCTTTTTTGTAACTTAATTTCAGCTGCAGTCTTTTCACAGGTGTGTTAAACCTAAATTAAATTACTAGGTCTCTAATGGAAGTAGTCTTAAGTGTGTCTTGTGTAATTGTAGGCTTAATTTCTCTTTATATACTGAAATATATAGATGCTGTTATGGCTCTGTGTGGAAGGAGAACTAGAAGCTTTGGAAAGAAGAGATCGGAGGTAGCATAGGAATGAGCAGGAAATTCCTACTGAGTAGTTTGGAAGTCTTGCATGCTGCTTATGCTGAGTTAATTTGGTATAAAATAGCAAAGCCACCTTTGTTGTACAGATCCCTGAATTTCAGAGTAGATAATAGTATCACAGGAACAAAAGCAGTGCTCCATAGAATACTGTTTCCCATTCTTTATATGCATGTGTACTCTTGAAATTTTAACTTTCTCAAGCAATGGATTTCATTTGTTTTCTTGATGCTGATTACAAACTCTCAGGATGTTGGGGTTCTTTTCGTTTTCAACACATGATGAAACTTGAATCTTACTTCACCATCTGCAACATACAGAAGTTCTGAATTGTTTTCCTCCTACTGTAGATTTATACCTATGTTTGGTTCCCTCCTATTTTTTTCATTGAGAAGACCGGAATTTTCTTTCTCAAATTAATAAAGCCATTTAAAGATAGTGCCCTAGAGCAGATAAGATATGTTGTTGAAATTATTGTTCTCTGAAAGCCTTCCAGTGAAACCATGTTTTCAGTAAAATGGGGCATGTCTGGATTGAGAGGAGCTCTGTTATTATAAGACACCTTTGTGTTCAGTAGTACATTTGAACCTGTATTTACAGTGTAACAGTGGATCAACTAACAGATATTATGGGAAACAGCTTATCACCATAGGCCTGGGGATGGAGGGAGAGTGAGCCACATGTTTCTTCTTCACCTACAGATGAGAATCAGCTAACCAGACTGCACTAAAGGAGTCACATTTTAGCCAAAGTGTAAATGGGGCAGATGTGCATACACAAGACAGTTGGTACCACTTAAAAATAAAACTCACACCTCTTGTATCTGAAAAAGTCTAACCCAGAACACTGAGTTTTGATATGTTTTTATTCTTTAGGTTAGCTGATGTCCTATGAATTGACTCTTAGTTTGCCTCCCCAGACAAGTTAAAAAATTATCAAGAGAATTATGAAATTGTCCTCTTTTGTCCAAATATATGGTTTCTTTTATAGGGGCTCATGACCTTGAGTATGGGTTTGAAAGATCTAATATAGAAAACACATTACCTTATTGAAATGCAGTAATGTATTTCTCCATAAGCGTTCTGCTGGTGGAGGGAAGCCTAAAGTCTCTTGACTTCTTCCTGTACCAATGGGATGAATTGTGAAAGTCTTGCAGGTGATTCATCGTGGGTTTCTACAGACTGAACTCCTTTGTTCTGACTTCACAGTGCTTATGAAGACACCAGTGTTAAGAGTTTTTCTGTTTTGACTCATGGGATTTTTTTCAATAAAGACAGGAAACAGAATCAGAACAGAACATATTTACTTTAAAAGGGTTTGTTTTATTTATAGACATGTTCTTGAAATATTAATATGGGGAAAATGTTGGAGAAAGTTTAAAAAAGCAGAATAATACTGAAGCTAACATTTTCTGCATGATTAAATAATTTTTAGGTTTCTGAGATGCTGGCTATAAATATGTGATTTATTTCAAGGAAAGCAGGCAGTAGTAGCATTTAATAGTTCCTTATCTAAGTTCAGGTAATAAAAAGCATTTCTAGTCTTGCTATAAGACCAAATGCTGCCTCTGAAATTAAAGACTGGTAGTTCTTAGCCTTCCTCAGGAATTCCTGTGTATTCTCCTATCATTTTTCTGTCATTGTTAATTATACAAAGTTTAAGATGAATGTGACAGAACTTGGTCTTGAAGCTTTGGAACCCAGTTATTAAATAAAAATTAGCTATTTAAATGCTGTGAGGACTGAGAATGTGTGTAACAGTTTTCCTAAAGGTCTTTAAATTACATTTAAACTTAAGTATCATTGTGTACAGACCTTTCTGAGTGGTAAGATTAACTGTGAGAGTTCTCCAAATTAAAGATTGCTGGGTTAGAGATTTAAGAGAATTCAGTGGCAATATCAGATCCTTCAATATTACTGAAATAAATTTTAAGAGTGTATCCTGCAGGTTTTATAAGTCCATGACATAAGTCTTTTTTCTTAAGTCTCAGTATCAGTAAGTTGGGAATGATAGAAAATGATACATCAGAGGTGCTGAAACATGAAGGTGCCAAGGTAGTAATAAACTTTCTGCCCCAAAGTCAGCATCTACCAAGGGAGGCTATCAAAGGCTAAAATGGGATAATATTCTAGTTGTCATGCAAAGATACTGAATCAGAGAATCACATTAGCATGGGAGGACCTGGCCTTTAATGAGAGGCTCTGACTACAGAAAGAAAAGATAGGGCATATCTCTAGTGGAAAGCGTAAGGGAAGTATATCTCAGTTGAAAACTCAGAATTTTGTATCTTACCCAATGCAGAGTAATTTTATATGGCAGACTTTGCTTGAGTTTTATATGTAAAAACTCTTATTTTGAACATGGAAACTGTTGTTGCTGACCTGCTGCATTCTTCTTCTTACTGAAATTACCCAATTTTGTGCTGCATATCAGCATCCTGTGAAGCCGTGTTAATAGAATCGGTCTGAAAACCATATGCTGTATTTCAAACTATCTTTTTTTCTGGGAATATAAATGGCTAGAGACCTTATAAAATGTGTCTGACAATCAGGGAAGAGAAAGTCAGACTAACTCTCATGGGTTATATTGAAGCTGATCCATTCAAAACTATGTATTATGGGAACAATGAACTAATACTTTTTTTTTTACTGTAAATGTTAAATGTATTAAGGTAAAAGACATGCAGGCAGTGGAATGCGAAGCAGAAATATCCTTTTCAATTTTTTTTGAAAAATCACAAATGGAAGAGCTGTCAGTGGTTTGTGTGCATTCATATTGGAAGTGTTATGTAGGGGAATAGACAGGCATCGGCGACCGGAAGATCACGGGATGTGACGAAAAGATAGACTCCTCCCCATAGGAGTGGCAGGAACAGGAAGTGCAAGAGCTATATAAGCGTGTGACGCAGCTAAATAAACGGACATTTTGTATCCATCATATTGATGTCTGTGCACCGCTGTCCCCAGGGTGGGTAGAGCCCTGCGTCCCGGAGATATGCGGCCCAAGATAAGTTCTCCCGTAGAAGCGTACAGCAACAGTGTTAGAAAAATAATTTTCCACTGATGACTCCTTTTTTGTATCAGCAGTGCTAATTGTTTAAGATTGTAACTAATCAACACTAAATGTTCTAAAATTTTCAACACTTGCTGCACCTAGCAAGCTTTGGTTTCTTGAAATAAAAGATTTATTTCTGTCCGTAAGAACTTTTTCTAAGTGCAGAAAGAACAGATATGTATTTCTATGCTCTTAGAAGTGCTTTGTCTATGAAAGTACAAAATTGTACTTTGAAATTCCAATAAGTGTCAACTTCTCAGACAAAGAAATTTTACTGTAAATACAGAATATGAACCAGTAGGTCAGCAAGATGTTTTTTAAATACTCAATACATTATTGATGCGAATTGTTAATAGTTAGGTTTCTGAAAATCTCCAGAATATACTGAATCCAGAAAATCATACTATTGTAAAAACAAAGAAAAACACTTTTGAAAAATAAAACTTAATGAAATAATATTACTAAAAAACTCATGAACAGAGTACCAGCGTACTGTTGTGTCATTGCTATCCAGGATTTTCTCTTTATGGAATCCTTTTGTGGCTCTGCTGCCCTGAGATTACTGCTTTAGGTTGTTGTACGTATGCAGAGAAAGTTCATTCTTTGCTCTTGAGATTATTTGTTGTATAGGTGATGCTCACTGTATGTCTTTGCCAGCTGCATTATTTCTTAAAACATCACTTAAACTCCACCTGTTGTTATGGTATTGCGATGTGCTCAAAGGTACTGGGTACGTGATGATTAAAGGATTGTTGCTTAGTTATGCAGCAAGTGAATCATATATCCCAAATGCTGGCAAAACACGTTACAAACAATATCTAGAAAAAACATGAAAGCTACTGTGCATTTGAAACACGTTTTGGCTTCATAATAAGTCTAAAGTTCTTCTGTTCAATCAGCGGCACTCTGAGGTCTCTGCTCCTGAAAGCAATTCGAAGCCATAGGAATTCTGCTCTCGCAATCACATCTCTTGTACCTGAGGGAGGCTAAAGCTGACTGTCTCTGTAAATTACATTGGTTCTCCTGCACTCGGTGTTTATTGTTGTTCTTTTTTTCCTTGACAAATGCTGCTTTGATAAATTCAGTTTGGCAGGCATGCTCGAGGAAGAGTCTTTGTATTTATCTCTCCTTTATATACCTGATTTATTTTTCTTAAAATCAACCACTGATGTCATTCCCAGTATCCTCTCTCACTCTATCAAATTACTCCTGGTAATATACATCAGCGGTAACTGATTCTTTTCAACTTAATGCTGGGTTCCAATCATAGCCAGCTATCTGAAGGGAAGCTGATTTTTCAACAGTATCAAACAGTACTGTTGAAGCTAGAAGCGGTTAGTAGTGCTGCAGCGTGTGTCAGAGCACATCTGGGCTTCCTGTGTCTGGTTTTGGGTGCCCCCGTATGAGAAAAACATTGCAAGCTGGACAGAGCCCAGAAGGCTTTCTGGGTGGTGGCTTGCGGTGTGAGGAAGGACCGGGGGATCCGTGCTTTTTGTCCGGCAGAGGAGAAGGCTAAGGGTGGGCAGGGGGTGCCTGGTGAGTGTCTTCCACTCCCTAGTGGGAGGTTTTGAAGAAATTGGAGCCAGACTCTTCTCAGACATGCGTAACAAAAGGACCAGGGACAACAGGCACATTGCAAGAAGAGAAATTTTGTTCTAATGTTAAGAAATCTTACAGCAAAGATGGTGACACACTGGAGCATGGGCCCGGAAGGCAGAGGATACTTAGCGTTTTAAAAATAATTTATTAGTGTGAAAAACATCTCACAAAAGTTGTAATCAACCTCAAACAAATAGTAACTTTAAAATTTAGTTTACTTAGAATTTATTTTTAATTGATCCTTGATGAGGTGCTTTAACAAAGGTAGTTGGACAACTTGTAATAAAATTGTGCAGTACCTATGGTAGTACACTTAGGGACTAAAATTTCTTCTAGGTTCTGTGACTGATAGGGCCTTTTCATTTTTTCATGAGGAAATAGCCTTGGTGAGGCTTTTAATTTCAGGCTGTAGAAATCGTGTTCCTTCTCCTCTCTCTTACAAAAGAAAAAAAAAGACAGTTAACAATATTTTATTAAACTGGATTTGTTTTCTATGGCTGTTGACTTTTAGTTAGGGTTATTAGGAGAGTCTTTCAAAAAAACCTGTGTCATAGGAACCCAGTTGAATGCTTTCTGGTAAGGACAAAATTAGACTATACTCAAAAAAGAGTGATACTGGTCATGTGTTAAAAACTCGTGGCTATATTCTAGGCATGCAGGAGTTCCTATGCTGTTGAAATAAAATGGTAAATAACTACATTTCAGTATTGAGAGAATGTGATCATTTTGAGGAATAGCAGTGCAAGCACACAGTTGAAGATGCTTTAATTATCTTAAAATGTGAGTCTACAATTATACTCTGACTCCCAGAGATCTTTTCTCTTTACTTCTGAACACATACATGGACTTTCAATCCACAACGATAGGGGATAATTTCTCGCCTTCATATTAATGCTTAATTATGCTTAGAGGCTGGAATATGTTTCTGTGCCAGACCACGGAAGGGAAGTAAGTAAAATTTAAAAAAGAGACATCAAGCCTCATCTCCAGTTACTTTGTAGTGTGTCCTGTCATTAAGCTAAATGCAACAGCATTTATGTCAGGGAAAATTTGGAATTTTCTGTTTTGTTTTGTTTATTTGTTTATTTGTTTTTAATGTCATTCATCAGGTGGAAAGGAATGTTGGAGTCAGATTTGTGTCCATGACAGAATTTACACCCCTTCTGGCATTTCTGGACCCCACTATGGGTTGATTGTCTCTTGGATTCCGCAAAGTGGTCTTAAATGAAACTAGGGGTTAATGAAAATGAATCTGGCAATGACTTAAAAGATCAGGAAACAAAGTCAGAAATTGAGTTAGATCCAAGAAATGTATAGTCCAGTATTGAAAACTTTGTAGCAATGTAAGCCGGGTAGGGGAGAGGTGAGGGAGGGAAAGCAGCTCCTTCCAGTCCATCAGAATGAGTTCTGTCAGTTTTGGCTGGTTAAAGAAAGATTGATTAGTTTTATGATTGGCTTCAGGTGCTGAGTACTTCAGCACTCCAAGATGCCTTTCAGATTAACTTGAAAAATGTTTAGAAGCTAGAGGGTGTGATATGTAGTGGAAGGAGGTGGGTTCTTGTTCTGGTGATCTGGCAATGAGTGCATTTTTATCCAAAACTGTAGCCCAAATGTAATCCAAATTTGATGCATTCTAAATTGCTACAGAACAGCTGTGCTAGGTAAGGTTATATGCAGCCTCCAAGAGTGTGCCTCCAACGGCAGCCAACAGTGAATGTCTGGAAAAGTGACACTTGAATAAAATTAGGTGAGATTCATCCATTTTTCTTATGAGTTTAAAGATCTTTCAGGTATTGTCTGCTTGTACAAAATGCTGTCAGTGTTTTCCTTACAATTGTTCAGAGAGGAAGCCACTCCCATATCATATTTGTCTGATTTGTTTCTGTAGCAAGACTCAGCCAGCCATGCCTTAACCTGGCCAGCCTTTCTGATGGTAACTCCGTCTCTTCTCCCTATGGTATGAATGAAACCTAGGCTTGTACGCTGCTATCGTTACTGAGCTCTCCTCTTGTGAGTATCAGAGCTGGTTAGGATCATGTGTAAAATGGCACACTGGATCTAGGTCACTCCAACCCTACTGCAGTGTATGTAAAGAGGGATGCCATGGAACACGTTGCTTCTAGCAGTACTGCAGCACAGCACTGTCAATCAGAACTTACATGGGAGCCCGGCCATCGTCTAGCCCCAGTTATCAACTAAGCACCACCCAGCCACTCACTCACTCCCCCCGCCCCTGAGGGATGGGGGAGAGAATCAGAAAGGCCACAGTAAGAAAACTCATAGGTTGAGGTAAGAACAGTTTAATAATTAAAATAAAACATTAATGGTAGTAATATTAATAAGAATTAAATAAGAATTAAAATGAAAACAATGAGAGAGAAAGGTGAAACCTTGGGACAAAGGAAAAAAAAAAAGTGTTGCAACTGCTCACCATCAGCTGACCTACGCCACTGGTCCCCGAGCCTCAGTCGCTCCTTACCTGGGCCAACTCCCACCAGTTAATATACTGGGCATGACATCATACGATATGGAACATCCCTTTGGCCAGTTGGATCAGCTGTCCTGGCTGTGCCCCTGGCAGAGCACGGGGGGCTGGAAAAGTCCTTGACTAGTACAAGCACTATTTAGTAACAACTGAAACATCAGTGTGTTATCAACATTATTCTCATAGTAAGTCCAAAAGACAGCACTATGCCAGCTATAGTGAAGAAAATTAACTCTATCCCAGCTAAAACTGTGACAAGCCCTTATATCTACCGTCATTGCTTCTTGAACATTTACTATTAGTATTAAAGCTTGTTTTGGAAGAATAAAGCATTTAACAGAATTATTTTTTAACAATCTTCCATTGTTACAGCTGAGACACTTAGAATTTCATCATTTTCCACCTTACTGTTGAACGAGGCAGTATCTCCTGCCATGTAGATATGAATCCTTTGCAATAACAGTTAAGCAAAACAAAACAAAACTCCACAGCAAGACCCACTGTCTTGTACTGGGTGCCCAGCACTGGGCCCTGAAGTCCTGATGTATCTCACGAGTGCTGAGTAGATGGGACAGGTTACCTCTCAGGAGGCTGCTGGCTTTCTTTGCTGTAAAGGCATGTTGCTTGATCGTGATCATGGTCAGCTTGGTGATCACCAAGACCTCCCAAGTCCTTTTCTGAAAAGCTGCTTTCCAGCCGCTGAGCCACCTGGTGCCAGAAGTCATGAGCTTCCAGCCCCCTTCCTCATGGGACTCCCACCTGGATAATCTCAAATTTTGCCTGCTCCTTCTTTGTTACCTTGGAGGTTCAGGCCTGCAAAGCCACAGGGACTTGGAGGAGATGCATTCAGTCTCTTTCTTGTGACCTCTGATGCTGTCCAGGCTGCTTACTTCCTCTGTGGCACAGATTGTCCACCAGTGCATACCTCCTGCAGGCACTCTGAAGATAAAACTTTCCTGTTGTCTTCATCTCCTGGGAGGCTGAGACCGATACTGGTATTTCATACTAGTTTAAAGAAAGGTGAAGGTTATGTTTAAGACCCTGCATTGGAAATGTCAAGTGTTCTCCTGTCCTCTTACACTTGGTTTTTGGCTGCACGTTTAACCTTGTCTTTTGTCATGAACAATAATTATGAATGCATCTTTGCAAAATTTGACTTGTGATTTTGTGACTTTCTCCATTTATGAGTCTCTGAACTTGGTTAGATCCATTGTTTCTTGTGTTTTTGTCCTTGACTGAAATTTTACAGATTTCACAAAAACGCTGCTTAATTTTATTTGTTTTCTGTGGAGCTAGAAGCACTGTTGGTCACAGTGCTGGCTGCTATGCAGGCCAAGGAGGTTTTCGAATTTAAAGACTCCTTTCTCAGAAGGGTAACTAACAGGTTGCTGGATGAGAGGAAATGTCAGTTATTCCACCACAGTACAGAAGCCCAATAGCTATGAGCTGAGGAGATATCTACTGTGGCTTGAAAATAAGCTTCCCCATTCATGTAAAATTAAAAAACAGCAAATAGTAAATAATCTGAATTTATATTACAGCCTGTTTTCCTGTGGCATCTGGCTGATATTAGGTTCTACTCTTCTAAATCCATTTGTTAGGGTAGCCTGCAGCTATGAGGAGAAATTGAAGTTCTGTAATGTTATTTGATAAGAGGTTCATGCCTTTAATTCCACAAACTGGAATAGCTGACCTGTCTGTAGAGGTCAAATAATACATAATGCCAAATAATAAATCTTATCAAGGATGATAATTGCTATCAGCTTTCGTTTATAAATATATGTGTTCACTAACATGGCTAGAAATTTTTTAAATTAGAAATGCCTTTCAGTGAAGAGACTTTTGGGGCATTTTGTTTCCATGCATGAGAAATTAATTGGGTAATTTTACAATGGCGTATAAAGATTGTGATTCTAATGTAAGCTAAGAATTCTTGGCTTTTGTAGTTCAGATGTAGTGTTTAATATACTCAAAGTTCCAACTATGCATTTTTGCACTCCTATTCAGTCTGATAGTCCTTTACATGGATATCCACATTTCTGAATGGGCAGCCAGCTTCTGAGGAGAGGCTGCGCTGCTGAGAGGCTCTTTACCCTACTTTCTGATGAGTAGTATTTTGGAAACCTGGGTCCAAGTACATCTTTTTAAAAGATTAATAAAAAAAAATCTTGCCTTCTTACACGGTGATACTAGGAAAGAAGTGCTTCAGGCAAACTAGGGCAATAGGGAAAGGCCAGCTCCTTTCTGGGAGGTTTCAGCCATGCAGACATCCCATTTGTTACCTTACAATCAACATGATGTGAACAGGGAGTAAGATGCTCATAAATTCAGCCAGTCCATCTAAGCAAAGATTGTACTGTTTGAAGGTGCCTGTTCTATGTGTTTGAATACTTCAGTGCTCTTTGTATTATTGAACATGCCACGTTTTTCCTACTGCAGCACACAATGGTCAAAATACCACCCTCCAAGTGTATTAAATGCTGTGTTTCGTTTCATCAGCTATTGCAGTATTTGCTTTCAGGCATAGTTTATCAGTGATACTCACTGTGTGTTTCCCAAATGTGAGTGAAAGTACATGTTAAAGAAACATGAAAATGCAGTATTTTAAAGTTTATTCTGCCATGTGAGAGGCAGAGGGACTTCATAGCTAAAGTCTGAATGTTTTTTATTTGATTGCCTTGTAATCTGAATCATCTTTAGGGATAGTCACTGTACATTGGGGCCAAGGCACCCTGTTCTTCCTTTCATGGAGGATTTTCCCAGGACAGAATATTAATCAATTATGGCATTTAAAATGGAGGTGAATAATTTTTTTCTCTAAAAGCTAGTTTGCAAACTGTTTACTAATTCAGATCAAGTTAGGCAGGAAAAGGCATAGTACACAATTATAAAAAGAATCTTTAGGCTTAGCAGATGTGAATTCATGGTAAAAGGAAATGGCAACTGAAGTCACTAATTTTGGTTTTTTCCTCTTGCCAGAGATACATAGATAAAGTATCAGGAGGAACACATTTCTTCCCCTCTACTACATAAAGGGAAAGTGGCAAAAGTGCAGAAATTGTGTTTATAGAACTGCTGTTCTACAGAAAGGGTAGCTTGAAACTCACCAGTTGTAAGATGAAGTCTAGGAAATTATTGCCCTTTCAGCAAAAGTCTAGAAGATACCTGAGAGGCAAAATTAAATGTACTTGGTGCTTGCAGTGTCTCTATCTCTTCATGTCATCAGCTTGTGTTTCATCAGGTTTTATAAAATGGCAGTTTTCTAGTAGTGTTTCAAAAGTTCTACCACATTATCATCATCCCAGGCCACATTATGATCTCTGTAAATTGTTCCAGAGTCCTTTTATCCTCGACCTATAGATCCCCAGCATTGAAAAATGCCCACAGTGGAAAATACAGAGTGGTAAACTGGGGTGGATGCTCCCTTGGTCTTCCCTAGGCAATTCCCATTCAGCTTTGCTATTTTTCCTTTTCATATAGATGTGTTAGAAAATGGCCAATTAGAGAACTGACATCCTTTCTGTCTCAAAATCTAACAAGGAAAGAGTTATGATAAGATTTTGCTCTTCTCTGAAACCGTTCTGTAAGTTCCAGTGTTGCAGGTGTGGTGTTAAATCCAGTAAATCCAGTGTGATTCATAAGTTTGAGATGGCAGAAGATGCTGCTGACTTGTCAGCTTTCCCTTGCATAGCTGAAACTGGCTCTCATTTGTAGTTACTATTGGTTAAATGGAAAACCACATAGATTTTCACAAATATCTTATGCAATGTATATGCAAGAATATATTTTCAGTAACACTTCTGGAGCTTGATGTGTATGGCTTTTGCATGTGAATTAAAATACCAAGATATTTACTCAGGGCTATGCATACTGTATTTCAGTGTATATTGTTAGAGATAGGAAATACATAATCACAAAAAGTGAACGTTCAAAGAAGTAATTTTGTATATGATGCCTTCCTGTGTATTCTTTTAAAAATAATCTCTAGTACCATACTGCTTTTCAGTATTTCTAAGTATTTTTTTTTTCCTCATTTCAACTGTTAACACCCTGACATTTGTCTCAAGCAAAGCTAAAATTTTTAAGGCCTTTTCCTTATTGCTTTACATGCATAAGCTCCATCAGAAATACTATTATTACTAAGGGAATAGTGCCAGTTGATTGTTTCTTGGAACTGAATCCGCAAGGGAATAGGCACACTGCTCTTGCCCATCCTCATAAAGGCAGTGATTGTAATGCACTTGCAGATATTGTTTTAGTTTCTTTATGGAAGAAGATAAAGTAATTTTGTATTGCTTTGAATGTAAACAGTTGATGCTTTAAGGTTAATGTTATGGTGTGGGTTTGCCTAATTATAAGATACACGCAGAGATGAGAGTTTTCACCGGTAGAGGGTTCTGTGTTTGCATTGCCTTGGAGTAGAGGACAACATTGCGTAAAATAATCTCTGCATTGTTGCTGTGTGAAGTCTGTTCAAATTTCAGGCAAAAGGTATACTATGCAGAATTAAAGGGTTTGAAATTGGACTGCTTTGTCTTCATTCAACCAAGGCATTTTATTTGCAAATATTCCCCTTCATTAAGTAACAGCTGTATGAGTCCAATGAGTGCAGTGCCTTCGATTTAGATTTCCAGTGTTCCATTGTTCTGAGGCCTGATTTTGTATTTAAAGTCTTCCCTGAGAGACATGAGAAATTAGAAACTGAAAGTAAAGTGTGTAGGGATTTAAGTAAATTAGCAGAAAGCTTCTGAAAGCAGCGTGTACGGAAGAAGTATATATATCTTACATTTTGGTATTTGGTATTTAACAACTTACTTGATTTTTAAGTAAAACACTTCTTTTACTATTTTATTCTTTCAATTTCCGCCTTTCTAAGCAAGAAAATTAGTATGTTTAGTGCTAGGAAGTCATTACTCTGAAGGCAGCCAATCAAAAGTGTGTAAAAGCAAAACCATGTTTGCCTCTTTGTGTTAACCCAGAATAATTGTATTCCCTTAAGGCATGACTTAATTTACATGAGTGAATGTTACAATAAATAAAGCAAATGTACTATAAGTAGTGCTCTTCTTGCATCTGAATGGCATTTTTTTTTTAGTATATAAGTATATATACTTACATACTTTGAGTTTATAAGTACATAAGATGTTTTTTTGAATCTGCTGGTGTTGCAGATGAACTGAAATGGCACATAGCTTCATCATGATGAGCTGCTTGTATCTCATCATGTCTGAACAAATGTAGAATATCAGTTGGTAGTTTTTAATTTCATGCAAATAGGTTAGATTATTCAATTTTAACATCTGAAATGTATAGCTAAACATGTTCTTCCATTTATCCTGATGGACATCTGTCTCTAGGCTGCATGTGCTCAAGGATAGTTGCTGATAGGGGCTGCTGGACACATCAGTTAAATCAGTAAGTGTCCTAACATTGTCTTGTCTTGACAATGCAGTTTACTTTTTCTGTGGGAAATGCCTGGAAAAGATAGTAATCTGTAATTCATCCTAGTTATCTGCAGCTGTGATCCTGCTCATGTTTCATTAATCCCTCCTGTTGCATGTTTTCACATTTACTCGCATAGGAGGACAGTGTGACTCTCTCACTCTTCGGTCAAGCTTTGGCTTATATGTCCTTAATTATATGTCCCTAACTACCCCAAATACCTGTCTTTATTCAGTAACTCCTCATTCTTCCTTTTTGACGAAATTGGGCAGAGGATAGTGCATGGTTGGAAGTGAACAGGGACACCTAACAGTTTCCTTAAATCATAATACTGTGTGTGTCTTTTTTTTCCCCCCTAAAAACCATTTACTGGAGGAGAACAGATAATCTATTGAAAACATTCAAGTTCTAGTTCAACTTTCTTAAAGGATTTTCTGCACTGAAGAAGAACATAGGAAATATAAAAGAATGACTGATTTTACCTAAGATAAGAATTCCAGTTATGCTGTGTCCTGAAATTGCATCTTGATAGTTTCATTTAATGCTCCTTATGTTCTGCATTATGAGAGTGAGTGACTAATCCATACCTTGGTAGTGGTGAACAGGAAAAAGATTAGTCACTCATGCTAAGGTGGTGAATAGCAGTTTATGATTTGATTATATTTTCCTTCAGCTGTTGCTTTTCCCAGCTGAAGAATCTTAGTCTATTTAGGGGGTTTTTTGGTGTGCAGAAGCCATTTCATTGCCTTTGTTGCCCTTCTGGCTACCTTTTATAGTTCTACTGTGTTGTTTTGGGGATGAAGCACCAGAACTAGTGCATCAGTCCAAATACAGTACATTTTGGATTTATTCACTGGCCTCCTGCTTCCAGTAACTAAATTCTTGTTGCAGCTGAACTTCTTTACCTTGGTAGCTTACTGGGTTTGGGGGTTTGCTAGTCCTTTGCTGGGAGCCTCCTTGCTGGATTTCTAATATCTCCTCTTCAGTGACAGAAGAGAGAGAAAAAAACAAAAGAAGGGGTAAATGTGTGCATTTCAGCTTGGTGCAGTCATACAGAAACATTCAGAGCATTTAATGTTCTCTGTAACTTGTATAGTTACAGCTTATTTGGAAAATAGTTACAGTGATAGTGAGTTTATTCATATCAAAACAAAAAGCGGTGGGGGTGTTCCTTGATTCTGATTTTTAAATCATACTGAATTAAAAAATAGAAGCAGCAGAGTGCCTTTTATCACAGAACAACTGTTGAAAGTTTGGTTATCTTTTTATTTACCTGTTCTGGGAAGATTCCAGGCATTGTTGAATGCTCCTAGGGGTGGGTAAATAAATAAATAAATAAATAAATAAATATATAAAAGAGAGGTTATAAGGGAAGCTTCCACCCCAGGAAGCTTCTGCCAGGAAGACCTGCCACACAACACTGAGCAGTTTTGTTTGGAGGTCTGTTTAGTGTAAACCTTAGCTACTTTCTAACAAATTGGTGTGGCAGCCTGTCATTCTAGCTGGAAAGCAGCAGTAAGGAACACCAAGAGTAAATAAAAGATTAGTCTGAGTTGTCTTTCGTATGATGGGTGATAATCATTGATTCTGATCAACAAAGAAATTTCATTCTGGGTTTCCCAGATGAGAGCTTATAGAAAAATTTATGTACTGATATTCTTAGTATTTCTAGAGATAAACTCATCAGATTTTCTTTTCATAAACTTTCATGAGTAAATAGGTCATTTATAATCACAAGTATTTATGAATGAATAAATGCCTGTTTGTGAATTCAGTGTACTGATCTAAACATGGAATTGCAGTAATTTATGCTGTTACTATAAAAATAGTCATATAATAATGAACAATGAACTCTGACCTCAGCCTATGGAAATCAGGCTTATTAATTCATTTGTGATGTTCCTGCATAAAATTTTACTGCATAAGATCTTGTTAATTCTTTGTCAAGCTTATTTTTTAAGTGCCCCAATCTGCTGTGCTTTTTACAAGCAATCCCCTCAGCTGACGTTGCTGCATACACTTTTAATGTTTCTGTATGATGAGGTACACATAGAGAAACACAGAAGACTTTCTAATTTTGTTAGTTCTTCTCTGGAGCAGGGGACTTCCATTCTCATTTTCATGTTTCCTGGGCTGGGACTGTCACATTCCTCTCATTTCTTCACAGTACCTGATTCCTCCCACCTCGGTCCCTCCCTTTTGGTTAAAATTTGAAAGGCACAATGGGATTTTTTTTGTTTTCTGGTGATTATTTAGGTTTATGGTGGTATCTGTCTCAGTGTATGCTTGGGGAATCTCTGCAGGTGGTACAGGTGGGAAATCCTCTCCGGAACGGCTGCTGGTTGAGCCACCTCAATATCCCCCGCAACACCTTGTTCTCTCCAAATCTGATGCTTTCCTTGGGCTCATCCAGCTGCCTGGGTCCTTAGACATGAGATATGGGAATCAAACCTGGGGTGACTTATATAAGGGTATTCTTAGATCTATTTGGTGCTTTAATAATTTAAAGGCTTTTTAGAAGCTATTAGTTTCTAAAAACAATTTAGGTGATCTCAGTGATTTAATATGCTGCCTCACTGAGCACATTGTGCATGTACTATACTCGGAAAAGAGTGTACATCTTCAAAAGAAGGCCTTTTATTTATTTTTTTTCATTAATGAAGTAAAATGATTTCTGGGAGACAATATGTTCCCCACCACTACCACCAACTAATTTTTTCCTTATGTTTCATTCTTTGTTAACTGGCATATTTATATGCATTTTATGCTTTTGTAGACTATTATTTTGCAAGTACTTGCATGAATTTAACAGAATACTTGATATGTTTATATATATGTATGGCTGTGTGATTGTTCATAATAAACTATATATAATATTAATATAAATTGAATAATAAGCCAGTTTTAAGACTAAGGGCATTTCTCATATGTAGGAGAAATATGGTACAAGTTAATGTTTTTGAGATGAGGCACTGTATTCAATAAGGATGAAATAATCTAAATGGCTTATTCCCACTTCTGTTGAATCTGAAGGCAGTTAAACTTCTTGGGATTTGACCGTATCCTTGGACATACACAGCCAGTCAACATTTCCTCAGCCGTGGGGCCTTTTTGGTGACACAGGCTTTAAGCCTTGTGCCAGCACCCTGGTGCTTTTGTGATTTGTCTGGATAATCACTTCCATTATCAGTCACCTTACAAATGCTGTTTGACCAATGAAATCTATTAAAAAGTTAACTAATGTTTGGCCGTATCTCCTCAAAGGAAACTGTAATGACTGTTCTGAGTACTCTTTAGTCTTGTTCATGAAAATCTTCTCTGAGGCATAAGAAGCTTTGCAGAGAAATAAACCCAGATCATAGTATTTTCCAATATAGTACTAAGCCATCATTTCTACAAGTAGAAGTACAATCTTCTATTAATCATTTTTCTCTCATTCTGTAAGAAAACTCTTAGCAAAACACTTAAATTGACAAAATTTTTTCACTGGTGTGTGAACTGGCATAATTATGTGGCTTCTTTATAGGCAGTTACTAAGGCCTTGAAGGTGAATAAAAATAATCCAAGTGATGTGTTATATGCAAACTTTTACATAGCACAGCCAACTTTCTACAGCCATCTTTTCTATCTACATAAAATTCATATAATATCTATTTATTATCTTGATTTCTGTAACATACTGTCACTCCCAAGACACCATATTCTAATTAAACTTGGTATAAACTTAAAAGAGAAGTTATGCAGCAGTAGGAAGAAAAACAAGTAATTACAAGCAAGACGAAATATTTTGTGTTTTTTGGGGATTTTTTTGTGATGTTCATGTAGTCAGTCAAAAAATTAATATCAGAAATCACAGAATGGTAGGGGTTGGAAGGGACCTCTGGAGATCATCTTGTCCAAGCCCCTGCTTGAACAGGCACACCCAGAGCAAGGGGCACAGGAACGCATCCCATCAGGGTTTGAATCTCTCCAGGGAAGGAGACCTCACAGCCTCCCTGGGCAGCCTGTTCCAGTCACTCTCACAGGAAGGAAGTTTTTCCTCATATTTAAGTGGAACTTCCTGTGTTCCAGCTTGTGCCCATTGCCCCTTGTCCTGTCACTGGGCACTACTGAAAAGAGACCAGTCCCATCGTCCTGACACCTTCCCCCTAGATATTTATAAGCACTGATAAGATTCCCCCTCAGTCTTCTCTGCTCCAGGCTGAACAAACCCAGGTCTGTCAGCCGTCCCTCATAAGAGAGGTGCTCCAGTCCCCTGATCATCTTCATCGCTCTCTGCTAGAATCTCTCCAGTAGTTCCCTGTCTTCCTTAAACTGGGGGGGGCCCAAAACTGGACACAGCACTCCAGATGTGGCCTCACTAGGGCAGAGCAGAGGGGGAGGATAACCTCCCTCGAGCTGCTGGCCACACTCCTTTTAATGCAGCCCAGGATACCGTTGGCCTTCTTGGCCACAAGGGCATGTTGCTGGCTCATGATTAACCTGCAGTCCACCAGCACTCCCAGGTCCTTCTCAACAGAGCCACTTTCCAGCAGGTGAACCCCCAGCCTGCACCGGTGCATGGGGTTGTTCCTCCCCAGGTGCAGGACCTTGCACTTGCTCATGTTGAATTTCATTCAGTTCCCCTGGGCCCAGCTCTCCAGCCTGTCCAGGTCTCGTTGGATGGCAGCACAGCCTGCTGGTGTATCAGCCCCTCCTCCCAGCTTGGAATCATCAGCAAACTTGCTGAGGTTACACTCTATGCCTTCATCCACATTACTGATGAATATGTTGAACAGGACTGGACCCAGCACAGACCCCTGGGGAACACCCCTAGTTATGGGGCTCCAACCAGACCCTGTTCTGTTGATCACGACCCTCTGACCTCTGTTTTTGAGCCAGTTCTGTGTCCACCACACTGCCCACTCATCAAACCCACCCTTCCTAAGCTTACCTATGAGGATGTTGTGGGAGACAATGTCAAAAGCCTTGCTGAAGTCAAGGTAAATGACATCCACTGCTCTCCCTTCGTCTACCCAGCCAGTCACACCATCATAGAAGGCTCTCAGGTTGGTCAAGCATGATCTCCCCTTGGTGAATCCATGTTGACTACTTCTGATAACCTTCTCTTCTTCTGCATGACTGGATGTTACCTCCAGGATGACCTGCTCCATCACCTTTCCAGGGATGGAGGTGAGGCTGACTGGCCTATAGTTTCCTGCGTCCTCCTTCTTGCCCTTTTTGTAGACTGGAGTGACATTGGCTACCCTCCAGTCCATGGGCACCTCTCCTCTCCTCCATGACCTTTCAAAGATGATGGAGAGTGGCTCAGCAAGAACATCCACCAGCTCCTTCAGCACTCATAGGTGCATCCCATTGGGCCCATGGACTTGCGAGGACCCGGTTTGCCTAGGTGATCTCTGACCCAACCCCCCTCAACTAAGGGGAAGTCTTCCTTTCTCCAGAATTTCTGTCTCACCTTTGGGGGCTGGGATAGCTGAGGGCCCGCCTTAGCAGTATAGACTGAAGCAAAGAAGGCACTCTGCAACTCTGCCTTCTCTGCACACTGTGTCACCAGGGCACCCACCTCATCCAGCAGCGGGCCCACAGTTTCCCAAGAAACAGTATTTAGTGGAAATATACCTGAGGAAGAGGAATCAGAAACAAGGTTGAGTTTGAACCAGTAAATGAAGATAATGGAAATACATTTAATCCTCTTATTTGGAAAGTACAAAAAGTCATTTTGTATGTTTTAAACCAATAAATTTTAACTGTTCAAATTCTTTGGTGACTAGTTGTAAAATCTAAAAACTGTATTTTAGTACAATGTAACTTTTAGGGTATTCAGAAAAATAAAATTTGAAGACATTATTTTTCAGTACTGACTATATTTTTTAGAGTTTTTCTTACCCTTAAATAGACAGTTCTGTCATTCAAGGCAGCCAAATTCTTTTCTACAGGTTAGGATTCAGGAGTTAGTAAAAAACATGTTCCCAGAATCCTACCTCAGAACAAATCCTGGATTTGAACTCTGGGGTTGTTGGGATCAAAATAACTTCTTATTCACTGTTCTGTCCCCAAACCTGATTGACCAATGACTCAAGAGAAGCTGCAGTTCTGTTCCTTGGTAGGGTACCATTTGGTAGGGGATACCTTTCCCACCTCCTGGGTATCAGAGGAGAACTAATGGACAGTGCAGGAAGATGGCCAGAGCTGGGGCTTCCAGAGTCAGGGGCGAAAGTCTGCAAGCATTATGTCACTCTTGCTAATCCAGCATGAACCCTGGAGACTGAAGATTTTGCCTACTTATATTTCAGTTCATGTGAATGATTTTTTGATATTTGAAGTTGCTGAAAAGCTACGGTAAAGTCTCCTGCCTTCTTTATGCCAGTTGTCTTGATGGCAGCAGAGGCTTCTGTAGTGCAGTCACAGTGCAGGCCAATGGAGGAGGCTTTTCCACAGACATGGCTGCGTACCCCATGCAGCACAGACCACAGCGCAACAAAAGCTCCCTTTAACTGGCACCATGCTAGCTTGATCCTTGGCTTTGCTGGCAGAAGAGGTCAGGGCGGGGAGACCTGTCCTCAAGGTCTATCTGATGTGGTTAGGCCAGCAGAGCTTTATAGCATGCAGCTGGTCCAAAATGTGATGCCTATCATTACACTGTTGGCTGCAGGGTGGGCAGCACAGGGAGAGTGCTGGGCATAGCTGTTGCATGGGTCATGGTCCTACCTGACAGGTGTAAGTAGTGCTGGTACGGGAGCAGTGAATAAGGTAAGGTAGATGTTTTGGTCTGTGAAGGCTGCACAGTGCGTTTCACAGCCACTTTACATTCAGGTGGTGAACAGATTTTTGCATTTCTGACAGTAATGGATTCCTAAAATCCTCAGGAGAGTTTTTGTTAAGTTGTATTTTCAGATTAACATGTCTTGTAGAAGTTTTGCTCTTCAAAGTCTTCCTTCTGTCATCTTGCTGGTAATGTACTGGCAAAAGTGAGGAAGATTATATGGATATATTGTTAACTGGCTGATTTGTGTAGTATCATTACTTTCATATGGCTGTAATCAGTATATGACAGTTTCCTCCCTTCAGTCATTCTGCTTCTTTCAGTGTTTCTAGGTATGAGACGTCCAAGAGAAGCAGGAACGTTACACTCCTTCATGCAAAGATGCATTCTTGCATATTCTTCTTACTGTCTATTAGAAAGCAAGACTATTATCTAGCATTCAGTGATACACTCACTACTTCGAAGGTCATGACTTGTGTAGCTTTGAAGCATGGAGCAGTCTTATGACAGTCAGCATATTTCTTAGAGTTGGGTACTACTAATGATTACTGAGCTTTGAGGAATCTGAATTGTTCTTACGCTTTTACTTGCTATTTGGATGTTGCACATGCGTGGTACTATCGAATATGAAAATTTTAATGTCTGGTTTAATATTAGCAGTGCAGTTACTTTGGTACCTCACAGTGGTGCAATCTGGAATACTGATGTCTTGGCAACCATAGCAATTAGTAAATCTCCACGTTCAGATTTTATGAATATGAACGTAGTAGCTTTTGCCAGTGATGAGAACATGAGCTCAATGGAAAAAGAATTAATTTCATTATGCATATTAATGAAGTTATTTTTATTCAGTTTAGCTATAGCTGCTTTAAAAGTTGATCAATGTAAATGTCAGTTATGCTTTAAACTAACACGGTTTTACTTTTGCTTTGGCTCAAATGTTAAATATTTTGTACTGGATCCATGACTGCAGGAAAGCTGTTTGGCAAAAGATAACAGTGAAAGGTCTGAAGAGCAAATAGGTATCTGAAATGTCAGATACTGAGATCACAAAAACTGGGTTTAATTTTGTTCACATTTCTGATCAAAACAAGGTGGAGGATTAAAAATTGTGTGATAGAAGTGGACAGTGTAATGGACAGTTGCAATATCTGCAAATAATAGATTTCAAAAGATTTGACAAGGCAATGTGAGTCAGAAAATAGAATTTCATGTGATTTTCACTGAATGTTGCTCCTTTGATCAAAATACTTCATAGCTCATGGACTGAAGACAGATATGTCTTCATTTCTCGTAAGGAAAAGAAATTATTTCTCCCCTGACTTCTGAGATCACAAGAATTAATTTTCACCTCCTTTTTTGACAGAACGCACAAAATGAAAAGTTGGAGCATAGTGTCTGGTTTTAGTAAAAAATTTGGATAAGCCAATCTGCTTTTTTTCCGCTTTCTTTTTTAAAGTTTTCATTTTATTGAGAGGAGGAAGTAGATATATAAATGAGTTGAACTGGGCAGAAGGCTGGAAAGAAGTAAAACCTAAAATCCTTTTTCTTTTTTCCTTTCTTACTTACTAAAATCCTGTGTGTTTGAAAGCCAGAGTGCTTTGTTCCAGCCATCAGCTGGTCTTATAGAGATAGTACTGCTTGCTTCTTTTTGTAAGTAAACACATTAATCTGAGAGTGAGATAAACTTCGGTGTCTAGCTAAGCTGAGTGGTTTTGGGTTTTTTTTAAATTAAAGTCTAATATATAACTTTCTGCAAACTCTCCTGATTTATTATGAATACAACAAATAATTGCAACCTACCCTAAATATATATTATTCAGAAGATTAATTCCCACAGCCTGGATTTATTTATTTATATGTTCATTAACTCTCTTATATAAACTCTGCCCTTAGAGAGAAGAATTAAAGGTAACTCTACAGCTGTTAGTAGCAATGGAAATAACTGTGTTATTGGGGATTTTTTCTAATTAGGATTCACCCTCTGCTACAGCCCAGTGAGAAAAAACTCCCAGGTTCTAATGCTCTGCAGTTCTCTCTTCCACTCCACCAGTAAAAACTGTCAGCATGAATGAACATGTTGTGTATCTCCACAACATCTTGGCTCATGGATTCCCCTTGTTATTGCCTCCTTTATATCATAACGATGTTTTCTTTATTCCGTTTCTCTTTTTTTATATAGCAGTGCTATGACTTCACATTATACTTATTGGTTGTGAGGAACCTAGTTTTATCTGTGGAATCAGAATCTGATGTCATTGAGTAGAAACATATTGATTTAATTAAGAAGGGAACTAAGTCCATATTTCATTGTCTGTAATGTGGGTGTAGTTTTTTACAGGAATCCACTAGTCACAATGCTTAAAAGATTGTCTTTTAGCTGCCAGGACTCCATTTTGCCTATTAACTCTGTTTATCCTAATAATTCTAGGAAGCCTACTGCTACTAGATAATCTGAGTGTAACTGGGCTTTGTCCTTGCTAAGACTCTGAAAGACCTGAATATCGGCTGCCTCACTAGAGACAGAACATCCTTACTGCTTGCCTCAACCACTTTTATTATTTAAAAAAAAAAAAAAAAAAAGAGGTAAGAAAAACCCTAAAACCTCTGTTTTATACACACTGCTTATTTGGTGCTGCCACGCCTACCTAGATCTGCAGGCTGTCCTTTTTCAGTCTCAGACTGGCGTATACATTACTGTCGTGTTATTAGGTGTTATTAGGTCTACCTGTCGTAGTGAGTCCATCAGTAGGACACTATCTTTTTTTTCAGTCACTCAAAGTTGTGAAGTTAATTTTTTCTAGTTTTCATAGTAAAACTGGTCTACCTAAACATCTAAGTGAAAAATCCCACAGCTAATGCTTCTTGGCACCCAGTTTTCAACTGGTTTTTTAAAAATTATTTATTTGTTTTTAATACAAACAGAAAATGTGTTTCTCATTTTAGAGGTAGCACTACAGCATTTTTCTTTTATGGTGCATTAAACTATCATGGTTCTGGGATTTATATTTTTGTATGTCAGAGGTGCTAGAAATTCTGAGTTCTTTATATACCTGTGCATAAGGCAGCCCAAACAATTCAAGCTTATGAATAAGCTGAGCAATTTTTGTGCTTCATTACGTTTCTGCTGTGACTGTTTGTATATATGGATGCAACATGTGTACTTTTTTTAATATTTGATGTAATATGGACTTTGGAATGAATGCATATTTGTGCTGCATATTTGTTTCTGCTAGTCACTGAGATACCACACTGGTGTTTATTTTTTTTTCTTTGGAAAAAATGCTCACTACTAATTCTGATAGTGACTTAAAAACAGCTAATTAAGTTAGAGCTGCCTCATCTGTGTGCTGTGTAACCAATGAATGCATGGGTCTCAGTGCATCCTGGAACTCAGTGCCAGAAGCTGAATGATGTCTGAGAAGAGCTGTGCATGCTCAGATAGGTAGCATTGTGTTGGTTAACATGTAAAGAAAAGTTTACTTGATGGAGAATTTGTGAGCAATCTTATGTCAAGAGATATTTATGGTTTTATTACTCCTAGTTTAATAAGAGTTACGGATACCAGAGCACGTTCACAGTTTTCTGAGACCTTGGAGCAAGCAGGGGCAGAGAATTCATAGTGTATAATTTAGATAACCTTGAAAATGGACAACGAAGTGGGTATAGAGACATGATAGCTTCAGAAAGTCCAAGTGATTTTGACACAAATTGTGTATCCCTTTATTAACTTGCTCTATAACTTGCTTGTACTGCATGGAAACTTGGAGCACCAAGCCAGAATGTAATGAAGCAGAAGTAGCCTGGGAGATCAATAGAAAATATGAAAAGTGTGGCAATGGGAACTTCTGCGGTCTGATACTTTGCTGTCCTTTTCCCTCAA
The DNA here is from genome assembly GCF_963921805.1 of Phalacrocorax carbo. Lineage (NCBI taxonomy): Eukaryota > Metazoa > Chordata > Aves > Suliformes > Phalacrocoracidae > Phalacrocorax > Phalacrocorax carbo. The sequence goes on along the minus strand of NC_087548.1, from coordinate 66,296,242 downwards.
AGCATGGCAATTTTGAGAGGAATAGTCCTGTGAAAGCTGAAGCCTGAAATTCTTCTGAAACTTGATTGGAAAGTTTTCTCTTTCAGTACCAAAGATAACATGGCTCAACTACCAAGACAGGTCACTCTGCTGTTTTGCTGTTAGTTCATGTGGCTTCTTTTCAACTTATATCCATCTTTTGTAACAAGTTTTATAGGCTCTGTTCTTGTTCGAACGTCAGCTCAACTCATACACAGGAGTATTTAATCTTCCATTTAATGAGTGTATTTATTTTGGATTTCTTCTTAAAAAAAACCAGTGGTATTGCTTTCTTCTTGAAATTTGGATTCTGGGGCAAGTGTTTTAAATCACTTGTTGAGAAGTTAGGCAGATATGAGTAGTGTTTGAATGGGAGCAAGATCTAAGACCCCAGATGGGGCTATGAGTGTACTCATCAGTGTCTGTGAAAACATGGTTTAGTGGTCAGGGATGGTTTGATGCGTTCAGAATTGCCATGGGGACTTCTAGTATTATGTAGCCTAATATGTCATATACTTACACCTTGGTCTTGAAAATATGTAATTTCCACAACTACTTAAAACAGCTGATACCTAAAGCATAATTTCCACAATATATAGTTAGATGGAGGGAATTTTGAGTGGGTTTTTTCAATAAAAGTTCTAGTGCATATGTTGTAAGGAAATGTGAGTGAAAGGCATATTTGAATTTTGAAACATTTACACTTGAAAACTGACTATAAATGTTTTATTTATCCTGCTGTAGAGAGAACCTACTAGCCAACAAGATTAGCCAACAATGTTCTGCTCTGAAATAGTGTTGAAGAATAGTAACAAGCAGCACCTTGTTGCGCACAAGAAAAGTGTAACTCTTGTTGCAGAGTGTACAGTGTAAAGGGATGAGAGGCACAGGAGTAAGGATTAAAATGGCATCACATAAAGACGGACCTTCTTTCTCAGGTTAGCACAACAGTTATGCCAATAGCAGAGTTAGAAATTAGAAACCACTGGGCATGCATCTATTTCCTGTGATCTTTTTTAAGATAAACTAGATTACGCATTATTCGAATAGGTAACAACTACATTCAAAGCAATTGTGATTTTGTTTTTCTGTCATAAACAAAAAAAGAGATGAACAATATGTTATAAATTATTTCTTCTGTTGCAATATCTGTGATTGGATAGGAGCATGTTCAACGACTTAATGGCATTGCATTTTTGCAATATCATTGTGTTGGTTTTGCGCTTCTTGATCTGGAGGAGGAGGAAGTTTTTGACCTTAAAAAAAATACTTACGGAATTAAAATCAAGAGCAACAAAACTAGCTGCTGTAGTCATGTGGAGGGGAATCATCAGTGGACACCTTTTTTTTGTAATGGTTTTATCAGTGCAAAAAGCCCACTGTTGTAACTGTTAGGCTAAAAATGTAATTCAGCCTCTGTATGTTACTAACCTAGTGAAAAGAACAAAGAAAATACAGTGGTCACCATGTTAACCAGCTATATTATAAATATTTGATAGCAGGTGTAAAATATGCATATAATATTGCATATATACATTTAACAATACTTGTATAATTAGGCATATAGAAGAAGATACGAGTTGCAGAAAATTTAAATGCTTAATATTTGTGATGTTTTGCAGAGCTGCTTTTGTCTTAACTGTTTTGACATTAAGAATAGTAGAAATAAGTGTGATACTTATTTGAACATTCAAGTTGAGTTGAATCTCCTGACATTTTCTCTAGTACTCTCTGTCAAGAAGGTAGTCGGGGTGTGTCACAACCATAGTGCACAGAAATCAAGCGTGAGATTAGACTCAGATATTAAGTAGCAGCATTTAGTACATAGTACTAATGTCATACCAATAAAGTGTTAACTCGTAGTAATTAAAATCTACAAAATTATAGTCTCTAAAACATAAATTAAATTTAAATGTTATTTAATGTTACATTTTCTTTATCCCTGAATTTTTATCTTTAGTAAGTTATGTCTAGTCCAAAAAAGAAAAGTCGAAACTCCTACCAGGAAGATACAGCCTGCCTAGCTGTGAATACAGTTTTATCTTTTTGAGCTGCCTAAAATGTCAGATCTTACACTTCTACCTTAAATAAATATAATTGTTTTGACTAAAGCTAATAACCTCTGTTATGCCTTTTAAAAACCTAAATGCAAGTCCATAGGGTTTTCAATGATTTTCATTTAAAACTTCAAAATAATTTGCAGTACTTTTTCTTTAGGCATTTCAGGATTCCTTTGTTTTTCAAGTACAGATGATATTTTTCAGAGTTTGCCGCACTTGCTTGTATTAGACTTATATACTCTTTACCTTAGTATACAGGCCTGTTTTATGGGTCTCAACCCCAAGTATCTAGATTTGCAGCTTATATTTACTTTACTAAAAGGGCAAATCTTAGTTCCAAAATTCCAGATCTCAGTATTAAAATATGAATCCTAGCTATAAAGCTTACCTATATAATCTTCTTTTCACTGATAGCCCAGAAAACAAAATTATTATTTGTCCACTGCTATCTGATTAAGTCTGGACAGCAATAGCAGATGAGATTTACCATAAACTGTCAATGCATATACCAGAGGTTTGTTGTACTAAAGTGTTCTTGCCAGCCATGTTCTCCTGAATAGTAGAACTGCATTTTTGTTTGAAATAAAGCAAACCAAGATGACCTCCATAGGATAGAAGCAGAGGCAGTCACTTGATCTGTCTTCCTAGTGCTCCTCTGTGCATCCTGCCAGCAGCACTGGAAAAATTCCACTCTTTGCATCGAAGGACCACTTCAACGTAATAGGTACAAAACATTTCATTCCTGTTGCCACAAGATCTGCAATTATAAGAAAAGGATTGGGAATTATAAGGACTGGATGTGAGGACTCTTCAAAGTGGATTAGTAATGTGGGTGGCAATCAAAGAAATGATTTAGTACTTGAGGGACTGCATAATTAACCTGAGCAGAAGTTATGCTGCTTGCATATTATATGGGGTGGGAGGGGAGAGGGGAGTATTAATGTCTTGTAAATTCCAGAAGACAATGTGAAAGAAAGGTCCAGCAAATATAGAAGACTGCTTTTTTTCTCTTCTGTCAATGAGGTTTGGATCAGGATTTCCTTGTGTTGCCATAGTCGCTACAGAAATAATTATTTATATATATAACTTTAAAATAAATATTCCATAGCATTTTTATCAACATGCTAACTCAACTGAAAATGTTTTGTAGGGAAGCCAAAAAAACAGAACAAAGCTTCAAATGCTAAGTATCAAAAATTCATTTCAAGAAGTGAATCATTTTGACTTTATCTTTGGCTGGATGTTTGCAGTAGCTGTGATGAAACTTGCCTGCAGTTTGCTACCCTGCATGACCAAGGCAGGGGGTTCCTCCCCAACCCCTCAAACCACTGTGTTTTTACAAATCTGTTTGGAAATGGTTTTCTACTCTCTGCATCAGTGTAGTCTGCTACTGCAGTTTCCCCTTTTAATGCAACGATTCATTTATTGAGGGAAACAGACCTCTTGAATTTCACCTTCAGCCTTTAATTAATGCTTCTGGTAAGTCATGCCTGTCTCTTGCAATGAAAATAGCAAAAGGAAGTACACCAAAGGGAAACATATGCCACAGATGCAGAGGCGCCTGAACTGAATACACAGGAGAGGGGCTGGACCACAAGCAGTGAAAGTACAGTGTTGTGGTACTGAGTACAACACACCATGTACCATATGAGATGGCCAGATTCTCTTTTAATAGTTCAGTAGTGCTGGGAGTGTAAGTACATTACAGGCATAACAGGTCCAGCTTCTTTGCAGACTGTGCAAAAGCAAAGAACTTTCTGGTTTCTTACATTATAACCTACCTGATGTGTAATCAGAAATAAAATTGGAACAGCAGGTAATAGTGCCAAAAACATGAGCTAATGGTCTTATAAGGACAAAAATTTATTAGCCATTGCTTGAAAAAACCACCACAGTATTGTGTTTTAGGACACTCTGAAACAATTACCTCCTTCAAAAGCGCTGGAAATATCTGAGCTACGGATTTCCTGATTTTTTACTGGTGGGGTGATTAATAGTACAAATACTAGATTTCAAACCAGAATGCTTCCGAAATCTTGAAGATGTCTTAAAGACATTAGATAAGCATTTTTAGGGGTCAGCAGATAGAGTGTGTTTCTCATTGCAAACATTAGCTGTAAACTCTGCTCCTTTACCACCCCATGCATGCTTCATTTATGGTTTTTGTTAATTGTTTTTGACTGGAAGGCAGATGGAAAGCTTTTTTCAAGCTCTGAAATAAGTGGTTTTGATTAAATTCAGCTTTAATTATAAATCAACCGTCTATATAAAATTGTAACATTAGATTACATTATATACTTTGAATTTTTTAAACAGCTGTCTTGGCACTGTTCATATTATGCTAATGTGACTACCATAATTACTGCTAAATCATTTAATTATATTATTTATTTAAAAAAATCCTTAGCTACAGTTTGTTCTTATACACTGTTTGAAATACATATAAAGCTGGACTTGAAGAGACCAGATTTAGATATCTGCCTAAGGGAACAAAAGTTATGACTAGATGATATTGTTATTAGCTTTCTTCAGATAATTAACAGATTGAATAAAAAATGTTGTTCAAGCCAAAGCCACGGAGAGCTGAGACTCAATAAACTTTTATAGCATTTTGACAGGTGTGATGTATATAGAACCAAGGATGAGATAAAACTCCTTATTTTTATATTTCCCGTGTGCACATGTATCTTTGTATTTAAAGGAATCTGAAAAAAATGTTATCCGTAAATATTAAGATAGAATAATCTGTGACTTTTAATTCCTTAAATATGTTGTGATGCAATGTGAGCAGAAATCATTTAACTTGGAGCAACTAATAATTAGAAGGCAACCAAGTATTAATTTCAAAGCTACATGGTTCATAGCAATTACTTTCTCTAGTAGCAGGATTTGGCTGGTTCATTACTATTATTTATTAGTGGTGTAAGCTCACCATGGGCTATCTCCTCTTGTGTATTCTGCCCACTACATCCAGATGGAAGAAGTCAATTTGAGTCCCAAGAAGCCTTCAGTAGGATCAATACTACAACATCTTTTTTGTTCTCTCATTCTTGGAACAATGTCTACAGCAAATTTACTTCCAGATGTTGCCAGCAGCTCTCTGGGAGAGCAAGGGAGAGAAGGCAGCTTACCCATTTTAAGAACTCTCAGCTGAAAGAGTTATACACATTTTTAATAATAACCATCATTATCAATAACATTATTTTTATCCAGGCAGATGGTTCAACCTATTGCATGAGCAGAAGCTCTTTCTTTCCATGAAACCATATCAACAGAAAGAGTATTACAGGTGTATCTGAAGAAAAAACTATTGCTTTAGTATTTTTTCACTGTAAAAAAAGAGGTGATGCTGTCGCTTCATCTAAAATTTGCTTTGAACTTTGGATTTGTTCAAACTTTTAATTAGAATGAAACTTAAAGGATTGTGCAATTTTGGGTCATGCTTTGAAGCCAAAAGTACTGGTTAGAAATGTGTCTACTAAGCTAAATCCTCAAGTTCTGTTCAGCTCTGTTGAAACTGTATTTTAATAACTGTCCAACACGCTTGGAGTTAGTTCTTCCAGATTAATGTAAATTCATTGCACATTTCTTTTGAGCTCAAATATGGCTTTGGAGCTGTAACAAAAATGGTGCTGAAATATTAAAATACAGAGTCCTTCTAGACTCGGAGTAGTATTTCACTAATAAAATCCTTTCAGTCAAAAAATCCACCAGCCCAACATGTGGTCTCCAGAAAGATATATTGGTTATTCGTGGGGAATGTCTTTTTGGTTTTAGAACAGAAGGATATTAAACATTTATTTCTGGAGTCTCTTTTAGACTGTCGGAGGAGAAGGAAGGGTGCTGGTCACTCTGCCTAGTGAGGCAGTTTATTTAAAAACAGAGATGTATATCCAGTGCTTAAGGCGGGAGTTAACGTAAAAGAATTGCAATAGGAATAGGACTTGTTTACCAACTTCTCAGAAAAGTCTTTTGGGTGCTAAGTATTTTAAATTCTTTTTCAGAGCTATAATATTATGAAGGTTGTTTTTTTTTCCACAATAGCTGTTATTAATGTATCTGAAGAGTGTACCTAGGAAACTATTTATGTGATTAGTGGCGTATTTTTTTCTAATCCTACAGAGGAAGTTTCAGTCTCCATGGTGACCATTAATAGTTTGGGGATGCACATACTTTAAGTAACTTCTGCATGCTGTTCACATTAATAGTTAAGTGCTTAGACAAATATTCAGCATTCATTTAAATTAATATGATGTCTGATTAGGCAAATCACTGTATTTGTAGCCATTATGAACCGATGCTTATAGCAAAGGTTGTTATGTAGGGACTGAAATCTCTAACATTTTGTGGTACTGTATTTTCAGCTGTTTGGCAACTTCTGTTCAGAAAACACTAGAAATAATGAGAATGCACAGATTAACCATTTCTTAGTTTTTGTCAACATGCAGCCATTTTCAGTTTTGTTACCTGTTTTGAGAGAGGAAAGCAGTATTAAGCTGCAGGTTCTAAAATGTTGGTGTAGAGAGATACATTTGATTCAGAAGACACACCGAAATCTCTCAGCTCTGGTTTTCTCTGGCAGACGCTATATTAAATAAAACAATTCCACTGTCAGGGAGTATTATTGTAACAGGTACACAAGGGTTCCACACTAATTCTCTTGACTTTTTTACAAGGAAAGCTTTTAACTTGTAATTACGTATACGTTTAAGCATTGATGCATTAGCAATTTGTCTCTTGAATTTCTTGATTTGTGCCAATGAATTAAAAAATTATGTATGGAGGAATAGTTGATCAAATGCGTATTTACCATGTCAGCTTTATCCTTTTCAATGTCTTTTCTTATCTAATAGCATAAAAATAGAGGTCTGCAGTCTTGGTGTTTCCAAAAATGTAATTTCTAATTCCACAAATCTAGGAGAAAATATATGAAACCCAAATAACAAAGTAGTTGTACCCTCTCCTTATTATAGTCTTGCATTAGGCATTTTCAGAGATAGGATCAAGAGCAGATTTCAGTGTCTCCAAAAAGAAAATGAGCATTGTTCCATTACTTTCATGAGCTTAAATAGTCACACAGGCTATATCTACGCTGTCAAATCTAAACTCAAAGAGTACAAAAATTAAGTATAATTGACATCAGTATAACAATGAAGGGAAAATTGCTGATTTCCCATTAAGTTGCAGTTTTCTTTGTGAGTCACATGAAATGAAACTTTATTTATATTTTATTATCTAGTCTTCACTTGTTTTTCCAGTACTTAAAAGCCCTTTTTTCTAGTTCTGAGTTTTTTGTCGATGTTCAGACCAAGCTGTGCCAGATTCACTTGCTGCTCTTGGAATCTGTTCTTGAACAACTCTCAGTGAGCAGTGCCGCCTGTAGAGATATGCATTGTGCTTGTTATTTCAAATATATGGATTGATTTCCTATCCTTACACAGTTTTGGTGGCTACATCGTTATGCACAAGAGAGCAGAGCAAAGGAAAGACATCACTGATAACTGAGGGTGAGACTTCTCTTTTAGTGTTGAGTCTGTGTTGCAGATTGTCTTTCAGCCTGGGTGAAGAGCTATGTGTGAAATCATTGCTCTCCCTTACCAGAGTTAAGACAAGGGTCATCCCTCTGTGTCTCTAGATGTGACATAAAACCAAATTTAATTCCCTTTACTTTTGTGAAATTAATTACTTTCCTATATTGCCAAATATGAAGTGATGTGAGTATTTCACTGGAAGTGTGAAATTCTATTACCATTCATAACGAACACTGACTTATTTCAGTTGGTATTTTAGAAGAGCTATCTTTTTGTAACAAATATTCTTTGAATATGCTTTTCTAGGAAGGGATTTTTTACTTTTTTAAATTTTATTTTATCAAGGTTTCTGTTTGCTTATCATAATTTTATCAGGGTTCTTTTGTGTGTGACAGGAACTATAATTGTTATATTCTTCATGCTATGAATACCTGCAACATACCTCCCTTTGTCTTGCTCTCTGATCTTCCAAGCAGCATTCCTAACAGACTTCATCCAAAAGGGTACACAGAGGAATTACCATGGCTATGTTAAGTTCTCGGAGGGGAACACAGAGACCAGCTTACTGCCTTTTCTATTTATTTTTTTTTTAATTCCCTCATGGAAAAGAAGGCTTTTTCTTTTAAGATTTTAAATATGAGCTTCTCAGTTTGCTTTCCTTGAAAGGCTAATGCAGGATGATGATACTGAGCTTTCATGGCCTTGTTAGATTCCCAGGAGTCCAGCATATTCTTATATTTCCATTTATATGTTTATGTCCAGCCTAACTTGGGGTTCAGTCTACTTCCAAATGTCAGAGTACAGTTTAGTAAAGCCTGTCATTGAAAATTATGTATTTCTAAATTTATTTATCTACAGAGGGTAAGGTTGAATTAATGATTGTATAATGTAGTCCAAAAGGTAATACTAGTTTGCTGAAGTTACTAAAGTATCCTTTAGCAAAAACTTTTTGGTGGCAGCAACAGCATGTGGGTGTTTCTTCTGTTATTTATCAAGTTGGGATGTTTGTAAGTGTGCTTAGGATGGTGTTGAACTTTTAGATAACTTAACACTGCCAGGTCTCACACTAACTTTGCCCTTTGCTGGCACTGCAGGGTGGGTGACTGAGCTGTCTGAAATGCTACTGTTAGAGTCGGTTTCTAAAGCTGAACTTTGATTCTTCCTGGAAGTGTGTATTAACTCAAATATCAGATTCATCCCTAGTGCTGTGTTGGAATATTTTAGCATAAACAGACGTGACTATTTATTAATAAAGCTTCAGATACAAAGATGCTGCTGGATACACTGTAAATTTATTCTAAAATTTTAATGGTGGCAGGACTGCTGGGTGTAGCCAGGTATTTGAGTCTTTGTTTCCTTGTGTAAGGTTATTACTTTTTGTTCTATAGACATTTATCATGTTTTTGATTTAAAAAAAAATCAACGCAAATTCCAGGACTTAGAGGGCTTTCATGGCTGTGGTTTAACAAAACATCTACAGCTTAAGTATTATGCAAGTCCATGAAGCGCTTTGTAAAAGCTTCTGTGTTTTTTCTCAAACAGAAAGAGGCGTAGTTGGTATATCTGTATAATGAAGGTGGGAAACCACAGGATATTGCGGATGCTAAAAGCTTATATGTGTTCAAGCAGAAATAGGCAAGTCCATGGTAGATAAATATGTCAAGATCTACTTAATGCAAAATCTGTTAAGAAGTCCTTGAGTTAGAAATTGTTTGAGACTGGGATAAGATTCTACAGAAATATTTCTGTGTGACTTTTCTATTTTTGTGTTCTTGCCTGGGCACCTGCTTTTTGTAATTTTTCACAATATTGTACTAAGTAGACCACTTCTCTCTCCTAGCACAGCTCCTCTTTTGGTTTCTTTTTGCAATTTTTTGGCTTACACAACTCTATAAATGAGTTTCTAGGCTAAATTTGGTTTCATTTTTCTTTGACCTGGAAGCTGTATTCACTGGGGATAAGGGGGGAGGGGCAGTGTTGAGAAGTTAGCTGTGGCACATGCAAAAGATGTGACCATGGATGACAGAAACTGGAATATAAGCACCTGAGAACAGGGTCTTATTCTGATGTTACGCAGCTTAAACTCTCTCACTGTTAATAGGGACCTCCCTTTCATTTGTTTTTAGCTCTGTGGTGGTTCAGGATATACAGGCAAAGACTTCGTGGGGAAAAGCTTCATTTGTGTCCTTTTAGTTATATTGAATGCTCATTTTTGTCAACAAAGGACTAGTAACTCTACAGGAAATAATGAGCTAAGATGACGGGAAGGTAAATAGTTTGACAGCTTGTCTTAAAGATAGTAATTATAGCAAGTGAACAATTTCTTGTAGGATTAGAGATGCAATCATAAGATATTAGAGCTACTGACAGAGGATGTTTGCCAGTTCCTTACTTAAAGGCAATAGTAGCCTCTCTGTGATAGAGCTGATTGCTGTTTTATTGTTAATTAAATGTTTCTTCTTTGACTTGTCATGTAGTTAATTTTTTCATGTACAGTGCAAAATTTATCTATGTCAGACTTTGCGAGTTTTTGGAATTGCTTCAAAAATAATGAAATTAAGACATTCTGATTGTACTAATTTGAATTAAAGAATACCACCTACTTTTGTTCCTTTCCCCAGTAATTTTTTAGTTCAAAGTAAGAAAGCAAAAACTTGTGCTAGTCTCATGTCCTGATATGATTTTTGTTGATATAAAATAAACATCAGTGTCTGTCTGTAACTATTCTTTTTCTAGAAAACTTCCATCAAAATGTTAAATCAAATCTCATAGCTGCACACTGCTGTGGTGTAGTACTAAACAGTAATATATGGATTGTAACTATTTCATCTCAGAAGTAATAACACAGCTAAGTACCATTTCCATTTTGCTTATGCAGCTTTTTTGGGAAGTACTAGCCTGTGCGGAAACAAGTAATTTTTAAAAAAGAAAGCTTACTCATAAATCCACGTGAAAATCTGAAGAACATACAAAACAGTGAAAATGGCTGTGCATCTTAGGAAAAATTATAGTATTTAAGTTTTGTGTACTTAAAAATTATTAATCTTTGAGAGATTTCTTTCAGAAAAGCAATTTGTTTCTTTAATAAAGAGTTGAAAAAAAGCACAGTTGACAGTGGTGGACTGAGTGCTGCTAGTGGTTTATATATTCATTGAACATCAGCACCTTACTGCCTTGTTTCCTGCTGCCTTTAAACAGGAGGAAAAACAAACCTGGTGAAACATTTATTTTAAGGAGACAATAAAACTCTCAATTGATTACATCCTCATTTGTGGATGTGTATTGCATAATCACACAAAGAGAAGCACTGCAAAAAGTGTTTGTGACTAATTGTAGTTACACTTTTCAGAGAAATTTAGGGATACAATTAAGAAGTAAAAGAACTTTCTGTGTCATGTTTTAGTCTTATTATTGCCAAGTTAGATTCTTGTAACAAGATCCTGGCATTCAGTAAAAAATAGGGAGCTTTGAGAATTGGTCTAATTGAGATCAGATATTCACCCACAGAAGTGCCTAAGCAGAAGAGGTAAAAACCAGACAAAACTTCTAAGTACAACTCAAACAACGGAAGTAATGGGCCAGCGTAAGCTGCTTTTGATAATCACAAGATATTTTATTGGACGATATGCTCACTTTAAAGAGGGAATGCAGTTTGACCTCAGTGGAAAAGCAATACGTAGGCTACCTCTGTATTTTCAAGCAATCTAACATACGAATTTGATAATATTGAGGGATAGGGTTAGTAGTAGGATATCTTTGCATTCCAAATTGTTTGCAACTTCAATGTCGCCTTTATTTTTCCAAATTTTTTTCTTTTTTTTTATTGAGAGAGGGTAGTATTTATGTCCTTTTGACCTCCTTATTTGATAGAAATTCATGCTTGACAACCTGAGAGCCTTCTATGATGGTGTGACTGGCTGGGTAGACGAAGGGAGAGCAGTGGATGTCATTTACCTTGACTTCAGCAAGGCTTTTGACATTGTCTCCCACAACGTCCTCATAGGTAAGCTTAGGAAGGGTGGGTTTGATGAGTGGGCAGTGTGGTGGACACAGAACTGGCTCAAAAACAGAGGTCAGAGGGTCGTGATCAACAGAACAGGGTCTGGTTGGAGCCCCATAACTAGGGGTGTTCCCCAGAGGTCTGTGCTGGGTCCAGTCCTGTTCAACATATTCATCAGTAATGTGGATGAAGGCATAGAGTGTAACCTCAGCAAGTTTGCTGATGATTCCAAGCTGGGAGGAGGGGCTGATACACCAGCAATCTGTGCTGCCATCCAACGAGACCTGGACAGGCTGGAGAGCTGGGCCCAGGGGAACTGAATGAAATTCAACATGAGCAAGTGCAAGGTCCTGCACCTGGGGAGGAACAACCCCATGCACCGGTGCAGGCTGGGGGTTCACCTGCTGGAAAGTGGCTCTGTTGAGAAGGACCTGGGAGTGCTGGTGGACTGCAGGTTAATCATGAGCCAGCACTGTGCCCTTGTGGCCAAGAAGGCCAACGGTATCCTGGGCTGCATTAAAAGGAGTGTGGCCAGCAGCTCGAGGGAGGTTATCCTCCCCCTCTGCTCTGCCCTAGTGAGGCCACATCTGGAGTGCTGTGTCCAGTTTTGGCCCCCCCCAGTTTAAGGAAGACAGGGAACTACTGGAGAGATTCTAGCAGAGAGCGATGAAGATGATCAGGGGACTGGAGCACCTCTCTTATGAGGGACGGCTGACAGACCTGGGTTTGTTCAGCCTGGAGCAGAGAAGACTGAGGGGGAATCTTATCAGTGCTTATAAATATCTAGGGGGAAGGTGTCAGGACAATGGGACTGGTCTCTTTTCAATAGTGCCCAGTGACAGGACAAGGGGCAATGGGCACAAGCTGGAACACAGGAAGTTCCACCTCATATTTCCTGTGAGGGTGCCAGAGCAGTGGCACAGGCTGCCCAGGGAGGGTGTGGAGTCTCCTTCCCTGGAGACATTCAAAACCCGCCTGGACGTGTTCCTGTGCCCCCTGCTCTGGGTGTGCCTGCTCCAACAGGGGGGTTGGACAAGATGATCTCTAGACATCCCTTCTAACCCCTACCATTCTGTGCTTCTGTGATAGTACTGATTCATTGTGCATACACTGGTGTTTGCAGCACAGAATTTCTGAATCTAAATGCATATTGGTAAGCATTTTTTTCAGTAGTACATAACTTTATCTTACCTCTGTCTACAGCAAGGAACTTTACATTTTCTCTCACATTTTCATATGCTGTGCACTGCCAGAGAAGGACAACAGGGAAGAAAGTTGTCTCCCAACAGTAATCTTTAGTCTCTGTTTACTTACGGCTCTATCTTACAAATGTCACACGAATCATATTCATGTTTTATCTTAGTGAAGTGGGAACAAAAACTCAATGTTACTGTAGATCTTACATACCATATAAATTTAAAAGTTATATGTATAAACTTCTGGATGCAGTCTTTCTCACAAATGCTTATATAACTTTAGCCATTAGCTCAGATGTTCTGTCATCTCCTTGTGAGATGTGCTCTTACATGGCTGCCTTTTCTTTCCTAAGTTTCTTTACACTATTCCTTCGCTCTCAGGAATCATGTTTATAGCATTCATTCACTAATTCGCTTTGGCTTCTTCAACTTCTATGCTCTATTGCTCAAGGGTATCCAGAGTGCAATCACTGTTTTATTTTGCACTCCCATCTTTAAATCCAGTGACCTTACCTCATTGCCTACCCTTAGTAACTCCTTCCGGGCAACTTGTCATCAGGAAGCAATCCTCGGTTACTTCATGTCTGCTTTTCTTCTTCTCAGTGGCTGGTTGTTAGGTCCTGCATGGGTACTTTATTTCATATGTGTACTCTCTGGAGTGTGGAGTTTTCACTTCTACATGTCCTCTTTGATGAACTTCTAATCTTTTTGTTTGTTTATTTTCATTTGTACTTCTTTGGTGGATACTATTCATAGCATTTATTTAGCAGAAAATTAACACTGAATTATGTAACAAAATCAAGCACAAATTTGAGATTTAACCACACATCTACAATTTCCCTTTAGCTGCATTTTGTTCTCATTTTTTACTTTTCTCTGTCTAATCCAAACCTGAAATTTCTTGAAGCAGACAGAAATGTGTTATTTTGCTTGTCTGTAAAAAATCTCAAGCATCTATGGCAGTCTCTAAAGATTTAGATTTTACTGGTATGAGGAAAGTACCCTTGATTACTTCCTACCATCTTTCCAATTATATATTTCTACATGCTTTTAATATTCAAGTTATTAGTTTAAGTACCTTGAGAAAACCTTTTGAAATAGAGATTTTAAAAAAAAGTTTTAAAAATGCATTTAAAAGTATAAAAAGTTACTGCAGTGACGAGCAAGAACTCAACAGCAGTGATGTTCATTTGCTTTAGCAAAGATCTGTGATCTTCCTACAGTCATACAACACTTTTATTTTCCCTTCAAGCTGTTCTTGTAGTTCAGTACTCAACAAGGAGGCAGCTTGCAAGGTGAGTTAGTCAGCCCCTCTGAGTTCAGTGATTTAGGAGCACTGGTGCATATGAGTGCTTGCCTGTTTCGTAACTGGAATGTTCATAATCTAATTAACTTTTTTTTTTCCCAAATCCACTGAAAGGCTTGAGTGTCTACATAAAAACTTAAAAGAGCAAGAAAAGGCAAAATAATTGTGAATCATAACTCTAATTCTACTTTTGTTGATTTCTTTTATTTATTTTTTTTTTTAATTTGGTAAAATGCTGTTAGTTAGTGTTGGTTTTTAAACGTACCCCTGCTGTTTTGAGCTTAGGTAGAGACGAGATTTAATTCACATCAGTTGATTGCTCATTCTAAATGGTGATTAGAAATTCTTATGTACATGTTTTACAGATGCTGTTGTTGTTGATCTTCTGTCTAGTTTGAGCGTTACTGGAAAGAAAGGCTTGAGTGTCTACATAAAAAATTAAAAGGACAAGAAAATACGAAATAATTTTCAATCAGTAAAATGGAGATGAAGGATAAACATAATATCTACTTTAAATTTGCTTTACCTAAACATTTGTTTTTTCTGTTCATTGTGTGGTAGGGATACCCAGTTGTTGTCAAAATAAAAAAAAAAAACAACAAATCGAACAAGCCCAAAGCCCAGCAAAGCCCCCCTCATCCAAAAACTCCACACATATTTCTAAGGATAAAGTGATGCTATAAGTGGAGATTTGACTTGTTGAATGATTTAGATTTCAGGATAAAATATTTTGGGTCTGTACATGTGTTAACAGACTTTGATAAATTTCTTGGGGTCAGCTAGAGAAATCCAACTCCATCCCCGCTGAGCATAATATTGTTGTCCAGTAACAATCAGAAGGGGGGTAGGAATGAGCTGATATCCTGGCTCATTCAGGAGTGTCACACTGGATCCTACAGAGCTTGAAGCCTCAGGATATTGCTGGCAGGGGGGAAGTGGGCATCTCTGCAGAGCTCGAATCCAGCTAATGGCTAAGGAGCTCCTCAGGCTACAAAAGGATGTCTCCCCCGTGCTTGTACATGTGAGTCAAGTCCTGTTTTATTCCAGAACTGAAAAATGGAGAGATTCTGCACAACTAGAGCAGCTTTTTTGTTTCCAAATATTCTCTCTCTTGCTTGCATAGGAAACGCATTGTGAAATGGAGGCTATTTTTTTCAACCTGCTTTTTTGCTTTTTTTTTTTTTTTTTTTTTTATAACTACATCAGTTTCACTGGGCCACTCACTGGCTCTCTGTTACTTTTTCATCTTGTTTCAATTTTTCCTTCTGGGACAAAAAAAGCAAAAGAAAATAACAGTAAACAGAATCATAACTTGTGGTGGGAATGAATCTGGACAGATAAACTGTGTTGTTATGTTAGACCCATATCGGGCTGGTTTTATGTTTTACAAATGGCTAGGTGACAAAAAAATTCTGATGTCTACTACACATTTGCCCAGAGGGCAAAAGACAAACTCTGTAGTCATTTAAATTCAAGGTCAGTTCATAACAGACTTCCCTGTTACTCGAGAAAATTTTTGCACTGTCAGAAGGACGGTTTGAATGGATGCAAATTTTCTCATCACCAGGGTCTGCCATTTTATGACTCATGTGTGCTGCATAATTACAGCTATATCCTCACAGCACCAGTGGAATGTCACCTTTAATGTATCAGTCTCAAAATAATAAACACTAGGTTTTGCTTCTCTAGAATTACATTGCATGGAGTACATATATTTTGTACAGTGTGGTACAGGGATGGTCTTTGTTGCACACGAGGCCTAAACCAACAAAACATCATTTGTGACTGGTTTAATGGGAAAAAAAGTTCATTAAATTATTAGATTTTTGTGTATGTCTTAAAATAACATTAAAATGCATTTTTGTTATTTTATTTTCTTCTTTATTAGGAATTTATATGGGAAATTGTGAGTGAATTTTATTAAGGTAAGGAAGATTTAGTCTATTATTTCGATACTCTCAATGAGATTTACCCATAGCTAATTGTGCAATAAACATGTCAGTGGTCTGTGGCTGTCTTTTTCCCCACATGTGTGATGTTGGTTTCTAAGGTCCTCTAGGATTGCAGTACCCTTTGAGAGTTCTGTGATGGTAGAAGATAGAGGAAAAGAAAAATTAGATTTTGTTGGAATAAGCCAATTGCAAAGGAAACAAATTTTTTCTTGGCAGTTTAATATAGCTCTTATTAAACAATGTGAAGCAACCAAATACCACTTACTACTATCTAACACTGCAGTATAGGCCAATGTACTGTCACCTGTACAAGCTATCCAGTGCTCCTGTGTAGAGCATCCTTACGGATATATCTTTCCTTTCTCTCTTGCCTTCAGCTGTTCAATGGCTCTTTTTTGTTTCTGTGTTTACCAAGGAGTTTCTTTGGTTTATGGTGCATCAATCCATTCTGTAGCTCTTATCATTTATTAAAAGATTACATATTGGATTTCAGGAGGGGATTCAATAGTATATTTAGCCATATGTGCGCAGACCCTAATATTTATACAAATCCGTACTAGATTTGCAGAGGGCTGCTTGAATTTCAGGCTTAGTGCCCAGAACACAACTGTCTTTTCCTTGTTCCTTTAGATTTACTACTTCATTTTGAAAAGTTATCTCTGCCTTGGTTTGCATATGTAAAGTAAGGTGATAATGTGACTTCTTTCTCCAGCAAACTGTCTTTCTTGCTATGAATTTTGCACTCTCTTGTACAGATGAGGATTTTCTGCCTTTATTCTTAAATTTCCAAGAGTAGCCATATGCTGTACCCTGGAGGAGAGTTCAACTGTACCTTTCAACTTATACACTAATATTTTAAATCCTGATTGTTTGGGGGAATTAATGTCTGTCTTTTAAAAGTATAATTTTTCTTTACTCTTTATTAAATAGAAACTGCAATGCAGCATGGTATTGAGCTTTGAATAGTGAATAAATGACTAGCTGTTTTTTTCAAAGATGTCTGAAAGTTCTCATTCTCAATCGTGGTTATCTGCTTGTTTTCTGTTTTTAGGAGAAGGAAGGCACTGAACTGAATTGTTGCATATGAATTTTTATGAATTTTAATATACACAACTCAGCTACTATATGAGCAGTGGAAGCTAAAGTGCTCTTTCATTCTGTGGTGGTTTTGCTTTCATTATTTACTGTTTACTACTGGGCACATAAATGAGTTACTGGTTTGACCGAATGAAGAGTTGCTGCCTTCAGTAATGACTTTCACTTTTTTGCAGTTGACATATGGCTTATACTCCTTCAAAAACAGGCTTAGTTTGAAATCAATAGTATTAGGACCAAGTTATTGAAAGTAGAAAGTAGAAATGAAAGTCTCAAAAGGGTAAGAAGGATTGATTCAGTGGTACAACTGGAGGCTTCTAGTTTCATTTCAGATATACGTGGGTACCCCCTCCAGCTTTCCCTCCAGAACATCACAGATGGGGACCCAAACAATGGCACAAGCTTTTCATTCGTGCATCAAAGATAGCAAGTAACTTCTCAGTTACTGATTACTTTATGTATATCCTGTGAGGATGTAGAGGATAAAGATCAGTTTTTAAATGTGTCTTTATTTCATGTGGTGTGTGTTGTAGTTATCTGTAGATTATAACTACAGTTGTTCAACTAGGTAGTGAGTGAAGTGTAGTTTTCAGGAAGGGCTTTTAATTGTCATATGAAAAATTTTCACGACCTAGTAAAGGCACCATCAGTTGCATGTCCTATAAAAAACTGAGTAGAAAAAGGAGTCTAGAAGATTACGAGAGATCTAACATTGTGGAAGCTACAAACAGATAAACGGGAGGTAGAGGAAATCTTGGAATAAAGTACCTGTGTTAATAAATGCTTGTAACTTTGGAAATGAAGCTACTTTTCCTCTTTTCTTACAGCAAGTGCTATTTCAGGATTTCTTCAGAGGATCTCAGATCTTAAGGAAAATATTCATAAACGGAGATAATGCAGTCTAATACCAGAGGGAATGTGTTTCTCAGTACCTTATTTATGTTAAAAAATTGTCAGGAAAGAGTGTACCAAACTGATGATTGTAGGTGTATAATATCACCTATACAGAGATGCATATTTAAATCTGGACTGCGTGAAAGGTCAGAGCTAGAAGATACTCTGCAGAAGACTTGGATTCAGAAGCTGTCATGTAGAAGCTAAAGTTAAATAATTCAGTCTTCTCATGCACTGGAAGGCAAAGCATAAGACTGAAGGATTACAGTTCACTTACAATGATATTGCCAAGTAAACCCTAGAGGGAAAGAAAAGGAATTTCATTCTAGAGTGTTTCAAGTTATATTTCATGTATTCAGGTGGTGACCTATCAAACTAGCTGTCCCTACTTCTTATTCTTCTTCTCAGTAGTGGTAGTGGTAGTGGTAGAGGAGTACTAGCATTTTATTACTTTGGCAAGAAAAAAGAAATAATCAAAAAATTTGATCCTTCAGTTCTGAGAAGGACAAAAATGATAATGGAGAGTGCTTTTTTTTTTTTTTTCCCCCTATGCCTTCAGTGGGCAAGCTTTTCTCACAGTTTTCATTCTGGCTGTTGTGCAGGTGGTTGACCAGATCGACACGCTGACGTCTGACCTGCAGCTGGAGGATGAGATGACAGACAGTTCCAAAACAGATACGCTGAACAGCAGCTCCAGCAGCACAACAGCTTCCAGCTTGGAGAAAGTCAAGGTGCGGGGCAGTGCACCGCTCATCAAGCCACCTGCGCACCCCTCCGCTATCCTCACCGTGCTGCGAAAGCCGAATCCGCCCCCACCACCGCCAAGACTGACGCCTGTCAAGTGTGATGAGCCTCCGAGGCTGCCACCTTCAGCCAAGCCTGTCAAGACTAATGGTACCCTGCTACGAAACGGTGGCTTGCCAGTTGGGCCCAACCGCATCCCAAATGGAGATATGTGCTGTATACCAAACAGTAATTTGGAGAAAGTTGCGATGCAGCCTCTGATGCACAGACCTGAGAAAGAACGGTGTCCTCAGGCAGGAGCAAGGGAACGGGTACGATTTAGTGAAAAAGTGCAGTACCATGGCTATTGCCCTGACTGTGATGTTCGGTATAACATTAAAAACAGGGAGGTGCACTTGCACAGTGAGCCTGCCCTGTTTATGGGAAAGCTGCCACACCAGTGCCCTCCTCTGCCGCCTCCACCACCTCCACTGCCTCCATTTCCTCTGGAAAATGGAGGGTTGGGGCTAAGTCCCAGTAATAGCTTTCCTCCTCCAAGACCTGTGACTGTGCCTCCACAAACTGCACCAAAACCCCAGAAGACCATCCTGAGGAAATCAACCACCACAACAGTGTGATGTATGCCACTTGAAACAACTTTGTTTTTTCCTATATATAAACATAAATAGGTAATAAGCACTTTCTACTTGAGCAATAAAATGACCCAATATATTACACCCTGTGACCAGTGAAGTGGCATAAAAATCACATGGTAAGTACAAAGAGGAATGCTTGTTCATCTTACTTCTACGCAACAAAAAATGTCATTATGGGAAAGGATACTTAAAAAATATACATGCTTTAGCTCAGAGTTTGTAAATGTCTATTGCTTTTTCATATCTGTCATGTGGTTTAAAACACAGTGAAAAGAAAGTTCAGTTTGAAAATGCTGAGTGGTGATTCATGATAGATTTTGGTCTATCTGACATAAAGGAATAACTGTTGCTCCTGGGTTTTAGGAAATGTCCTGTTTCTAGCAAGTACCTTTTAAAATGTCATTTGACAAAGCAAAGTGGAGTACCAGATAGCAGCTTTTGACTGAATTCTAGCAAATGCATTTTTCTCTGTCTGACTGCTTGAGCAAAGGCATTGTATGTGGAGCAGTGCAATAAGATGTAATCACCGGACTTGCAGGCAGCCTGATCTTTGGTGGGGAAGTAAAGAAATGATTGAAAGTTATGTTGACATGTCTTTGGAAAACGAAATTATCTTGCATTTTGTTTCTCACTTGCTCAATGTACTATAGTCAAGGTGAAGTACAGAGTTTTCAGGTGAGCACAATAGTTTCATTCAGTTCCCCCCTATTTCCACTGCTCCATCTGCAAAATGTTAGTAATATTTTATCTCATGTGTGATTGCAGTAGATTAAAACAACAAAGTGCAGTCCTGGATTTTTCACAAAGCTTTTGTGTGGTGCAAATGTCTTTTTGAAGGCAAAGAAAATTTTGCCTGTGGCCTTCAGGGACAACCACTTAATTCATGTAAAGAGCTTTGAAGTTGAAAAGCTCTGTGCAATTATAAAGCATTAACATGCAAAACAAGATATTTTACATGTTATCACATTTTGATGGTGAACCCAATTAATATTCTTACTAGTTGAAAAAAAGTCCTCAGTGTTTTTAATTATTTTATGAGAGAACATTCTTTTATTCTCACAAAGGGAATTGTTGGCACCTAGAGTTAAAAAACATCTGATCAGTGAAGAAAATCTGATAATAAACCTGTTATTTACAAAAGTTGTGCCAAATTAATCTCAAATGGCCCAACAGCAGATGCTATATAAAAGCAGTATGCTTTTTTTCAGCTGAAATGTAAAACATACTCTATGACAAAACAGAAAAAACTAGACAAAACAGATTTTCATTTTAATGCTGCCACACTGGGAATTTTTGCCACGTTGCCTGTGTTATTATTTATGTAAACTGTATATCATAAAGTTAAGTTAGTAATAACTATGATAAATAAAATCTATCACTAGCAAATACCTATATTTGCATGTAGATTGGAAAAAACATAATGACTCTTTCAAGTTCCTTAGTTCTGAATCACTTGTAATCACTGGTAAGGAAAGTGCAGGCTTTAAACTGAAGGACTTGGGGGTGTGGGGTCCAAAGTGCTAATGCTGATGCCATCACACCCAATGGGGGAATAAGCCAGGCCAACCAAAGCAGCAATAAATGTGCCTTGGCTGCCTCATCAGATGACAATGAGGAGACCAACCACCTCAAGGGTGTGCGTGAACATAGTGGATCCTCGTGCACCTCTCCAGGGAAACCTGCGTGCTTTATTACCTCTCTGAAATGCCGATACACCAACGCACGCAGCATGGGGAATAAACAGGAGGAATTAGAGGTCTGTGTGTGGTCACAGGGCCATGATCTGATTGCAGTTACAGAGACATGGTGGGATAGCTCGCATGACTGGAATGCTGTCATGGATGGCTACATATGTTTTAGGGAAGACAGGCCAGCAAGGCGAGGTGGGGGAGTTGCTCTTTATGTGAGGGAGCAACTGAGATGTATTGAGCTCTGCCTAGGGGTGGAGGAAGAATGAGTTAAGAGCCTATGGGTAAAAATTAAGGGGCAGGCTAATATGGGTGACACTGTTGTGGGCATTTGCTACAGGCCACCTGATCAGGAAGAGCAAGTCGATGAGGCCTTCTACAGGCAGCTGGAAGTAAACTCACAATTGCAGGCCCTGGTTCTCACAGGGGACTTCAACCACCCTGATATTTGATGGAAAAGCAACATGGCGAGGCACACACAATCCAGGAGGTTCCTGCAGAGCGTCAAGGATAACTTCTTGAGACAAGGGGTGGATATACCAACGAGGCGAGATGTGCTGCTGGACCTTATGCTAAAAACCAAGGATTTGGCTGGCTGAGGATGTGAAGGTTGGGGGTAGCCTTGGCTGCAGTGACCATGAGATGGTGGAGTTCAAGATCCTGTGTGGTAGAAGCAGGGCAGCAAGTAGGATTACTAGATCAGGATGTCCAAGAGAGCTGGTCAATATTCAAGTACCACTCTCTCCAAGCTCAAGATCGGTGCATCCCTAGGAGGAAGAAGTCAAGCAAAGAGCCAGGAGTCCCACATGGATCAGCAAAGAGCTTCTAGAGAAAATCTAGTGGAAGAAGAGGTTTACAGTATGTCAAAAAAAAGAGACTGACCGCATGGAAAGAATACAGGAATGGTGTCAGGGTATGCAGAGATGCAATGAGGAAGGCCAGGACCAACTTGGGACTAATTCTGGCAAGGGGTGTCAAGGATAACAAGAAGGGCTTCTTCACATACATCAGCAGTAAAAGAAATACTTGCAGAAACCATAGGCCTGCTGATGAATGAGGTGGGTGCCCTAGTGACACAGTGTGCAGAGAAGGCAGAGTAACTTCAGAGTTACTGGACCAAAGAAATCCCTTCTTTGCTTCAATCTATACTGCTAAGGCTGGCCCTCAGCTATCCCAGCCCCCAAAGGTGAGACAGAAATTCTGGAGAAAGGAGGACTTCCCCTTAGTTGAGGGGGGTTGGGTCAGAGATCACCTAGGCAAACCGGGTCCTCGCAAGTCCATGGGCCCAATGGGATGCACCTATGAGTGCTGAAGGAGCTGGCAGATGTTCTTGCTGAGCCACTCTCCATCATCTTTGAAAGGTCATGGAGGAGAGGAGAGGTGCCCATGGACTGGAGGGTAGCCAATGTCACTCCAGTCTACAAAAAGGGCAAGAAGGAGGATGCAGGAAACTATAGGCCAGTCAGCCTCACCTCCATCCCTGGAAAGGTGATGGAGCAGGTCATCCTGGAGGTAACATCCAGTCATGCAGAAGAAGAGAAGGTTATCAGAAGTAGTCAACATGGATTCACCAAGGGGAGATCATGCTTGACCAACCTGAGAGCCTTCTATGATGGTGTGACTGGCTGGGTAGACGAAGGGAGAGCAGTGGATGTCATTTACCTTGACTTCAGCAAGGCTTTTGACATTGTCTCCCACAACGTCCTCATAGGTAAGCTTAGGAAGGGTGGGTTTGATGAGTGGCAGTGTGGTGGACACAGAACTGGCTCAAAAACAGAGGTCAGAGGGTCGTGATCAACAGAACAGGGTCTGGTTGGAGCCCCGTAACTAGGGGTGTTCCCCAGAGGTCTGTGCTGGGTCCAGTCCTGTTCAACATATTCATCAGTAATGTGGATGAAGGCATAGAGTGTAACCTCAGCAAGTTTGCTGATGATTCCAAGCTGGGAGGAGGGGCTGATACACCAGCAATCTGTGCTGCCATCCAACAAGACCTGGACAGGCTGGAGAGCTGGGCCCAGGGGAACTGAATGAAATTCAACATGAGTAAGTGCAAGGTCCTGCACCTGGGGAGGAACAACCCCATGCACCGGTGCAGGCTGGGGGTTCACCTGCTGGAAAGTGGCTCTGTTGAGAAGGACCTGGGAGTGCTGGTGGACTGCAGGTTAATCATGAGCCAGCACTGTGCCCTTGTGGCCAAGAAGGCCAACGGTATCCTGGGCTGCATTAAAAGGAGTGTGGCCAGCAGCTCGAGGGAGGTTATCCTCCCCCTCTGCTCTGCCCTAGTGAGGCCACATCTGGAGTGCTGTGTCCAGTTTTGGGCCCCCCCAGTTTAAGGAAGACAGGGAACTACTGGAGAGATTCTAGCAGAGAGCGATGAAGATGATCAGGGGACTGGAGCACCTCTCTTATGAGGGACGGCTGACAGACCTGGGTTTGTTCAGCCTGGAGCAGAGAAGACTGAGGGGGAATCTTATCAGTGCTTATAAATATCTAGGGGGAAGGTGTCAGGACGATGGGACTGGTCTCTTTTCAGTAGTGCCCAGTGACAGGACAAGGGGCAATGGGCACAAGCTGGAACACAGGAAGTTCCACTTAAATATGAGGAAAAACTTCCTTCCTGTGAGAGTGACTGGAACAGGCTGCCCAGGGAGGCTGTGAGGTCTCCTTCCCTGGAGACATTCAAACCCCGATGGGACACGTTCCTGTGCCCCCTGCTCTGGGTGTGCCTGCTCAAGCAGGGGGGTTGGACAAGATGATCTCCAGAGGTCCCTTCCAACCCCTACCACTCTGTGGTTCTATGGTGCTTTGATTTTTAATTTAGGACTCTATTTACATGCAATAATAGGTGTTAAACTGAAAACCAATTTTTAAGCAATTTTCCTATATAGACATTATAGTACATTTTTAGTATTTTAACTAAAATAATAATAATATAATCGTAACAAAAGCCCTAACAGATAACTACCCTTTGAACACCTTTGCGGTGAACAAAGGTTGTATTTTGTGCAAATAGACATTTAAAGTCTAAAGCTTTATAGTGTATTCCTTGCATAAAAACTGCAAAGCAAGAAAATAGTCAGAAGTTCTCAATCATGCTTTCCCCAAATGGTCCCCATGTGTTTTTTATGATGCACTTTACTTTTTGTATTTTTTTACGGTGCTTATTCTTGTGAGGGCTGGGCTGTTGCCGAATGAATTCATGATTCCTGCCCTTGCAGCAGGAGGCAGTAACTCGTTTTGCATGTGTGTGAGATCTTTGCTGCGCACATGAAGTTTCTGTTAGCTGAGTTCTGCATGCGCCCGGGGACTCCACAGCACCTCCCTTCCTCCCACATTGAAAATTACATTTAAAATCTCTGGAACAACGTGTGGACATATCTGCATTGCTTATCAACCATTTTTTCTTTTAAAAAGAAAACTTTTGCTCTCTGTTTGACTTTATCACTACTCTGGAGGTCATATAAAAACTGTTACAAACTAGTTTAAATTTTTTTTTTCCTTCGTCAAAGAGCTGCTGTGTACAAGGAATTATAGGATAATGCAAATCAAACATCTCATATTTTATATAAAATATTTGTTTTGTCTCAAATTAGAGAAATTAACACTGAATAATTTTGGGTGGGAGGGTCTGCTGCACATGTCTAACTTCACTTGGCTCTATTTTTCCAGCATAAGCTCATCTCTGACAGCAGAGCATGGTATTTCTCTGGATTCTGTCTCTGAACTTGTCAGAGTCTCATGAACGTATTAGTACCTACACATTAGGTGCTGTACTCTATGAATATGCATTGCTACACATATAAATTTTACTTCTGTTGCAGTAAGTTTACAGTTCTCAGCTCTGGGAAGTTTAAGTGGCATCTGACTTTCAACATTTCATGTTCAGTTTTGGCATCCAAAATCTTCCACCTTGCACTTTATTCTCTCTTTCAGAGGGGCTTTCTTGTCTCTCTCCCCATGACTCCTGAGTAGCCTTTCACAAAGTACTGCCCTTCTTTGTGAATTTTCATGGGGGGAAGAGTGCTGTGCTATAAAAACAAGAAATACAGCTTTTAAAATGCAGTGCTGCTGTTGGCCAGAAATGCAGTTTCCAAATGTGAAGGAAATACATTGTTTTTCTGCAAAGTTTGCTAACCCAGGCTTTCTTTAATGCACCAAAGTGTTCCAAGGTTCTGCTAAATCATGCTATGAATGTTGAATCGATTCTTCTGTTCTAATAAGACCGTCTTTCATAGAACTGTGTCCTATTGTAAGCTATTTTTATTTTATAACAGTTACATGTTATTAACATGACAGAATAAAATTCAGGCTAAACCAGGTAAACCTGCAAAGCATGTGAAACAATTAAGTTTTGCAGCACTGTCTGGAAACTTCAAGTAAGAACTCTAAAAATAAGGAAGAATGCAATGTTATATTCAGCCAGCAGTGTTTTTTACATCTATATTTGGAATGTAATCTCTGTGAAGCATTTCTGAACACCTATAACATAGCTTGTTTCACACCTTACTGAGGAAAACACAATAAACTAAACAGAACCGGACAAGAACTGTCTGCCTTTGAAACGTAGATATAATCTCTTTGAGATTTTATTTATTGTTTTACAAAGTTGTTAACACCTGAAAAACTGAAAGGCCAGTAACAGTCCTCAGAGCTTTAATTCAGCATTTGCCATCTCAGACTGCTGCTCAGTTTTGATTCCCTAAAGTTATTTTAAAGTCTGAATTGTCCATATCTAGACTTCTCAAATGCAAATAGAAGGAGGTGGTGGTTTCTATCAATTTAATGAAGAGGACAAGCTTAGGAAAATGGAAATAAGCAATGAAACTTGCTTAATTTGTAATAACGGTATTGATTAATAAAAAACAGCATATGGATGCTTTATAAGAAAGGAACACTAGGAGAGTAAAATCCAATAACAATCCTTTATAAGGACATAAGGTGAGAATCTTCAAAAAGACTGTGGATCTTTTTATCACCTAGTAAAAGTCACTGTTCTTCTTTCTTGGCTTCTGGAGTTGTTACAGCTCTCATCACATCATCCATTGTTCATAGAAACAAAAGTTTCCAAATCTTCATCCTCCTTCTTTATAATTAAATCATAGTTTATTTAAAATGTTACAGGTAGTAAGTAAAGTAGACTACAACACTTGTTAACTTCCTTCAGATAACTTGGTGATTGGTTTTGAAGCAAGTAGAGTATAGAGTGAGGTCTTTACCAGAGGGAGCTGTGTAC
The DNA here is from genome assembly GCF_963921805.1 of Phalacrocorax carbo. NCBI lineage: Eukaryota > Metazoa > Chordata > Aves > Suliformes > Phalacrocoracidae > Phalacrocorax > Phalacrocorax carbo. The sequence continues at coordinate 66,269,890 of NC_087548.1, read as the reverse complement.
GCCCTCTGGACCTGCTCAGATCTCTTTGTTTCCATGTTCTAATTTCACTTTCCTTTCAGTGGTACCATGAACAGTAAGTTAACATGTGGAGATAAAATCATACTATGGTTGCTATGTCACACATCTGATATACTCTTAAAGTAGCTGTGAGTATTGGGCACATATTTTTACAGAGACAGCATTTCTCATTCCCTGTTTGTATGTATGCTGTGATCATGCTTTTTCAGAGGCTGGGTGTGTGTGTAGAAGTGAATACTTATCCACTGTTCAAACTAGTACTAATAATGAAAGCGTCAGGCTTAGAGCTGCAGCAAGGTCTTGTAAGTGAAATAATGTGCGAAAGCATGCAGTAGAAGAAATGTCTATGATAAACCCCGGTAGGCACACTGTTTAGAATACTTAATCTGAAAAATACTTGGCACCTGTTGAATAACCACATTGTATTTTGTAGGGCAATGTGTGATATATAGCATGCAAGAGTTGTGTGCTGCAGCCTACTGTTTCTGAATCTTACTAGCACAGGCCATGCAGTTCATAACAGAAGCAGCAGTGGCAGCCCTGGAGCAGTGGCTCAGCCTGCTGCAATGCAGTGCATACCAACTGCAGTTGAGCCTCATCTTCGGCAGCAGTAACATGGTGATGGTTTTTAAATGGGAAAGACTACCAGGGATTCTATCTACTGGTCTGTTTTGTGGTGGAGAAGAGCCCAAGAGAGCAAGTTTCTCCCTCAGTCATAATTTTGACAGGTATCTGTAGTGGTGCATCTTAGGATAGCTCTGGGAAGCACATGCAAGTTAACTTTCATTCCTGATCTTAAACAATCTGGCCACCTCATGTTGGTCAAAGAGCTCTCTTGTTAGCTGAGACTGGAGCTGCTGGGATAAAGGGACCAGCTATCCTGCTGCAGGAGAGTGGCTTGTGCTGTTGTCATCTACTACTGTTCTATTTTTTCACATTTGTTCAGGTATGGCAAAGTCCCCATGTTACTACACGGTTGGAGGGTTTTGTTAAGAAATTACACCATGCACTGTATCCATCAGCTGGGCTGCATTATTCAGTGGTGTAAGCAGGTGGGACCTTGGCAATATTTAGGTTGCCCAGTCTTTTGCAATGCTGAATCTTTGGAAATTTTGAGGCATAGTTTTCTTATTGTTGGGGTAATCAGTCTCCTCTCCTATCAGGTTATAAAAATAAGGTAAGAATCTCTCATGCAGGTGTGACCAAGAGGAACTAGAACCTTTCATATTTTGCAGGACTGTGTTCGTATTGCAGGACTATGTGTCTTTCGTAGTGTGAAAATGTTTTTCGTAGATAGATGAGAAAAAGTAAGGTCTGATGCAGTAAAAGAAGTAGAACATAAATTGCACCTGATAGCCAGCCAACAGGAGTGCTTTGAACAATGAGTAAGATCAGGACCATTCTGCTGCCTTGTTTGGGGAAGATAAAGAGCAGAGCTCCAGAAATTGCTGTATCTTCTCCTCAGGAGAAGAGTTTTTTTCTTTTATCCTGTAATATTTGATGTATATACTAAGTCTTTTCAAGGAACTGAGCACAGTCTGCTTCACTGTTGGTTATAAATTATATTAATGATAAGAAATTGTATTTATGTAAGAGTTTTCTGATCTGAGATCTGTCCCTTTATGTTGTTTGCCTCATCTTTTGACTGACTTCTTTTGCAATCTTGCAAGCAATAGTGGAAAAAAATAATTTATGTAAGAGCAGAAAATTAATAGGTAAATTAAGAAAAAAAGGAACTTTGAACAAATATGTTTAAGTATATTTTTCAGCAGTGCTTGCATGATGATGACTACATCAATCTCAGGGTTTGTTTTTCTTTAAGTAGGGTAATTATGCATTGCTTTAAACTTAATCTTGAATCACTTTAATCATAAGAGAGCAAGAAAAAATCCAGCCAGTGTCAAAATTTTCAAAGAAGTGTTTATTTCCTTTCCAGTACAATGTTGACTTTGCTAAGTAAAAGTTATTAATGCATGTCAGTCTCCTTCCTGGAAAAATTAACATGTGAAAAACAAAACATGATGATAATATCTTTTTGTATAAATCTCTATTTTATGGAAATACAGCGATGATTGTGTACTGGAGTTACAAATAGCCTTATCTCCTGTCACCAAGGAGTAACTAACATACTGTAATTTTAATGAACGGCTGTTTTCCTTCAGTTTCACAATTTCAACATGATTACATAGTTCAACTTTATAATTTTAAGTTTCAGACCCATGTGAGATAGTGTTGTGTTTAGCAGTCATTAAGATGAACTACAGCCAACACCAGTGGAAGCTGACTTTTGAAACAAAGCCAGTGTACTTTCCTGACACCCACTGCAAAAGGATTGGTTGCAGAATCTTTCTGGTACTACATAAAGAGCTGTTTGTATGTCTGTGTATTCCAGTTTCTCCCTTGTTTGTAAAAAACACTCCACAGTGACATCTACTTCTGTAAATGTTAGGTTTGCAAATACTTGATATTGGAAATACTGATTCATTGAAGATAATACAACACAAAAGAAAAACCTCGCTGATTCTCACAATATCATGTATTTAGTCTTACGAGAAAACTATGTAGCAGTTATCTCTCCATAGTGTATAACAAGACACATATGAAGAAAGGCACTTATGCTACTATGTAGCAATTATTACAGATGAAAATTCATTTCTTTTACACTTGGTAGCAATGCATCTCTCTGTACTGATTAAATGTATGAGGGAAATGGACTTGGAGATGACTTCGAAGTTCAGCCATATCTGCGTGGACCAGCTTCTTCATACTGTGCTGTTAAACCAGTCCAGTTGAATCAATACCAAAAAATTAACAGAGAAAGTGTTTTTTTGTTTTGCTTGCTTTCCTTCTTTTATTTTGGGTAATAAGGCAATGTGGACCTTTCTGTATCTGTTAATGACAGAGGCTTATTTATTTTTATTTGATTAAAGTATGGGACATGAATATGCTTATGTAATGAGTCTAGCACTGGGAGCAGTGGGTATAGCACAGACAGAATCAGCAAAATTCACCTGAATTTGAAAGCTGCCTCCATTTAGTCCAGAAGTTTTAAAGTACAGCAGTTTTGAAGAATGTTCATAAAGAAATCTGCCGATACCTTAATTTGTACTACATTACCTAGACGGGAGAGTATTTGAAACATTTCCCTCTTTTACCCTACTGACTAAATAAAGGAATAAAAGTCACATTTGCTGTTTAGCATATAATCGAAAAATAAGGGTGATATCCTCATTAAAAGTAAGTTCCTGTGCTATAACTGAAGACACAGAAGTAATACAGAAAGCTAAGTGGCGTTCAATAGGAATTCCGTAATTAACAGTTAAGGGGACTTTTATTATTAGCAGTCAAGTGAATGTAGAACACATTAATGAATGCATAGAAAACATGAGATTTAATAATATATAGTAAATAAAAACGTGGTTGTGTGTTTTAAATCCTGTCCTGTAGGACAGTAAAATGATAAATTTAAAATGAGATTCTAATGAGTTAGTAAGACTTTAATATCTCTGGGACTTGTGCATTAGATACGGAGTGAAAGAAGGTGTAATGCATAGCCGCACTGCCCAGGAGCACTGGAGGCAATGACAAACTTCTTCCTGGAGGGACTGTGTTCCTGGTGCTGCAGCATTTCTAGACCTCATGCTAAATCAGATATAAGGGACATTATATCTCAATATCCCTCACATAGCCAGACACTTCTGCAGGCCAGTGTAGTAAGAAGGCAGTGCCTCAGTGCACTACAGGCAACACAAACCACACAATTTGCTCAGCCCAGGGTTTCATTCTAGCAGAATTATACCGTATTCAGGTAGTTTGAAAGTTTGGCTTCTTGTACCTTTCATTATCTTCTCGTTTCCTACTACCTTTCTTTCTGCACAAATGCACTGTAGCATAAGAACGGGATAAAGTTTGCCTCTGATTTTAGCTTTATTTAATGTGGATCAATATTAATAAAATTTATGAGATGTGACAATAAAAATGTTTATAAATGATATTCTGATACTCTCAGTTCACTTTTAACTGGAAACATGCCAATCATCAACAGCCCATGCTAGCAATTGAACAAGAGAGAAGAAAATTTACCTTTCCTATCTTAGCATGCATTGACTGATACCAGGCAGCCAGTTTGCCTCCCTATGCTATCACTGAGTTTACCTTTAAGCAGATGATTGAAACTAAGGTCTCTGTGATTGTCACAAACTAAAAGTGTTGTATTTCACAGATTGATGGGCTCCTTGATTGTCTGTCACTGATGAAAATATTCACAGCATTTTGGTCAGTGCTTTTCATCCTAAATATTCAGAATAAAGATTCGGACACCATCCTTTATACTTGAGTGTTGGAGGACAGAAGAGAGTGGGCATTTTTTATTCTCTCTTCGAGCAACATCAAAAGCTTTCTGTTAGAAACATATGTAGTTTCTTGCCAGAACTGGCCTGGCCTTCTAGACTCTGATTTTAGCCTGAAGATTAAATGGCTGACGTTCCCAGGGGCTCTCAACTTACTACCAAAGTACTGGTATCTCAGGAGGTCTGTTTTTGAAGATCATGTAGTAAATCTATCAAAAGACTGAAATAAAGCACTTCTTTCCTGAAACAATTTTAATGGTATATTTGCTTCCATGAATTTTTAATAACTGTTTATTTTCCTGAAGTGAAATAAATCTTCTATCAAAATGCTATAATTCCCTACCAGTACAAATACTCCTATCTTGTGTCCAGTAAAGTCTTTCAGACAGCAGGTGTCATGGACAAGAAAATCTTACAGAATTACTGCTGCATGTGTAAGAACTGTCTTGTGTGTTTGTTTAGTGGAGCATAGGATTGCTTACTGCTCTCATATCAGCCCTTATTTCCCCAGTGGATGTTAATGGGACAGTACAAATTTGGAATTGCATTGGAAATCAACTCCTTTTTTTTTTTCATCTGTTTTGGAAGAGCTGTCATATTCAACGTGTGGCTCATGCCAAGCAGTAAAATGCAGACAAGCAAACTTTGCATACTCCAAATGTCCAAATACATGATCAACAAAAATCTTCTAAAATATATTCACTGATAGGGCTTAAACACGCTTAAAACTTCCCTTGAATTGAAACTAGGAATCCGGTATTTAAAGTACCCAAACTCTGCTACTTTAAAATGCAAGGATAAAAATACTGAGTTTGTTTCATTCAGCGAGGTTTCCACTTGTCCAGGTTTTAACCTCGAAGTGTGTAGTAATCCTGATAGAAATGAGTAGTGACAGTCTCTGCCTCTAGAGAATATACTAGTCTAGATCCAGGAAATATCTGACACCATGAAGCTAATTTTATACTAGCTGACTTAGGAGCAAGAAAGTATTAAAACTGGACAGCCTGTATAGGGTGCAGTCCTTCAATAAAGCACATTTTTAGATTAGAGAGATCTAAAGGATAAAAGGATACCAAAGAGCAAATTACAGACTTCTCACATTTAGCAATGCATAAAATTATTTTAAAGCTCAGTTTTCATTGGTATTGAAGCAAAATTAAGTGGTTTGGAGGACAAACAGATTAATGAATGCTGCTGAATAGGTCTCAAAAGTGGAAAGAAAAATGAAAAAGCAACATAAAAACATTTAACAACTGGCCAAAGTGCAAATTTTAGTTTAGTTCCACAACAGTAATGTGTTAAAAATACAAAGCTTTGTGTTTTACTGCAAGATAGATGGTAGAAGTAGACACACATACTATGGTCAACCCTGCGCAACAGAGCAGAAAAGCTGAAAGTGGATGGTACATCTTGACTTCTCTGGGCTTTTCCATTGGGATAGGTGTTGCTCATTTGGCTGTTGTTCCATGATCATTTATAGCTGATGTGCATCTACCAGGCAGCTTTGCAGCTGTACACCCTTGGTCTGATGCAGGTGTGCAGGCCTGGTGACATTTCAGTTGAATTAGTCTGTGTTTCTGGGTGCCTGTGATAGGTTGCCATTGCCAGGTGCACCAGCTGCTACCCACTGCCCGTTATTCCTCAAGTGAAGTGGCAGTTCTTGGAAGAGTGTCCCAGGCACTGCCAGACCCTTTCTATCTGCCGTTTTCATGTCTCAGCTTGGACACAGCCAACCTTCTCATAGAAGGAACAAGACTTCTTAGGAGTCCATTATTATCCCTGGTCTTGCTGTAGGCCTACTTCAGAGTTTTTCCTCTATCCTTCCAGTTGTAGGCAGTGATATTGGAAGAAACAGACAGATCCAATCTATTAATACAAGGCTCTGAGGCTGGTATTACCACCAGAATTTTGTGTTTTCGTTAATGGGATGTTCTAGATAGCACCAGGCCTGCTGGCATCAGATGGGGATTCATCCTTCTCAAAAGGGGAAGAGGGTCTTGTGAGGCTGATTGACAGAGCCTTAAACTAGACTTGAAGGGGGAAGAGGATGATATGGCCTCACCTGTGACAAGCCATGGGGTGGCATGCCAAGGTTAGAGGGATGGGATGGTAGTGAGGCCCTCAGCCTGCTGCTCTGATACTTCCTGGGTACACTGGTGCACATTTGAAATCTTATGGAAATGAACCAGGGCTCCTGAAGTAATAGTAGCCAACAGGGAACACCAATTAAATACCTCAAAGGAATTAAAATGTGTTCCTCTAAAAAGGCGACATGGCTGACAGCCCAGCTGAAGTGCTTGGTGGGATGAATCCCATGATGGAAATGTGGCTATCAATAGCTACGAACTGTTCAGAAGGGGTAGGCAAGGAAGGAGGGATGGAGGGGTTGTCCTCTATGTCAAGAGTTTGATAGATTGTGAAGAGCTGTCTCTGAGGAATAGCCATAAGCAGGTTCAAAGCTTATGGGTAAGAATTAGAGACTGAGGCAACAAAGGGAACCTTGTGGTTGGTGTTTGCTACAGGCTGTCCGATCAAGGGGACACTACTGACGAAGCCTTCTTACTCCAGCTACAGGAGGCATTGTTCTCAAAGCCTCTTGTCCTGCTGGGGGGCTTTAACCATGCCAACATCTGCTGGAAAAGTAGCATGGCAAGCTGTAGGCAGTCCAGGAGACTCCTGGAGGGCATCGAGGATAACTTCTTGAGCTAGGTAATGGACAGCCCTACCAGAGGGAATGTCTTATTGGACCTGTTGGTTGTCAACACAAATGAGCTAATTGGTGACAGCAAGATTGGAGGCAGCCTGGGCTGCAGTGATCATGCACTGATGGAGTTCACAGTCCTGAGGGATATGCGTCAGGAGAAGAGTAAAATCCAGACCCTGAATTTCAGCAAAGCAAAATTCCAGCTGGTTAAAGAGTTAGTCAAAATGATCCCTTGGGAAACTGCCCTCAGGAAAAAGGGAGCAGAACAGAGCTGGCAGAACTTTAAGGTCTCTTTCCATAAAGCGCAAGACTTCTTGATGCCCATGTGCAAGAGACATGGAGAGAGGAGCACCCTGGGAGCTACCTGTCAGCCTCACATCTGTGCCTGGAAAGATCAGGGAACACATCCTCCTAGAAGCTATGCTAAGGCACATGGAAAACAGGGAGGTGATTTGATGATTTGAGACAGCCAATATGACAAGTCTTGCCTGACCAACCTAGTAGCCTTCTATGATGGCGTGACTACATCAGTGGACAAGGAAAAGACTACGGATGTCATCTATCTGGACTCCTATAAGGCCTTTGACACGATTCCTCACAACATCCTTCTCTCTAAATTTGAGAGATATGGATTTGATGGGTGGACTGTTCAGTGGATGAGCAATTGGTTGGATGTTCACATCCAGAGGGTAGTGGTCAATGGCTGTATGTCCAGATGATGATCAGTGACAAGTGGTGTTCTTCAGGAGTCATACTGGGATCAGTACTGTTCAATATCTTCATAAAAATGATAGTGACATAGGCTGTGGATTGAGTGCAGCCTCAGCAAGTTTGCAGATGACAGCAAGCTGAGTGGTGACTCTGAGGTGCCTGAGGAATGGATGGGATGCCATCCAGAGAGACCTGGACAAGCTTGAGAAGTGGGCCTATGTGAACCTCATGAGATTGCACCTGTGCTGGGGGAAACCCCTGTATCAGTACAGGATGGGGGATGAAGAGATTGAGAGCAGCCGCACAGGGAAGGACTTGGGGGTACTGGTGAACAAAAAGCTGCACATGAGCCAACAATGTACACTTGCAGCCCAGAAGGACAACCATATCCTGGGCTGCATAAAAAAAAAAAAACATGGGCAGCAGGTTGAGGGAAGTGATTCTACCCCTCTACTCTACTCTGGTGAGACCCCACCTGGGGTGCTGCATCCAGCTCTGGAGCCCTCAGCACAGGAAGGACATGGAGCTGTTGGAGTGGGTCCAGAGGAGGGCCACAAAAATGATCTGAGGGCTGGAGCACCTGTGCTACGAGGACAGGCTGAGACAGTTGGGGTTGTTCAGCCTGGAGAAGAGAAGGCTGTGGGGAGACCTTATTGTGGCCTTTCAATACTTAAAGGGTGCTTATATGAAAGATGAGACAGACTTTTTAGTAGGGCCTGTAAGGATAGGACAAGGGGTAATGGCTTTAAATTAAAGGAGGTTGGATTCAGACTATATGTAAGGAAGACATTTTTTACGATGAGGGTGGTGCAGCACTGGAGCAGGTTGCCCAGAGAGGTGGTCAGTGCCCCATCCCTGAAGACGTTCAAGGCCAGGTTGGACGGCGCTCTGAGTAACCTGATCTAGCTGAATATATCCCTGCTTATTGCAGGGTGGCTGGACTAGATGACTTTTGAAGGTCCCTTCCAACACAAACTTTTCTATGATTCTATGATCCTGTCCATTTGGCCTATGCATGTTCCTAAGTATGGACTGTATAATTCTCTCACTTCAGAAAGCAGGGAATTGATTTCTGAGCTGCTAAAATACTTATTCACATCAGTACTTTTGCTTGATGTATGATGACAGGATTGACAGTTAAATTGTGATTAAGTACTTGGTGCAGAGGCCTGAAGAAATTAGCTTCTGTGGGCATAGTATAAATATTGCCCTGGCTCATGCCACTGAAGAGGTGTGAATGGTTCCTCTTCATGGTCTTTCTGATGCTTACCCAAAGATATGTTGGTGCTGTCTTACAAGAGTCATGGTATACCCACAGTGATTTCTTTTTATAGTGGTAGTATGGTGGCTGGTAGTGTAACTCTTGAGTTAGATAAACAAATACTTCTTCCTGTGAGTGAACATCTCCAACCTTTTCGAGTCTTTAGTAGCTCAGAGCACATCTTTCTAGGAGAAAGTTATTAATAAATTACAGCCATAGCATTACCAAAATTAATAGATTAAAATAAATATAGGAATGTCATGCAAAAAACCCCTCTGTACGCTGTTCAGCAAAGATATGTAGTACCATGAAAATTAGGAAAAGATTCCTAACTGAGAGGGTGGTCAGTCACTGCAGCAGGCTCCCCAAGGAGGTGGTCATGGCCCCAAACCTGTAGGAGTTCATGAAGTGTCTGGATGATGCTCTTTTAGTCATATGGTTTACTAAAAAGTAGTCCTGTGAGGAGCAGGAATTTTAATTGATCTTTAGAAAAGATAATGCAATTTAAATTTTTTTAATTATTATTTCATACTCTTATAGCTTCCCTGGAAGTTAAATTTATCTCAATATGAATTGCTTTAACTTAAAATGTTCAGAAGGAAGATTATTCATTAATTCAGTGGAAATCAGGTTTCTGACAGCAGAGCGAAAACACAAGGTACTGTTGCCTAAGTTAATAAAATCATGCTAGCTATAGGCTAAATACTCTTCACAGTGAGGTGTGTAGGTACTGGAGCAACTTACTTGAAAAAGTAGTCAGTAATCCACACAGTTAAGTTTTTAAATTAAAATCAGATGTCTCTTGAAAAAGAGATGCACTAAGTATGAGGAAGTCACTTTGAAGATCTACATTGGTAAGCAGGAGGGTAAAGTAATTTACCCTAATGCTCCCTGTTAGCCATTAAAAGAAGTGATACACCTTTCATTAAAAGGCAGATGAAAAATATACCTTTCTGATGTTTCCAGCAGGTGAACTTTTGTACTTAACAAAGAAGAGACATGAAAAAAGCAGTTAAGCATGCCAGAAGCAATGGAAAATTAAAATGTCAAACTTTATTTTATGGACAGGCAGGAACAACTTAGTACAAATTGGGCAGAGTGTTAATGAATTACTTCTATTTGTACAGTGACTTGAAATGAAGGGGTTGGATGCCTTTATTGAATATCTATGGAAGTGTCTGTACATTTAGAATTATGATTTCAGAACAAACCATCTCTGTATCTGCATGTAAAATCTATAGCAGAATGGCATGCTCCAGATCAACCGTAGTGACAAATCCTTTGGCAGCCAAAGTGCTAGTTGGCTGTGCAAGGGTCATCCTTAGAATCAGTCTGTGGATGTGGCCATAGACACACGCTCTTCAATTCCCAGTGCTGATGTGGCTTAGTATACATTTAACCTTGCACTGTGTTTTGGAAAGGCATCTTAATCCACCTTTACTGCTAATTCTTGTGTCACCCCTACAATAACTCAAATGCAGACATTTTTGCAGTGAAGCAGTGAACCAGATGGGTGACCCAAGCTGTCTAAAAAGGTGTTTATCCCCCAAATTGGTGACTCAGTCAATGAGACAGTCTGTGAAAGAGGAGAGAGTGGAATTTTTTTTTTTTTTGGTGACACCTAATGCTTACACGTCTTTGCTTTTTGTCCCTTAGATTATGTCCGTGTGAAGTAAAGATGTAATGAACCCTTTAGATAAAAACAGGCATCTAAGCCTATGTGCTTCTATTTGATTTTACCTTAGATGAAGGAAAAGAATCAACCTTATCACGCAGATGTGGGTTTCTGTCTTGGCATGACTAGTATCTAAAAAGCATGAAAGGATGCAGGAGATACCATGATTTATTTCAAAAAGGTGTTGGGCTTCACCAGTGTAACTGAGGAGCAAAATAACTAAAATAGAAATTTGAGTTGTGTTTTGATGTGATTTCAGCAATCCTTCTAGTAAAATGTCTTTTTTTTTTAAGAATTAAGGTAAGATAGCATGCTACTTCTAAGAAATTTGTAACTTGTATTTCTGCACCAAATTGTCATAATCCCAGTAAAGCAATGAATACATTAGAAAAAGCTTCTCGTGGATGTTTATTTTCTAATACATAATCCCTGCAGATATGCATGAAACACAAGTGGATTTTTAGCAACAGAAATAGTACCACTCATATTTGCATTAGTAAGATAGTAGTTGAGCTTTTTTATACTAGGGACTTGTTGGGAATTTTTTTTCTTTTAGTCCTACGAAGTATAAGGCGGAAATTGTTGTTTGTTCTGTTCTGTTACTTTCTTTTTTTTAAGTCTTTAATTTTGGGTTCTTTCTATCTAAAACCATCCAGGGGGCAGGGGGGAAGAAAAGAAAGGGAGAGAAAAAATCTGCTGTATCTTTGGTTTCTTTATGATATGTAACACATTATGTTAATCCATTTTTAAATACATCAGTAATTCTTACATTGACTCCTCCTGAGAAACTCTGACAACTGAGTGAAAAACTGACCTACAAAAAGGTGACAGTAGCAATCAACAGAACAATAAATACATTGAAATTTTTATAAACTTACATAGTATCAATTATTACTAAACAGATTGGGCAAGAGACTAATCTGATAAAGATTCAGTGCTCCCATGTTTTTTGATAAAAAAGGTCAAGGTTCACAAAAAGAAATTGTGGGACCCCTCCGACAGCTTTTGTAGAATGTTTTGTGCTTTTACCTGCATTGAGATAGTAACTGGTAGATAACATTGGTTATGAGTCTCTACGGGAAAGCTTGTGTAGGCCAAATTTTGATGATGCATTTATTTTCATAATTCATAATAGATTTTCATAATAAATCCATTTTCATGATAAATTCATTAATAATAATTTTTGGAACCTCAGTCATAATATGTTACTGAGAAATTAAATTATATCACTCTGTGACAGATTTCTTTAAAACTTTTCAATAATCACACCTCCTGTATGATAAATGAAAAAATACAGCTATGATGATTCATAACTTGTAATTTATATATTTGAAATCTATATAAAGAATTGAATATATATCCTTTAGAGACTGATGATTTTAATTTTCTTTTCCCAGTGGTGACCTGATTTTTAAATGCAAGCATAGTATTTCAAGAGTATGCCTAACTTGCAGACTTGTAATTATACAGCACTTGGACTCTAGCTGTGCTATTTGAAAACTATTTGAACTTGGCTTTGCAAAAACTTGGAAAACAGTCATAAATACTGAAACATTCCTTTTCTTGCATAACAAAGCATTGTTCTAAGTAGAAAAATATTTTACTACAATATGTTGAGTAAATTATTATGTATGTGTATGGAAAGGATATTGTGTCTTACTGGCAGGAAGGGATGAGAAAGTCATGTTAGGAAAATAAGGATGCAGTGTCTTCACCTGAGGGCTGGTAGTTAACATTCACTGCATATTGTTCGGTATTTTAAAATGCATATATTTACATTTTGTTTTATTGTCACTTAGGTTTGAACTTGTCACAGTGGTATACAGGCCAATTATGCCACTGTTCAGATCAAAAGTACAGAAAATGAAAGGCTCTGTTCCAAGTAGTTTATGATTTGCTATAAACCAAGGACATTCTGACTATATTGACTCTTTGAGAATAGGTCTACTAAAACCATTTGCAGTTCTTCCACATGGGAAACATCTTTTAGAGCCTGAATTGTATTGCTGAGACAGAAGCAGCATTAAGCAAGGGAAAAGTTGAAGCAGAACTGTAAATATGGTAAGCCAAACGTCATATGAACTTAAAGCTCAACATGTAAATTTGGTAGTATTAATCATTTTACATGCATTGTTCATTTTCTGCCTCTTCTTTTTCCTGTTACTCAGCTCCAGCTGTACAAAGACGTGCTGTTCAGTCACTTTTTTTAAGGCTAGGGGAAAAAAAATAAGGTTGTAAATAAATTACAACTGACTCATTGATTTCTAGAAAGAAGACTGCCAACATAACAAGCTTCAGTGCTGATCTTACAGTCTGAATTCACAGGCTGAGGCAGGAAAACTATTAGGAAAGCATTTGTATATACTAGTATCTCTTGTCACAAGTTTGTTTCACTATCACTCGTGAACCATACATGCAGGACATTAATTATAACTCTCTCAGACATGCAATTAATCTTTTAAATCGTGTTCAAGTGAATACTTTATGAGTTTTCCACAACTGTGTTTTGCATGGTACGTTTTCAAGGAAAATTTGATCTGTGTGTGGAAGCTTTAAGTGTCTAATACAAAGCGGAGACCTTTGTCATAGTGCCATAAGATTCTAGGACATAAGATAAATATTATAAAGTACTGTGAATAGGAAGGTATTGTACTGGTTTTCTGTTTAACAGGAAATTGCCTGTTTGATAAACCAGCCTTGCACCACTGTGCTTCATCTATATTGACTGGGAAAACTATTATCAGTAGATCTGATTCCACTGCCTATACTTGCAAGTAGTCTCATCCCTAGTCTAATCTGACCTGTGGATTTGTGCGTTGGTGTGGAAGATGGTCTCCCAATTGTGTTGATAAGACCACACATGGTCAGCTGTGACCTACAGCATCCTATGTTTTCATTGCATAGAAATTGGTGCATGGGAATAGGAGGCAGAGGAGGGACACTGCTGCACTGTTGGCTTTTGCCAGGTAGTAATTTGGCATCGTTCCTACACAGACTTGGACTAGGAAACTTGGAGTGCTCCTAGGGTTCCAAATCTAGATAGGCTGAGGAACCACATGTATTGGGGTTATGTGGCAAGGTTTTGATAGTGAGGGAGGCTGCCTGTAAGAAGAGGCCTTAAGCTGTCCCCATGTTGAACAGAACCATTTTGAGCTGCGTCCAAGACAGACCCAATGCTGGCCAAAGCTGAGCCTGTCAGCAATGTTGGTAGTGCTTCTGTGGTAACATATTTAAGAAGGGGTTAAAAAAGCTGCAACCGAGCAGTTGGGGGAGAGGAGTAAGACTATGTGAGAGAAACAACTCTGCAGACACCAAGGTCAGCGAAGAAGGAGGGGGAGGAGGTGTTTCTGAGCAAGAGCAGAGATTCCCCTGCAGCATGTGATGAAGACCATGGGGTAGCATGTTGTCCCTCTGCAGCCCATGGTGGTCAACAGTGGAGCAGGTGTCCACCCTGCAGCCCATGCAGGACCCCACGGTGCAGCAGGTGGATATGCCCTGGAGGAAGCTGTGACCCTGTTGAGAGCCCATGGTGGAACCGGCTCCTGGCAGGAACTGTGGCTCCATGAAGCGAAGCCCACTCTGGAGCAGGTTTTCTGGCAGGGCCTGTGGCCCCATGAGGTACCCACGCTGGAGCAGTCTGTTCCTGAAGGGCTGCACCCCCTGGGAGGGACCCACAGTGGAGCAGTTCTTCAAGAACTGCAGCCTGTGGAAAGGACCCATGTTGGAGAGGTTTGTGAAGGACTGTCTCCTGTGGGAGGGATCCCACAGTGGAGAAGGGGAAGAGCATGAGGATGAGAGAGCGGTAGAGACAACATGTGATGAACTGACTGTAACCCCCATTCCCTGTCCCTCTGTTTCTCAGGGAGAGGAGATAAAGAAATTGGGAGTGAAGTTGAGCCCAGGAAGAAGGGAGGGGTAGGGGGAAGGTGTTTTTAGATTAGTCCTTATTTCCCATTATCCTACTCTGATCTTTAATTGGCAATAAATTAAATTAATTTCCCCAAGTCAAGTCTGGTTTGCCTGTGATGGTAGCTGTTGAGTGATCTCTCCCTCTACTTATCTTGACCCGTGAGGCTCATGTTGTATTTTCTCCCCTCCTCTGCAATCGAGGAGGAGGAGTGGCAGAGCAGCTTGTTGGGTACCTCGTGGCCAGCCAAGTTCAACCCAGCACACCACAGTGGAATTTATGCCTAGCTTTTGCTGTTGTACTGTGTAATATGTTATTTTTTTCAATATCAGTGAATCTAAGGTAAAGAAATGTTTCTGAGTCTCTTCCCAGAAATAGGAGTTGGATGTTAGTTAAGAAAAAGCCGATACCAAGTAGAAATATGAGTGAAGTCTCATATGCGCTCACATAATGCTGAGAATGTAAATTATGTAGTATTCACAGAATCACACAGAATCACAGAATCCCAGGTTGGAAGGGACCTCAGGGATCATCTAGTCCAACCTTTCTAGGAGGAGCACAGTCTAGACAAGGGGGCCCAGCACCCTGTCCAGACGACTCTTGAAGGTGTCCAACGTGGCCGAGTCAACCACTTCCCTGGGGAGATTATTCCAATGGTGACTGTCCTCACTGTGAAAAATTTCCCTCTCGAGTGTTTTGGCAATCAAGATTCCATGCTTAATATTTTTGTTAGAATGCTTCTGATTTTTTGTAAATCCTGTGCGCTTCCGTCAGGAATGAGGGAGAAATTGATAAAATCAAACCATAATACTGACAGCCATTTTCTGATTCTCAGAGAAACAGTTTATACTCGACCTGTTTTCAAAACATATGACATGAACAAGATCAAAGAAGCATTTTCTTTATGTTTTAATTTCACATAGTTATGCTTTTCAATTTGTTATATTAAAAGGACTGAGTAGAAGGAACACAGCACAAGAAATAGTTTTTCAGGAAACTTTTAATATACAGATATGCCTTGATTATGAAATTATATACTGTATAATCTCTTATTTGTGGTGCAATGACAAAGGCTTTTCAAAACTAGAGCTGCCTCTTCCTTTTCCAACTAAGGTGTCTGACATCAAAGTTGCTTTAAAATTTTTCAGAATAGGGCTGACTGACCATCACCAGGTGATACATAAGGTAGGCAAGTTGTTTGGGTTTTTTACATCTGCAGAGGAACCTCACAAATTACACTGAATATAAGCAAACAAAACACATGAGTTTTGGTTACAATCAAATGCAGTTGCTTTTTGATGCAGCAGATATTGCAGTACAAACCAAGTGTATATACAGTACTATATTGTTGCTGTAGTTAAGCATTGTAGACTTAATATATGGGTGGAGAGACCAATTATGAATATAGTCTTCAGCGCAGCTTTTTTTTTTTTTCCCCCAAGACTTGTAGTAAATGGAAGCATGAGCCCTGGAGAATTCATTCCTGGGTCAATTTGGATCCACCTAAAAGCAAGTAGCAGTGAGATGCAAAGGGATGATGAGGAAGAGTGCAGGGAAGGGGTGATGAAAAGCTTATTTCCCAAGGAGGAACTGAAAAGGGGAGAAACACAGCTATTGGGTGAACAAAGCAGCTCATGTGCCACAGGTGGCAGGGATTTAGTTGTTCACTTTACTCCTTAGTTTCTTGGTTTGGATCCAGTTTACTGCGGTAACTTGTTTTTCACTTACCATCTGTTTCATGTGAAGTAAAACAGTGAAAAGTTTGTTTGGCCTCTTTTCTTTGGAGAACTTTTTGGTCATTTCTCATTATTTATTCATGCCTTTATGAACCCAAGAGCTTAAACTGACTTATCAAAAAGTAAGAGGTTTTGCCTACTCACTTTTCATCAGTTTTGCTTACTGTCAGAGTTTTTTGGCTGCCCAAAGTGTACAGGGGCCACATTCATTTTACATCTGAAGCTTTTCAACATGTTCAGTAGCAAGTATTTTGGCATAGTGTTGAAATTTTAAATGTGCTTTCTTTCCTCCAGCTATTATGGTGTGCCAGTGTTTATATGCAAACAAATATTTAAACGTAGCTAACAAAATATTAGGAAAACTAGGAAAAAATGCTTCTTTGGTCAAGGTTTTGAAATATGAGCCTTCTTTCCTGGCACATCGTTGTGGAAGGCTGCTTTAATAATTTATTTATAAAAGCCAAAGCTCCGACTTGAACGGGATAGCTTGCTACTGTTTCAAACACGAAAAAATTAAAAACATTTATAGGCGTTTCTGTGTGTACATATCTGGACATTACAGTGTCATAGCAAATAACTGCAAGCTTATGCTGTTACTTCTTGCCCCTTTTAAAAGACTGTGTTTTATTGAGTAGTTATGATTTGAGTCTCTTTAATACCTGTCAAAGGTTATTAAGTGTCAGTTGTCAGAACGTGGCCATTGCTGAGGGTTACATGTGTTGAGGAGCTGCTGGTTGCAACAAGTACTGCACAGAGCAGGAAGCTGACTCCTAGTCCCCCCTCCAAAGGTCCAAACCTTAATTTACATCACAGAAACAGTGTACAAGAAACAGACATTACGCTGGCCAAATGCCCATTGTCGAAGTCATGCCGTGACACTTCAAGGCTGAAAAGAGAGACCTTTGGGGATAGTGAATAGGCAAGATTAAGAGCCAATGAAGGGAAAGACCCCACTGAAATGGAAAGTGGAGGGTGAAGTAGAGGTGAAGAAGACAGGGTGAAAGAAGGATGCAAGAACAGCAAGCCCACCTAGAAAATATTCTCACTCCATCACCACAGTCTGACATCCCAGCTTAGATTAGTTTTGCAGGTAACATCTAAGTAACTTCTTCCAAAATTTCTCCCTAAAGACCACATGGCATGAGATGACAAAATATTTCACATTTGGTGTTTTTTTGTTGAAAGTATAAGAAGTAGGCAGGGAACATTTGCTTTAGTTCTACATCTCCTTGTGTTTGCTACTTTTTTTTTTCTTTTTTTTTTTTTTTAATATTCATACAATGCCTGGAAGTCCTTGTAGCTGAACAGGAAGTTTTTCTTTTGAACTTTTCTGACTAACATAACCACAGGAAACCTAAGAGCATTGCTGGGACTTCAAAGAAAAAAGTGCAGCATGAAATAGGTAATATTTCATAAAAGCCATAGAGGTGGTCCTGGGAGTAAACGGAAATTGTAGAAGTACAGATGCATCTTATAGAACATGACAGTTAAGAGGGAATTGCTTCGAAATGTCATTTTAAATAGCTTAGACAGATATTAACCCTCTGAACAGACAAGACTGAAAACATCCCTAGAGCCAGTGGCTAGATTAGTTACATCAGGATGAACTGGGCCCACTGTACTGATAGGATATGGAGCTTGAAAAGGGCATAAAAAAGATGAATTGGAAACAGATGTCAGAAAGAATTTTTAGAATCATGCATTTGTGAAGTAGCTACTGGGCAAAGCAGTTGATGGAAAACATAGGGGGACAAGAAGAGGAGAGAGAGATTGACATCTCTTGGTAGCTGCTTCAGATAAAATGATCTGTGCAGGTGAAGTCTGATGTTGCTAGCAGATCTTTTTATTCACTGCTACACTGAGGTGCAAATCGGCAATACTGAAACCCATTTAATACTTTCACGTAAAAATTTATTTGTGTAGAATCATAGAAAAGTTTGTGTTGGAAGGGACCTTCAAAAGTCATCTAGTCCAGCCACCCTGCAATGAGCAGGGATATATTCAGCTAGATCAGGTTACTCAGAGCGCCGTCCAACCTGGCCTTGAACGTCTTCAGGGATGGGGCACTGACCACCTCTCTGGGCAACCTGCTCCAGTGCTGCACCACCCTCATCGTAAAAAATGTCTTCCTTACATATAGTCTGAATCCAACCTCCTTTAATTTAAAGCCATTACCCCTTGTCCTATCCTTACAGGCCCTACTAAAAAGTCTGTCTCATCTTTCATATAAGCACCCTTTAAGTATTGAAAGGCCGCAATAAGGTCTCCCCACAGCCTTCTCTTCTCCAGGCTGAACAACCCCAACTGTCTCAGCCTGTCCTCGTAGCACAGGTGCTCCAGCCCTCAGATCATTTTTGTGGCCCTCCTCTGGACCCACTCCAACAGCTCCATGTCCTTCCTGTGCTGAGGGCTCCAGAGCTGGATGCAGCACCCCAGGTGGGGTCTCGCCAGAGTAGAGTAGAGGGGTAGAATCACTTCCCTCAACCTGCTGCCCATGTTTTTTTTTTTTTATGCAGCCCAGGATATGGTTGTCCTTCTGGGCTGCAAGTGTACATTGTTGGCTCATGTGCAGCTTTTTGTTCACCAGTACCCCCAAGTCCTTCCCTGTGCGGCTGCTCTCAATCTCTTCATCCCCCATCCTGTACTGATACAGGGGTTTCCCCCAGCACAGGTGCAGGACCTTGCACTTGGCCTTGTTGAACCTCATGATTTCACATGAGCCCACTTTGCAGCAATTACTTAGAACATTCAGCATGTGCCAGGTAATTAAGATTATGGAACTCATTTCATAGCTGCTTTTTGTAACTCCAGCTTGAATACCATTTTATTTTGAGGGTCTGCTAGTAAGATTTAGCCACTTGCTTGTTCGGTTATTTATCTTCTTCACATTCGTCTGAGTGATTTCTTTCATACTGGCCTTTATATAAGGTATACCGTACATAACCATGATATTCCTCCACTTCTAGCAATGTTTTCCCCTTCTGTAGGAAGAACAATATAGAGAGATCCCATTATCACCAATAGCTCTTGATTATTTGTCAGCAAACGCAAGTCACCAACCACTGGTCACCCAAAAGAAATTCTCCCTATTGTTTGTGGTTTTGTTTTTTTGTGTGTGGTGTTTTTTTTGTTTCCTTTTGGTTTTTGGTTGTTTTGGATTTTTAATCACTTTATTTTCTTCCTTTTGGTTTTGGGCTGTTCAGGGTAAATCATCACAACTTCAGGATAACCCAGGTTGTCCAAAAGGGGACTGAGACATTCATATATATTTGAGGCTATCTTCCCAAATGCCTATGGTGAGAACATGTGAAATGTTTTTTCCTAGATAATGTTTCTGATTAGACTTAAAACAATGTTTGCTGTATCCAAATCTTTTGCCATTTAAACCACTTTGTAATAATCTAGTAAGAGGATAATCACTCACACAAATGTCAGATACCTTTTGTAGGGACAGAAACTTCAGCATGAGGTATTGATTCAAGGATTCTTTAGTGCAGCAACGACCAATTATATAAAAGTATCATAGAGATTCCGAGGTTCATACGTAGTGACAGATGTGTCTGTGTATAGGTTAGGGGCACAAATCCCTAGTAAGGTGAAACTTGAACAATTCCATGGTACTTCAAGTAACTCTTTGGTAGCAGAAGAATATTATATGAACTGCTTGCCTGCATAGCTGCTTAGGCTCGCACCATTTGAAAGCTACTTCCAGGACTGATTTAAGCACTAAACCACATACCAGATAACCAAAAATGTAATTTAACTGAACTGAGGTTTATGCTTTTCATTAGGCAAGGAAAATTGCATTTTGATCATTAAACTAGCACGACTGACAACATTCAGTGAAATAACATGTTTAATCTGAATTTTTCAGAGCTATGAATATTCTGGGAGTAAAATCCTGCTGCTGTTTGCCCTTTCAGAGGAAATAAAGCCAAAAATTGCCAGGTGTTCAATATGTGTGCATTAACTGTGTCACTTCACAACTTGTTGCCCTGTCTCTGATGATACTGAAAAAAATGTGTCCCACTCACCTTGAGGAGGTGGTCTTTACCTGGTTGTCCTCACCTATGAAACTTCTGAAGGTTCTGAAGACTTGAATAGTTCATTTTCAGTTGCTATTCCGCCCCTTTTTGGTTTAATTGTTTAAAAATTATATCTATTAATTTTAAATTTGAAATCAGGACTTATAAAATTCAGGATCCTTTTCCACATAAAATTCTTTATGGTACTGGATATATCAAATTTCATTCAATATAGGCACCTCCTGTTACCATTGTTTGGATCAAAGATAATAAAAGTGTCATTCTAGTTTTGCAGAAAAAGAAACTTTTATTCTGGAAATTTATTCTTTGGGTACCATCCATTACTTTATTTGTTTTGCCCAAAATTACCTCTTGGAAGAAAGGAATATGAAGTGTTAACATTTCCTTTTGTACTTTGGATTTGTGGTTGCAAAGTGCAGATACTCATGCGGACTGACAGATTCTATATGTAGAATATGTAGTTTAAACCTAATGATAACACAGTTGAAAATATTACAAAGATAATATTATATGGTTTGGGGGTTTAGTTTTTTGTTGTTATTGTTTTTATAAATTAAAAAAATAAATTAATTGAACGGGAGTTTGTTTTGTTTTAAGCTATTTTGCTGGAAATTGTTATGTAGCAATGTTTAAAAGCAGTGGGCCAAGTTGGAAGCTGATAAACAAATCTATAGTTTCATGTGTTTTTCCCAAAATATTCCATGCTTCATTTAAATGTCCAACAAAGTAGAATTGCAGTTGAACCACCATGAATCATAATAAAAATATAATTTAATTTTAGAATAATTGCAACTTCAAATCCACATGCTAGTCTGTGTCAGAATAGTATTTTATATTCACTCTGCTCTGCTGTAAATGTTGCTGAAGTTTGAAAGTCACAAATAACTGTGCCTTGCTATTTCGGAATCATACCCTGCACTTTGAACAGAGACTGTCTTTCATTGTGAAAATCCTTTCTGCTGTAGAGTCTGCAATAAGTTTCAACCTGTTGCCTTTATATGTTAAATAGTTCATGGCTGTAGCTCAGGGCAACCTCTTGATTATAAACCTGTAACCAAATTCAGCACCAGCAGACGCAGGCAAATTTCACCAGTGTAATCGTAACCCTTTATACAAAGTGTGGTTTCAGTCCATTAAAAGCATGAAACCTATACTCAACTTTCCCACAATTTAAGTGTTCCTTAGCTGTCCTGTAATATACTGGGAAAGTCTCTTTGAGATCTTGAAGATTAATTACTGAAGTTTTCCTCAAGGTCAGGTACCTCCTATCAGTTGTTCACTTGGACTGGTTTAAAAGGACATTGCTTTTAAGTATTTTTTTTATGCCTGCTTTTTCTGAAATTTTAAAGTCTTAACATAAAACCGTTTCCTCTGCTATCTCAGGGAACAACAATTTTAATGCTGTTGGAAATGCTGCTGTTCATGTTCAGCAGGGCAAAATGATGCAAAATTGCATCTCTAGAGTTAAGGTGAAGATGAATGACATTAATTAGATGTACTCACAAAAATTTAGAAAAACCTGCTCATTTAAGCGAATAAAAATATTAGTGTCTTTAAAAAGGTTAATTCACAGGAGAACATAAATAAACTGTTTATTCTACTCTCTGTGACAGAAATCTTAGGTCTCTGCACAGTTATGAAAACATTGCTTCTTAAGAAATATTCTTACATTCAGTTATTTTTGAAAATGGAGGCATTCATGTTATAGGCTGTGGAACAGCTTATGTAATAATTAGGGAAAGGGAGCTAAATTGTGTAGTTGAGGAATGGGGTGGTCTTATGTAATAATTATTTATTGAAACCATCTACATTCAAATGCCACATATTTCAGAATATTTTGAGACAACACATTTGAAATCTGCATAATAGAATTTTGACTGTGTTGTCTGTTTAAGCAGAAAGATTTCCTAAACAGAGCTGTCAGAGTAAATCAGCTTTTCTTGTTTAAAGAAAACCCTTCAAGCCTGCTTCTTAGTTCCTAAGTTTGAAACATGGAAGTTTGCAAGCATCTTGCAGAATCTCAGAAAAGTGCTGTATATCTGTCTTCCATCGCAGTCACTGGGAAGTGGAGGAGAGCTCCTCCTAGGGTCTGGCCTCTGATGGAAATGCCATAAGGTGCCCTGCTGCTCTTTCCTGCCAAAATATATTCCAGCAAGTCTATAAGAGATTCTTCTCCAGAATTACGCCAGGCTACTGAGGTGTGAGTACACACAGATTTGTAGTGATGAAGTGGATAGACTTACACCACAAAAATTTTTAAGATTAACTTTTAAGATAAATTAATAAAACGTAGTATCTGTTCTGGGCCACCTGGAAAGAGTAGACATTTTTTATAAATTATTGAACTTTATTACACTGCTTTATCAAAATACTCTTTCTTCCAAAGTAGAGTTTTGGTGATTCACATGAACCATCCTGATTTTCGTTGGATATGCTATTCTTCAGGGTTTTAAGCAATGTATCGCTGATCTTCATGCAGATTTGTAAATTACCAAGGCAGGTACTATTTTTCACAGAAACAATTAACTTCCATCCATGGGATTTATTCTTCATGTTCATAGTTTCTCTATATATTTTATTGTTTTGGTTTGGTTTGGTTTGGTTTTTTGTATTTGCCTACCATATTAAAAGAAATAGCAAAGGAGATACTATGTAACTGGGGTTGCATTGTAAGGTAGACTGGTAGATATTTCTTAAGTATTTTCATTTCAGAGATGAAATTCCTATATCCTCTGAAAAATTTCAGGGAAACAGACATATTTTGAAAAATACACTGAAGTGTCTATTCTCAGACCACAGATCTTTTTACAAATGTGTATAGCAAAAATGAAATATATGTTGGGAATTACAAAACTGTATACATTTCAGGGATGTAACTCCACTTGATACCTTTATTTTGCAAAGACAGCCTGAAATTGGACTTGCTACAGCATTCAGAATCCTTTCTGTGCCAAATACCTGTTTTTAAAAGACCCAGCAATAATTTTGCATTTCACAGAGGTGTTATATTTTTCTTTTTATACATTACTAACATCTCCAAAGGAATATTGCTATAAACAATTTTTTCATCTTGTATTCGCATGTGAATTCTGCAGAGATCCATGTTTCTAGTGAAAATTATATTTTATTTGCTAGAAAATAGTATTGTAAAGAAAACATATATGTACCATGTTAGATGTTTATGTTTGTAAGGATTATTTCTGCTGAAGCTTCCCCCCACTCCCACCCCTAAACCTGAATTACGTTAAAATTCAGTAATGGGGAAGGAACAGCAAAATAACATAGTGACCTGTGGGTAGAAAAACCATGTACGGTGGGTGGAAAACAGGCGTGATTAAAAGGGAAGGCCAAAATTTTGTCTTTTTTCAGCTACGTGTAGTCACAGGTACAGCATAAGTTCAATTAAGAGTCCTGCAAAAAATTTAGCATAGACAGTAAAGAAACCAAATAGGCAGCCTACTTGCTGTCATAGACAATTTTTCTTTAAAGCAGAAAAGTAGATTTTTTTTTCAGAGTAGAAGAAAATGAACATGTCATAAAAGCCTTTAGCATTTTTCCATAGCAATAAACTAAGAATTCTCATGTGAATAATAATGATATTAAATTCTGAAAAGTCTTCCTCTTATTGCATATCCTTCAATGGCAATAACACTGAAATCATATTACTCTAAAAAAGTACTTTTTACAAGAAAACAGCACGTTCACATGTGGAGGACCTCTTGACTGCTTGGTTGGCTGTAGGCTTACGTACTATGGAGACCTTCAAAGCAACAGTAAACATAGATCCCCATGTTGGGTTCAAAATCCCTCTTCAGGAGTCAGTGGACATGAAAAGTCGTAGTTTCAGGTTCCTTTTTAGATTAATTGCCTTAGGTAATAACTACTGACTTAATCATAACCAAATATAGACTCATAGAATGGTTTGGGTAGGAAGGGGCCTTAAAGATTGTCTATTTCCAAACTTCCTTCCATTGGCAGGGATACTTTCCACTAGATCAAGTTGCTCAAAGCCCTGTCCTACTTGGCCTTGAACTTTTCCAGAATTGGAGAATTTTGAGCAGTTATCATTCAAGCATCAGAAAACAGATGTATTTACATATTTTTCTTATGCTGAGAGCAGGTAAGCACTGGAGGCAGATGCTCAGAGTCCCATGTTGTATCCATCCCTGGAAACATTAAAATTTCTTTGGGACAAAGCCCAAAGTGACCTGGTCTAACTGTAAAGCCTGCTCTGCTTTGGATTGGACTCCACCTATTCCTTCCAGCTTCAGTTTTGCTCTGATTTTGTTGTCTCAACAACCTGGTTGGTGATAACTAAAATGATCTGAAGAAATTGGCTTAGAAAGTTGCGGCCTATTACAGCATCCATCAACATGAGGAGTTTCACTAACAGACAGATAATAATGTCTCGTATAATCATGAAATGCTCTCCAGAAGATATGATTGAGATTGTTAATAGGAATTTTCTAAACCATGTATTAAGCCTGGTTTTGCTCAGAAATTAATGTACTGTGAAAGGTAGGTATTGATGCATGTGTATGCCATGGGCTATTTCAGATTTAGCAATCTGGAGAAAGCTATATTAGAATTCTCTCATGTATGCAGTGGTTCTGGATGGCTTGGTGTTAGTTTTCTTGAATTAGTTGAAAAGTGGTAAGAAGATGAAGTGTATGTTTCTGTGAGTCTGATTTTCCCTCATAAATTTGCAGACTGTGTTTCAGTCTTTCTGTGTTAACACTGAGTATTGTCTGCAGTCATGTTTACCACCATTCTTTTTCCTGCTCTAAGAATATCTGCTCTAAGAATATGAGCCTGTCCCTTCAGGCTGTTCACTGAATGCTTTCCACAGCTGATTCAATCTTACCACCACCATGTACGCTCTTAATTTTGTTGCCTTGTGAATTGAAATGAAAACACCGTGTTGCTATATCATTTGTACCATATGTCACTGTTGTTTATACTTAGAGCAGAGAGCATAACCATCAGAATTTTCATTAGTTTTAGTTAATGGCACTATGAGCAGTATTATAATTTAACATTCACTTCCTTCATTGTGTTATCTCATAATAATGTCATTGAGGGTAGTCATGCCTTTCCATTCCTTAACACACAAGCATAGACATGTGCCTTCTGTCACTCCAGTATTCATTAATATTGTCAGTGTACTGTCTGTGGATTCTCTGACCCATTGAATTCATTTAATAATGTACAGAGTTAGTGACTGGATGTGGTTTTTTGATAGATGGGTACTACATGGAAAGTAACTTGGTCAAAAAAAGATGCTTTTTTCTGGGTTATTTTTTATGTAGAAGAAATATTTTATTTTTAAGTTTACTAATAAAAGTTGCATAGACTATAATTGTGTCATATCAGTATACAAGGCTTGAGCAAACTATCCTGTGTCATTTTAAAAAAACCAAACCAAACAAAAACAAAAACCAAAACAAACCAAACAAAAAAAAAAACCCAAAACCAAAAAACAAGGAAACAACAGCTTTGCCTCTGCCTATGTTGGAAACTTACGGAACACATAAAGTTTCATTTCAGTTAGTCACCTATTAGTCCATTTGTTTTAATAGCAATTCAACATTTTTCAAAAGTGTTGGACACTTAGAATTGCTTTGCAAATATTACCGCTGCATTCCAGTAGCACTGGCAGGCATTGCTGTCTTGAATATCACAGGTGATAAAGCAACCTGGTGGTGCAGTGTTTTCTTTTAACAGATCAAAATTATTGTAATTGCTGAAGTAACAGCAGATCTTGTTGGATAATTTTTGATGCAAGTATTCATTTACTTTGCACTCTCATTTGCCTCGCAGAGAGAGAAATTCACAAGTGCATAAAATAATCCCAAAGCCATCTCATAAAATGTTCAGGCTAGATGAAAGGTTGTGAATTGTGGTCATTAAATTACTACAAACAGCAGCTCAGGCACTTTACACATACAGATGAACGCAAATAGGTGGAAATTATGTGAAATCTCAACACTTGATTGCTTCCCAAGATTCTTACTGCAGTAACTAGATTGACATAAAACTGAGTTTCTGACTGTTTCCCTAATCTAGACTTTTTTCAGGGGCTCATTTACCTGGAAAACTTATCCAAAGAAATGCCTGACGAAAAGATTATCTGGCATTTTCTATTGCCCCTATCTATAGGAGTGTGTTTCTTTATCTATGTATCTATATATCTATATATCTATCTATCTAGTTGTTTACTAGTGGTCAGTAGATCCTGGAAGAGTATCTAACAGGGAAATATTACTTGTTCTCTTATATTGCTATATACCAAAAAGTCAAACATTTACAAGAAATACTAATCTTCCTTGTGTCTTGTAAATGCTGAAGAAATTACCAGTCGAAGCAATCAAGAAGAATACAAAATGAGGAGGCAATGATATGGATGATTTGGGCTTGACTCCATATTGCAACTGCTGTTTTGTCCTGTTTAGTTTCATGGGGTAAATTGCAGTGTCTGTGTTAGGACACCTTATGTGTCTGGGTGACAGCTGGTATAACTGTTCTGTCTGTCCTCTTTTTTGTTTTAGTTTTTGGGCACTGTTTACGTGCTGCAGGGACAAGAGGTAATGAGAGTAGGCTATGCCTCCTGAGCAGAGTTCTGCAGTACCTGCAGAGCAAGATGTCTGGGTATGTGGTATGGAAATTTTGGAATGGGCAGAGAACATGTAGCACTGTTGCACTGGCAGGACCAAGGAAGGCACAGTTATAATATATATAAAATATATAATATGTAATATGTAATAAATATGTAATATGTAATATATGCTATATATATTTAAGATTATTGACTTGTAGGAAGTCACCAAAAAAATGCTGAATGTACAGCAAGCATGGAGGCTCATATTGGCCAAGGGGACATTTTTTCAAAGCCATTTTCATTTTGATCCAGTCTCACACAACAGATCCAAACTGTCTTTTCCAAATGTTACCTTTTTCCAGGAGCCCTAATGAAACCTAACATTAAAAATTGAAAGACGTTTTGGTGTTTGAAGCATATTCAGTTTAAGGCAGATGCTGGCCGATCCACCTGAAAACTGCATCCCATTTCAGGTCCTAAGAGAGCATTTTTACTTATAATTTCTCTGCTTAATGCCCCAGGGTAGCTGTCAAAATCCTTGTGGGCAGCACAGTATTAGGATACAAATGAGGAGGGAACAAGTCTGGTTTTACTATAAAATGTGTTTCTTTGTCTATAATCCTCTTTCATCGGAATCCTCCCATTACCTGCAGTGAGTCATTAACTGGAGTCATGTTCTCTCTTGCTCAAAGACTCATGCATTGTTTTCTGTGAAAGTTGTATAGTTACAGCAAAACCAAAGTGAGGAAATCCCATACTCAGTGTACTTTGTAACTGGGAATCATGGTTGTCTTCTAAACAGAAGTCTGGTTAAAATCCAGTCACGGGAGGGAAATAAGCATTGCTTTTCTCACTACTAGAGGTATATTTTAACATTTTAAATCTGGTTTAATGTCTTCCTTCTTCCCTTCTCACCCTTCCCTCTCTCTTCTATGTGCCTTCTCTGGATACATTTCCAAAGGATAAAAGGGCTCTCACTTCATTTTGGGCAGACCTCATCTGGTCAGGTTTTACTAGGAAAATCTATGTTCACAGGGAAATTAGGTAGAAGGATGCTTGTTTCTGAATTGCAGTCACCCATGGATTTCAGCTGGGCAAAGTAGCTCAGCAAAGCGCTTTTGCATATCTACAAAACTCAAAATATGTAAGGTTACAAGCTGCAACTTCTATTAAATAAAGGCGAAATAAAATTAGAATTCAGTATTGACTAAAAACAGGCATTCAAGCTGGTAATCTTGAATTTTGTCCTTGGGTTGTTTTCTGGGCATCTGTGCAATGAGGTTTCACTTGCAGCATGTCAGGTAGGACTAGATGAACTTCAAATAACCCTTCTAAGATAAACTAGCAGTTTTGTCCTGCATCACTACCTGAAATCCTAATAACCTTTGGAAAAATTCAGATATGTCTAGGAACAAAACTCAACTTAAGTATTTCCTTTTTGCCATTCTTCACGTTGACAGAGCGATGTTTCTCACTGCTCAGTTTTACTGGAAGTGATTGCTTTTTCTTGAATATTTGGCACATACATTGCAGAGATTATACTTTCAGTTGGCTGATACCTTATACCTATAAAAGCAAAACTGAAGGAATGTGTAATTTTATTTTCATATACAGTCTTGTGTCTTGGGAGTTTTAGTTGAGAACGTGTAAACAATTTGCTTTCTTTAGAAATATTCAGCAATAAGAATTACTGTTCTGGATATTAAATTTAGATTCCCTGAAAATTGTTTTGCTTGGCTTACACCTGTATTCTTGTATGTACAATCAGTATAAATTCTATCCTAAAGACTTATGATGAAAATCAAAATACAATTTGGCCCAAGCAGACTTCTCCTTCTGCCTTCTGATATATATCAATTTCAGAGCAGTTACAAATTCTCCACCTCAGCACAACACAACTTTGCTGTGTGCTTTTGAATGTGCAAGGATCTACTTTGCTGTAGACAGCTTTCTTTTTTGTACCTTGGTAGTAATATTACATACAATTCTGATATAATATGTATTACTTAATGCTAATAGCTCTATTCTGGTGACTTAATTGCATCTTTTTCCTGTCTGGCTCACTGGAACTGAAGGCTGGGTTTGGGGAAAGACCGTGCTCAGTTGAGCAACACTACATTCAGTTGTTGTCATAGCCAAATGATGACTTCATTGTCTTCACAAATGCTATCTGCTCTCAGAAGGTCTGGCAAAGGTGTCTGCCCAGTGCTGCTTATGTGGCACCACCACAGGCATATGGGATAAATGGTTGCTGCTGGGGCTAGTTCTGCAGGTCATCCCTGCAGGTGAACACTCTTGAAGTCTAAAAGGTACCCAACATTTCTCTCCACAAGCTGTGATGGCAAGTTCAACGGTGAATTTTGCCTTGAAGTACTTTGTATTAGAAATCACTGCGAAAATACTCTGCAACATTTATATGGCCACTGTATTCACCACTGAGGGGCCCAGAAACCTCTCAGGTTGTACGCTCAGCTCCTGAACAAAAAACTGGTCTTGAAGTTCCCTTCCAAATAAGTTGTAGGATTACTTTTTTGCCTTTCTGAGATTTGGGGAGGGGAGTGGTGGCGGTGGTGGAAAAAGAGTGGGCGTCTGTTAGCATGTAAATGATTTAGCGGTTTTCTCATTGCAGGTTCATCAGTAAGGATGGGAATAGCACATAGGCTTTCTTTCCCTTGGGATCCAGCCAGGTCAGGTAGAAAAAAGTGTAAGCAGTGGCTTGGGGTGTTAATCAGGATGAATTTAAGAGCAAGTCTTGTCACAGGAGTGAATTAATTCTATAGTGGAGATGAACTTCAGATAGTCCACATGGTATAATGTGTAATGTGGCACCAGCTGTATAAAATATAGGCATTTGGGGTAAGTACAAACCAATTTCAGTCCTGTGGCCATGATTAGAATTGTATTACCAAAAAAAAAATATATTTATCTGTTAAGAAAATGCCTATTATGAAAATGCGAATGATTGAAGGTCAAATATAAGAAAACATTATTTTTTTTCTGTTGCTGTACTGATGGTCACAAGTGATAGCATTTACAGAGGACTACAGACATGTTACTAAGCCCATGTATTCTTTCCAATAGTACAAATCTTGTGTGATCTAAATTTCTTATCTTCAGAAATATTGCCGGCACTTTAACTAGTTGAAATTTATCTTTTACAGAAATCTCATCAGTAAAGTAAAAAGCATCGTGTCTAAACAGAAATACAATTACTGGAACATTTCAAGGTGACTAGTGGCTCTTTTGTTAATCAAGGTAGAGGGCTTAAGCAAATATGATCATTTTAATATTTGTTTTGAAAAGTCTTATATCAACTTCATATTATATTTAAAATGCATCAATGTAATTGTTAGTTGTGCATTCAGCAGATTTTATTGAGATGAAGTAGTGGTAAAGAAAATATATCTCTTGAAAGTACTGTGAAACTTGTTATACTTAATGTTAGTAGGTTAGTTTACTGTAGAAGTAAGTAGAAAGTAAGTTAAAAACACTGAAATTTTAAGTAACCTAAGCATTTCTTAACTAAATTCTGGGCTAAATATCAGAGCATCTAGTTCAATCCTTTGCAGTTATTTGCATTTAGATATTCTATAAATAAGTTATTAAATGTATTATTTAGCAAGTTCTAGCCCTCTGATTTGTGCAGTGGGTACAAAATGTGATGGCTTTATGAGTTTCAAATACACATTGAAGTGGTTAATGTTATATAGCCATTAAAATCTCATCTTATTTTCTATGTTCAGCCTAGGATTCCTTGCTGTAACCTTCTTAAAATTAATGGATAACTCTCTTGTGCATTAGGATTTGAGTATCACCATTTTATGGATGTTCTGTAATAATTAATGCTGTACCATCTGACACCAAGACAAAATGGTGTTGTTAGAGGTAATGAACTTTGCACTTTAGAAAAGAAAAATATTTCTGTGCATGTCCCAGAATTAAAAAAAAAAAAAAGGAAAAAAAAACCTTGTAAATAATATTTTCAAATATTATTGGAAGTGTGAAATATATATGAACATAATCTACAGGAATGTTACTTGGACATACAAATACCTTACCTCTTTTTATTTTCATAATTCAAATTGCAGCAGGGCATGTTTTTAATAAAAGAAGAAAACAGAATATTCCACTAATTTTCTTCTGTACATCTATTATTGCTTTTAGATAGAAGTGAGCCAAGAGAAACATTAAGTTCAATATATTATAATGATTATGCTGTAGAAAACAGTAGTGTTTTCAGCAACTGTAATAGAACTTCCATGCTTAAATGAAACATGTTTCTGAGTGCAAATCGGTCACTGGCACCACACAGAGTCAGCACTGACTGCAGAATTCCTCAGCAGCTGCGGGGGGGAAGCTAGCTTAGAGTAAGTAATTCTAAAGTTAGGATCGTAAATGCCTATGGAAGCGTTAAAGTCTAGAGAGATAAAAAGAATAGAGGTGAAAAAAAATCTTACAGGCCCATCTGTACATAAATGGTTTTTTAACAGCGTCTGCATCACCCTTTCTTTAGGAAGAGATTAGAAATATTGGAGGGCCTCCTGGTCACCTGAAGTAGTCATGGAACAGTAGCAGTAAAGATCAACAGGTCGGCAGGGTTTTAAGAGTATCAATGTACATTTCCATGGAATGAAAACTTGCACTTTTCATGAAGCAAAATAGGAAGCATTGTGTCACAACAATATAGTTCACCTCTGTTAAACAATGCCTTGATGGCTGTATTTCAGTAAATACCACAAGAAATAAAATGACAAACCACTACTCATTGTTATATAGTGGGGATTTTTCAGATTATTATTTTCCCAAGTAAAAGCATGTACTACAGTTAAAATGCTCCACCCTGGCTGTGAGTCTGCCTGCCCTCGCAGGAGCTGAGACTTTCCAGGCAGGTGGGATACAGGATGCTGTTGGGATGGGAATGCTGCACCCCAAACAGCCATTGTGTGTGTACCCAGCACTGGTGGCTGTAAACACACTCTTGGGTGTCTACTAAGAGACAGTACAAGTCATCACTGTCTTACCTTGGGGTTACGTCCACAACTTACGTGTTGTTTGATTTCTTGCTGATGTAGATATCCCACTTGTTGTCCAGGCTGTACTGCCAGCCAAGTTGCAGGCTTCATCTAGGTGGGTAGGTATCCACCTGGTGGGAGACATGACCAGAAGTAACAGTGGAACAAACAAAAGATAGGTGCAATGGCCTTTCAGGTAGCTGCTGTATTACAGTCTTGTTTGAAAGGTGCAAGTGAACCTGAAATACACCACATGAGGCATAACTGATTCAGCAGTCAGAAAGGTTAAATTATATGATTAATACATACTCCTGTATCTTTCATCAAAACCCATCGATTTCACACTAGTAAGGTATCACAAAAGAAAAGAAATGAAAAGTCTGTTGTAAGAGCATTAAATCAAGCCATGATTATTTCAGTTGAATTTTGTTTGGAAATAGGTTTTTAAGTACCCAAGTATTTTTTAAGTACTGAAAGGTAGCTAATATTTGTATGAATAAGTGCGATTACTGAATATAATCTAGATTTCAAGTTTACTAAAAATTTTTAATCTTAGGGGACTTTTAAACATAGTTTTCTTAATTGCTGAAAAATTAAATGGGAAATTTAAATATTATTGATCATGATTAGCGTACTGGCTCTTTCTTATAGGATCCAACATTAAGAATTGCATTTCACTTAACACAGATTGCATAAATAACTTCCCTGGATTTTCCTTCTAATTCCATTTCAGTTAACAGGCCATTATTTTAAAATCCTATTAAAGGGGTTTTATCTGTTTAATCTTTTAATTCTCTGAGGGAGAACTTTGTGGTATTGCCTTGATCAAGATCAAGAGCTTATTGATCCTCCTCCAAAAGCTTTTATGTTACTTTTTTCTGATTGCCTATTTTTGAAAGGAAAAAAAATCTGCGACACCATCATCCCACTTAGTTTTTATACTGCTACTATTTGACAGCTGCAATAAAATAAAATTATTACTAATTGCTTCTACACATAGATATATTAAAGAATTACCATCAGAACAGCAGAAGACTTATATTTCAATTAAAACATCTAAAGCAGAAACCACATTTTAGTTACTGCTGATGCATTATCAGTTACTAGAGTATTCAGCTAACTCTTAATTAGTTTGCACTTTTTGAACTTTCCTATTCATGGGAGCTATTCATGGGGTAAAGGAGGGAGGATGATACATGCAAAAAATTATTCACCTCTAATCTCTACTGTAGAAAATCCTTGCATGCAAGATAATTCCCTTTTTATAACTATTGTATAGTTTGACTTCAGCCACAGGCAAGACAGAAGGTTTGCTTTTTTGGTTGCTATCTGTAGCTCTACTGCTATATTTCTGTTAACATGAGAAACATGAGAAATAGAGGTATTACAGTACTGGTCTTAGAGTCTAAGTCATCGAAAGGAAAAGAAAAGGTGGCAGTTTTACTTTTCCGCTGTCATCACCATCTAAGATGGCTGGTAGGAGGCATTCTTTCAAGCAATGCAAGCCAGCAGGGCCAAAGCGTTCATTTGCATCCATCCTGTTTAATTGTAACTCTGCAAGGAAAGCCAGTGTATTTTGATTCACACTGAAAGTAAAACGTGGACTGTGTATTTGTGTGGCCAAATGAAAAACTGAAATCTGTCATTCCTTTCAGCATTTAGATGTTCTGCCTGACACAAATCCAGTTGTTTTTCATTCGCTCATAAATAAAGCATGGGACAGATGTGCTAGATTTACAGATTGCTGGAGAAGGAGATGCTGTTTGTAGACTGCCTTTCTTTTGTCCTGTGTTGGTAGAGATAAGAGACATACAAATTGAGTTGCTTCCTCTGCCTGAGGCATTTTGAACTCACTGCTTCCCTGAGTCTGAAGCATGCTCTGTGTTTCTGTACTGAGCACTAAGGCTCCAGCTGCTCCTGGCTACACCTCTAGCATCTTTGAGATTTTGGTAGAGGAAGGTGCTGTGAGAGAGGAGAGAGTGCCAGGATGGTTGGTTTTTTTTGGAAAAGCAATAAGCACCACATTGAGAGGGCAGATTTTTTCATCTACTCTATCTTATGCCTGAAGGATGGCTTGAATTCTCTCCTGCAACCTCCACAAACATATACCCCCTTCAGTTTGTTGAGAGTTATGGATGCACTGCCAAGGGCGCTCCATATTTTGGGGCATCACATCTAAATCCTCCCCATTGCCTGCAGTTCCCCATCAGGGCTCCTCCAGGCTCTGAGCTGCTGCTTCTGCAAGCATGACCAGCCAGGTCATGCTTTGTGCAATTTTCTCCCTTTCTCAACAGCCACAAATTAAAAAAAAAACCAGCATGCAAAAACCTGACCAAATTCTGTCCTCCTGTCCTTCCTTCTTGGGTACCACACCAGAAGCTGACTTTTCCAAAGCCAAAAAGATCGGGTGGTCTTCTAACGCTTTAACTTCCTCCCTCTTATCTCCCCATCCCTTTAAGAAAAGCCATATTCTCTTGATGACTTGGTTACCTGATGCTCATTGCAGGAACAAAGGCAGCTGAATGTCTTTTCACCTGCTCTCTGCTGGATTATATTTAGACATTCCCTAAAATAGTCTAGAATTTGGTTCTTGAAGAAAAGTAAGTTCACATTTATCCTGAGACTTTTAATAGAAGATTGCAGGAGGATGCAGCTAGCAATTTACTGTTCAGAACGTAGTCTGTGTTGGTGGGAGGAGTGGTAAGACTTCACTCAAAATGGAGGCTGGTGTTGTGGAAAAAGGCTTTTCAGAAGTGGGCTGTCAGCTTGTCGTTTGTCCATTATATAGTTTGCAGGTTTGACATGGTACGTGAATATTTTGTTACATCAGCAGTGAGCTTTCGGCTGATTGCTGACGTAGAGTTGTGATTAGTGCAGCGATTTATATACCCACATGCTAAAAGCTTGTTATATTTCTTCCTGTTTTTATGTTTCCTTGTTTTCTTGTTGGATAATGACTATGATACAGGTAAAACAGTTTACAAAGGTAAATTTAACATCTTTACTTTTAGTGATGTTTTCACAGTGATGCCTGTTTTTTTATCTAGGGAATGTATTTTGGAAGTTAAGAATTTCTTTGTAAGCAGTAAGAAAAGAATTCTAATTATTGATACAGATGATTCAGTTTATTATCCCAGTTTATTGTCACAGGACACGTTTGTGGGTATGAAATGTAACTATTGGAATAAAAGTAAGATGTTCCTGTTTTCTTCACTTAAAATCTTTTGTGCTGCTTTTACTTAGAGGCTTTTTTAGGCATTAAAATTTAAGAGGCTTTTAGATAACTTTAAAAAGAAGTGATATTAAGGACTAATACATTTTTCAATATTAACTGTAGAAGAAAGTTTCACCAGGCCAAAGTTCCAGCTTCTCATGTTGGGTTTGCAAGGGAAATACAAAGCCATTTAGTTCTCATTATTATTTTAATCAGGTAAGAATTTTCAAAAGGTTACTCCCTTCTCCATTGTGCTATCCAAAGCACAATTCTTTGCACAAAAAAACCCTCAAAAATCCAAAACCCCAAACCAAAAAACAATGGTGCATTGTGCCTGGAGCGGAGTTGATTTTCAAGTATTTGCAAGGGAATTATCCAAATTATGGATTCAGAAGGCTTTCCTTTCTCTTTTGCTTCTGGGTGCACTGCTTTGTCACACAGTGCTTAACACATGGTGCATGCTGTCTTTACCAGGCTCTGCTCACTGATGTCTGAAATCATGTCTGGTGTCTACAAAAAATTTCAAGAAAGTTCATAAAAAATGAATTTATGTTTTGATTACTTAATTTACTTCAATGTTATAGTATTGTATATTTATTTTTCTTATGTGTGGCTTACTGCACCATCAGGGCAACTGAGAACCCACTGTGCAAATTCCTTTATCTTGTTGTAGTGACTAAATTGCTGCTTTTCACCAAATACATTTAATTTGTCCCATTGTCATATTTGATACAGCAATTTCATATGTGTTGGGCAATTCTACTTTTCCTGAAAGTTGCCCCACCTTAAGTAAGTTGGTCTTCTAACTGCTGCTACATGGTCAGTTCCTTGGATGGGCACTGCTCTCTGTCTAAACTAACACCAGTCTTACTTTTTGGACATTTTAGTATTAAAAGGAAAGAAGGAACATAGGAAAACAGTATAATCATGAGAAATCTAAGATGATCTACTTGTCAGGACTACTGTTTTTTTAATCTTTCTGATAGGTAAGTGGCAGTTTATTGTCCTCCAGACTCTTCCAGGCTCTGACAGAGATGGTCCACAGACCTTCCGGGGCCTCATATCTTTTCCAGTTTTATTTCTTGTGTTGCTACTCACTCTTACACTCTCCATTCCATGGAAAGGAAAGATGGACACTGGAGAAATCATTGCGGACACACAGACACCTCTCAAAGCATCTGCAGAAGCATCAAAACAGTGATGATTTCCCATGACTTCAAAAGAAGAGATCACCTTCCCGTTAGGCACTGGGCTTATGTGTAACTGAGATTTTACTTGGTTTCAAACACAGAAACTGAAAGTTAAGAGGCTATAGGGTAGGACTTAAAGAACACTGTTGTACAAAGAGTAAATTCTGAAAATCTGAAATTTGTGCATATAACTTTAACTATAACCATAGACCTTATAAAATGTGGGCATCTTTCTTCAAGATCAAGTTCTTTCTTCTAATAATTTTGACTAGTTCAGCAAGAACAAACCATTTCTCGATTACAGGAAACAAAGCCAAGTGTCTTTGCTGTATATCATGGCATATAGAAAGTCCATCCTACTTGAAAAAGAATTAACAGTGATTTTGGCCTTCTGACTTGTGCAGAGGAGGAAAAGCTTGTAGAGATGTTTCAAATATGCAGAGGACCATCTGTGACTTATCTGAAGAGGTGCAAACTCTTTTAGTTTGAACTGTGGCTCAGAAAACAACATTGAAGAGGACCTTAGCCAACTCAGCAGGCACACAATAGATTCGGTGCTTCAAACATAATTCCAATCCACATAGCCCAGAGCATGTACCGCCACTCTGAATAGAATCAGGATTTTGCAGCAGGCTTTCTTATATATCTGACTAACTGATTTAGATAAATAGATGCAGAGGTTTTATTCTTGTTTTCAACTTCAAGGCAGTCCATCAAAATTGCTGGTGAACAGCTAAAAGAATTGCTGGCCCAATAGTGTGTGGTATTTTATTGGCCAGACAAACACTGTATTTGAGGACTGTGCTTAATATGCAAAGCACTGCATTGCACATTTTGCTGGTAACCTTTTCCTGAATAGCATTAGCAGGAGAGTTTAATAAGCTCTGTTTGAATTCTGAGCTGCTTTTGTTGGCCGGAATATCTTTTTTGTTAAGCAAATCACTCCAAAGCCAGATGAGCATGGATACTTGTGTTCAAGCAGGGATGGCCAGCGATTTTCAGTCAGCAAGCCAGCCGACACTGGCAAAGGTCTTGAGGTTTGCATATGATGATATTGTAAAAAACCAAAAACCCCAACCAACCAACCAACCAAAAAAAAGGATTTAATGTTTATTGTGAGCCAAGCCTTTAAGCATATTTGATGGACATTATGAAAGGCCTAAGGCAGAGATGCTTTATGGCTTTGAATTTTTCCTATAATAAGAAAAGAGATCTGCAACTGGGATAGATAATTTCCTGCATAATCATCCCCTTTTCCTGCTGGAGCTCACCATAAATGGCTACCTATGTACTCAAAGTAGTTCTTTACTACATTTTTCATGTGTAGATTTTTATAGGGATGTCTGTGCTAATAATTGAGAGAAACTGCATACCTTAAAGGCTAAGTGGAAGTAAAATTTATTGCTGAGCCTGACTGTCACATCCAGTTGTATATAACATTATATATCACTGAAGCTGGGTGGAGAAAATCAGTGATCACTGAATTTGTCTAAAAATATTGTTTCATTCAAGCCTAGACTCCTGGGCATTGAGCTTAAAATGGTTAAACTACAGAAGTAAAGTGACCCATGGCAGATCTGAAAAATAATGTATTTCAAATATAGTGTGACGTCACACATACATAACAGAATCCTGGAAGCTTATTTTTAGGATTACTCAGAATAAATTAAAAGGCATAATTTTAAATGCTAAAGAAATAGATTAATACTGATATTTCTGATAAACTGATACTGCTGCCTTTTAAACATCAGTTGCATATGGTTCGTTATGCTTCAAGTGGTAGATAAGCGGAATAAGACAGCTAATAAGTAGGTTTTAAGAAAGGATGCACATGCACCTGAGAAAACATAATCTGGGAGTGCAGCACAGACTGGGATCCACCTGGCTGGAGAGCAGCTCTGTGGAAAGGGACCTGGGGGTGCTGGTGGACACGAAGCTCAACATGAGCGAACAGTGTGCTGCTGTGGCCAAGAAGGCCAACGGGATGCTGGGTTGCATCAAAAAGGGCATCACCAGCAGAGATAAAGAAGTCATTATCCTGCTCTGCTCAGCGCTTGTCAGGCCACACCTGGAGTCCTGTGTACAGTTCTGGTCCCTGCTATACAAAAAGGATGTGGACAGGCTGGAAGGGGTCCAGAGAAGGGCCACCAAGATGATCAAAGGACTGGGAAGGCTGCCGTACGAGGATAGGCTGGGAGAGCTGGGTTTGTTCAGCCTTGAGAAAAGGAGGCATAGAGGGGATCTCATCACCACGTACCAGTACTTAAGGGGTAGCTACAAAGAAGATGGAGTCTCATTTTTTACACAGAGTCCCATGGAGAGGACAAGGGGGAATGGACACAAGTTGCTCTTGGGGAGATTCCGACTGGACACCGGAGGGAAATTTTTCACAGTGAGGACAGTCACCATTGGAATAATCTCCCCAGGGAAGTGGTTGACTCGGCCACGTTGGACACCTTCAAGAATCGGCTGGACAGGGTGCTGGGCCATCTTGTCTAGGCTGTGCTCTTCCCAGAACGGTTGGACTAGACGACCCCTGAGGTCCCTTCCAGCCTGGGATTCTGTGATTCTGTGCTATCTCTTGATTTATATACAGGTATTTGAAGAAACTGTTGAAACAGAAGCTGATGTAACTTAAAATGAAAGTTTGCATTGAACCATTGTATATCTGCAGAAGTTTTAGCTTCCTGTGTCTATTTTTACAGTCCAGAAAGCACATACATTCTAGTAGAGTATGTACCACTTCACAAATCAGAGCTCTTTACCAAGGTTTACATTAATTGCATTTGAACATTCCCAGAAAATATGTAGTGCTCTCCCTAAGGAGGTTCTTTCATATATCTTCAATGTCAGTGTCATGTCAGGTTGATCTCTTTCATGCATATTGTCGCTGAAAACACAAGGCATATGAAGATGATAGGTAATTTATTGATGCTTAGCTATGGGGTTTTTTTCACCTTCCAATCTAAGAATATATTCAGTTACATTTTTAGAATATCTTCTGCTGTTTCCATTCAATTTCTTCTTGATACCATTATCTCCTAGGAGCTCAAGAAAGTAGCTGGTTAAATTGTGGTAAATGTCTGTGTAGAAGTTTCAGCATTATTCTTTCACAATGCTTGAAGTCTCAAGCAGTAGATGCAACCCTTTCTATTGCTCCTTGTGGTGGAAGAGGGCTGCAGCTGGCGGTCAAGAAGTCTTCCAGCATGCTGCTGAAGTGTGGACACCTGTAGTAAACACTATACCATGGCTGGATGGCCTCAGGCCTCCCTTGCACCTGTAGGCTTCTGCCCAAGATTCAGATGGGAGCTAGTCAGTAATTTCTAGCAGCTAAAAATTCCTAGCTACAAAGACAGAACCT
This sequence comes from Phalacrocorax carbo, assembly GCF_963921805.1. Taxonomy (NCBI): domain Eukaryota; kingdom Metazoa; phylum Chordata; class Aves; order Suliformes; family Phalacrocoracidae; genus Phalacrocorax; species Phalacrocorax carbo. Next base: position 66,230,108 of record NC_087548.1, on the reverse strand, counting down.
CCCAGTGTCCAGAAGCATCACAGAAACGCCTTTTCTTTTGTAAAGAAAAAAATTTTAAGTGTGTTGACTAACCAGAATAGTAATGAATCATTGTGAGCCTTTAGTCACATTGGCATGTTTAGGGAGAACAGGATAATGTAGTTTCAGTAATTTCTGAATCTCTACTGACATTGAAATTAATTATTTTATATTAATTATTTTTCTTGTGTGCCAAATGATAAAGCAAAAAGTAAATCCTGTAAAACACTCAGTAACGTGTGTTAATGTTAGGATATTATCAGCTAGAATCATAAATTATTTCATCCCTTAATAGGCAACTCTGCAGAAAGGCTGCACCAAAGTATTTACAGATATCTGCTGATGTCTTTTAAGTCCTTTTGGCTCGCAAAGTAGGCCTAATCCTACAAGAGTGCTGGATTGCTTGAGCAATTTGGAACAGATGAAAGAACAGTAAGTGTCAAAAAAAAAAAAGGAGAAATATTTACAGTTATGTTGTCTCCTACATGGCTCCTTTCACCCATATACATTTTTTTCTTTTTTTATATAAGCAAGTGGAGGGCTGCCAGCTCACTTATCATCCATCCTTCATGGATTCAGCTCCAGGCTGAATGACAAAAGGTTACACCTGTCATCTGGAAGATGTACTCTGGGGAGAATGATTTTCAAACTATTCTCATGTCACTTGAAGACATGTAATTACACAAAAACCTCTGAACTCTAAAAATTGAAACATAAACCTCAAAATTTTTAAATAATAGAAGATGCATGTCCTTCAAAACATTTAACTGTTCTGTGTGAAATTTCACTTGCCCTGAGACTAACAACCCTTTCAGTGACTGATAAAAGGTTTTTTCCATTAGCATGTAGATTATGACATACACTCAAATTATTTTTATTCAGTGAGTGTAGGTTCACAGATATTTGTATTGTCATCCTGGTTTTTCTTACATAGTCAGCTTCAGGAATTGACTGATTTAAAAGTAAACCACAGGAAATCTGAATTTTTACAGAAAAAGCACTGAAACGTGGGGTATGGGGTGGTGGTGTCTTTTCTTATCTGTCAGACCTTCCATCTCTTTTAGTTTCTGCCAACAACCAGAATAAAAGATGGTGATAATGGCAAGGTCCTTAGATTAAGCAAAGATGTAACAGGTATTGATAGGAAACTTCCCAGCAATGGATACTGGATATAACATTCTTTGGCAACTCATTGCAAATGCAAAGCTACTCCATACTTAATAATTTTGTTTCATTATTTGCTTGCTATGGCATTGCCTGTGTTAAACTAGATAGATAAAATTTGTAACCAGCTCCCCAAGTGTGTTACTAGCTAATTTTTCACTAATCATTAGAAATAGAAAGTTACTTCTGTCAGGGACTTACCTGTCTTTTGCATCTCCTTCTTTTCCTAATCTTTGTTCTACCTCCATTTGACACAGATGCGCATTCAAGCTAATTAATGAAATTTGCTTTGACTCAGCATGAAAAGGAGGGCAAAAATAAGGGCAGAAAGATTGAAGTAGTACCACGTATTATCTAGCTCTCATGTTTGAAAGCCCATTTTTAAAACAAAAAAAATGCAGTAAGAATGAATAAGTGGGTTCCCTGGACCATATTGTTTTCTATATCACTATAGAAGATTCTCTTTGTGCATTTCAGATACAGAACTTCAGTTTGGGAAAGTGTCAGTAGGCCTCAATTTTACCTAGCCATGCATCCACATCCCTCAGATATTCCACAGAAGGATGCTGCACAAAGCAAGACTTTGTTTACCACTAGCAATATAGGGTTTTTGTTTCTGTTGTTTCAAGAGGATAGAGAGCCCTCAACAAGCATCAAAACTCTCTTTTTTTTAGTGTTTGTGCTTGTACGTTCAGTGTTTCAGAGAATTTACCTTCGGAAAAGATAAAGAAGAAATCTGTAGAATGAAAGGGACAAATAAAATGCTGTTAACTTGTAACATGCAGATTAAAAGTACTGCTTGGATCTCAAAGGAAGCCTGAAGCCAAAGAGAAAGTGGACCCAAATTTCCTTTTATATAGTTAAGTGCCTCATATACAAGGCTAGCTTTACTGTTTAATTATTGTCCACTGAACACTTGGTATAAATTATTTCAGTAATCCCTCATAAAGGAATACTCAAATACTTTCTGTATTAAAAGACCTTATAGCTAAAAGATTTATATTTACTGTTCAAGAAGCATCACCAGATGTTTGAGTGGCTATCAGTACATCAAATTAATTTCCATACCGTTAATTGTTCATTATAGACAAAAATTATTCTAGAGTAGTTCTCAGAACCACTATTCTGTTGGTCTGCATTTTGTTGTGCAGACACACAAGGATGGTAAACTTCTACAAATACGTTATTTAAGCAGTGTGGGTTCATTTGGAAAATATTTAATAAATGCTTTCATCATATACTCTCTGACATGATTTACACATTTCTATTAAGGATTATCTTTAAAGAACTATATATAGAACTGGTTTTAGAAAAAGCTCTAGAGATATCAAAGCTGGAACAACAGATAACTTCGTAATCACATTAGGGAAGTATTGTTAGGAGACATTAGCAAGATTATAAGGAAAATACTACTGTAGAAGCTAATACATGCTGTCAACATATAAATGAATTATAGTGTGTAAAGAAAAAAGGAGAATGTATAAGTTAAGGTATTTTGGTTTTTCATGCCATTTACAACCTCTTTCAAAGCTTTTAAAGAAAAAGAAAAATTTCCAGTAAACAACTGGGAATTCTTGTTTGCTCATTGGCAAATAAATTTTTTACAGACCGAAACAGTAGGATGAGGTAATCACGCATAAATAAGCATTCTGAAGCTTCTGAGGAAAAATTAGGAAGAATTATAAAGAAGTGTGGTGGTGGATTTGTTAATATTCTGTGTTACTTAGATTTGGTTGGTTTCGTTTTTATAGAGAAAGATGTCTCAGCAGTGCTGTACCACAGAACAGAAAAATGCTAACATTGGGTTTGCGTTCAGAAGTCCTTTAATCAGAAAACATACATTTTTCTCTGAAATGTTCTGGCTTCTAATTGAAGTTGTGTGTCTTCTGAAATGCATTATTTAAATTTATACCTAAAAAAAAATACACCAGGGGTCATGTTGGGGATTTCTTGGGCAATAGAAACAAGCAAAAGAAACTGTACTAAAACTTCCCCCCTTTCAATAATTCTTTCTTCTCTTGAAGGAATTAGCATAGTAATGCATCTTATCTGAAAGGAGTAAAAAACCTAAGGTAATATAGATAAAATAGTTTATATCTGAATCTAAATATTTCTGTATCTTTCAGGTATAACTGAGTAACTGAAACAGATGTCATTACTATTTAAACAATATCTGGAAAATATGTGCACTATATTTAGGAGGATTTATTATTATGTGATTTTATTTTTCCCCTTAGGAACATTTGTTATACTCTTAAATACATGAGTACAGCTAATAGTTTGGCACGTGCTCTGACTGCTAGTGTGCTTATGACAGGTAGCAACATATGTCCAAATTATGCCGTTTGTGCTAAAATAGCCCAAATAATGGAAATTGTAATTAGGCTAGTCTTTCAGGTGCTTTTATCAGAGTCTTAAAATGATATGAAAATTATACAGCTTAGTATTAATCAAGTAAATCTCTCAGCTGAATGTGAAGTGCATTTCCTAGTTGTTTTCTCCTTTTTCTTGATAAAAGGCTCTAGACCCAGCATAGAAAGTTGCATTTAAAGTATCCTTTTTGGTCATCACTGGCAGTCACCACTGGACTCATCAGTTCAAAGTTGATAAATGTCTTCTATATAATTTGCTTGATGTCTTCCCATCATGCCACTATAGAATCAAACTGCATTTATTATTCTTTAAATACTCTAAGTTGAACCTAAGTATCTTCATATCTGAGTGCCTTTAAAACAAAATTTGTTGCTTATCCAGCTAAGCTTGGATAAATGTCCCCTTCTATCATTTTCATGTTTTGTACCAAACCTGTAAATTACTGTTCAACTTATGCTAACCACTGTGTGCATAACCATCCCATAGGTCTGACATGAAAGCGTAGTTCCCTGTAGTAGCCTTTTTCCTTAATATTTTCCATCTGCAGTGTTCTACATAGCAGTATGTGCAGCAACACTATCGTCACGGCCACGATGAGGAGGGTGTCATGGTAGGTTGGACTAGACTCACTTTCAGTTTTTAAGAAAACTGTGACAAGCAGAAGGAAGAAGAAAGGAGTAGGTGTTTTTTGGGTAATACTGGCAGAGAACTAAAATATAATTTTTTTATTGTAGAAGAGATGTTATCTGGTTTTGAATGGGGAAAACAGTGACATTAGTTTCTCTGAGTCTCTGTTTTTTGGAACTAAATACTGATGCTGTAGAAGGAGGAGAATGATGCTACCAAAGTCATGAAGGGGAGAAGAAAGGATGTGAGTGAACAAAACAGTCTCCTACAAACTGTCTGAATACTAGCTCCCTATAAGGTCAGTTTTTTTCACTCTGAGGATATTGAGAAGGTATGGTGTAATGAAGGAATTTTGTAACAATGAATTAAATGTAGTGATTTGAACGTAAAGCCTTGCTGTCAAAATAGTAAAAACTGTAGAATTACGAAGTAGACAGTTCAAGATAGGAATCTAATTAATAGGAAATTTCTTTTCAATGACTGGCCTCTCTGTGCCTCAGTTCTTCATGTGTACAATAATGACTTGTAATTACAGATTTTTTTGGAGATGGCAAAAGAAAATGTGTCTTCTGTTTTTAATGCAGGCATTGCCACCTTCTGAATTTTTCATTGAGCAAGCTTAACAAAAATCTTCTAATCTGAACAAATTCTTTATTAATGGGGAGAGGTGCATCACATTTTTCACAGAGATGCAGTTTGTATTTTTTAGCACAGATATCATAAGAAAAAAAAAAAGGGGCTTTTCTTCTTTGGTAGAATGTTGATGAAATGAAGGTGGATGTCATGTGGTTGTATGACTGGGAGTGAATCAAATTCTGTGGTTGATGGCTGAATTAGAGATATGCTAGAGGAATCCAGGTATACCTGATATACCACTTACTGGTTTTGTGGGCATGATATTGAATAATTTATTAATTGCAGCCAGAGGAAAAAAAAATAAGTTTGAGGAACACCTGTTTACTGACAGAGAACGAATACTATTTGTATTATATCTATTATTATTATTATTACTTTTGCATATAAGTTTGTTATACCTTACTCATCTTGCTTCACGAGCATTAAGCTGAGTTCAAGGGCAATACCAACTTTTATTTTGTGATTTTTATGATGTATTAACGTACACAAATAATTAGCCGAAATGTAATTGAAGCTAGAAACTGTGACAGCAGAAAAAGGGTTGTGTGTTTCTAATGATGTGAAGGCTGTCCTCAGTTAAAAAATAAGCTGCCAAAAGATGCTTAGGATACTCTTCTTTTTCATCAATAATGTGAGCCAAACCCTAAATAGTTGACTAGGAAAAAGATTTCCTTTTAGGCCAATTTTATCCTAAATTTATTATACTATGTTTGCTAGACTGTTGGGTTACATTGGGCCACTGTTACAATACTGAATGTTAATTAAGTTTCCCTGAATAACTGCTCTTTTGTTTTAGTTGTACGGAAAAAAATAAAAAGCGTTCACAGCACACCAACTTCAGATTCTTCTTTTTTCACTGCCAAAGTGAAATTCTGTCCTACCCCTTGACAATCTTTATCAAATTGAAGCATTCCAGGCAATACCAAACGAGAGGAAGTGTGAATGAAAGGCTAGATTCATAAAATTAATGGCAAAGAAGTAGTTTTCCTACCCCTTGTATTATGTACCTCTGTGTGTAAATCACCAGCAGTGGAAGAGGAATTTCTCATTCTTTTCCTCAGGAAGTCTGAATTTAATCATCTAACCCAAGTTAGTGGCCTAGCTACCAACAAGTAAGTATCCCAAGGTATCTCTTTTTGCTGCTGCTTTATCTTGCCTAATATATAAAGTAAGGAATTTCAGTGAGTCAGTGAACCTCAGCACCAGATTGGAGCATTATTCTCTTTCACTGACTCTAGGACTACTTTAGTGTTTTATACCAATTAAAGCAGTTTCACAAAAGGGAATGTGAATGACCTAAATCAAAATTTTATATGGTATTTTAGTGATTAGGAAAAGGAAATTTACCTGTCAGGTGAGAAACTTCTGCTGAATTCACTTCTATTTGAGAACAGGGATGTGAATCCAGATTCTCAGGTTCAATTCAATTAGACTTGAATTCTTAGAGTTTGTTTCAAATGCTTAAGTATAGCTCTTTACTTTTAAGATCTCAGGAGTTCTTATTTCATTTTGTGCCCTAAGGCATATTGTTAGAGCTGAATTGTTTTATTAGGTAAATTAAGAAGGGTAATCTTCTTCAAAATAATAATTAAAATATATTAAAAAATCATAATTTCAAGATCCCCATATACTCTGGCACCTAGGATAGCAAAGATCAGTTTCTCAGGTGGTGTTATACAATGTGATTCCAAAGACACCATTGAAGTTAAACCCATTTACCCCAGCAGAGAACCTAGGCTTGTATCAATAATAAAGTACAACTGTAAAAGGTTAAGTTTCAAAATATCATAATTCTTTGAACTCTTGTTTACATGAAAAATGGATTGATCATTCAGAATTCTGTTTTCTTTACTATTAGCTTTATCTATGTAAAGTAACATTTTTATAACATTGTCCTTGTCTTTTCTTTTTAACAGCACCTTCAGGCTTGAAGGAATATCTATATCTGGAGGCACGTCAGTTAATTTCTTGCATATCAGATTCATCATTGTGACTTGTTGCAGGCCAGATCTGAGAAGTAACCAGGAACTTGACCCTCCATGGGGAATGGAAAAGCCCTTCAAGTCAGAGCACAATGGATCACGCGTGTAGCCTGCACTGTATCATCTTTCTCAGATCTGACAGTTACAAGCTGAGTCCTGGCAAAAGTCACAGCCTTAAATTCCATTTAGTGGGAAAGAAGAATAAAGAGGACTAAATATCTTGCCCCATTGCAGAAACTGCTCTTGCCAAGCCTGACACTAGAGTTTGTGCTGAGCAACCAGAGTAACAATGAGTTTTTCATGGGTCCAGCCAGCATCCAAAAATATTTCAATATGTAGCCAAAAGGAGAAGTGAAGCACTTAGGTGACAGTAGAAAATGAATGGATTTACTGTAACAGAGGAATGTTACTGTCTATGGGGAACGAAGACCTCTGTCATCCCTTGTACATATTCAAAGCCATACAGGAACAGGGCATCAGTGATGTTAAATTGCTTAAAAGGATGCTGTCTCCTGGCCTCCACCCAACTTTGAAGAAGTCCAGCTGTTAGAGATTGCATCAAAATGCACTTCTAGTATTTGCACTGTCACTTCCATTCAGGGTAATGATGTGCGCCACCATTTGCACAGATGGCCCCAGGAGATTTTTTGACTACAACAAGCTATATTTTGCCGGGGCTCCAAAAGGAAATAAAAAGTTAGAACTGAAGAAAAATATTTGCGCTCTCTTTCACTATGGGGATCTCTTCACGGAAAGGTCTATGGTCCTTTCTTAGGTTTAAATAAATACATACATATACATACATATATAAATGTATGTATATATATGAAAAAGCATCAACATGATAAGGTGTATTTAAAAAGGGGATATAATCTTTTTTAATAGCATCCATTTTTTATCATATTAGCAGCCAAGAAATTTAGTCTGTTGAATTATAGATCCAAAATATTCCTACTGAACATTGACATTATAGTCCCAGTTACTGTTAAAGAAGTCATTTGTAATATGTATTTGACATAAAAATTTTCTAGCCATTTGTCTATACTTCATGGAGAAATCTAACAGACAAGCAGCATTTTCATTTTATTTTTCTAAATAAATGTGTTGTTTATCTTATTTGCAGTCACTCATTTTGGCTAGTTTTTGTTATCTCCAAAAATGATTTAAAGACAGAACCAAAATACAGGAATTGTTTGTTGGTGTTATGCTGTAATGATTTGCTGACTGAAAGCTTTAATATAAATACTGTAATTTGTAAAATGATGAAGTATATTTATACAGGCAAATATGTATGGAAAACGAGAGGAGGTATTTTAACTCTTAATTTCAGAACATAGTTTATTTTAATATCCACATGAAGAAATCTAAATATATAATGGGATAGATTTTTTATTATCAGTGAGTTTTAGCAAGTGAAGACTTGGATGTTTAAGAATGAAAGGAATGTAGTCTAATAATGGTGGTTTCCAAAATTATGCAGAGACCTCTTGTCAGCTGTCTTATTTTATTCAAAAACTGGTTTAGTTTTTTTGGGTTTGGTGGTGGTTCTTTTGGGGTTTTTTATTTTGGTGTGCATGTGTGCTAGGGCTTTTTGTTTTGCTTTTTGTTTGTTTTAGCATACTGACAAGGCCATGAAGTTGATACTATTTGGTCACAATTTGAGACGCTACAGAATAAGAGGTTGTTCCTTAGAACAATCTACAGTTTACATTTAAGAACAGTCATTGTTACCCATCTACTGCAGTGTTCTGTTATTGAGTTATTGAACATTTCAATGCTAGAGCTGTTTTGAATAAAAATATATTTTTTCCTTTTTTCTTAGTCCATTAGCCTGTGTGTAATTTTAAGAGAAAAGTAAAGCATGTGATTCCCAGTTCACTTAAAACATTCATCTTAAATCCAGTCATATGTATCTGATTTATAAAGCTGAATAGGTTTTTCTTTATTTTTATTTGCTTTATGGAACCTATTAAGTGCTCACTAACAGAAAAATGATCTTTCAACAACAAAAATATTGAAAATTCAAGCCTTTTATAATCTGTGGATTAACTTTGTAAAGGGCAGATATTTTAAAAATGTTTTGTTCTGCTCTAATGTACTAACTAGTGTATGCGTGTGTGTTTGTGTGTGTGCACGCATGCGCACCCTTACCTGCTGATGAATGAAATGCCAGCTCTGCTGAAGTAAGTGCCACAAGTCCTGTTACTTCAAAAGATGCTCATGGTATTGTATTTTTTGGAGAAAGACCTGAGCTCTGTCTTTGCTTGTGACTCTGAAGCCATAATTAGCTTTCACAGTTTGTCAGGAAATCACAAAATTAATAATTAAGTGAATGTTAGCCTCCCTTATTTGGGAAAACTTGGGATCATCTCATGGTTTGAGTCTCTAAAGAACGTTAGTGGTCAATTTCCATTGGTGCAGTGGATAAATGCAACTTTTGTATTTGTTAAAGAATGATGGCTGTGTTTTGTTCCCACACATTTTAACTTGTGGTTGGCTTACAGTCGTTTAACTGTGATTTCGTTTCTGTGTCATTAGAGTAACATATTTGGACACACAACTTGCATGGGCTTGGTTTTGCTCTTTCTTTGCATAACCTGTATTTTAAAATTGGAGAGCTTACTCTTTGAGACTAATATTTAAAGTTGTTTAAAAAGGGACAACATTATCAAAACAATTAAAAAATTTCAGAATTTTAATTTGAGCACTTCCATTATTATCTAATAATAATATTTGGAAAAGCTCTTATTTTTGTGAACAGAATGCATTCATCTATATTTGAAAATAGCCCAATAAAAATCTAGTGAAATAATTCATTACTACTTGCAAATACTTTTCTGCTGTGCTGAGTTCTAGATCAGCTTGTGTGTGAAATTCTTATTGTACAAAAACCACGTGAAACAGTGCATAATTTTCTTCAGAAAAATACAACAGATATGAAATATAATGACCTGGTCCCAGGAGTGGTTTTACACAATGTGTGTAATGTAAGATTAATAAACATATACCAACATGGAGGCCTTATGTAAGTGACAAATATAGTTGGAAGAGGACACTGCAAATAATGGTTCTTATCAATCATATGCTGTTGTTTACTGTTGCATTGACTGGGGTTTCATGCTGGAAAGTAAATTTCAGTGCATGTGCACATACATGCACTCACATGTATCATATCTTATTCTACTACCAGTGACACTGGGGTAAATTCAGATTTCTTTATTTTTTTTTTGCAGATTTAAATAATTAAATCTTTGGGTAAGTATTCACTATCGTGATATACATTGAGCTGATGTCTGTATACTATGCAGATACTCCTCTGAGATAACACTTCAACACAGAATAATAAAACTCTACTGAATTTCAGAAATTGTTGGCAAATAATTAGCACTGAAATATTTTTTATAAAGTGTAAAACCAGAGGGGACAATTAGATTACCTCATTAAAGAACAAAAAATTTGTGTTTTTCCATTATATTAGGCTAAACATTTTGACAAGACCAGCAGAATTTTTTCAACTAAGGTGACGTTATGGTGACTGGTGGGTCCTTTTGTAGGTTTACAGGCACTGTATATATGAGTTTTTGCAAAAGTGGTTCTAGAATAGTGCAGTGTTTCATTATCTAGCATCTGAAAAGCTATCTGAAGCAACCAATATGCTTGAACTGATGAGGTGTGCAAAACAAAAACTGACAGTTCAGCACTTGAATTATTTAATGGAACATAATCGTTCATGAGAAAAATAGAGATATGTTAAAATAGCTATTTTGTAAAGTGGAAGCAAAAGATGGTAAAAATCTGGTGATCATCATGATGTTATAAGTGTCCCTTTCCTGATACAAACAATCGCTTCAAGTGTCACATGGCATGAATATTCCCAAGGGACAGATTATTTTCTCTGATGGGCTACAAGCTCTGCCCATAGCAAGGTTCTCCAGTGACATTGTAAATAAAATCTGTTTGCAAGATAACCATGCTAGTTTTGGGTGTGGGAGGGCATTGCCTGGGGGGGGATGGGAGGAGGGCAGCCATCGCCCTGCCCTGGCTTTCCCACTCAAGTTAGGAGGCTGTTACTTGGGCATCTGGCTGAACCAGAGCCCATCGGGGGACAGCTGTGTGATAATGTGCCTGCCGACTGTGAGGTAGCACATATCACCCAGTATTAGGACCAACTGCTAGCCAACAGTGAGGAGGAGTGAGGGCACATGGACCCTCTGGGTGTCTGTGACAAGAAGAGGAGACAGGAGCTTCTAGGGCAAAATGTAAAGGATGTTGGGAAGAAGCTGTAGGCTTAACATGATCTAAATCCCAAGAAGACCCTGGGAACTACCAACCTGTCAGCCTCACATCTGTGCCTGGGAAGATCATGGAACACATCTTCCTAGAACCTATGTTAAGGCACATGGGGGACAGGGAGGTGATTAAAGGCAGCTGACATGGCTTCACCAAGGGCAGGTCCTGTCTGACCAGCCTAGTGGCCTTCTATAATTGAGTGACTACATTAGTGGACAAGTAAAGGGCTATGGATATCATCTTTCTGGACTTCTGTAAGGGTGTTGACATGGTTCCCTACAACATCATTCTTTCTAAATTGGAAAGATATCGATTTGATAGGTGGACTGTTAGGTGGACAAGGACCTGGTTGGATGACAACTTTCCAGAGTGTAGTCATCAATGGCTCAATGTCCAGATGGAGATCAGTGACAAATGGTGTCCCTTAGGGGTCCATACTAGAACCTGTAGTGTTTAATGTCTTCATTAATGACGTAGTAGGACGGAGTGTACCTTCAGTAAGTTTGCAGATGACACCAAGCTGAGTAGAGCAGTTGAGATAACTGAGGGACGGGACGCAATCCAAATGGACCTGGACAAGCCTGAGAAGTGGGCTCATGTGAACTTCATGAGGTTCAACAAGGCCAAGTGCAAGGTCCTGCACCTGGGTTGGGGGAAACCCCTGTATCAGTACAGGATGGGGGATGAAGGGATTGAGAGCAGCCCCACAGGGAAGGACTTGGGGGTACTGGTGAACAAAAAGCTGCACATGAGCCAACAATGTGCGCTTGCAGCCCAGAAGGACAACCATATCCTGGGCTGCATAAAAAAACCACAGGCAGCAGGTTGAGGGAGGTGATTCTACCCCTCTACTCTACTCTGGTGAGACCCCACCTGGGGTGCTGCATCCAGCTCTGGAGCCCTCAGCACAGGAAGGACATGGAGCTGTTGGAGTGGGTCCAGAGGAGGGCCACAAAGATGATCTGAAAGCTGGAGCACCTGTGCTACGAGGACAGGCTGAGACAGTTGGGGTTGTTCAGCCTGGAGAAGAGAAGGCTGTGGGGAGACCTTATTGTGGCCTTTCAATACTTAAAGGGTGCTTATATGAAAGATGAGACAGACTTTTTAGTAGGGCCTGTAAGGATAGGACAAGGGGTAATGGCTTTAAATTAAAGGAGGTTGGATTCAGACTATATGTAAGGAAGACATTTTTTACGATGAGGGTGGTGCAGCACTGGAGCAGGTTGCCCAGAGAGGTGGTCAGTGCCCCATCCCTGAAGACGTTCAAGGCCAGGTTGGACGGCGCTCTGAGTAACCTGACCTAGCTGAATATGTCCCTGCTCATTGCAGGGTGGCTGGACTAGATGACTTTTGAAGGTCCCTTCCAACAAAAACTATTTTATGAATCTCTGATTCTATGATAAATTATGGAGCGGCTGGGAAAGAAAGGTCAGGTTATATTTACTGTTTTTAGGTACCATTATCCTTTTTTGGGTTTAAGAGTGATTTATTTAGAGAAGTGTCCACAGCAGGGGTTCAACAACATTGGCTCAGCAGACCAGGATCTCTGCAGTGACCTTCCATAGTTACGGAGTGGCTGAAAGGGAATATTTTCATGTATATACTTGAAAAAATGGTGTACGGAGGCGACTAATCCTTAAGAAGAGCTAAGGAGTCCTTATGAACACAGGAGACTGTAAAGGAGGATTGGCACTTAAATTGAGATATCAAGTGAGTCTAGCTTAAGAGTGGGGAAAAGGTGATAGGTAGAGTTGAGCACATGGTTTGAGGTGACAAACTGGGGGGAAACTAGAAATGAGTTGGAAGGACAAGGCAGAGTCTTAGAGAGAAAAATAGATTGAACACACTGACACTTACATGCATTACAGTAAGTTTCCTTAGAGAGCTGCTGACACCAAGTTACTGATATTCATGGACTGGATAGTTGAAGATCCCATGAGCAAGGAAGCAAAATCCAGGTGGATATGGTTAAAAATCTTCCCCTAGATTCAAAATCCTTGCAGGGCTGCAGCAGCCAAGAAATCTCCCCACAGTTGTGCTTAACTTCAGAAAGAACAATTATAAAAAAGGGCTCCTGTAAGGAAGAATCTGGAAGGAATCACTAAGAGAGTTAAGTCATGGCAGATGGCACAGAGACTTTTTAAGATATTGTATTGCAGGCAGAAAGCAAATACAGCCTGCTTAGCAAGAAAGGCTTGAGAAAGGGCAAAAGGGAGCCCGTATGGCTAAGCAGCAGGGTATCAGACTGCTGAGAGCAAGCAGACATCCTTCAGGTAGCTGAAGATTTTTAAAGAAAATGTATGGACTGTAAACTTCTTAAGATTAAATATAAATAAATTAAAAAAAATCCACAGCAGGGCAAATCAAAACAATTGCAAGATACATAAGAAATCTGTTAACCAAAATAGTTGCAAGAAACATAAGAGTTAAGAAATTCTATTTCTACAATAGCAGCAGCAGGAAGTCTAGCAGAGAGCCTGTAGTGCCAAAAGATAATCAAAGAAAACAGAAGCACTTAGAAGAAGTTATAGGAACAAAATTGTTCTGCTTTTTCTATAGAGGGTTTTGGTAGATTCTCACACAATTTACCTCTATGGGGGAACTCATCTGAAGTCATACTTTGTCAGTATGAGGTGGTACAAAGGAAAATTAAGAAAATATCAAGATCAGATGGCCTACACCTATGATTTTTAAAGGCATTCAGAGTGAAATATTCAAAATGGTAACTATGGTGTGACATTCATTTTTTAAAGCTATTTTGATAGCTTTTGAGATGCAAGGTTGCAAATATGTTGCCAATTTTAAAGTGAATTTGAGAGAAGTTGAAAGAAGAGTTTAGGCCATTAAGTCAGTACTGGGTAAATCAGTTAAAACTATAGTAATAATTTTTTTTTAAAGAACTAGAAAGTATTTAATAGTGTCAGTTTCACCAAACACTGCAGGAAACAACACATCTGGCTCAGAAGAAACACAAAGAAAACCTTGCAGCTGGCTGAAATGAAAGTTCCTGCATTCATAAAAAATGTTAAAATATGGGAGAAAAGGGTGAATTTTTAAATGGTCAGTTTTCACAGTGGGAAGAGGCCAGAAGTGAAGTCCCATAGGACATATACTGGGATCCATGCTTCTCAAAATATATATTAACATGTGAATATGCCAGAGAAGTAGTAAAGAGTTATTTGGTAAATCTACTGATCATATTATTACAGGTATTAAATATGAGTGGCCTGAATGAATGGTTATTAAAATGGCAGGTGAAATTCAGTGAGGAAAAATGTAAACTGATCTGTATGAAAACTAATTTTTATTTCAAATTTTTCACTTAGCTTGATATTTAGTAACTAAATATGTCAAAATATCAGTCCTGTGCTTACAAGGTTACAAAAAATGGAAGTATGTAGTTAAGAATTATTAGGAAAGCAACAGAAAATAAGTGAATATAATTGTATCAGTCAATACGTGTATGGTAGGCCATGATATTTGACTTTTTAAATACTATGTGCAGTTCTGACTGTCATCTGGAAAAAAAAAGAATGTAATCAAAGTAGAAAAGCTTCAGAGAATGAATGACAAAGGTAGTCAAATGGTAGGATTAGATTCTGTCTAAGGAGTGATAGCAGGCAGTGATTCTTCTACCCAAAAGAGAGGTGTGAAAGGGAAGTACAATAGAGAGCAATAGCACCATGAGAGGCATCAAGTGTGCAGTGGTGGGGACATCAAACAAAGCTAGCTGTTTGCAAGCTCAAAAATAACAAAAAAAGTGGTTATTTAAGCAATGTGGTGGAACTCTTTCATGCAACATATTACATATGCTGCAAGTTTATGGGGCTCAGCAGAGGTGGTAAGAAGCAAAGTGAAAATAGTCATTGAGAGCTACTAAATGAAATTATCCTATTTTTGGCTCAAGCATGACCCATTGATGTCAGGAAGAGTATCATGAAGATGAATTACTACGTGCACGTTTGTGAGCACTGTCAGCTGCTTTGGTGGCCCAGCTACAGCACTGACATAAGCTGAAACCCTTGGTCAGAAAATTCTGGGTTTGTAATGCTTCCTGTGCACTTCATAGAGGCATTGTTATCACTCCAAATAAATTGACAAAGCTACCCAAGAGTGTACATATGGAAAGCACAACAAAACAGTCTTAAGACAGGTAAGGGATGTTGTTCTGAAAGTTATATAATGATTAAAAATTCACCTATGTATTAGTTCATTAACTTGTTGCATTCATGTTTAGGTACTGAGGCTTAAATAGGCATATGTAGTAATTAAGAAGAATAATGCCAAGCAGGGAAAGGCATGCTTCAGAAAGTAAAATGTCCCCTTATTAACATAACTTACAATCTATTGATTAGTGCTAAATATGTATTTATTTAAAGTAAACACATCCGTTATTTATTTCCTTAATTTTATCACTGCAATAAATATACTTTATTCATAAGTGCAGTTGCACTTTAGGTTGTGAATTGAAACCATCTGAATAATCAGAATGAGGAGCTTATAATTTACTTCTGAGACCCATGTTGGTTGGACAAACTCCCTTTGAATTACCTGCATTTGAATACCTAGAGAGTTTTTATATGCTTACACAGTTTTTACATGCTTACACTGACAGACCTATTATTTATAGTGAAAACTTTACTTAAGCACTTTATTTTGTTAGAATTATTCACAGTTAAAATTAATCTTACCAGAAGACCTAGCCAAAAGAATTTAAAACTTTTGAAACTAGTTTTGAATGGCTAGACCAGATAAGATTCTAAAATGAAACGAAATCTATATGTACTATGGAATGTAACAGAAGTTATTTGATTTGACCTATTATCTGTTTCTATTTAAAGAGATTTTGCAGTAGCAATGCATAGGTTGTGCAAAAACTAATTGTGTAATAAGATTTTTTTCATAGAGAAAAATATTTTTGAAATGTAACTGGGAAAGTCAGTAAATAATTTCTATTTATTTTAATTAAATGCAATATTCACTATTGTATATAACACAGTGGTGGTGTTATTGCTGAAATAATACAGTACATTTGTTTTAAAGCTGTTTTTCATCTATATATTCTTAGAAAAAAACCCTCTTTTTTTTTCCCAGTTCCTCTATAAGTCTGTCTGCTTTCATATTGCTAACAGAGGCCTCTGTTTTTTAAATTCCTCTGTTTTCAAACTACAGTTGTCATCTGACACATTATAAACCTAACTTAATTCATCTGTTGGGAATTTATTGCATGTTGATCATATGCCCTCTCCTTCCCTCTGAAAACCAGATATTGCAGATTGGTCTTGTGTTAATGGATGATTGGTCTTGTGTTAATAGACTTAGTTTAATCTAGCTTGGACCAATTTTAGTTTATGGAAAAGTAAGTACACAGTTTTTGTGTGGAAAACCTAACTAAAGGCACTGTCTTTGCTTTTTTAAACAGACTTTTCTAAGAAAAAACTAATTCAGTATATCTTGGGAATGGATGAAAAGTTTTTCCATATACCTGGTTATGGCTTTATTCCATCTGAGCTAACAACGTGATGTTTTGAATGGAACTGAATGAAATCACTGCTATATAACTAATCTGTTTCTGGTTTGCAAAATTTTTACTTTTCTTATAGTGTAGAGGATCTTAGCTCACATTAAAACAAGGTTCTAATTAAGGTTTTAAATTTCTTCATCTTTTTTTATTGTGTCCAGAGAAGAGAGTAAACAAAGAATGATAAAACATAGAGTGGCAAAAGAGAGATCTTCATAAAAGTAAAAAGAAAAGAAAAAAGTAATAACATTGTTTTCGAAAGGTGCAGTCACAAATGAACTGAAAATGCATTGTAAAACCCATAGCTAAAAGAAATAAATTGTAACAGGGAAGGTCACACTGACTATTAGGTTCCTGGAACTAAGGCCTCCAAAATGTGAGTTAATAAATGGTAAAATATAAAACATATATCACTCTGCGTTCAAACTTTCAAACTTTTGCAGTTAGGGTAGCTGTGTCCACAGAGAATCCAAGGAATTATAAAAAAGCTGGTTAGAAGGGGTGTCTGTTCTGGTTTCCCTTTGGAGGTGAACAACCAAACCTTTGTCTTCATAATCTTCTCTGGTGGTGTGTCCACACTTTTTATGGATATCCTGGTGTAGTGCTACACTGTGAATAAGTTTTTCCATATATATATAACCTGATCTACCCAGCTCACACTTCAAGGCCACTGTCTCTTGTATAGTCCCCTTTATATTGTCTGCTACTGCTGCAAAGGGTTCAGCTCTGC
Organism: Phalacrocorax carbo; assembly: GCF_963921805.1. Taxonomy (NCBI): domain Eukaryota; kingdom Metazoa; phylum Chordata; class Aves; order Suliformes; family Phalacrocoracidae; genus Phalacrocorax; species Phalacrocorax carbo. Next base: position 66,212,767 of record NC_087548.1, on the reverse strand, counting down.
TATTTTTGCATCTGTACTTCAAGTATGGCCCTTAGCTTTAATTTTGCCAGACTAAAAAGAAGTCAATTCACACAACCTTTCCATATCAGCCATGTGCTTTAGGCCCCTTGTAGTCTTCCACTGAGCATTCTGCAAAGCTCATTTAGCTCAGGGCAGGAGCATGTTGGCCTTGTGGTCAAACATCACCCTCAAGTCCTTTCAGCCTGGCCGCTTCTCAGCTCGTCAGTCCCCATGAGCCACAGCTATTCCACCCCAGGTGCAGAGCTTGGCCCTTCTGCTTGCTGAACTTCATGAGGCTTCTCTTGGCACAATCCATAAATTTCACAAGATCCTGCTGGCTTGAATTTTTGAAATGCATTATGTCAGTCACTCCTCTTAACGAAATATCCTACAGAAATCTGATGAGTTGCATTCTGTATCATCATCCAGGTCCCTAATGAAAGGACACCAGTACTGATCCTATATGTATCATGGACATTATTAAGGCTGGTGGAGCATAATTTTCCATTGATAAATCTGTGTGTATTGTTTCTAATGACTGATTTGTCTTCCATGTGATTGGAAATTAATTCCAAATGAATGCCATCTGTGATCTTTCCAGTGTTGAAGGTGAGGCTGCCTGGTTTACAGTTCCCCTGATCTCCCTTCCTTCTTAAGGTGAACATTTTTGCCTTTTTCCAGTTGTTGAGGGCCTTTCTTGAACACTGTGATTTTAATAGATGATAGTATCATTATGCTCACTTAAGCCATCCTCCTTTAACCTCTTCAGGTGAATTTGGTCTGGTATCCTGTACTTGAGTAAGTCCAACTTTTTAAAGTTGTCCCTAACTTGTTGAGCTCCTGGCTGCCTCCTTCCAAAACCAGGCTGATACATGCAGAAGTTAAAAAGTAGGCTTTGCCTGCAAAGACTAAGGTGAAAAAGCCATTAAATAGTTCAGCTTTTTCCATATCATGTCAGTCACTTTTCTCTCCCATTCAGCAGCATTTATTTTCTGTGAACATCCTTATGATACTAGCATACTTGTAAGAACCATTCCCGTTAACCTTTTATGTCCCTAACTAGTTTTAGCTCTAATCACATTTTGGTTTTTTGTGATTTTTAACCTCAACAGCATGAGGAATGCTGTTACAGTCTTCATTTCGTGTCCTTATTTTCAATTCCTACATGATTCCTTCTAGCATTTCTTTAGGGAGTTCTCTGCCTAGCTGTTCTGGCCTTTGGTTTAAATTCCTGGTCTTCCTGCATGAAGAGGTGGCTTGCTCCTGAGCTCCAGCTAATTTTCTTTAAAAGTCAGCTAGCTATTCTGGTTGCCCCTTGTAGCAGATTCCAAGAGGATTATCCCAGCAGTATTCTAAATAAGCCAAATCTGCTGTCCTGAAGTCTAGAGCAAAAGTCCGTGGTTTACCTTCTCAGCCTTTCTTGATATCTCAATCCCAGTCTTCTCCCGGTCACTGCAACCCAAACTACCACCTGTGATCACATTCACAACCATTTCTTCCTCATTGAGCAGCAGGTCAAATATCCCTGGTTGGCCCCTCTAGCATTTGCATTAGGAAATCATAAGCAGTGCCCTCTAGACACTTCTAGGGTGACTTTAAGAATGGTATTTCCTGTTCAGCAGGTGTCCAGATGGTCAAAATGCTCCATACAGACCAATGGCTGTGATCAAAGAATGCCTGCTAATTGTCTGCAGGCAGCCTCAGAGGCATCATATTATTCAGGTGGGCTGTAACAGACCTTCATCACAACATCATCGGTATTGCATCCTCTTTGACCTAGACCTGGACAGTCTCCACAGACACCTCCTTGGTTTCACACCACGTCTTTGCTCAGTGAAGGATGTTCTTTACATAACACACGTCTCTGCTTCTTTACTGCCTACCTTCCCTCAGCAGTCTTTAACCATGTACCTTGTGAGGACAACCAGTTCAGTCTACTGGAAGCATCAGCCCTATGGAACTGAAGAGGACAAGAAGTAATTCCGAAATGGCATGAAGTTCAAGTTGGATATGAGAAAGTTTAGGACAGAAAAGCATTGGAATGTGTCTCAGTCTTCATCTTTAGAGGTCTTGCAGCATACAGTAATCTGACAGGAAAGCTTTATGCATGGTTGTTCAAGCACAGAGGCAGAGGAGTGATCTAGATGACCTTTCTCTAAATGGGAGAGGAGCCGACAAATGGGGTATGAGGCTGGGCAAGTCGCATGGTAAAAGAAGGTGGGTGAGAGCTCAAGAGTAAATGTGAAAGTTACACTTTAGGTGCACTATCAGGGTTTCAGAAACCTGTGTCGTGGTCATTATGATGCACATGAATATTAGCAAAGAGGCTACCTGACACAACAGGATGACTCAAGCAGAAAATATTTGGTGGTCAGATTTTATAAAATATGTAGAAGTTATAATCAAAATGCTGCAGAAAAGCTTAAAATAATGTGAAATTTGCAAACATTGAGTATTGCCTGTTCTGCTGAATGAAGATTTGAGATTAAAATAGTCTGTCAGGCAGGCAAGCACAGAACCCCTTGGAACACATTATCTGAATTTGCTTTTAATTCTTTTGTGCTCAGCCCATATGCCTATGAATGTAGATGATTTTCTGTGTGGACAAAATCATCATGAAGGGCAGAAAAAAATGAAATTGTTTGGGACTTGGTTATCTAGCAGGATGAAAATATTTATGTCCTGCCACAGGTATAAGGATAATTTGTTCTCATTTTAATTCTACTTTCTGTTGACAGCATAATGCAAAAGGATTTACTTAAATGACAATAAGTCTTCCCTCCTCACCACTATTGTTTTATCTTAGTCAACAGCAAATTGAGTAATTTATGTCTGTTTGGCTACTTGTAGGATAGCTCCTGAATTAAAGAAGAACCAGGGCCATTGGTTCCTGGGAGGATCTCAGTGAGGTCTGGGAACAAATAACGTTTCTTTCTCATCATTTGAGACATATTACGTAAGAATTAGAATTATCTTCCTGATATACATTCTTCCACAGGCATGAAGCATGAGCAGATGGGAAGCTGGTTCAGATTAGACACTTCACCTTGACGTAACTGATGCTAGATAAGATGAATCCTTCTTTATTCAAGAATATCACTTAAATAAGTTTTGAGCAATTATTCATGGTCATGTTTAAAAATAATTTAGTAATTTACAGCCAGATTCACTGAGCATAAAGAGTAAAGGTAACAGATAAGCTGGGTTTTACCAGGACTATTGTAAGACACAGTGGAAAAATTAATTTATTGTTATGACCTTGTCATATTTGCCATAACTGGAAACTATATTGATGCTAAAACCAAAAAGTTTACTTCACCCAGTTAAATAGAAAATAACAACTTTGTAGCTTCTCATATTCATTAGACTGCAACAAATATTACTAGATTATCATCGCTACTTGTCTGCATTAATATTTAATAGGTGTTCTTTCTAGAACCTACCCTAGCAATTAGTATATTTTTCTTTTGGGGGTATCGTATTGACAAAGCAGAGACATGGACAGATGTATTTATGTGGAATATGTAATTTACGTGTGAACATTTCTGAGCAAAAGGTGTCTTCAAAATCTTTTCAGAGCCCTATTAGTATGAAATGGGCATCAGTATAATTCTTGAGGGATGATATTTTAATTTTGATTGAAACAGGAAATGCAATTTAATGATGTCTCTAAGTTCAGAAAGACTGGGGCTCCAGGCAGAAACATAAAGAACATAGGGAGTTTCAAATGCATGAACTGCAGAGGTAATAAATTCTGTTCTTATACAATCTGGACTCATGTCTTTGATAAAAGTGCACTTATTACATAGATGTAGAAGGATAAAGACTATAGACATCACCTGCTGTTCCTCTGCTGCATCTTCATGTACTACTTTGTGTTCATAGAAACAATCATTTTACCAAAGGGATGTAGTAGTAGTAGTAGAATTATCAGTTTTGAAATTTTGCCTATTAGGGAGTTAAATATTATGATTTTTTAAAACTACTATTTACCCTGATATCTGAAATCTCCTTTAATTCTCTGGAACAAAGGTACTGAAAGTGGTTTATTTTGCTGAAATCTTAAGTTCTCAGCTATGAAGAACACTTGGACCAGCTAATGTGAGTGGCCAACTTTATTCATATAAATTCTTGTCTATTATTTTTGGATTGGTAGTAATCAGATCTGAGGTTCTTTTTTGCATTTATCAATTTTTTATTTAATTTCTCTTTCAAACAAAAAAAAAAACCCTTTATTTGCTCAACTGTTTTGAATCATCTGCTTTCCCATTAAGAGCTGGCCACCAAGATAGCATCATACCAGTTTTTGATATATCTTTTTATCCAGATGTATATGTATATGAACATACTTTGTGCTGGAGTGGAAGTTGCACGAACATACATTTCTAATGTCTGAAATTTTTAGGTAGTATATTATTCAGAGCGACAAAGATTGCAGGCACAGAGCTTGCGTGTTTAGATACATGTTTTTTAGTTTCACATGAAACAGTTTTGATGTTTATCTTTGTTGTCATCCTGCTAAGGGCAATTCAATTTGTTTAATATCTTTCTGAAGAATGGAATGACAGCAAGTATTGGACTCAAGTATTAGACATGATACATACTGTAGTAAGAAGTATTCCTCAGGCAACATTAATGAACTAATAGTGTTGTAGAGTACAAAATTTAGGATTACTTTCCTTTGGAATATAGAAAAAAATTTTTTTTGTCCATTGCCAATATCCAATCTAGAAATGATGCTGAGGGTGTTTATTGAGCCTTCATGAAACTGCAGTTCCAGTAATAGATACTTCTCAGAGGGTGCTTGTACATAAATCATGATCATCTGAAGACAGAATATGCTCAATATTAGTTAGAATTGAGAGTCTGGGTATAACTGTAAAGCACTGAATCCCTGGGAATTTACTCCTTGGAATCCCTAATAGTTATTTCTTTTATAAGGATGATGTATGGAGGAACGGGGTTAGTAAGCTAATGACATGGGCAAAACACTCAGTAAGAGGCATTTTTTTGGTACTGCTAAAGCACTGCTAAAATGTTAGAAGTGGCAAATGAAATCAATATGGAAAATTATTTTTGAACACATAAAGAAAATATTACTTTCACTGTAAATGGCAAAATGATAGTCTTATGTAAGCACTGTAATATCCTTTACAGAAGCACAGGGACTCACAACTTTCTTGCCTGACTGGCCTTTGCTAAATTTTTTTCCCCCAGATGAGGGTTCTGCTGCTTGGAAGTCTGTGCTATTATATACTAACGAATAGCTGTGGTAACAGGCTGCTATTTTACTGAGTGCCTTAGGATCTAACAAAAGAATAAGGTCCGCTGAATTAGACTAGAGTTCCTTAGAAGATGCCTTTTTTTTTCCTTTCCCCACAGAGTTTCACATCCCTAGTTTCTAAACTGTGTCCAAAGGACTCCCCTGAGCCTTCAAAAAGACCAGGAGAATAATGGCAGCTGAGTCTCAAAGTACCAGCACTGTTTCTTAGGTCCTTCATTAAAACTGTCATTGATTTGTGTCTCCCCAAACAAAAAAAGTTTGGATCTTCCAAGAAGTAACTGTAAAACATCTGGTTTAAGCCCACTGGAAGTGCACCAGTTTTCATCTTACTCTGTAAAGAATAATCCTCTGGAGTACCCTCCTCATACAATACTGGTGTCACTATGGACACATTACTACTACTCATTTCATCTCCTGCAGAGACAATGTGGGTAATTCTGACCAGATATTCACAGAATGTTCTGATGTTATTAAAAGTATGAAAGAAGAGGGGCGGGGGGTATGGGGGGGGGGTGGGGGGGTGGGGGGAGCCTCTATATGGACAAATATTGTGCCCTTATCAATTAAACATGACTCTAAAATAATTCCTGCAGCATCTGGACTAAACCTGGAGACTGTCTTTCCAAGCATCATAGTTTCATGCACTTTCAAGATAAAGGATCAGTCCAGAAAGTTCAACTTTCTGATAGCTAATAATTATGTATACAGAAAGGTCATGTATTAAATAGCACTTTCAGTAACTTTTCAAAGGCTAATAGGGGTTCAAATAGACAAAGACACCTCATATTCCATGTGCCTCTAAATCCACATGCAGTTTGTCCAGAACATGTTTTCCTATGTTTCACATATTGGAATCCAAGAATGTCAGGGAAATCCATAAATCATTTGGAAGAAACAAAGCTCTAGGCAAAGCCAAATTATTTAACAGTTATTTCAGACTGAAAAATATGAGGACGTTATTGAAAATTACATACACATTAACTAAAGTATTCCATAGACGTGGAAAGAAACCTCTCTGGTTGAGTTTGAGAAATAATATATATCTCAGTGGGTGAATGCAGGGTATAGAAAGTGGCTGTTTCAGAATGGAGCCACAGAAGCCAGAATACACACGGAAATGCAGTCTAAAAGAAATACTCCACTCAGGAGCATGCCTTATATAAGGGTGACATTATATGAATTCTCGGTACATATGAAGTTTTGATTGCTTATGTTTTCGCTCAAGGGTCTCTCCCTATGGTTAAGTATCTTATTGCTTCTCTTATACTTCCTTTCAGGCTGGTTTCTAATTGCTTCCTTACTGTTTAATTCAGCTGATGGTTATTCTGCCATTTAACATGTTTAGTTTTGTGTATTCAATCTACATACGCCCTATATACGCTCACATTCTTCTTTTAACAGGTAAGGTGATGTTATCCAGATTATTCGCCAAGGGTGGGTACCCCTTCCATACACTAGTGGAAGGAGTGTCTTGCCAATGCCCAAACATTTTCCTGAAAATAACAATACTGTCCTGAAGACTCCTTTCTTTTATGAACTAAACAGAGAATATTTCCTGCAAAGAAAATACACAACCTCTATGGCTATGGCCAGGATGTAGAAAACGTGGTTTTAAGTTTTTTCCTTGCCTTATGATAAAAGTGACCAGGCAGCAGGGACCTGATTACTTCTTAGGAGATGGGTGATCTTTGAGACAGCTTCACTTTGTACTAAACAGATATTTTTGAAAGAAAAAGAGATTGTACAGAATTTTCTGTCCAGCAAACACCTGCTCTCAGGAGGCAGATTTTATAGTAAACAGTTCTTTGGGTGTGTTTAGCACAGTAAATTTTGGCTACATTTTTGAAATATGGTCCTTATTTATGTCACAGCAGTCTGCTCTGCTGATTAAGATAGGTCTATTCATAAAGTATATGTAACATACATACCTGCAATGAGCTGGGTATTATAAGAACCTGGAAGTAGAATGGGCTGACTGTCCAGAACAGGGGAGTCTCAAAGAATACATACAAATAACTGTTAAATCTCTGCTTCCCTTGGTCCAACTTCCCTTACTGAAATAAGTACTCTAAATGATAAAGACTCAGTGCCATCACAAGGTATTCACTGGGTAAGTGTGAGTTTTATTTTAATTTGGGGTAACCTTGTTGAGTGGGATCATCTGCCAACAGCCTACATTTAGAGTAGATCTAACAGAAAAAATGAATTTAAAATGAAGCCAAGTATAGGAATGTTCATGGCTTCAAATACTCTAGCTATAAAGGCTTTGACACCATGCACACTAGTGTGTATGTAGAAGAAACTAAATGGAAAAGCAGTAACAGCATCCAGGAACAGAATAGGAAGACTGTCTTAGGGAGCACTGATGTAATGCCAAGTGGGAAAAGTAATTAAATTAATAAATTTTATTTAGAATGCCAATGAAGAGGCAGGAGGGGAAGGCAAGCCTGTTTGCACAAAGAGAACTTTTCTTGAATTTCAGTTCCACCACAAAAAACCCTGATGGCACCATCACATTTATTTCTTATTGAAAAGCTCCTTGAGACCCCAGTGTTTTTTTACAGTCTTGGGATCTTTTTCTAACTTAATAATTATAGCTCAGTTTAGTTTGGTGTTGGGCCTAAATATACACATCTGATTTCACAATTTATGTACCATATAGGAACTAGACTGCTGGTTACAACTCGGTAGGGCTACATATATATTGAAGGCAAAATATATTGAATTTTATTTATGAAGATGGCTGTGCCATTATTGTTTAGAAATAATTCAGTACTAATTGCTTTCTCATATTCAGCTTTCCTACAATGACAGCTAGATGACAGATTTTATTATTCTTGTGATTTATTGTTCTTGTAATATAACTCTAAAGCTGTATTTTTACATCCCAGATGAGAGAGGAGTATCAGAAGAATAACAATCAGCATCACTGATTTTCTAAGACACTTGCAATGATCACGACTACTTTCTTAACAGTTAAGAAAAAACCCAACAGCATTTTAAACCATCCTGCAACACAGGAGATGGCTATTCAGAAAGTACTGACTCCATCTGTCTCAATTATAGAAGCTTAAATATGGTAAACTCTGAATCTCATACACCTAGATATAAAAAGAGCATAAGGAAATACCGGGTCAAAGAAAAACCCTTCTGGCTTTAGCTCTGTGGTATTTATACCATTGAATGTTCCTTTACTTTATTCTTTATAAAGTACTCAATACTTTATCAGAGCTGTAAAAGTAATTTGACTTCAGCTGTTCCAAATGCACACAAAAGCCTTCCAGCAGTATAGCACCACTAAATAACATGTCGCTCTGGATGGATCCTCTTCAAGAAACCATATACATTTTTGTTTACAGGTAACAGTTTAAATTTGACAGAACCCTCTACTCTGGCTTGTTGAAAACCTGGCCCCTAATGTAAATAAGAAGAAATTCTCTCTGTCCAGAACTTGTTGTCGGTCTACCATCAAAATAAGTAACTTAATGGTACACAAAAATATTTGGAGACTAATTTTATCAAGATTAATTTTATTAAGTCATATTGGAATATAGATTAAAATACCAAGGCCCTTCTCTGGTGTAGGTCTTGATGAGCGTAAAGTACATAATTCATCCTATCAGTTATTTTGCAAATACACTTTATTGTGAGAATTAGGAATTTTTGCGTATTTACATGTTACCCACTGAAAAAAATAACTATTTTCCTCCATTCCCTTTGATTCTGTGTAATCAGTTCCTTGTAAGGAAAAGCCTTTTATTTTTCCAGGTCCTGTTAGATAAAAAAATCCCCAAAGATATAAAATTTGAGCCCCGGGTTATTGCTGAACGTGAAAAGTTGAGCAGTGTAAAAGCATTTAATCAAGAGTGCGTTTTGCTCAGCTTCATCAAGATAGCAGCTATGTACTAGCTGCAAAGTTACAGCATGTAGTATATCTACTACACATTTGGGCATATGAGTCAGGCTGGGAATTTAATTTACAGCTTATGTTGAATTAAGTCCTTGTCTGTCTTGACTGCAGATTCATTCACTGGAATGAATGCTGGCTATCTTGTGAATCTGTTTTTGTCTCTGGAAGACTTTCAGAGTCAACCCTGATTTTGCCTTTTTTAAAAGTAAAATATCCTGGTAATAATCTACAGCTAGAAAACCATGTCTAGGTTGAATATGAGAGAAAAGAACATTTGCTTTTTTGGATCAGTGACATTTCCATGGTCACTGGGAGATTTGGAAGCAGGAGTCAGTCCACTAGGGCCCCCAGTAATGCACCGTCTTGATAGCTAAGGACATGCATTCTCTATTTTGCCAAATTCTTGCAAGTGCCTTCAACAATTCTCAACAGCATTAAACCCAGATAGGTATTTTTCTCTCTGGCAAAAAGACTGTAATCAAAATGGCTTCATTGACCTGAATGTCAGTGATATTCTGATGACCATAGATACCAAAACATCTTGCACCTATACTGATTAAAGTAGGTAAGAAAAGACTACTTCAGACAAGAATCTGTACTCCCTATAAGAGAGAAACAGCTATTATCAAAATGCTCTAAAAGGCTAATGCATCCCTTGTCTTAGTCAAATGCATGCCTTACAGATTGTTTAAAGGTTGTTTTTCTTTTTTTCCTTTTTTTTTAAAGTGTTTTTAAGCAGTTTGACAGTGCCATTAATATTGAAATTATACTGTGTGCAGTTGCAAGGCATTTCTTAAATGCACTACTCCACTAACCTAGGACATCATCATCTTTCTGTTAAAAAGTGTATATTTCATGTTAAAACTCCATTATGTTCTTATGCAAATCTTTTGGTGTGATAACAACAGTTATCTTTTCTTTGGCTTTGAGCCCTTAATTTCTCTAACAGATTATTAATAGAGCTGCAAAACCATATCCCTCTAAAGAGAAAAAAATTGAAAGCATAATGTATTGGTGACTTTGCAGTAAGTGTACAATGGAGCTGTAATAATATCTGTCATCTCAGTCTGCAGCCAAGACACTTTGTATTACCACTGTAATAAGAAAAGAGGCAGAGACAGTTGCTATGGTGTGAGAGCATAAAAATCAGCCTGTTTTCAGACAGTGTACTGTTTTTGAAATATCATCTCAAAGAAGTGATCCATAGAGTATTTTCTGGTGGTTTGTTCAATGTTATCTCATTATAAGATGCTGGCATGCTTCCTGGATTTCAGCTGTTGAACTGCATTTTAAGATAGCTTAAGCAATGTAGAATACTTGCTTAATATTCTTTTTCATGTTAAAAATTGCTTACCCATTTTGAAGATGCTTATAGGAAAAGGAGTGTCCATCAAGAACTCTCTATTTTCAGATCTGAACTGTCAAAAAAAGCCTTTGCCATTCACCACTACCATATTTATAATACACGAACATTTTCTTTCTTATTAAAAAAAAAGAAAACCTTCAGCACGTCCATTTTGGTATGTTCCTTATAAAATGGTATATTCCACCAAAATGAAAGTGTTTAAAATGCTTCTTTTCTCCCTGAGTACAGAAGCTTCAGAAGAGGTTATTGGCAAAATGCTTAAAGAAATAAATTACCTGGTTCACTATGTAATAGCCATCACACTTGTTAAAAGGATGAATGATTCATCCCAATACACACCATTTCTGTCAGGTTATGAGTGTGCTCTGGAAAGACTTCATATTGACTTCTAATTCTGTAGTTGTTAAAGTAGAGGTTTTCCCAGATACTGCATCAACTATTATTCTTGGGAGCAAGGAACGTCTGCACCACAAGTTTAGCTCTGCTAGTGGTTACGCCATTTATTTTGAATGTCAACATGCAGCAGCTTAGCTGGCAATTTATAATATGACTGCAACTTTTCAGCCTTTCGGCCACTGAGCACTGATCACAGTATATTTTCAGCCCAAACAGTTTTGTTTCTTTGGAATTTTTTGGTCATTATGTCTACTGGAGTAACGTTCATCCCAATGTTTGAGTATAGGTAGAATGCAATTATTTCTTATGGCAAGGAGCTGGAACACTGCACCTAAATTCAGTTTTCCCCATTGTTCTGGTGCTTTCAGGCCAGGGCAAAGTGCAACCTCGTCCACTTACAAGCAGACTGAATCAAAATGCTGGAAGTTAGCTGTTTTGGTTCTTTCTGTTAAAATACAGAATGAACCTTATAATGATACCATGGATTTTAAAATAATGTGAAGAGCTAAAACAAGGTTTTTTTTTTCCTTTCTTATTTTTTTGTAAGTGTATTTCAGTGAAGAATATTGCTTTTAAGAATATTCTACATCTTAATACAACCTAAAATATGTCAGTCTGGATGTTTAGCAGGAATGAAGTAAAAGTAATGTCATTGTATCTGTCTTGCTTTGGGACCAAGCATATTGCCTGTAAATCAATAAAATTAGGGTTGTTGTCCTACTGAGAGCTCTGAATAGCTCTCCTACTCTACTAGATGATATGCTATATGCCAGGAGGGGAGGGGCTTAGGGAGGGAAAGGGCATTGGAAAGAGGAGCTTGGCTGACAGATCTTGTCACAGTGAATCAGGTAGCTAGTCCTGACTTTGTAATCAAAGGTCCTTCATTCCCATTATTTTTATGTTTTTTCAGCAAACAAAGCAGAACAGGCATTAGTTAGGATTATTTTGCTTAATGTTTGATCTTTTTAATCCAGATGTGTTTCTTTCAGGTTTTGGGTTGTTTTCAATGTAGCATCCAGCCACAAAGCTTAGATAAAATCCAAACCATCTGTTAAATCTCTGCCTGAAACGCTATAGATTAAAAAGCAACTAGCAGTAATTCAGAAAAATACAGGTCTGGCCCTCTAAATGACATGCTGATCTATGTAGGTTTAAGTGAGTATAGTTTTTATTTTTTTTTATTGAAACCTTGAGAGAAAAACACACATGTTCATATTCTTCATCTATTGTTTAAAGTCTGTCTCCACTGAATCAGCTTTCACATACAGATTCTATGATTCCATGGGTTATTTTATTTTAGTTGAACATTATGCTCTTCATTTGGTTTCCTCCCTAGTTCCCTGAGGAAACAAGCCCCATGAAATTGTGTTATCTGCCTCCTTGTCTCACTTTTTGACCTCTTGGCCACCATCAGCCAAATCTGACATAAGGCAAGGGGCTCAATGATGTGGAGTTTCCAAGGCCAGCAGAGAGGGAAAGGAGACATTTGTGTTGCTGCCCAAAGGTTTAGCTCAGCTCAGTCCTAGAACACATCTGAGCCACAGTGTGTGCAGCAGCCACCTTGCCAGTTAGGTAGGGAAGGAGGTGGGATTAAGGAGAAAAGGGAGAAAAAGGACAGGCATCCTTTGGAGACTACTCATTGATGGTTTCTCTACACAAGAATGAACCTGTTTCCTAGCATACCGAATTTTGAAGGTTGCAGTGTGACTATGGTTCAAAGAGTGCAGCCCAAAGGAAATTAAGCTGGCAGAATACCAGTATGATTTTGTCAATACAAATTAACCTATGCCATATTTTTAATTAATTAAATTAAATTAAATTAGTTTAATTAATTAAATTAATTAATTACAGCATCTAACCTCTTTTTATCCACTGAAGTGACTACAGTTTTAACATTAAGAGTTAGCAGAGAAAATCCTGTCATGCAAGTCAAATTGTTTTGTCCCATAAGCAAACAAAACAACTGCCAAAATTGTGTGTGCTGTTGTACACTGTTTAAACCTCTAAATCAAAACACTACTGTGCTCACATGGAAATGAAGGCAGACTTGGCTCCACAGTGGAAATGTCCATACCAGTCTGTTTCGTTACCTATTTCTATTCTTTTAGCTAAGTTGCCTAAAATCAGTACACATAAAAAAAAAAAAATTATTTATATTTCATATATTTCTTGTATAAGGAAAAGCCTAGATGGATAGGAAATGGGAAGGGGAATGAGGACTGGAAAGTATTTCTATGGTAATTTTCCTTTATCTGAAGTATATGATGTAATGAACATTTGTAAACAGTGGCTTGAGATCAATTTAGAGATATTTAATTATACAAAGGATCATGCCCCAAATGATCCTAGATTGTTCTTGGAATAGCACTGAGGACCACAGAGATAAACTGATATGCTTTTGTGTAACTTAGGGCACAATTTAATCTATTTTTCTTCAGCAGGACTATTCATTATAAACACAATTTTCCATAAATCATGCGGGACTTGCAGACTACATTTGTCTGATAAGTAGATACATAATCCCAAAGAAAATGGGCTATATTCTTTGAATTGCAACCAAGCTACAGCAGTACAGCAAAATAAAATATACCACATTCTGCAAGAGCTTTTCACACAGTAAGTGACAGCAGTGTATGAGGCCTAAAAAAACCATTCTGACCAAACAAACAGGGTCATACAGCTCCTAGACATCAAGTAACAACTAATGCAAGATTCCAGTTTGCAGATAACACAGTTAGCTCCAAGGAGGAAGAGAAAAAGGAAGATGATGAATGCTGTCTTTTCACATCTTTATGCTGTCTTAAATATTTGAAGGCATTTAATCACAATGTTGCAATACCAAGGTATTGAGGAACCCTTTGCCATCTCAAAGTCTTCGCAGCTCTAGGAAACTGTGTCAGATATCAGAAACGTTTCCCAGATGTTGAAGTCAGAGTGCCACTGCTTTGTATCAAATTAGATGCCAACAGTGTTCTAGAGGAAACTTGTGCCTGAGTTAATTTGCTGCCAAAACTAAGTTTAACTAAAAATCCTTTGATCAATGTTTTTGAACTAACTCAGCATCTGAAATGAATGCTTTCTATCTTTCAGTAGTCTGTGAGAAAATAAAATTGTGCAGCATGAAATAGAAGTACCAGAAGAAAACTGTACTGTGTAAAGTGTTGCTTCCAGCAGTACAAGTAGTACAATATATAAAAGTGCATTTCTCCACAGTGTTAAAGAGAGTTTGGGCTCTCAAAATACGGCTTAGCTTCAGCTTACTAAGAATTGCCTATCCTGTATAGCCACAACGGTCAAGTCTGTACGTACCAGTACCCAACAGGAATTCTATTGCCTTAGAGGGCCAACATAATGCTGATTTTCAAATGAGAAACCTGTTCTGTTGCATAGGTATTTTATGTCTTTCTGTCATGACTAACATCTGCACCAGCTTCCCTCAGTGAGAAAGGTGGGAAATTGGAAAAAAATGCCTCTAGCTCCTTAAAAGATGAAGGCTGTTTACCATAAAGGTGGATTAATTTGAACAATGGGAAGGCGTCATGATGACAATGGTAAATTTGTGTGATGGCAGACAGGGGGATATCAGTTTTATTTTAATGAACATGATGCTTGCTTCTGTGTGCATATTCATTTTGGTAGGTTATTTACTACTTAGATAGTCATTAAAGGAGATACACAGGCAACAGATGGAAAAAAAAAAGATTATGTGTAACTAGGCAGAAATGGGTAAATTGCAGTTTGGCTACAGGACAGGTAAAGACGGATTTTTTTTTTTTTCTGCTTTTAAACCTAGGATCTATTTTAGACCATTACAAGTCCTCTAACCTGGAATACAGGAGGAAGATTTATGAAGCCTAGAGAAACGGAAAAACACCATCAGTGAGGACTTGTGTGGGATATGGACTTCATCTGTCCTAACCCTAGCCTGGAAAGTACATGGCAACATAAAGCAGAAGCACTGAGCTGTCAGGTGTGATCTGGGTTAAATCCAGACATGGTGTAGAGATGTTACAGTTCTGGAGCCCTGTTGAGACTTGGGAATTATTAGTTCAGATGTAATTCTTGAGTTAATGTACATTTCCCAAGTCTAGATCTGATCTGACATGGCATTTCTTTGATCTGTGTGGATTTGTTCATTTGGGATTCCACAAGATGAAGCACTGAATCTACAGCAAATGGTCCATCACTTGGCTTGCAGAATAGTCAAGGGCATAAATATCAATGCATGTTTGCATAAAGAATGGATAAAACTCCAAGGATAGGTAAGATAGTTTACATATAAAACTCACCTGTTTAAAATATTTTCAAGGAGTGTGCACATTTTGGCCAACACTCACAGTTTTTATTTTAAAAGTTCTTACTGTGCCTCCACATTCCAGTTGCCATTTACAGCATTTTCAGGGAAAACTTCTGGAAATGCCATGTCCCTGGGGACTGCAGCGTATTACAGGTAAAAATAATCCGGAGACACCAATGGAGGCGGTCCTGTAGGAGGATCATGGATTGTTTTCACAAGGAGAAACTGAAAACCAAAGCTGTCATTTCAAAGGTATGTACTCTGGAGTCTGAAAGGAACAGTCATCCTACCTTTTAGGCAAAGAGGTACCTGGGATCCGACTGTTTTGTTGGATTATTAGGAGATGATATTCAGTAATCCATGGCAGTTTAGTTTACTGACACCACTACAAGCAGCACAAGGTATCTGGGGGAAAAATTGAACCAGGGAAGAGGAACAATATTCCAAATTATACAGCTACATTTCTCAGTAGCTACACTTGAAATTGCCATTTTTTTTTGTTATGAAGACATGCATTTCTTAGTTCTGAGTAGAATTCTTATTTTGTGGAGTACTTACAGGTCCTGATGCAATAGTGCAACTCTTAAAAAATTACCAAGCTTACAAATTGTGACAGAAATTAGCAAAGAAAGACAAAGCTGTGCCTGCTTAGAAGGCTTAGAAAAAAAGTTGAACTTTTTCTATAAACTGCTTAAAAATGGCTACCTTCTACAAAAGCCTCTAAGAAATATTTACCATTCCAGTAGAGGTTGTTTCATAATTTTAACTAATCAAATTAAGACTAGCATTCCTTTAAATTCTATTTCAATACTTACAAATTGACAAGAAGGAAACTAAGATGTACATGAAGAACTGTCTCCTTAAAACAGAACTACTTTCGTGTGACAAAATTACTGCAAAATAACACCAAACAAAAATGGTTTACAATTAGAAATGTTATTTGTTTATCTTTGTCTTGTGATACCTTTACAATCCCAAGTTGGCTGGGAACACCAAAACAGTGCTTCAAATCATTCACCAAATTGAGCGTATCACAAAATATTTTAAATAAGTCCTCAAAAAGTAGCTAAAATAATCTCCCTTTTGGCTCTTCTTTTCACCTTGCTCCACACGCTTTATATCCACCCTTTCCCTTTTTCCAGCAGTAAGGGGTTTGCCTTTGTCCCTGTAGCAGTTTGACCTCTGTCCATAGCAGTCAGCAGAACCCCTGTACAGATGTGCTCCAGTCAGTCAAGGACACTGTTGGATTTGATTGTGTTTTCACTCAAAGTAAAAACAAGTTGTGTGACTTACTAGCCAAGGCTAGTCTGAGAATGCCTTCTGTAAAGCTCGCCCAGGAAGACCTCAGAAGTTTGTAAGGGCTGATAGAAGATGATGCCGCTTTAGAAACCAGTGCACACATCCAGCTATCACACAGGTTCTGTTTTCAGGTGTGAACCTGTTATTAAAATATTCTGAAACAGTTTGCCCAGCTCCTAGTAAGTACTATGTGAATGTGTAAAAGAAGTGGTGATATTTACAAAGTCTTTAAGATTAACAGTGGAGTATTTTTATTTATAGCATCATATACAAATGGCTGTGTTCCACCTGAAGAACAAAAATGCTCCTAGAAAATTGTGTAGTAGCTAGTTCTGTATTTTTCTGTCACAGATTGTTTTCAGAAGACTGTTTTACCACTATCAAAAGAAAAAAGCTGCAGAATATAAAATTCTGCAATTTTTAAAATTCAAACACACAAACATTTGTGAAAATCTTGCCTTTCCTTGGTCTAGGAATTTCAGAAGTAGACTGGCTCTTCTGTGAAGAGGTTTTTCAAACAAATCCCTGAGGATATATTTTCAGAAAATGACTTGTGCTAAATTAACAGCTCTTCTCCACTGAAAGATGCATGACCTGTTTCCTTCCTCCTACCTGCCTACCTTACTTTAAGACCTCTTTGGCACTTATCTGATCACATAATAATGTGATTCAGCTCCCCAAAAGAGAAGAAAATTAACATGGCAAGCAAGAAAGATAATGAAACATTCTCTGTTGGGCTAGTTATTTTAGCTCGCTGTGTGATCAGAAGAGTATCAGAAGCAGTCTCCGCCCATGACCCCCCGACTCACTTGAGACCCTACCAGCTTTCTTCTGGTGAAGACTAGCTGTGTTCTTATATTCATCATTGAATATATCATGAGTTCTTGTCCTTTACTTATATCAGTGCTGAATTAGTTTTCTTTTCTCTCCCAGCTGGTATTGTGACACATAATTTTTCCTTCACACACTTTGCTCTTTATTTATTTAACATACCCCTGCCTCAGCAAATCCTTGTCAGTGCTATTCTTATGTTTGGTTTCCAACAGTTTTATATCTTGGTATTATTTAAAACATTAATATTTACTCTGAAGTGATGATAAAATGTGTCTGAGCATATATTATGGATAAAGCCATTGAAGGTTTACACAATTTCTAGCTACAAAACAGGTTTAGATTAATATTAAATAAATCAAAGGCTGATTCATTTTCAAAAGAGATAACTGCTGAACTGAGAGAAGAGTTTGTGTTAAAAGTTTTGCAAAGCTTTCTGGAAAAAAAAAAAGCAAAATACAATACAACTTGTATGATACAAACCAGATCTTAAAAAAAAAAAAAAGCAATAGCAACTCAGTAACAGATTACCAAGCTTTCCGGAGACTCCAGCTTTGGTTTCATCATTGAACTAACCAACATTCACCCAATACTGTCCAGCAAATAACGTCTAATTTCTTTTACATCTCTGAACATGGTTTTTTTTTGCATTTGATATAGGAGTAGAGCCTCTTTGAAAGCCAGGCTTTAGTTGTTTGTGCCAGACAGAGGTGAACAGTTATTGCCAAATGTATGGTGAGTGATGCTGTGGATGGTGCAGGCCAGCAAGCAGCAATAAGCTAATACCATCTGGGCCCAGTATGTCCTCAATTTTCTGTTTTCCAGCACAAAGGTCAGCCTAGGTACCACAGCCTGCAGTCCATCATCCCACCCCCACGGGGCCCTGTCAGCCCTGGGGTGGGTGGCACACAGCCAGGCCCCATTGTGATGAGAGGAAAAAGGCTTTCCTCAGTGCTGAGAGTGAATGGACACTTTTTGGGGGCCTTATAGTCTACAACAGGTTGCCAGCCAGCTGTTTGGAGTGCCCCTGTGTTGCCTGGGTTGCAGGCACAGCCAGATTTTTCTTTCTTCATGTCTTGCTTTCCATGTGCTGGGACCAGCAAAATGCTGCCACAGTGTTTTGGAGAGCTGACTTCAAGGGGATGATCCTGGCTGATGTCCTAGCTGCTGGGATTTATGGTATATAATCTTTCACAGAAGCCTGCCTCTTTTTTCATTTTTGTGGTGAGAGGGAAAGTATAATGCAACACTGTAACTGATTAAAAAATAGCATGTAGGTAAAAACCAGGAAACCACATGCCTATGTAAATGTTAATCCCCTTATTCATCAGTATGTCACACTAGAGAGCATCCAAAGCTGTGAAATCTGCCAGGCTTCATTTGTTTAAAATCCCTCATGTGAAAGAAAATCTCAGATATTATTTTTAGGAATGATTTTTCTATTTGTTTTAAGAAATACTTTATATCTTGAGATTCATAACTTCAAGAAATGCAGGAATGGCTAAACTGGTGGGGTTTGCAACATGAAAAAACAATACTCAAACCACAAGCTAAAGCTGTTCTTGCAGAAATACTTTCAATTTTAACACTTTTTAACCCTGTTTTTGCCTTAGCTGCTTAAATATGCAGCCCTTTTTAAGAGTTGCACAGATGTGTTGTGCTTATGGGTAAAAAAGCAGAGGCAGAAAAAATTTCTTATTGTGGTTAAAAATACTGAAGGCAGCTGTGTATTCCGTTTTCCTAGAATAAATCTAAGTTCTCATCACACACAAGGAATGGCGAACTAACTCCACTGTAGAAAACGGTATTGTGTCAAGCTAAAAGAAATTCTTTGAGTAGGAGGATTGACTGAACATGTTTTTTGGAGCTTTGTGAATACATTTTCAGCTCATTAGCCAAACCAAACCCAACAATAATTCTAAAATGGATTTCTGATTGACTTAAATTTGCTCAATATATTCATCTGACATCAAGAAAAAGATGTACAGATAATCACAATTAAAAACCAATTGCAAAAATTATTGCAGTGTATGTTATAGGTTATATACATATACTCAAGAAGCTACGTCAAAATCGAACTTGCAATTTAAGTTTTTGCATATTTAACTCTTGAACATTATCTTAGTAGTATTATTTATCATGGTTGGGTTTTGTGTGCAAACTTCTTATGGCTCTGACTGTTCATCCTTGAACTATATTTCAGTTCCTTTCTAAACTATCTGGTTCTACTCATATTGACACTCTTGTTTTCCTGCTGAGAGATTAGTATCTTAAATATTATTTAAACGAGTTTTTCTCATATCTGCAGCTCTTCTCTTCATTCCTTTCAATTTGGCAGTAAATTTCTGTGTACCAAACCATTCAGATTCTCATATTAATGTGATAGGTTAAACAGTGGCAATGACTTATTAAAAGAGAACTGTATGGAATATTAATTTGGGGTGTAAGTTATATTGAGCTCCTTTGGTTTCAAGTTTCTATGAAACTGTCTAATTTTCCCTCTACACACTAACTTCAGAGAATCCTTTTCCATGTCCCTCTTATTGACCACCAGCTATAAGAATTCAGAATAATATAATGTGATGTATAAAAAGTGGAACAGCCTGGGACTGTGCTAGAATAGCAAGATAATGGATAATAAGTAGATTATATATATCAATCTAATATTAGGGGTTTGATTCTGATGGCCCAGAAAGCTGTTTTCCCTTTTATATCCTAACACTTTTCTGATCTTCTGCCTGTGGTTCTCCTTTCTGCTAATTTCTTTGTGGGTTGTTGTTTGTTGTCGTTTTGGTTTTGGTTTTGGTTTTGATTTTGTTTTTTTTCGTCTCCTTGATATTTACAACTCTGCTCCATTTAGAATCATCTACAGATTTGATTGAAACAACTTTCTGCATCCAGGTTTATTTAATGTCTTCATTAATGCTCTACAAGCGGATTAAGCTGTTTCAATCAAATTTGTGACACAGCATTCTGGCTTTAGTCTTTATCCTTTACCATTTTTTCTGGCCACCACAAATGTTACAAGGAAGTAAACATTTTGTGCAGTCAGAACAATTGAATAGAAAGCAGAGCCTATTTCTCTCGTGGCTGAATAAATCCTATGAGAATTAAAACAAAAAAAAATTACTATGGGGAAAAAGAGGAAAGCAGCCTGAATAGCAGGGTTAGTTATAGAAAAATATCTTTACCCCTCATATGTCACCACTGTAACCCCTGAAACTTCTTTTTTTTGGTCACATGAGGGTGACTGTTGCTGTAAGTCATCATAGTATCTAAGCAAACATAACGTTAATCTCAGTACTGTCATATATGTCTGTAGAGCTACAAGCACTGTGAACCATATGATTCATGACAGTCTACTGGGAGAGGGTCTAACGTGTTTTTTAATAGTTATTTACAAAATCTATTGCAACATAATTGCAATGTCAGCCAATCTATCCAAAAAGATCCTCCCAAAATCAACAAACACTCTTAAAGACTTTATCTAGTCTACCATGCTGTGACATAGCCATTAAGAATATGGTATTGCCTCCTAGCTTCTAAAGAGTTATTTCTAAGGTGAGTAAAATTTTCATAAGTTGAATCTGAGGAAAACATATTCATTTTCACATACTCATGTTCATGTAAGTACCCAAGACAGTTTTAGCCAGTAAATAAAAAGGATAATGCCTGTAGTAATTTCATTTTTGCCGACACTGAACTCTCTACTGGAATGGGAAAGGAGACTGCTTTGTGCAAGGTAAATGAACAAGTCACAAGATATTCATTCAGTGGTTTTCAGTGATGACACTTAAATAAAATAATACTTCTCATGATGGGCTTTACACAGAAGAACTATTCTGGAAAATCTCAAGCATATTAGTGTTTTTTGTCATATTTCATATTCTTTAGATATACTAAAATACTCCAGTGGATTAAAGTGTGAATGAACTCAGTTACAAGATTTATTTTATTTTAAACAACAGAAATCTGAAAGAAATCAGACCACTACGAGTGTTTACTGAATTTGCTAAGAAGAGATGTAGTCTCTTCAAATTCTGTCTGTACAGTGGGTAGAGGTAAATGAATCTTGGTTTAATATCTCTTTTGAAGCCATACACACTTAATAGTGAAATGAACTCCTTTCCCCCTGTATCTACTACAGCAGCATCAGCAAATTAAAGACAAATTAAAATCCTGGAGTCCTGGAGTGCAATTAAACTAAACTGAAAAACTAACCTTGATATTTGGCCATAGTATTTGCTCTGCAAGTAAATCGTTTCCCAAGTATTTATCCTAAGGAAGTTGGCACTGAAAACTGGTAATTTTGGAAGAAAAAAAAATTATAGTTCTACAGAATATAGAGCAGGAACTGAGTCACTGAATTACCTGGTGGTAATGACTGATGTTATGAAAGGAAAGATTAGCCTAGCCCACTTCTTTGGCCTATTTCCTTTCTTCTCTCTCACACACGCATACATAAGTTACCTTGTCTATTCCATTATCTTATTATCTGTGAACAGTTGAACTGTAGTAAATTCACAGTTTGAATGCCTTTTCATTACCTTATATGGCAGAAGGTGATTTAATTTTAGGTCTATGTCACCAAATGAAAGAAGAAATCAAAAGGGGGCGAAAGAGTATTTTAGGTATTAAGGCCCAGATTCTCAAATATTTAGTTGTGTCTAATTTTCACTGAAATATTTAAATTAAAGTGTATTGTAAGACTTTAAAAAATCTAGATCCAAATAATACCTCTGCAACAGTATTACACTGTAATTTTCCAGTTCCCTTTTATGAATGCATGCTTACTGTGAAGATTGCACACTGACTCAACAGTGGCTAGGAAATGGTGTTCTAAAAATTCCCAATTATTTTGTCCTCTTTTTCTTTTTTTTAATAAACTACCTCACAGCCTAGTATACAGAAATATGTTTTCACATAAATTATCTTGACAGTTGGTGTATGCAGAGGATCTTCTAACACAATTAGAGCCATTGCACACAGTACAGGTTGTACATAGGCTTTGCTTTATGCCAGCCACTAGTAATTCCAGAATTATAGTCATGTTTGTCTTTTCTTTTTTTTTTTTTCCTCTTAAGGAGAGATAACCCCCATTTGGGTTAAATAAAGTGCTGCCCTCTTCAAGAAGAGATACCTTAAGTCCGTATGGCATATCTTCTGCAGATGCCAAACTGAAGCTAGTTTAATCATTAAGGTAGCATCTGAAGGTCAGTTTGCTACTACCTATATGTCTTTTGATTTTTTTTTTCACTGTATTTTATACCTGCACTATACCTTCAACCTGCAGAGGCTGAAATTCTCCTGAAAAACATTGCATAACACAAACAAGAGTGCTGGGAACACCCATTCATGGCACTAACAAAGCTTCAATTATACCAGCAGTAGAAGTGAAAATGCCACAGACTCAAACCTTGGCCTCTTTGTTATTCTGTAAATCTTTCCGGTTCATTTGATCTTGTGAAACGGTTAGAATTATGTGAAAGTTTTAATGGATACCCTTTCCTCTTGACAGGGAGTTTGGAAAGTCAATTGTTAGCCCAGAGTAGTTAATTCTGGAAGTCAACAGTAGCATAGAAATTTCTAATGCAGTTATGCCATCCCTTATTTTGAACTTGTAAAACTACTTCGGGTGTGATGTTCTCATTTCCAAAAATAACTCAAGCAATTAGTAATTAGCAATTAGCAATTTTTATATGTTGGCCATCAGTGTGAGACATAAATTGAGTCTACTAAAGAGCCAAGCAGCCTGCATTCTGCCCTTTAGTCTTCTTGTCCATTCATACAAGCCAGAAACTCATATAAATATATTGGCAAAGACTTGACTCAGAGAGACAGGAAGGAAAGGAACTGCTTGTATTATCAGGGGAGGTTAAAAAGTTGAGCTTCTTAAGAGAAAATCTAGTATATTCCAGTCCATTTATTGTGATTTAGCTTTTTGTATAAAGAAAGAGAACACAATATTTTCAATAGATTTAACACATTAATTCAGAATCTTTGGTTAATCTCCAGCCTTTTCTGGACATTCATCTTTTTGGTAAGGAAAAAAGGGCTATTCCTCAGACTGCAGAACAGACAGAAGAAACCCCCCTTGTTTCAGTGTGAGACTGTAAAGAACATTATAATAATAATGAGACAAACATTGTGAACTGATCAGTTCTCCACAGTACTCTTTATAGAGCAAAATAAAAATTAACACAGCACAGTTCACTCACCAGACCAGAGGAAGTAAAATACAGAACATCAAGTTTCATTAAGTTTATAGCAGACATGAAA
Organism: Phalacrocorax carbo; assembly: GCF_963921805.1. Classification (NCBI taxonomy): domain Eukaryota; kingdom Metazoa; phylum Chordata; class Aves; order Suliformes; family Phalacrocoracidae; genus Phalacrocorax; species Phalacrocorax carbo. Next base: position 66,189,105 of record NC_087548.1, on the reverse strand, counting down.
ACTCCAATAGTAATGTAAGTAAAATGAAAAATACAGAAAGTGAAAGTAGCTTCATAGGATGCCGTTTGTGTTGATTAATGCCAGTGTTCACAGTAATGAGGAAACTTCAGTAAGTACAATGGAAAAAGCATATGAAGTTTTCTGTTATTAGTCTATGATTTCACTGGGGCTGAGGTACCTTGCTGGCTGAGGGTGCAACTGTAATGCTGTCCAGTACATATGGGTGTAGAAAGGCTTAGGCAGAGAAGGGAAAAAGGCACATGTCTCAGAGTTAAGTCGCAGAACTGTGCAGACATCTCAGCTGCTGTGTGAGTAAAGAGTCTTGGTGATATCTGTGTTCTGATTAATCAGGCCGTGTTTATCCTCTTGGAGAAAACAGGTTGAATGCTCCCATCATAAGAAGCTTAACATAAAAACGTATTAAGTGAACCACATAAGGGAAATCAAGATTCCCAATGCCAATTGGTTCAAATAAATTAGTGTTTGCAAACTGAAGGAAATAGAAGTGGGCCACTGCTCTTTGCGTTTCAGTAAAACACCTATTCCATTTCCACAATCCCAGAGGCTGAATAAAAGCTGTTTATTCAGAGAGGCCCTGAGGCTGACTGTAGTCTTTTGCAGTTGCAGAACTACATGGAAAAGACCAATGGTTCCTTAGAGCCACATTTCAAATAAATTCAGGATTTATGCACACAAAACTTATTATTTAAAGTGCAAGTTCTACTCTGAAAGTCATTGCATAAGAACAGCACAGAGTAAGACGACTTCATATTTATTATTTCAAAGCATACTGTATGTTGAGTATCAGCTGTGTCTAAGTATTCAAAATATCTTCCTATGACCAGTTATCTAAGATGCAATCTTTCCTCCCTGCCTTGGTAAGAAATATGCAGCTGGAACTAATTAAAAATTTTACTGATGAAAACGTATGCCAAGAAAATAATCTAGCAAGCTCTTCCTGTATTTCATTGTCACGGCTGAACAAAAAGACTGAACAGTAGCAACATCTTTCTAGTTCTCCTCCCCAAGAAGCACAAACCTGAATTTTTATCAAGAATAAATTAATGCAACATTTCAAGATATTTTTTGATCGATATCTTATTTGATTTATTTTTATTTGCATTTTCTCCCTTTTGTGTACAGCCCTACGAGCAATAGGCTGATCAACAGTCCCTGGACTCTTAACATCCCTAGGGAGTTCACACAGAGCGAATTGAGCGCAAAGATTGGTTTAGGGTATTGACCTCACCAAAATCCTTCAGAATCTGTGGATGTCAAAGTTGGGGTAGCTGGACTTCTGTTATCAGACTATACTGGGTGTTCAAGATGCCTAGTAAGGACCAGGCTGTGTACTTGCAGAGGTGATAGGTAAACAAATAACTTTCACAGCTGGATGTTAAGTACTGATTATGCTCTAGAAACCTCATGCTTGAAGCTTTTAAGAGGAGATATCTGAAAAACAGAAGTGAAATAATTTGATTTTATTATGCTCTGGGAACACATGAGACCACACTGAAATGTTAAATCTGTTGACTGGAAATTTGTGCTAACTGACATAGATCTTCCTTCCTGTTCAGAACATTTGTTTGTAGAGAGAAACTGAGACTTTTTTTTTGTAAAAGACGTACCAAACAAACATGTGAGGCACAAATACTTATGTATCAATATATAGCTGGGATTCAAGGAAAATGAAAAGGAAGCAAGGAGGGTAGTTAAAACATGGGTGTTGTGGCTAACTTATTTTATCTCCTCTGTAAAAAATGATGATGAGGCTAGCTTAATTTAAACCACCATTAGAATGTAATATGATCTCTCATGAGATTTGCACTAATAAACACTATAATATCTTGTCTGCCTGGAGACATTGTTTCCCTCAGCTTACTCTGCTTTGAGCATGTATTATGTAAAAAGGAATTATGAAGACCAAATTTGCAGTTTACAGGCTCACAAAGCTGTTGTGTGAAAATGTAGCTGCCCCATGAAATTTAACATCTTTGTTCAGCTTGCATTAATTGCAAGCATCTTTTTCCATAAAGAAATGAAAACATATATGTGCACTGGCAAATACAGAAATGGCTGATGGAAGGGATAACAGTTCACAGGCAAATTACTACAACACACAACAAATGGCTCTGGCACTTTAGACAAGGTGACAAAATCCATATTAGACAAGGTCTCATTGTTTTTTGACATGTCTAATGCAAAGCAGCAAGGGACAACACTGGCCGCCAATTTTTATTTCATTAGGTTTCTCAAAAAATTCTTAGAAGCATAACTCTGTATTTCATCAAAACAATAAAAAAATCCTGTCTTTGATTTTCTGGCTTTATTTATTTATTTACTTGTGCATTTCCTGGTAGCATCATGCTTTACAAAGTTAACAATCTGGTTGTAGGAGTAGAGTGGTTTATTTGCTTAAATTTGTCAAGGGTAGCTTGTAGTTCACTAGTTTTATGTGAGACAAATACCTCTTCCACTCTCGAGCTGCTTCTGTACTGTGCCACACTGATCAAATACTAGTTAGTAATGGACAAAATTAATCATCAGTGGTTTTTTGATCTAAAAGGGATGCAGGTGTCTGTATGACGATGACAAGTAAATAAAACTTGATCCAAAACCCAATGAAGTTGATTGAAACATTCTCATGGAATACAATGCACTCTGTCTGATACATTACAACTTCTGAATAACCTTTGCGTGGATTCTGTGTATCAATGAAAAAAATAACCTGTCATTGAACTATCTTTGTCTGAGTGTGAATCCTGCAAAAGAACAAGTGTAAAAAAGGAGGCATGATTATCCTCAACTCGATAACCACTGTGTAAGTGGTAATGGATGCGCTATGAAACTTGCCTGGAAGAAATCTCATGTATTTTTCTAGGTTAGAATATAATATATATCTTCATAAAGATCTGAATCTAAATCTGAAACAAATCAATGTGAAAAAACTATTAATTCAATAATTAAAAGAATTCTGTTTGTGGTACAACTATGGTTATATATCATAAATACATAATGGCATATTACATATAAAATAATATTTTATATTAGTGATGTAAATAAAACCATAAAATTAAAATCAGAAGTAGTTTGAGATGGCAATTTTTGTTATTCTTGCTTTTTTTTATTAAAAAAATACTATGGAAAGTAAAAACTATTATTATTTAGTGAAAATACCTATTATAAAAAGGCCCAAATTTTTACTACTAACTAGAGCAGCACTGTTAAGCAATTTTTGCTTTGCAATCCTTTTGAAGCTGAATTTGTTTATAATTGCTGTGAAGTGGTTTCATGCAGAAGATATTTGAGAATTTTACTCTATTCTATTTTAAAAGTTATATGCTTCCCAGTAATCATTATCCTTATAAACACCTATATCATTACCCCTCTGAGAAACATGCTATTTTTTACATTAGGAAAGAGTTCTCCATATTATACATTTGCATATTTGCAGTTGGCAAATGAAATGGAAGGAAAATTAAGTATTTCTGCTATTCTGATATGGAAGGAAATCCCTTTACTGATTCATGAAATGGATAATATTTCTCTGGGAGGTGGGAAATTCTTTCCTGGTTACTGCAGTCATCTATCAGAATCTCAAAAAGTGTGTTAATATGACACGAATAAAAGCAGTAATAAAAAGTTGAGAGAGAGAAAATGGGAGCTTGTGAATGTGTAGATAAAATGGGAGGAGGGGTATGAAAGTGATAGCAAACAAAAGTAAAACAATGTAAAGTTCAAAAAAAATTATTCCTATTAGGTTTCAAATTCCACATGGACTCACATGATGGGGTAGTGAGGAGAAGGTCAGCAATGCAGCAAAAGAAATTTTATAAAAGTTAAACACTGGCCATGTTATTAATAAGAATACTGAAACGTCGCTTAAATTTTATTACCTTCTATTAAAGTGATTGATACGTCTTCAGTCGATTCCTGACTTCTTTCTCTTGCAGCAACAGCTCCAGTGGTTAAGGGACAAGGTACAGACCACAAAATAGGTAATGCATCAACATATGCTACATAAGCATATAATATATGGCTTATAGAGCAGTTCACTATCATTGTATGTACATTTACTTATTTTTCCTTAGTAGGTGACAGAGATAATGAAGATAAATAACATTTTTCTTTTAGACATGAGCACTCAACGTTTTTTTACTTCATTTTAGAGGGTGACAAATAAAGGCAGAGTTCAGTCAAGATTTCAGATACCATCCTTGAATTCAAAAAGACTGGCCTCATTATCTTACTATGATCCCTATTCTTTTTAAATATTTCCTACTTCTAATCAAAATTTGAAGACCAGAATTACAAATGCACAAAAAAGAAAAGTAGTATGGGTGATGTTGTATTTCTTGAAACTTGGCTTTCACCTTAAAGTTAATCTGTTCACACTGACCTTATGCCCAATATTATCATTTATTCTCAGAAAACAGGGAAACTTGCTATATCCATGTCAAGTTTGAGCTGCTCAGTATCACGTTTAAAATAGAGACAACCCAGAAGCTGTCCTACTGATTAGGAAATTCGATTCAGGCAACTCTGGAACCTCATTTTTAATTCCTTGAAACAATGGAGACATTTTGACTTAGACTTGTTGCAATTCACTTCTAATTAATATGTTTAAAAATTGCAGCCTTGTAATGTTTTGATAGAATTGTTTGCCTTCATTTGCATGCATCATTGGACAGTTAAGGATTTACGCTAGGTAATAAGCAAAATGTGATTTGCAGAAAGCATGATCATTTATTTTGAAAATAATATTTACAAGGTTAGAAAGTTGTTTTCATTCAACAATCTTGGTTCTTGGGTTGCTTAACACATTGCAGGATTAATTCTCATTATACTAATTGCTTGATGAGTACATTAGGTTTTCTGAGTCTTCTGAGTGTGCTTTTACATTTAAATTCTTATTAATTTTTCTACTCTGTTATTCTTTCCCAAATTCAGTCTAATGTTAGAAATGATCTGTGAGAGTTTACAGGGAAATTTGTATCATGACACACAGAACAATGACCCATTTTTTTTGGCTGTGGAACACGCGTTTTCAACTCCTTTTAAATTCAGAAAAGAATTCAGGTCTGGAAGTCTAATGAAGTATTTTTTGGTAGTGGTTCATAGGATCACAGAACAACCCAGGTGGCAAGAGACCTCAGAAAGATCTTCCAGTCCAGCCTTTTGTGAGAAAGGAAGCCTACATGATATTATCTACCACCCTGTTTGATTGCAGTTTGAAAACCTCCAGCTGTGCAGACTTCACCATGTCCCTGGATAGGTTGTTCCAGGGAATAATTGTTCTCACTGTAACAAAATGCTTTCTTCTGTCAAGATGAAACCCTTTCTACTGCAATTTGTACATGTTTCCCCTTGTCCTCTCCACGTGGCTCGTTGTGAAGAGAGAGTCTCCATCTTCTTTGTAGCTGCCCTTTAAGTACTGAAATACTGTAATGAGGTCTACTGGAACCATCTCTTCTTCAGGGAGAAGTAACTGCTTCAGTCTTTCCTATTAGGGCAGGTTCTGCAGCCCTTTGGTCATCTCTGTGGCCCTCCTTTGGACCCTCTCCAGTCTGTCTGTATCATTTTTGAACTGTGGGGACCAAAAGCGGGCACAGTACTTCAGGTGCAGCCTGACAAGCACTGAGTAGAGTGAGATGACCATGCCTCTTTCTGCTAGAAATGCTCCTGCGGATGCAGCCCAAGATCCAGTTTGTCTTTGTTGCTGCAGCAGTGCACTGCTGACTCATGGTCAGCTTGTTGTCCACCAGGAACCGTTAAAGCAAGGCTGCTCCCCAGCCACACTGATTGTAATGAATGATGTAAGCCATCAGTTGGTATTGGAATCTGCCCGTTATTAAGGGCTTATTTTATAAATTCATAGAATCGTTTAGGCTGGAAAAGACTTAAGGTCATAGAACCCAACTGTTTACCTAACGCTACCAAGTCCCTAAGTGCCACGTCTACGCATCTTTTAAATACCTCCAGGGATGGTGACTCAACCACTTCCCTGGGCAGCTTGTTTCAATGCTTTTGAAGCCTTCCAGATAATTAATTTTTCCTGGTATCCCATCTAAACATCCCATGGCACAACTTGAGGCCATTTCCTCTCATCCTATCAATATCTACTTGTGAAAAGAGACCAAAACCCACCTTGCCACAACCTCCTTTCAGGTAGTTATAGAGAGCAATAAGGTCTTCCCTCAGCCTCCTCTTCTCCAGGCTAAACAACCCCAGATCCCTCAGCCGCTCCTCAAAAGACTTGTTCTCCAGACCCTTCACCAGCTTCATTGCCCTTCTCTGGACACACTCCAACACCTGGATGTCCTTCTTGTAGTGAGGGGTCCAAAACTGAACACAGCATCCAACGTGTGGCCTCACCAGTGCCAATTACAGGGGCACGATCACCTCCCTGCTCCTGCTGGCGGCACTATTCCTGATGCAAGCCAGGATGCTGTTGGCCTTCTTGGCCGCCTGGGCACACTCATGAGCATCTTTTCTTTGTTGGCATGATTTCAGTGTTTTCAATTTAAATAGAAATAATCCTTAAAGATTTTTTGTATATCTAATATAAGTGATAAAGAGAAATCAACTGCTGTGGCCCAGAAATTCATTTTATTATGAATAGATTCTAGACAGGCATGAATGTGATGTGAGAAATACTTGAAGGTGCTTTCCTTTGATAATTTTTAAAGACCCCAGTGTTTGTTAGATATTTCTTAACTATAAAGGGACTTTCCTCTATTTTAGCAACTTCATAAATTTTTCCAATTTGGTAGTAAGAATGAATTTTGTGGGTTTTTTTCCAGTTCTGCTATTTTTCCAATCTGAGATTTTCATAACTGCCTTCTATAGAACTGTTATTGTGCTTTACAACCCTCTCAGGATTATTTTCAGTAAACTCACTACTTAGAGAATGAAAAATGTCTAGCATTTAAGACAAAGAATTTTCACTATATTTCTCTTCTTCAGGATTTTGTTCCGGTGTTTTTGTGGGTGCAATGCAGTTATCACAAGTCAGAACTCTGTAATGTTAAGGTGATTCAATCATTCTGGTAAAGTTAGAGAGAAGAAAACAACCATGCAAAGTAATGAGATTATAGTTGTTTATTATTATAATCAACTGAAGTCACTAATGAAGTTCAATGTATGCAAAATTCCTGAAATTTAAATGCATGTTTATTTTTCTTTATCTTTTTGTATTCTCAAAAACAACCACAACATAAGTGTCTTAGATTCTTCCTGTAACTTCAGAAGTTTTCTCACTCTAGTTGTCAGCCTGAATTCATAAGTGGAAGACTCTTAAAATTAAGAGACAGATTTTCTTAATTCTGTTTGACAAGCTTGCAAGGTTATAATGAGAAATGATAACAACTAAAGTAGTCAATAAATACAGCTCATTAGTCTTTGGTGGCGTGCTGCTATATTAAGAGACTGGGATTTTTGTGCCTGTTGCTTATTCACCTCTTGCAGGTGAATCTCGAATACTTTCTGCAAATCATCTTCCTTTTCCTTATATACTGTCAGATTGAATATATACTGTTAATTCCACTGTAATCTGCTTTAAAAATTCCATTGTCCTCAGACTTCTATTTAGAAGAATAACTTTCAACACAATTAAGACAATGACAAGCAAGGAAAGCAGGAATCAAGCACGTGGAGGCTGTGAGCTTGTCAATCAGACCACAGGAGGATCACAGCATACACGCCCTTATAATTCTTTTTCAAACATTCAAGGGACAACAGCATAATCAGAAACAGTCAGCAAGGCTTTATGAAGACCATATTTGACCAGCCTGATTGTCTTCTGTAACTGGTTACATAGGCAGGAGGACAGTAAATCTAACATAAATTTAGTTAGGCTCTTTGACATCATCTTCCACAGCATTCTCATCTGAAAATAGAGAAAGTAGAAGCTGGAGGAATGGACTGTTGGTAGGTTGAAATGTAGCTGGCCCACTAGGCTCAAAGGGTCATTACTGGCTCAGTAATTATGTAACTGGTTAGCAGCCAGTTGCAAGTGGGAGCACCCCAGAGGTCTGTGAGAGAGCCTGTATTGTTCAATATCTTCCATAATGACCTGGATCATGAGGCAGAAGGCACTCACAGAAAAATTTATGGACAGTTTCATATTAGAGATAGTGCACCGCTGGACTAGGTAACCCAGAGAGGCTGTGGGTTCTCCATTACTGGAAGTTATAAAGATTCATCTTGACAAAACTATGCCTCATTTGATCTGTTGTTGGCTGTTATTCTTCTTCGGGTGGGCGATTGGACTAGATGACATCCAAAAGTCCCAAAGAGCTTGTTTATGATCCTGAAATTCTATTACCTGTGGATACTACAAGGTGGTGGTATTTTCAGTATTATGAGTCAGATGAACTTCCTCTATTAACCTTTTACTATAATCAATAGAAAGTACAATCTTAAAATCACCACCTTCAAACAGCAGCCTGCTACTTTGAAATATTACAAAACACCTTTCATTTTTTCTTTGTGAAAAAAGGTGGATGGAAGGGCCAGAAAAACTAGGATGTTATTCTGTCACTTGTAATTATGAAGTAATTGCAAAAACATTTCATGCCATAAATCAACTTCATTCATCCTAAAACCCCTGATCTACCACATAATATTTACGTTTTTGTAAGGGTTTTTTTTTTTGGACACTTAATTTGTTAACTAGTTTTAAAAAAGAACATATATAAAGACCTATTAGTCAAGCTGAAGAACCTCCCCCTTACTTACTATAAATAGCAACAGCCTGTCTGTTAAGGAGCAGAATATGATGAGGGAGAAAAGTAGGCTAAATCACTAGAGGGTTTCTTCAGTCACATTGAGTAGTAACTTACCTCTGACATTAGGTTCAGATGAGAATCCTTACAAAATTAAATACTGCTTATCATGGGTAATAATGGCAAGATCTGATCTAGAGTTTGCAGAGAGTCTCCACTGTTTTCATGTTTGGGTTTTTTTGCAGAAAGAAAAGTGTTTGTAAGCGTCATACTACATAGCCTAGAATTGACGGTACAAATAATAAGGGTAATTTTTTGCCATCCCTAGCTTCTTAACTTTCTGATGATTTTGTTTCTCTTACCTAACTGAAAATAATGATCCAGAGTGTTTTTTTAAGGGAGCAATTTTCAAGAGTAAGACCAACTCAAAGTCTCAGGCAATTAAAACATTATGTATATAGCTTGGTAACCCACTATATTATTTCAAGTAAAACAATACTTACTAGTAGGCTCAAAACCACTGTCTCTTATTTTTCAGTTCAGCTCCACTACTGAATAAATAGCAGAAGGATCTATCCTTTGCTCCAGCTATAAAATGATGCTTTGCATTGTCCTTAGGCGCTTGCATTTACAGAGAAAAGCAAAGGAAAGTCTAAACAGAAAACCTTCAACAGCTTGGAGATTAAACTGAGATTCACTATTCAAGTTACCAATAAAGCATATTGCAGGAAGGAAATGAGTATGCATTAAACATAGGACATTCTTTGTCCTCATGGAAATACTATGTGCTTCAGCAGTGGGTAATCTAACTATTATTCATATCTTATGGATTTATAAAAGAAGAAATAAATGGAAAAAAGATAAAATGTTTTCACAAAAGTATGTAATTCTGCTTATTAACGAAGATACCTCTATAGCTAATTAGTGTTTATCAGAATAAACAGGTGCAGGTGTTGACACAGGGATCATAAATTTCACAATTATTCCATAATTGTGTTTGGAAGCAAATGTAATATTTTATTACATTCATTTATTGTTTCATTAATTTTTTGACAGTACAAGGTCACCAATGTATTTTATGGTTTTCTATTATTTTCTGCTTGTATTACTGCCTCTATCTTTAAAGAAAAAGGTTTACCTTAACAGGACAAGTGTGCTGATTAGAATATATTACCTGAGTATTAGGTGTATTTCAACCTAATGGTTGAAATGGAGGGAAATTGTCTATAACTGTAAAATTTACCTTGTCGAGGAACCTTCTTAATTTTTACCTCTTAGTTCTATGGTATTACAGTTGTTGTTGTTATTATTTATTACTTAACCTGGGCAGTGATTTGATTGTGAAACACAAATCATAGCACAAATCAGGATTTTATGGAAATAACATTTGTCTTAACCATTTGATTATCAGTTCGTTTTGTCAGGCTTTAGATTTAAAACCAGTGAGTAAGTAATAAAGCAAGAAGTGACAGAGCTGAAATGGTAGTTTCAGTCCTGCAACACTATTTACTTCCAGTAGCCTCTTTCTCAAAAATCTTATATCACTGCCAGTACCTATCCCAAATCCTCCTCAGCTGGTCTCCTACTTACTAACTCCTGTGAAAATTCACAGCTACAGACTACTTCAGCACTTACTTGTTGCATCTATTGAGAAAAATCCATACTCCTGAATTATTTCAGACTTTAAAATAATACAGGGTGGTTCTTATTATTTGATTGAGTTTTGGGGGTTTATTTGTGTGGTGTGGCGTTTGGGTTGTTTTGGGTTTTCTGTTTGAAGGTTTTTTGGGGGGTTGTATTTTTTATTTGTGGGGTTTTTTCTTTTCCTCCTTCTTTTTTCTTTGTGGAATGATCTTAATTTCAAAAGGCAGGAAAACCAATTCTGTGTGATTTTGCTCAGTGTTATTCTTGGCATAATGGACTATGGTAAGTGTAAGAATGACATCCTTTTCCAATCTGTATTAAAAGGTACTTCTGCCTTGTTCTACTATTATAACTAAATTTATTACTGCTGCTACCACTGACTTGTTAGTATTGAAAGTCACTAAGAAGAGGATAATAGTTCCTATCTCCCTCCCTCATAGTACTTCGAATTGACAAGACTTTGAACTGACATACAAGGACCTACTGAAGCCTTTCTTCTTCCTCCGTTATTAAAATACACACAAAGTGTCTATTTTGGGGAGATAATAATTGTAGTTTCAGTGCTTTTATTCTTTTTAGTTAAGTGTAAGTATTAATGCCAACAAGTAAATATGAGTCATATTAATTGCATACTGTTTTGTTGACTATTTCTTTTCTTCAGCCGTGCTAATAAGTTAACTAAATGTCAGCAGTCACTAGGTAGTAAGACAAAACCTCCGGAGAATTTGGCAATGTACACTCAAAAATATAATGCTGTGTTTGTCACCTCGCAGTATGAACATCAAGCTCTCTTGAGCTATCTGAAAAATCTGCATTGGTCACAGAGCACACCATTAGATATACACATTATGGGACACCTAAAAAATTTTATTTAGAAGGTCACAGAAGTCTTCAAAAGTCTAGATTATTTTATCATAGCTATTATAATCAGGAAAAAGAAGAAAGCAGTAAATATGGGAAAGAAATTTATGCCACAGCCACACTGAGAATTTGGATTTATAGAATATTGGAATTCATTATGGTATGAGGATTTTCATCCTCACTGGTGGAGTGAGGTAGGAACTTAACATTAACATTAAAGAGGAAGTTAGATCATCACATTGTACACAGATGTGTGTGTGTGTGTACATAGAAGTCTATATACAGATACAGAAAGATGTAAGCTTTAAATCACAGAATCACAGAATGGTAGGGGTTGGAAGGGACCTTTGGAGATCATCTTGTCCAACCCGCTTGCTTCTGCAGGGACACTTAGAGCAGGGGGTGCAAGACTCTGTCCAGGCGGGGTTTGAATGTCAACAGTAGTTCAGCCCCCAGCCTGTACTGGTGCATGGCTTTGTTCCTCCCCAGGTGCAGGACCTTGCACTTGCTCTTGTTGAATTTCATTCAGTTCCCCTGGGCCCAGCTCTCCAGCCTGTCCAGGTCTTGTTGGATGGCAGCACAGCCTTCTGGTGCATCAGCCACTCCTCCCGCCTTGGTATCATCAGCAAACTACTTTATCCCATCATCCAGGTCATTGACGAATGTATCAAAAAGGACTGGACCCACTACAGAACTGTGAGAAACTCCACTAGTTATGGCCCTCCAACCAGAATCTACACCATCAAGACCCTATGAGCTCTGCCATTCAGCCAGTTCTCTGTTCACCTCGCTGTCAACTCATCAAACCCACACTCCTTAGTTTACCTATGAGGATGTGATGGGAGACATTGTCAAATGCCTTACTGAAGTTGAGATTTGTGACTTCCGTTGTGACAACATCCACTGCTCTCCCTTCATCTACCCAGCCGGTCACACCATCATAGGAGGCTCTCAGGTTGGTCAAGCATGATCTTCCCTTGGTGAATCCACATTGACTACTTCTGATAACCTTCTTTTCCTCTGCATTCCTGGAGATGACCTCCAGGATGAACTGCTCCGGGGATGGAGGTGAGGCTGACTGGCCTATAGTTTCCTGGGTCCTCCTTCCTGTCCTTTTTGAAGATTGGAGTTATATTTGCTTTCCCCCAGGCCTCAAGCACCTCTGTCCTGTACTTGCTTAGGGTCTTGCAAACTCATCAAGCTAATGTGGTAAGAAAGCTTAAGAGAATTTATTTTCTTGTTTCAACATTATATGTGACAAGAACTTACTCTATGCAATAGTATATTAACAATTATAACAATGTAGAATGATTAATTATTCACTGAACTGAAATTTGCTTTTGCTTAGCGATCGTGAATCATGATTCCTTTATATTCAAGATGGGCAAAGAATGAGTAAAACTGGACATCCACACAAAGGAAAACACATATTTTATATTTCAAGAATGAATTGAAATAACGAATTAATAAAATTACATTAAATCATGAGTAGGATTTATCAGTAGGGAAAGAAAAGCAGAAGATTACGATGACAGCTGGGAAATCTCCCATTTTTTTGCATGGACAGGTAGCCATGATTCAACAAAGAATAAGAAGGAAGAAATATGTCTAAAACCTTATTCTGGTTCTCTAATAATTTTCCTGAAGTCAGAAAAGGTGTATGTAACTAAATTTAAAAAAAAGGTGAAATATATAATGAAGATGTAAAACTCACACTGAGGAGAAATTTTATAAGCTACTGTAAAGATAGCAGAGAATGGTTGACTCTAATTAGTGTTATGTTGTAATTAAGGCTATTTTAAGTTATATTGTGGTAAAAAATTAATCATACCACTGGCATACACGTTTTTGATAAAGATGAAAAAATTAAAATGAAAAACTTTAAAATTATTCAGTAAGTATTTATGTCCTATATTTGGAATTAAGCATACTGTTATGAGGATTAAAAAGGAAATTGGATATTTTTATTAAATAAGAAGGATATTAAGCATTGTCTAATAACAGAAAATTTTAATAAATGGCATCTGAAAGAGATGGCTGACAAAGTCTGTGATTAAATTTCTCTAATCCTGGAACAGTGAGCAAATCTATGAAGTCTAGCTGAAAATTAATGTTATATTACCATTCAAAAGCTGACCAATGTAACTACCGCCAACTTTTATCCTAAAGACTGGTATATCATTTGTGTATTTATTTGGCAAGAGTAAACAGTTGGCACACTTGGACAGACAAAAAAGTCAAGCTGAATATCACAGAATCACAGAATCCCAGGTTGGAAGGGACCTCAGGGATCATCTAGTCCAACCGTTCTAGGAAGAGCACAGCCTAGACAAGATGGCCCAGCACCCTGTCCAGCCGATTCTTGAAGGTGTCCAACGTGGCCGAGTCAACCACTTCCCTGGGGAGATTATTCCAATGGTGACTGTCCTCACTGTGAAAAATTTCCCTCTGGTGTCCAGTCGGAATCTCCCCAAGAGCAACTTGTGTCCATTCCCCCTTGTCCTCTCCATGGGACTCTGTGTAAAAAGGGAGTCTCCATCTTCTTTGTAGCTACCCCTTAAGTACTGGTACGTGGTGATGAGATCCCCTCTGAGCCTCCTTTTCTCAAGGCTGAACAAACCCAGTTCTCCCAGCCTATCCTCGCATGGCAGCCTTCCCAGTCCTTTGATCATCTTGGTGGCCCTTCTCTGGACCCCTTCCAGCCTGTCCACATCCTTTTTGTATAGCGGGGACCAGAACTGCACACAGGACTCCAGGTGTGGCCTGACAAGCGCTGAGTAGAGTGGGATAATGACTTCTTTCTCTCTGCTGGTGATGCCCTTTTTGATGCAACCCAGCACCCTGTTGGCCTTCTTGGCCGCAGCAGCACACTGTTCGCTCATGTTGAGCTTCCTGTCTACCAGCACCTCCAGGTCCCCTTCCACAGAGCTGCTCTCCAGCCAGGTGGATCCCAGCCTGTGCTGCACTCCCGGATTATGTTTTCCCAGGTGCATGACCTTACACTTCTCCTTGTTGAACTTCATAAGGTTCTTGCTGGCCCACTTTTCCAACCCATCCAGATCTCCCTGCAGAGCAGCTCTCCCTTCTGGAGTGTCTACTTCCCCGCTGAACTTGGTGTCATCTGCAAACTTCATCAGGCTACACTTGATCCCGTTTTCCAGATCACTTATGAAGATGTGGAATTACAATAGGCCCAGTATGGATCCCTGGGGGACCCCACTTGTGACAGGTTGCCACTTTGAAAAAGAGCTATTTACCACCACCCTTTGGGTGTGGCCTGTCAGTCAACTCCCCACCCACTGCACAGACCACTTGTCTAGGCCATAATGCATTGATTTCTCCAGCAGGAGGCTGTGGGGAAACCCTATTAAAAGCCTTGGAGAAGTCCAGTTAGACAATGTCCACCGCCTGCCCCATGTCAACCCAGCAAGTCACTTTGTAATAGAAGGCCACCAAGAATATGTTCTGATCCATGACTAGGTGCATAGTAATGGAATTGAAAGGCACTTTTTTTCTAATTATTTATGATAATAACTTGTGAAAATAGATATAATACCTGTTGAAAAAGACACTGGATTTAGAAAAGATAGAGAAAAAAATCAAATGGGAAGAAATTAACCACTTCTAAATAGTGTATCTTTATAGTTATCACCCCCATAGCCTGGGGTTTTATAGCTGAAGGCAAGGAACCTTTGTGAATTTATTTGCCATGTGATAGAAGGGTACCTTGCCTACTGTAGTAAAAACCAGCAGCTTCGAGCACTGGTTTGCGGCTTGGCCTGTGCCTACTGAGCCACAGTTCACTACTATCAGAGCACTGTGGTTGAGGCAGGGACCCAGATCACCTCTGAGGGTGCCATGATTGAGGCAGGGATCCAAATTACAACTAAACACAACAGTTGAGGCAGAACCCAAACCCCAACTACAGTAATTACCCCAGCAGTGACAAAGAAGCAGTAGACATGGAGGTTGATAAGTCTATATCATCAATTAACAAGGAAGGAGGAGGAGAAAGAATCTGGTCAGGAAGCCAGTCCTTCAGAAAAGAAATGGGAGGAAGAAGTGAGAGAAATTAACCAAGAGGAGGAAACTATCCATCCCTGACCCTGAAAGAACTTCAAGACATGTAAAAAGATTACAGATGCCAGCCAGTTGGGCAGATTGCCAGCTGGCTGCTCCAATGCAGCAATAGTGGGTCCAACAGACAGAAATTAGAAGGTAAGGAAGCTCAACATCGGGGATGCTTCCCTAGGGACCAGGGAATTGACAGAGAAATTAGAAAAGAAACAGCAATTCACAATACCTGGAGGTAGCTCCTGTCAAGCATGAAGCCAATATATCCTTTCAGGGAAGTCCTTGTGAATTACCCAGGGAAGTGGACTACTGCTGAGAAAGGCATCCAGTACTGGGGAGAATTAATGGTGTTGAAAGTCATCTACAGTGACCTAGATCACAAGAAGTTCTCCAGAGATCTGGATGACAGCCTGTGTACACTGGTCTTGTGGAGGAATGTGGTCCAAAATGCACCAGCATCAGCTTTCAAACAGCTTGACAACAATGTATTGCCCAGATTCGGATACACCAGCTGTGGAGAGGGCATCTTCCTGGCTCTGAAATTCTGCAGAAAATCTCTCTGACTCCTTGTCTCCTGGGACAACACCTTGGCTGTCAGGGGCATCACATGGAGCCCTGGAGAGAAGGAAAGGGAGCCCCAGATACATGCTGCTTGACACATTCTGTTTTTTCCTGCA
This sequence comes from Phalacrocorax carbo, assembly GCF_963921805.1. NCBI lineage: Eukaryota > Metazoa > Chordata > Aves > Suliformes > Phalacrocoracidae > Phalacrocorax > Phalacrocorax carbo. Next base: position 66,173,123 of record NC_087548.1, on the reverse strand, counting down.
TGACCAAGGGGAGGTCATGATGAAATGGGATAGTATGCCTACCTTTAAACTGCAAGCCCATCTATGCAATCTGAGGAGGAAGGCAGCTGCAACTAAGATGAGGCCATCCAAGAAGGCTGTCAGTTTAATTGCTGTTGAGATCAAAACCAGCAGTGATCCCCAAAACACAGAAGAATAATCACTTAATTCTGGTGAAGAGACCTCTGGTCTGGCAGTGCAAGGGTCAGACAGTGACTGCTCTGAACAGGAATAGAGGGTCCCTGCCCTTGACCACGAGGAGGAAAGGGATGAACGAGTGTACTAAGCTGTGTGGGTGCAATGGTCTGGCATATCAGATCCACAGAATTAAAAGGCTGTATTAGACACTTGTGCACAGTGCACCCTAATGCCATCAGGGTATAAGGGCATGGAACCCATCCGGATGTCTGGAGTGACAGGGGGTCCCAACAGTTGTCTCTGTTGGAGGCTAATGTGAGATCAACAGAAGACAAAAAGCAAAAGTACCTGTCATGACCATCTTAGAGACCCTATGTATGCTTGGCATAGACTACCTCAGGAGACGGTATTTCAAGGACTCAAAAGTGTATCAGTGGGCTTTTGGTATAGCCACCATGAATACAGAGAAGATCAAACAGCTGTCTACCTTGCCTGGCCACTTAGAAGATATCTCCATTGTAGGCTTGCTGTGGGTTCAGGAACAGCAGGTGTTGATTGCTACCATGATGATGCACCAATGGGAATATCACACCAACCAAGATTTTCTGGTTCCCATCCATGACCTGATTCATCAATTGGATAACCAAGAAATGATCCCCAAGGCTTGCTTACCGTTTAGAAGTCTCATGGCCAGTGCAAAACTCTGATGGAGGGTGGAGGTTAATGTGGACTATAATGGCCTGAATGAAGTAATTCCACAGATAAGTGGTGCTGTACTAGACATGCTAGAGCTCCAGTATGAAGGCAATGAAGTGGTATGCTGAAATGAATCTGTCAATGTGTTTTTCTCAATTCCTTTGGCAGCTGGGTACAGACCACAGTTTACTTTCACATGGAGGTGTGTCCAATACACCTGGAATTAACTGCGCCAGGGATGGAAGCACAGTCCTACCATTTGTCATGGAATAATCCAATCTGCACTGGAATAGGAGGATGCCCCTAAACACCTGCAATACACCAAAGCATCATCAAGTGGGCCACAAAGTAGAAACATTTAGAAGGGAAAAAGCATAACTCAGGTTCTTCTGAAAGCTGGTTTTGCCATAAAAGGAAACAAAGTCAAAGGACGAGCACAGGAAATTCATTTCTTGGGAGTAAAACGGCAGGATGGGTATTGTAACATCCCTATGCATGTGATCAATAAGATAACATTTAGGTCCCCCTGGTTGATAAAGATTCAAACAGATGTAACTATTTTTAATTACAAACTGAGAGTAGAAACAGGCTTGGGTAGATATTGACAATTCAACAGACTTTGTGTTCCATGAGATATTTTTAGGAAGCAGATTTCAGTTTATGAATTAACCAGAAGGTATGTGGTAGATCATAAAATTACTTTTTAATCTTTTCCTATTCCTTCGGGCTGGGATATCTAAAGGTCTAAAAGAATTAGGCTTCCAACCCTTATTGCCCTTTAATGGAATATGGTCACATTAAAGACAAGTCTGGAGCACTTTCTCAGTGCAGGAGTTGGCTATTGTTCAAAATGAGAGATATGTTCAAATTAATAATTCAAATTGATTTGAAGACCCATCCTTAAATTACTAAGTTCCAAGCATTTTTCAAGGACAGTAAAGAAAATACAATGTTTTTTTAGTGTAGATGTTTCTTTCTAAATAGCACAGTCAGAACAGCTGAAGAAAAATACTACCTATGTAATCAGTTTATAAATCTTCTGCTGTTGCTTTTTTTGTGATTTGGGTTCAAAAATGTCATAGACTTCAGGCTTTTGGCAGGATCCTAAAAGCTGCCATTTATCAAAAAATCTTACTTTTTTTTTTTTTTTCTTAAACTAACTTCTGTGCCACAATGTAAACAAAGGATCATATTAGGATGTTGTGCTGGTTTTGGCTGGGATAGAGTTAGTTTTCTTCATAGTACATAGCATGGGGCTACGTTTTGGATTTGTGCTGGGAACAGTGTTGGTAACACAGGGATGGTTTCTTTATTGCTGAGCAGGGCTTACACAGAGTCAAGGCCTTTTCTGCTCCTCGCACCACCCCACCAGTAAGTAAGCAGGGGGAGCACAAGAAATTGGGAGTGGACACAGCTGGGACAGCTGACTGCAGTTGCCCAAAATGATATCCCATACCATATGATATCATGCTTAGCAGTAAAAAGCTGAGGAAAGAAGGAAGGAAGGTGGTGGGACATTTGGAGTGATGGTATTCATCTTCCCGAGTAACCATTGCACTTGATGGGTCCCTGCTTTCCTGGAGGTGGCTGGACACCTGCCTGCCCATGGGAGATAGTGAATGAACTCCTTTTGTTTTGCTTTGCTTGTGCTGTGCAGCTTTTTCTTTCCCTATCAAACTGTCTTTACCTCAGCACATGAGTTTTCTCACTTTTACCCTTCTGATTCTCTTCCCATCCCACCAGAGTGGGGAGTGAGTGAACGACTGCGTGGGGCTGAGTTGCTGGCTGGGGTTAAACCATGACAGATGTACCTATAGAAAAGCATAGTGACACGTGGAGTAGCAGACATGTGAATCTGGGCAAGATGGTTATGCTGCATTCATAGCCTGAGGTAGCACAATTGTTTTTTCACAGCACTTCTCCACAAAGTAGATACGACTGTAATGAGTAATCCAATGCTCTTGTTTTCAGTTATGTCTGTTTCTTCCTTTATTCTTCAGTAATGTCAGTTTTTGTAACTGTGCTGCACATATTGACACTGATTTTACAAACTAAACTATGGCAGATGCAAAAATGAGAGCTGGGGAGTAATCCTGTTTGAATAAACAATGCATCAGGTGAAGTCATGCAGTTTAAAATAAAAATCAGAGATACAGGAACAGACTAAAAAATGTAAATGTAAATGTAAAAGTAAATATCTCTTATGTTACTTTTTCTAGACCTAAGGTTTCATCTTTTCTAGAAGCAGATGTTTCTAGCTACTCTGTGAAACAATTCTAAGTCTGGTAGGCAATGAATAATATTTATTTCAAAATGTGCTATTTTAAGATTCCAATATTCGTTTATGTCTGGAGCTCAAAGACCCCAGGAGAGCATTCATTAGCCTTTCTTTATTGGGTAAACAGAAATCTGTGATTCCTTTTGTTGTACTGACCTGGAATGTTGAACAGAGGAGTACCTGACCACCCACACAGTGTTCTCTTCTTAATTGGACCATGAATCTATTCCAGAGATATTTGTGGAATACAGGAGGAAAAATTACAAAATACCAATGTATACTAAAAATCAGTAAAAAATATTCTGTTTTGTTAGTGTCAGTCACCTAGTCAAATACCTATTTTTGTATTCAGAAAATCAACAACAAAAAAAAGTTCCTATCAATGTATCTGGCCACCAACTGTTTATCATGATTGTAGGGATGGCACTAAGCTGAAGTAGAAAAGATACTGCCTTGGATTGTTTATTCAACATTTTGGTATTTTTATTTTTATTTTTATTTTGTTATATTCACTCCAAATTTAGAATCAGCTCATGCTTACAAATGTAAATATTAATTAGAATCTGTCATTATTTTATAACAGAAATAACAAATTTTGGCACATTATGGCTTTGGGAAGGAAGAATTGTGTTGTATACATTATTTCTCTTGAAGCAGGGTTTTAAGACTTCTTTGATAGACATATATTTAGGAATTTCTTTTTTTGTGTATTTTCAAGTGGATTTCTTTGCAGTCCTAGTGACTTTGGCACATGGGAGGTGGTGGATTTTCAAGGTAACTGCTTCCCAGAAAAGCAATTAATGTATTACTGAGGCTGAGTGTTGAGCAGCCAGTTCAGCATGTTAGCTAGGGTTTGGTGAGATTTTGAATTTAATTTAGTGGGTTTGCTTGGAGAGGGTGAGTATCTTGGGCAACTGATGAAACAAAGAAGCGCCTAGGGACCCAGCCCAATGTTGTAACTAGAATTCTATCATTCACGAGTTGTGGCCACTGTAATGCCACATTTGCATGATATATTTTTTTCTTATCATAAAGTAGGTCATTTATGCCACATTCATAAACTTTGAAAGAAGTAAAGAAAGCATACCTCCATCCAATTTGTCTCTGGTATTCTAGTTCTTTAGCTCTGCAACTACATCTTTTGAAATTATGACCTAGAGATATAATCATATCAATCTCAGCTTCTTGAAACAAGAGGGTGAAACAGTTCTTTCTGCAAACTGATTTAATTCAATGAGTATGCTTTTCCTTTGGGAATTCTCCTTTTGCTTAAGCATTCTATTGCTGCAGACTGACAGGGAATAAGTGTGCAATTTAGACATATGCAAGCAATAACTAATAAAAAGCACTTACCAGCCATGAAATAATGCAATTTGAGAGTATAATGAATTAATGCGCTAAAAATTACTGGGTAAAATAATTTAAAAACTTTTACAGAACAAAATAAGTTAACAGTATGCCATGAAATACTGGATGATCTCTCCAGACATGGATAAACATTTTATTCCTGGTCATAATCAAGCATGATTCATAGTAAAAGCTTTCATCAGAATTTCCAGGGAGTGGTTATTTAATTTATTCTCTAACAAACAGAAAAATACAATATGAAAAAGTAGTAAGAAATAATTCAAAGTCCTCAGAAAGAACTTCAGTTCATATTACAATCTTATTATTTATATTTTGCTATATTCAGATAGTTCATAAAAATGCACATTTTGGGGGAGAAAGGCATACACAGTCTGAAATGTTATTAAGACATCTTCCTAAGAGCATGGAAATTTGAAGTTCTTTTGATCTTATACATGCATTGTTTCCATGCTTCAAGAGATCAGTAACTCACATGTCAGGATGCCTGCCTCTTTTATGCACACTTTTTTTGGTGTAAGTGAAAATTATTACTCATTGGCTGTAACTTTTTAGGATGGGGATAAAGGTACCCAAATTATTATTTTTCACCAAGCTTTCACACAGTTTTAATCAATGAGAGAGGGGAACTTCAAGCTGAAGAAAGAATGAGCAATGAGCAAGAAAAAAAATAAAATAAAATATCCTGTTTTAATGTAGCTACATCTGCCAAGATTTCAATTAAAAAATTCAGATGTCTCAAGTGGTAAAGTAATGAGTATCTAAAATAAATGTAACTAATCTGAAAATAATTATTAGGTGCTTTTTTTTTCTCAAATGGAAATAAATTGGCTGGAGTATTATATACAATTATATACAATAGAGAACACTTAAAGTGGATTTCTTTTACTCTTTCTGAAAAGAGTTAGAAATGTCTGTAATATTAGTTTTTGATCCATTGCCTTCTAAGGCTGGTTTCCAAAATTAAGCACAAGGCATGGTAAACAACTCTCTACCTTTGATCCCAACCTAAAAAGGAAATTTTTATACAGCATGTAGCTTTTCTAGAGAAGACTTATGATGCTTCACAGAGCTTGAAACCTTAATAAGGACTAATCTGTAAATAATTTGCTGTCTAAAAATAGAGTGAGGGGGAAAGTTAAAAATCCCTAAGTGGAAATATTTAGTGATATTAATAAGGACAGATGATCTAAATGGAAAATGAAACAGCACTTTGAACGACGTCGGTATGTGAGATCTAGGGATTCAGAATTACTGAAAGGGTATTTAACATTTAAGGATTACAATTTACATTACACATTACTTTCATTAGATTACACATACATGTTTTTTTCTATCTTAAGCAATAAGATATATCTATCTTTAAAACAAAAAGATTTGGGAAGGACAAGGCTGATCAGCCTGCCTGGGTAAAAAATTACTCTTCTTCAATCTTTCTCATGGTTCCTGAAAGAAGTCATTGTTCTGAAGACCTCTAGGTCAGCAGCTGAGGATATTATTCATGTCTTCTGGATGACTGAAGAAGAGCAACCCACGTAGCAGACTAAATAAAGAAATCTGAAAAAATTTATTGTACAGGGAGAAAAACTCTTCTAACTTTATGGCTTTTTGGGAGATGTTCATTTTACATTAAACAACAACTACAACAACAAAAAGAAACGCCAACACAAAACCCCCAAACAACCACAAAAAGAACAAACAGCTGAAGGTTTTCTAACAGGTTTGAAACCTGTGAGTCAGAAATGTAGTAACAGACCGCTTGTGAATCTGTAACGTGGCATCAGAGTTGAATCTCAAAGCTGGAAAAGGAACATTTTGAGAAGTCTGGGTTAAGAGAGCACAAGGGAAATGTACATGGCTCTGAAACAGCAATTGGACATACTGGAAATGGTAGAAGAAAAGCAAGACAATAATAAAACAAGCTGATTTACCCAACCACGAATCCACACAAATCTGCCAAGTAAGAAAAATAAGTAAAAATTGAGACTCCATAGAGAAATCTGCTGAATTGTTTTAAAGATGTGGTATAAAACACTTCACTGCCATAGAAGAGAACACAAACCAAAACTGAGTCCTGTGTTTGGACAGATCTGCTGTTTTGAAAATATCAAAATTAAAGACTGCTTACCAAGATACTGCCTGACTTCAAGTACCTAATAGTTCTAAGCTATAAACCTTAGAAGTTCTCTATAATAAATACAGAAAAATAACCTTTTTAAGCAATAGTTCACGTGACTTTAGACTTTTGCCTTATGGTGAGATGAGTATTGCCCTACAAGCTCTCTTCGGTTTATATTAATGGCAGGAGTAGCTTATAGTTAGCCTGAAGGAACTTGCTCAGATGTAGACATCTGTACTGTAAATGAGGTTTACAGATAGACAGACAAATGAATGAAATAAACAAATGTTCAGATAGACAAATGAATCTAACAGCTGGTGACTGAAATAACATATTGAATATAATATCTCTCTTACTACCCATAAATGGGATGCTGGTTCAAAGATGAATGGATATCTGAAAACAGAATGCAGTCTTTGCAGAGAAAAATTTAATCCCCTTGAATATACCCAGAAACAAAACCCAGCATTCTGCTAGGCAATAATGAACTCCAGCTCTGCCACTTAGATGTAGTTCTAAAGGATACCAAAAAATATCAGAAAAGGGAATATCTATTCTGAGGCTGAAAACAAGTCAGATATAAGTAATAGTTCTTACTGAGGAAAGTTGTGCTAGGGCCAAAGATGCACAAACTAAAAGTAAATATATAGACTAAAAAAAACCAACACAAAACTAAACTAAATTTTAGAAATAACAAAGAAAAATAAAAATGGTAATTACAGATGTTAACAAAGGTGATTTGACTGCTACAAATATTAAATACCATGACATGGCACACTCCTAAATGCATTAATGGATTGACAATGCTGCAGTTAATATTACTTTAAGGAGGGCAGAGAAAGGTATGCATAAATCGATTAAGAAAACTTTCTGCTTTGAGCTAGAAACTATTAACATCAGCTAGTGCCAATAATTTGACACACACCCTTCCTTCATAAATATTTTTACCACTGTTTCCTTTACTTATGTTTTCTCTCTTGAAAACAGACCCCAGATTCTAAATTATGTTCTAGAAGCCTTCTTCATAAACACCTCAGACAGAATCTAGTATCTATGCAACAAAATACTTCTCCATTTCATATAAGAAATGAAAATTTATAAGAATGTTTAACTGAAAGAGCATCCTAGAGAGATGCACTCTTCCATATCTACAGCTTTTTCCATTTGCACTGAAGAATCTTGAAGATGCATGGCTAAAATATTTATGATGAAGAAAAAAGCCAGTATTGGATAAACTGGGAGGATTAGGAGTCCTTTGGATCTCAAGCTGCTGTGCTTGGCAAACCATTTGCCTTTTACTTCTTTTTATGACCAGTGCATACACATAACTCGGGTTAATCAGTCCCTTAAGTGAACTTCATTCTGTCAAATAAAAAAAAAATCTTTGTTTTTTATGATTCTTCCAATGAAGGTTTGATAACATATAACTATAGTAGGAGAGCTTTCTGGTTGTAACTGGTGGTCTTTGGATTTTTTTTTCCTAACATATTTTTCTATATTTTTGCGTCCACTGATTATCTGAGATAAAAAGCCTTTTTTAGCTAGTGGAAACTTACTATACGAAGGTTGTGCATGATAATTCTTTTTTCAGTAGGAGCTGTATTTTTGTAGTATCTTGCTTGTGTGAAGCAAACTACCACCTTTTGTATGCTCGAGTAATCTTCAGCCTTCTAATTCCATAACCATTCTGCTTTTTCAATACAGGTAAATTAAGGACAAAAAGACTTCTAATTCCAATAAAGCGCAAAATGTTATGGTATTGTGACAGTGATTGGAGTTAATGATATCAGACTTACTTATTCAGCTAATAATCCATTTATTATTTTATACTTTGTGATTAGTTTGTCTCCAGAAAATGGCTAAAGACTTGGGGTTTTCTCTTGTAAGACAAGGGGGAAAAAAAGGAGAATTGATTGTTCTGCTAACTACATCACTGCAAATCATATTTTAAATAATATTTATTGAAATATGTTAAGGAATGAGGTTTATTTTGTCAGTTTTTTTCAGTGCATAAAATATGTCAGAGAATATGTACTGACATATTCACTGTATTTTTCTTTAAAGTCCAGTGCTTCTATTCGTGATGTGCTTCTTTATCCAGTGGAATCACTGTGTGCACATGATTATTCTTTGTATGTGTCTTCACTTGTTATTATCCTGAGAACTTGTGTAATAATAAAATTTTATGTGATAAATCTTGGAAATAGGTATCATTGTGCATATGGATGTTCGGTTACTAACTTTATGCAACTTCTGACATTTACTTCTTGATTGTGAGTATGTAAGTTCACACGTTCAGTCTAGTATTGTTGCCATTAGACTTTCTCATTCTTATTTCTTCAACAAAATTATGATTCTGAATAGATTTTCCCTGCAGGGCATGACATTTTACTGTACACGTCCTTTTTTGCCCTATTTAATTGTTTTCTCCTCATTGCTTAGTCAGTTTGATTTTCCTATTTTAAAATGTTAGATTTTCTCAAAAGGAGCAAGTGTATTATAGTGATTGTAAATGTCATTACAATACATGAACTAGCTGAGACCCTAATCAAGCCTTTTTTCTTTCATTTTTGTCCAGCTGTGCTTCAAGTAAGGGGGAAAAGAAAGGTCAAACTAAATGTTTGGGTGCAGTGCTTTTTAGCAGCAACAAGGCAAAAGGATGGGTGTGATGGTAATTTAACAGACCTGTAAGAGAATTAAAAATAGCTGCGGTTCACAACACATTCTGCAAATGGCTTTTCTGACTGGAAGACTTATCAGTTTTGTGAACTCACTTGCTGCATAGCTCTTTCCCCATAGTCACCTTCATCGAGTCCTCATCCAGACACCTTTTCATGTAGAACATTGTATGTAGACAGTGTTTAATGACTCGGATGGTTTTGAGACAGCTTCTTTGAATGACCTGTGAGAACAGAAAATCTGGGGGTAGAGGGAACTTTCACTCCAAACTCTCATGATTCAGTATCTATTTGTCTTGCAGCAAAAATAATTAAGAACTCCTCCTTGATGCGAGTGAAAATTGCAATTATTCTGAATAAACACTTTATTTCTAGTTAGAACTTTTTAACAAATGCAAAACCAGGAAAGGAAAGTAAAAAGGAAAGGGGAATGATAGGCCAAGTTTAGGCATTAGTCAGAAAAATGTTCAAGGAGAAGGAAGAGCTACTTTGTGTGGATTAAGACAGCTCCTTATTGTATAGGAGACCTGTATTTACCCCACATCTATGTCTACTCAGAAAAAAGGGCTGTGATCATCAGGCTAGACTGTATTGTGGGATTAATTTCTCAGTCTATTTTGTAAACATTTTTCTATCCTGGTTACTATTCCACTTTGTATATAGTACTGAAATATTAATTGGACTGGAGACTTGCACACAAGTGTCTCACCTCTCAGCTGACATTCCCTGAAAAGACAGAGCCTTTCTTGTTTGGCATTTTGGGTTTTTGTTGCTTGTTTTGTTTTGTTTTCCATCACATTTATACATCAAATTCAATGTCTTAAAAATGAATAATCAAAAGTGACAGTAGCTCACAAGCTGCAGGTTACTTTCTCAAAGACACTGAGGCATGTCAATCTCAATGAACGATCTGTGTTGGAATGCCAACATCTCCCAAGAGATTTTGGCTTTCCATGGTGGATTCTATATGGTGAATGAACAAACCTCAAAAGGTCACATGATTTGAAAGCCACTTAATAGGAAGCCCAGGATCATGCATACTGTGTAGTAGTGCACAAAATAAAGGCAGAAAGGCACATAAGCAGAATCTTATTCCATTCCCATCTTTTTTCCCAGTGTTTTTCAACTTCTAGTGATCAGTGTTAAATTAGGATTTATTTTAAATCAGTATCTCACTCTTACCCTGCTGGACAGAGAAAAAACTTTGACCTATGTGAAACAGAGAAGGCTGCAAGTATACGGTTACTGCCACTAGGCTCCATGCTCCATATTATTTTCGATCACTTTCCAAATCACTAGGACTTCTCTGATCCTGGTTCTTCTATCTTCCCTACTAGAAGGATAGGTATGGAAAAGCTGTTATGATTGTGTGGTTTCACTTTCTCCTGCTCTGTGCAAGAATATTTAGTCTGCATTCAATACTAGCATCATTTGTTTCTGCTCTTCACTTGCAGAGTCAGCTCCCAATGAACCCTCTAATGAGGCAGTAAAGGGTGAATAGTACCACTGTAGCTTGTCATTCACCAGGGTCCAAATACCAGACTTCTCTCTTATTTCCTTTTATCTTCGCTGTATGTTGTTATTGCATATTAGTAAGAAACATTCTTAGGTCTGCCAATAGATGGGGCTACAGATTCTGTGTTTTTAATGGTATTTTCTGCTTTGCTTTTATGTTGTTCCCCAAGGTTGATAAAAATGCTGATTATTTACCCTCAAGTTCTATCAGATATAGATCAGTGATTAGTGACTCACTTCTGATCAGTGAGTATTAGTTCAAGGACACCATTTGTCTGGCATTTTTTTAAATAATAAAACATTATAATAATACATTAAAGTTTACTTTTACATTTAAGCCCTTTACTAGATTTGCACCTTAGAGTAAAACTGATTGCTGAAATCACCCACAATAATTTTCTTTTACTTGTTGTTCTCATGTCTTTCTACTATGAACTTCATGAGTCCCAGGCTTTTTTTTGTCACTTTGTAAATACATCCCATCAGACAACTAATACAGAAGAAAAAATAATTTTCCTACCTGATACTTCAGTATTTATGATAAATATATTCTCATATGCAAGGCATCCCAAACTTTCATTGCTTTTGCCAGTCAGCACAGAATTCCACATTATTTTTTGTGTAACTAAAGTTATGAAGCTCATGGTCCCTTTTTGTGTCTCAAACATGAAGATATAACCTTTCACAGCATGTCAGTTGTAACTAAAATAAATTACTTAAATTTTAAAGCAAGTTTTCCCATCTTTTGATTATCTTACAAATAAGAAAACATCTTTTTATTAAAAAAAAAAGAATTTCTAAAATCTGAGAATCACTTGGAGTCACTTACCTGTAGTTTCATATCACCTGTGGTAGATGATTGCAAATGGTGTTCCTCTCTTAAAATGAAAGAATCATGTAACTAAAGGTTGCATAGTGGTTTTATGTGAGGTTGGGGCTTTGTTTGTGGTTTTTTTTGTTTTGTTCGATTGGGGTTTATTTTTGTCAGCTCATTTGCTTAAAATACTCCTCAGAGGAATTTCTGAACCTGAAATTTTCAGTCTTGAAAGTCTGTATGCTAGAGACTTCTCTGAGTTAATGTGAAGAAAAAATGCTATGCAATTTCCATAACAGAAATTGCAGAAGTTGCCACATTCAAGTAACTACTAACTTTGCTCTCTTTTTGGATCAGCTATTTTATATAACTAATACTAATTTCTGGTTAAGACTACTAAAACTTATTTTTAACAGTTGTCTAGATTTTCTGATATTTAATAAAAGGTTTCAGTCTCTAATTTAGATTTCATTTTTCTACCCAGTTGTTAGTTTTCATGGTAATTGTTGGAACACAATGTCTTTGATTTTACAGCTCTGTAAAACAGGACTGAAATTCAATAATGGATTTGAAAATAATCTGAAGGGATCAGAGTCATGGAGTTAGACACCTGCAGACATACACAGTGCACATATGCCCCTATTCCTTATAAAAGCTGTTTAAAATGAAGTTGTAAGCAAGACTACTCAACTGAATGTAAAAAACCAAATACGTATTAAACAGATGTTACCCAATCAAGTAAAAGAAGAATACAAGTCAACTTTTTAAATCAAGTACTAGTTGCTGAAAAAATTGCATATAAATCCAATATGAGAAAGAGTTTTGAAAATAAAATTATTTGTTTACTGGATTTTGTTGTAAAATTATTTACAACAAATAATTCAGCTCTATCTGTTTCACTATAAGACATAGAATACCATTAAAACCATTGCATTTGAGCTGGTACTACAAATGCTTTAAAAAATCAAACAAACATTTAAGTAATTTACATGCCAGGGTCACAAAATGACACACAAAACCCCCTTTTGTCTGTCAAGGTAATGTTTACATTGCTAGTAAATGCAAGATAATGTGTTTCATCTCTTTTCCATGAAGTGTGCTTAACCATATTTTTACCCATATGGGTACTCCATTTTTTGCCGATGGTGTAAGACTATGGCTTGTTAACTTGCAGATTCTCACAGAAGACGGGGCAGGCAGAAGCTTAAGCATAAAAAGAGTAGAATTTAATATTTGCTATTGTGACCTACTGCCAGACTTTTTGTGTTCAACCTCACAAGCATGCCATAATGATCTTTGTACTTCCCCCTAAAAAATTGAGATTAAGATTGAAAATTGCAAAGATACTATGCCTCAAAAATTATAATTTCATTACTGTCTTTTAGTAAGGGCTCCATAGACCTTTCTATATCCTGTTGGAAGCACTTTAAGCAACAATTAGGGAAACTTGCATAAATTCTGCCTCCTCTACAAAACTGGTAAGATTTCAGCATAAAAGTACTACTAATAAAATATAAATGAGCAAATCAAGCCCCTGGAGGATAAACAGAACACTTACGATGGACATGCATATCCACTTAATAAATGAGGAAAGCAGAAATATCAACTAAACACTCTACTACAGAATCATGTTGATATTTTTTGTGACGTTATTTTATAATTTGAAAATGCATGTACAAATAAGCAGGAAGACTCTTGGAAGTAGTTTGGAGAATTTTTACAGCTTCTCTCTCCTTTATGAAACTGTATATACAAATTCCCTTTTATACAACTTGAAAAAAAGTCTTTGGAAGTACAACAAATACACGTGGTAAGAAGGCGGCAGAACCATGTTTTATGATTCCCTTCATGACTTGTCATTTCAAAAGTACCTCAGGTATATGCCAGAATGTTCACCAAAGAAACACATTCTAGGAAAAGAAACTGCCCCAAAATTCAGAATTCTCAAATAGTCACTCCACCCACTGTTGTGGGAAGTTCTTAGGAAGAATTTATCGGTACCCGAATTTCCACACTATGATATTCTGGGAGGAAAGGAGGAAAACTTGGGCAACTTATAAACTATACATGTAAAAAATGTGAAGTTGAAGTTGTGTGGAATGTGCAGTAGCTACCATCCTCATCTGTATGAACAGCGCTGATAAACTTTTTTAAGAACATTATTTCTGCAGTTACTTCTCCAAATTTAAAAAGAAGCAGAAAAAGGAATAGTTGAAGGTTGTGCTCAAATCGCTTATTACATCTCACCTTCCTAAATATCTAACATTACAGCAAAGTTATCTTTGGCCTGGCAGCAGCTGGTACTTTCAGTTACTCTGTTCAAGTACTGCTAGTTTGTTATTCCTACTAAAAGTATGTCAAACAGCCAATGGGCGGTTTGCCTGCAGCTATGGATACGCATCAGTATATGAGCTCCACCTCATTCCTGCTGTAAGGATTATCCATTGTTCTGGCTATAATGAAAACTGTGTATTTCCAGGCTTTTCTCATTAAGAGAATTAGAACATACCTTGTTCTTATTCCAGACAAACTTCACCAACATGAAAAAGAAATATCACAGAAGTTGTTTTATTCAGTGAGAGCAGCACATCTGAGTGGTTTATGACTCTCAGAAAAATAAACAAGATCTGCTTTACTCTATCTGCAGCATGTAAGGTGACTTGGAGAACAAATTTACTGAAAGCAACATTCTTAGCCCCAGAAAATTAGAAACCATCTCAGCTGCTTTAAAGATGGAACACTGGCAATTGTAATGCAGTTGCTGCTTTCTTTCTAGCATTTTAAAGACCTGACAGAGAGATTTTGAGATAAAAATGCTATAAAGGAAGAAATACCTTACTTTTGAAAACAAACACACAAATGATAAATTGAGAAGTACCTTTATGTTTCAAAACTATAAGATGGATTGATGGGATCAGCTTAACAGGAGTTTACTTCCACAATGTATACCATTTTGGAAACAGTTGCAACTGAGTCAAACACAAAAGCTGACTGGACTAATGAGATCAGACTCTGGAAAGGAACAGGAATATCACCAGAATTATATTCCATAATCTCATTCAAGTACAAGCACTAGGAAAAGTGGCAAGGCACTTCTTGATTTTAATATATGAAGTGATTACCCTGAATATTTAAGAAATATAGGAGGAGATTTTAAATTAAAGGCATCGTTCAAGATATAGGAGTACCAAACCCCCTTCTTAAAATTACTAACTTTAAAACAAGTCACCTCAAATAATTTCCATGATAAAACTTGTATTTTTGCCTGCTAGATATTTTGTATTTCTGGCATAGATGTCCCTCAGGAAGCACAAGTTTTGCTTATCCTACTAAGAGGTCTAAAAAGTAAACTGTCAGTTGGGCAGCTATACTGAAGTTATATGCTCTGAAATGCACTGCTGCCTGCAGTGTTTTACACAGATGTCATTGTAAGAAACAACATAGACTGTAATTATTTACATATATAGTTTTAGCGAACTACATTAAACCCTGTATGTGTGTATATATATAGGGTATATATAACCATGTACAGAGCTGAACAATGGAACAGTTTATTTCCAACTGAAAGTATGGTTAATCCATCTTTCTAAAAATAAATGGTGTTAATTCTGTAAAAATGCAATTTATGTAGTCAGATCAATATTTTACAGGTTAAAGCCTAGCATAACATAATGGATGCAATCTTTTACTTATTTCACAAGAGCAGTAAACACAAAGGGATCTATAGCTTACACTCAGAGAATAAACATACCTTCCTGCCAAAATACAAAAGAAGAAATTTTACCAAAATCTTTAGTCTCCATTCTTCAAAAAACTCAATTAAAGAAAAAATGTTTCAAAAGAAAAAAAAAAAAAAAAGAAATACCTAAGTCTCCTCTAGAAGGTTTATAAGAAATAACAAAATAATGTTCTTCTGAAAAGAAAAAGAAACTATGAGGCAGATGAGTTGGGATCCCTCCCTCGGTTAAGAGGTGAGACTGACTGGAAGTTTGAGAACCTTGTGACCTGTTGGTCAAGTCATACTTCTTGGATATCCTGGAAAAAAGACTGGAAATTTTGTGTCCCCACCTTCTAGAAGTCCACATCATGAGTTGGCTTTGAAAGGCTAAGAGACTTGGCTTTGTTTGAAGGCTCCAGTGTTTTCCCCAGGGAGCCCTGAAAGCTGCTACTTAACTCTTAGCAGTTCAGAATGTCATGACTGCAAGTACCTGTCTCCTGTGCAGACAAGGAGGCAGGAAATGGGCTTTCAGTGGTACCTTCATTATTGCATTACTATTCTTCATATCAACGTGGGGAAATTGCAATCTTTTGAACTACTGATTCTAGATTTTTTTTCTTCTTTATTAATAAGTGCTAAGAAAGCTTTAATATTATTAATGTTTCAGAATAGAAACACTATTTACCAGACACATGATAAGTACCATACCACAGCTGGATATTGTTAACAAGCCCTGCCTTAAACAAATCCTGCATTTTTGCTAGGGAATGCAATAAGGGAAAATAAGGGGGGAAGTTCCTAACAGTCAACCAAAATGCTTTTAAAAATTGGTGATTAAACTCTAAATGGCACACATGGCATTGCTATAACAGAATCAACCACTGCACATTTACAGAACAAAGTTACTTATTTATAACCTTCTCCATGGCACTCTTCCCTGTAGTACCTGAGCAAATCAAAAACAGTGCTGGATTTATCCTATCTGCCAAGAACTGCTGTGAACTTGGATAATATTTCATTCCCACAAGGTGTGAATTGATTTGCTTGTAGTTGCAACAGAATCACAGAATCACGGTATGGTAGGGATTGGAAGGGACCTCTGGAGATCGTCTTGTCCAACCCCCCTGCTTGAGCAGGCACACCCAGAGCAGGGGGCACAGGAACGCATCCCATCGGGGTTTGAATGTCTCCAGGGAAGGAGACTCCACACCCTCCCTGGGCAGCCTGTTCTGCTGCTCTGTCACCCTCACAGGAAAGAAGTTTTTTCTCATGTTTAGAGGTTCATCAGAAGTCCCACTTTATGAGTTGCTATTTTCTTTATTAAGTCTCTATAAAGAATACATATGCTGGGCCTGAATTAAAACTTAGTGTTAGCAGACACTGTAAAATCCATAGGATCTTAGGTTTATGTTTACTGGTGGTTTTCTTTTGATTGGTATGTGAATGGGAAAGGAAGTGAATTTTGTTGCTTTAGTGCATATTCTGCCACCACTGATCAGTATCATGTTTCTGCTGCTTACGACACAGTGGAGAGACAGGTAATGAACGTAGTCCAGGGTATATGTTGACTGTTACTTGGTTTGTCTGATACATGTTATTCCATGCTGAAAAGAATCACATATTCTTTTAGAAATCTTTTGCCTTATACCACTGCTTAGTTTCCAGACAGAAAACTGTCCTCAAAAAAAAAAAAAAAAAAAAAAAGAGAAGCAAGAAAAATAATCTTCATCAAAGAACAATTGAAAAACTAACCATTGGTCTGTTTACTCCTTCATTCAAAATTCAAGCTTAGAGTCTTTCTTTTTTATTCTTCTTTCTATTTCTTTTTTCCTAACAACTTGTTCTGACTTCCAAAAACTAAAGTGAGAAGGCTACTGTAAAAATGTGCAAATTGAAGTGAAGTTTGGTACACATTTTAAGTTGTAAAATACCCATAAGGAAATGGAATTAAAATTCTAAGAAAAGCTAATACGGATTTCTTTCAACATGTGGTGAAAACTAGAAGAGAAAGGGCAATATATGTGCAGGAGAAGGAGACACTATGCTCCAGACACGAGGACTTTTTAGGACAGAGGATTGAAGAGGCTCAGGATTGTCTGAGGGATACTCTTACACACAGCTGCCTACTTCAGTCATAGGTAAAGCCAATACTGGAGTTTCTGGGGCTTCTAAATATAACAGAAATAAAATCTATAAAGAATAAATTTTATATTATTTATATGAAGAGTGGTCATGCTTTCTTATATTTGTGAACATTGAAGGTTTGTGCAACATATCTCTATAATATGCTATGTAATGCACAAAAGAAATTCTTACATGATTATTTCACGATGCAGTGAAGCATTAAAAAAGGATCTCATATATTAGATTTCCTGAGAGGATTATGTACAGCTTGATATACTTTGTGAAAAATATATTTGAAAGGTTGATTGGATTTGCTCACAAAACACTGTTCAAAATAAAAGGTGTACCTTATTATTCAGAAATCACACTTAAATGGTGTATTGATACATTTTAATCCATTAGAAACAGGACCAATGAAGTCAGTCTGCTAAAAAATTCTGTAAAATTTCTGAAAATCACATCTACTTTCTCTGCTTCTAAAATTTTATGTGTTGACTCCTTCATTTTTCAGTCACAAGTGGTGTTCCTTGGGGCTCAGTGTTGGGGCTGGTCCTGTTCAGTATCTTCACTGATGATCTGGATGAGGGGATCGAGTGCACCCTCAGTAAGTTTGCAGATGACACCAAGCTGGGAGGAAGTGTCGATCTGCTGGAGGGCAGGAAGGCCCTACAGAGGGACCTGGACAGGCTGGATTGTTGGGCCGGAGCCAACGGTATGAGATGCAACAAGGCCAAGTGCCGGGTCCTGCACTTTGGTCACACCAACCCCATGCCACGCTACAGGCCTGGGGAGGAGTGGCTGGAGAGCTGCCTGGAGGGAAAGGACCTGCAGGTGTTGGTTGTCAGCCATGTGAACATGAGCCATCAGTGTGCTCAGGCAGCCAAGAAGGCCAACGGCATCCTGGCTTGTATCAGGCATAGTGTGGCCAGCAGGAGCAGGGAGGTGATCGTGCCCCTGTACTCTGCACTGGTAAGGGCACACCTTGAGTACTGTGTTCAGTTTTGGTCCTCCCACTACAAGAACGACATCAAGGTGCTGGAGCGTGTCCAGAGAAGGGCAACAAAGTTGGTGAAGGGTCTAGAGAAAAAGTCTAAAAGGAGCGGCTGCGGGAGCTGGGGTTGTTTAGTGTGGAGAAGAGGAGGCTGAGGGGAGACCTTATTGCTCTCTACAGCTACCTGAAAGGGGGCTGTGGCGAGGTGGGGGTCGGTCTCTTCTCCGTAGTAACAAGCAATTGGACGAGAAGAAATGGCCTCAAGCTGTGCCAGGGGAGGTTTAGGTTGGATATTAGGAAAAACTTCTCCACTGAAAGGCTTGTCATGTATTGGAACAGGCTGCCCAGGGGTGTGGTTGAGTAACCCGCCCTGGAGGTATCTAAAAGAAGGGTAGGCGTGGTGCGTGAGGATATGGATTAGTGGTGAACTTGGCAGTGATAGGTTAGCAGTTGGACTCAATGATCTTAAGGGTCTTTTCCAACTTTAACGATTCTATGATTCTATGATTTTCACCTGGCTGTAGAACAACAGAACAGCACCCAGTACCATCAAAATGGAGCAAACTAAATGGAGTAAATGACAACCTCCCAGCCTCTTTGTTAATTCATAAATAAATAATGTGGCTCAGTGTGGTGTGCCAGAGGGAAATTTATAGGGACATTTATTGTTCCTTTCCCTTTTGCCCTCACATCTCATCTGGATTTGTGACATTTCCTTTTTGTTGGAGATCTGAGAAAGAAAGGACTACAGTCCATAGTGCAAAGGGATAAATTACTTCTTTAATCCCATCATTGTTTCTATCTTGTTCAAAAATAATATTTTAAGTCTTTTTCAACTTTGTTTCTTAAAGACAATGAGGAAAGCATTGTTATAAACCAAAAGTAGGATTCAAATAGGTACAAGAAATATTTATCACAGTCTGATATTCCAATTTTACACAATAAATATTTTAATATTCACATATAATTTTCAGTCTTAAAACTGAAAGCTATAATACTGTAATATATCGTCAAATTATATACCTTGAAAGTGACCACTTGTTTTTTGCAGATGGGAAGTTTTTCCCTTCTTCATAACTACCAAGACTGCACTATTATTCAGGATATAATCTGTGCAATCACAATATGAATATTACAATCCTTTATCCTTCTTCAAAAATCTTTTGGTTACTGTTACAATCCATAGTTAAACCCCTTTCTTATACTTTTTTTTTTCTGATCTTAACAAGTATGTAACGTCAAATGTGGCTCAAAAACTCATCACACTATTTACTTCAATAATTGTTATATATATTAAATTTATGTTCCTCAGCCATGTTTTCTGTAGTTCTTAATCTTGTTTTGTTCTGACATAGGTTTTATTTTTTATTTATTTCTTAAAATTAAATTAAATTAAATGTTAATAATGTTTTCCATGTGCATTTTTAATGCGGAAGCATCTTTGGTACTTCCCAGTGACTGAAAAGGCAGAAAACATCTCCCAGGCCAAAACTCAGGAAAACCAACAATATTTGGTAAGTAGAGTAAGAATTGTTACTTGTTTTGGCAAAGAATAGAAAGAAGCCAATTTTTTTAACTTACTCTTTCAAAATATTTTATTTCAGATGTTTTTGAGCTTTTGTTTGAAGCATGTTTGAAGACAGAAAAAAAAATTCATTTTGTTGGAAAAAGAAAGAAAAATAACTTAGTCAACCAGATAAAGTTCTGAAGTTCAGAGGACTATAAAATGATCTTGAAGTTACCTGAAGGAAAAAATGTCTTCTGAAAACTCATTTATCCCAAGGGATTTTTTTAGATACACATATCAATGCCTGAAGATAAGACTGAAAGCTGAACTGCTGAGCATCTACCCCAACATCCTCTCAAGTGTTTTAAGACCCAGAGAGGATTGTCACATCACAACCCCAAGGAACGAGTAGATTAGAGTGGCTGGTTTCTGGGTCAGTTTCCTTGAGGGGAGGGAGAGCAGATAAACTAAACTAACCATAAAACACCCAAACTACATAAACACTATAGAAAGACAGCTTTTATTACAGAAGAAAAAACATATCTGTTAAAACCTGGTAACAACACAAACACTCTTAGTCTGGAGAAGAACTTCAGAGAGGCTGCAATACTACTCTCTTCATAAACACAGTTTATTTCAGGAATCCTACTGCTAGCCTATTTCAAGATTATATTTCCTGTGAGAATTAAAACTGCCTGATGAATATATTCATACCTATTATATATCTAAAGTCTTGATTACAAACACAGTGGAAGAATGAGAAGGTCACTGATGTGCAATAGCACAACAGATTACCATTTTTAATTGCAAACAGGTAGGTATATGCCCTTTCATCACATTTTATTTCTAGGAACAAAGTGTCATACTACTTATAGTCCTGTAAACATGGTTCCTTTCTCCAGTTTTTTTTCCCACAGGGTTAAGTATGACCAAAAACCAAGGTGAAAGCTTGGTACGTGTAAAGAAGGAATCTGCCTGCCTTCTTCAAAGCTAGGTGCCTCCCAGTTCATCTCCCAGTGTTAATACTGATGTCAGCTTTTGTTTACAGTTTTTGGAGCTGTAGCCTATTACTATTAGCTCACCTGGCTGATGGTGTATAGCCATTAGGCAGGGCATTTACAGCCCAGTCACATACACATGACACAACTCTGAATCTTCTAACTTCCTCTGACTAATGAGAGACCTAGTTCTCTGATAAACGATCATTGTTGTCATTGACCATGAATAGCTCTGCCTTTATGCATAGTTTATAACTTCATTTTCTATTTCAGCTTCCTTTTTTTTGTGAACTGACTGTTTTCAGCTGCTGAATTTCCTAAATGTTTTGGAAATATATTCCTCTCTTGCAGAGAAACATGTCAACTGCCTAAGCAGCATCACAAAAGACAAGACGAGAATTAAGTGAGGTGCATAGGATTGACATGACTTACTTTCTGTATTTTCTCTCAGCTCTAAAACAATACTTTAAAACAAATTTTCCCTAAATATATAATTAGGAAGTCAGTGACATCAGTTGACTCCAAGTCATGCCATGTCATCTTCCACTTGAGTGACTGTATTCGGTTTCTCCAGTCTCTTCTCAGCTCTCTTGTGAGCCCAATGTTCAATTTGTTGACTGAAGCTTTGCAGAATGCTTTCTTCAGCAGGAAAAGGGAAAACACATTAAAAAATTTAGTAAGGAAAATTGCATGAACAACTCTGGAGAACAGAAATTAGATATAAATTAAGCTCCAATCAAATTAGTGCTATGTCAGGTTCCACTGCTAATATAAAGGAATGAATACAAGTCTAATTGAAATTCAAACTAAATGACTCAAAGAACTTCTTACCATTATTGCTGGTTTACATTCTGCCATTTCCATAAAAGATGATTATTCTGATTCTCAGTTTCTAAAAATGCCCTGGTGCATACAGTAGGGAGAAATGCATATCACCGCCAACCAAACCATGACTTAAGAGAAGATGGGCAGGGTGCACATAGTCAATATCCTGTTTGAGACACTGGCCAGCAGCAAATGTCTAATGAAGATTACAGCAGTGAGGTACACCTTTTTCATTTCTGATTTTGCTTTAAACCCAGACTGTCCAAGGAGAATTTCCAGTTCGCCTTGTAAGCTTTGTATATTTAATAACCTATTGGCTCAGTCTGATACTGTCAGTGACAACAATGGAATCAACTTACTTACTCATCCTGACTGCTCAAAAAGCATTGTCAAGTGTGTTCCTCATTTGAACTGGAAATACTAGGGAAAACTTCCAGCCTTTAGACCAGCGTATCACTTCTTCTGTTCATAAGAGAACAGGTCTTTCAGTAGGTCCCAGAAACCATAATTCAGACAACCTTTCAGTCTTCACAGCCAATGGATTTACTAGAGTGGAATCAGCCAGGAAGATAGCAACTAATGCTACACTTACCTGGCCAGCAGCCAATAATAAGGGGTCTTCCACACAGAAATTGCTGCATCCTAAGTTCCAGGAATTGCTAAAAGCTGTACATATAAACCTTAAAATCTGTGAAACTGCCATATGTACCAGTACAAACTGTATTCACATGAATTTCCCGAATCAGTAGGAATCTTCTTCTATTCTTCAAGGGCAAGATTTGTGAATCACCCTCTGTATAAGACCTACAACTTATTGTATCATGATTCAGTCTTGGCAACACAGTTCCAAAGACTACGGTTGGATATCAAAATATTAATCTTTATTAATTTAAGGACCTTGGAAATCAAGCTTTCCACCTATAGACTATATATATATATATATGTAACACCCCAGCATGACTTCTTGAGTCCTATCAAGATGGTTGAGTTCCATGTGGACTACAAGCAAAACAGTCTTTTGCACTTACTTCTGTGTATACAGATGCACTGTTTGAAATTCTTATCCTAACGTACGAAGAAAAGAATCATGTTAACTCATTTGGTAGATGATCGTGTTTAATTTTTTCATCCTTGTTTAAACAAAACCCCTTCCTGAATACCACTATTGTCTGCTTCCTCAGTGATAAGGACATTAAAAAATATAGGTGATATCCATCATCTTTACTTCTTTTCCTGTAAATCAGAGGATTCTGTATTTATCAGATGAAAGAAAGTGTGAATAGTTAAGAAAATCTGAAGGGCAAACTTGGAGATATATTTAAGGTTTGAATTCTGAGACTGGAAATAAAAGCAAAGGAGACATTACAGTTCATTAGCAAGACGGACAGTGAGAAGAAGGTTATGTATCTGTTCTTTCCACCAAAAACCTGTGTGAGTTTGAGCTTCACAAGATTCATTGCATTAAGTTTAGCGTTAACTGTCCCTTTAGCAATAGAAACATGTTCAAACTGACAAAAAAAAAGGGCAAAATTATCATGATGGGAGTTCTCAAGGAGACAAAAGTCTAGATGTTGAATCTTCACTATTTTTCCCTTTTTCTTTCACACGTAGTATGATTTAATCATGAACTATGTCTATAAAACATTAGCTACAAATGGCATAATAATAGGTACATGAAGATGAAAGTAATCAGATTTCTTCACCTACCTGACTGATTTCCAAACTCATCTATTTGACATAACAGCATAACTTTCTCGAATTTTGATTAGTTCAATTTATTTTTTTCAGTATTCAGATAACATGAAGCTCTTTTAGAAATTTAACAGAGACACTATTGTACTCTTTAAACACTGTAGATAAAAAGCTCTTGTCCACTACATTTCTATATGCCAGGTTCAGTCCAAAGTTTCCTTTCACTCTGGGTGTTCCCTGAAATTGGTGAAAGTAATTTTGAAAAAGAACTAATTAGCTTCCAATGGAAGGTGGTACCACCAACATTTGTGCTGTAAAGTGAACAGAGTCAATGGATGTTTGGCATCGCTAACAATCAACTATAACGAAAAAGAAAAAAAAAACCCACATGAACCCAAGCACTTTTTTTTAAAAATTGCATAGTTACTGTGGCTTGTTCTGCTATTAAGTTTAGGAATTAATATATTTCCTGTAGCTTTTATTACCACAAAGGCTACCACAATGCAGTGGTGAAGCCGAAGCAAAACAGTTGTTTTATTATTTATTATGGTGTTCTTCAGAATAGAGTGACAGAGTAATGGAAGAAACTGGAAAAAATCCTTAATTGTATATGTCTCACCATATACACATAGCATGTAAAAAAATTACTGGAATTAATTATATAATATTGTAATTACAACTAATGAAAATATGATCTAGTAAATCTTGTTTACACATACAGATGATTTTGATAACTATATTTTTAATACAGTTCATTTGGGTCAATGCTACTAACTACAAAGTACAGCAAAAAGTATGTACAGCATGCTTTAGATCATTTATTGGGCTTCTAGGCAAACATTGCCCTAATCATAGTCTAAATAGTATTAGTAATCCATGAATGACAAGATACAGGATTCTATAACATTATGTATCAACTACATATTTAGAATAAAGTTATATAATAAATTGTTGGTAATCAAACCATTCAGTTTACATAATATTTTGAAGTACAGAAGTTACTTTCAAGACTTTTTGTCTTTATGTTTTCTACCATTTCCTTCATGCTTTCAAATTTCTATTACAGTTAAGTCTTTTTATTGTTACCATCATTATTATCCTCCTCTTGCTTCTGAAATCTTTTCTTTGAGCTTCTTTCTTTGCTGCTGTGTCTTTTGTGCTGAGGGTTATACCCTAATGTTGTGGTTCAGCCCCAGTCGGCAACTAAACACCACACAGCTGCTCTCTTACTTCACCCCACCCCTGTGGGACTGGGGAGAGAATCAGAAGAGCAAAAGCAAAAAACACTTCTGGTTGAGATAAGAACAGTTTAATAATTACAATAAAATAATAATTATAATAGTGATTGTGATAATAATAACTATAATGCTAATATAATAAAAAGGGAAAGGGTAAAAGGGAAAAAAACACAGAAACACAAACGATACAACTGCTCACCACCTGCCAACCGATGCTGCCTGTTGCCAAGCTGCGATTGCCACTTCCCTTCCCTAGCCAGCCCCTCCCAGTTCACATACTGGGCATGACATTACATGATATGGAATATCCCTTTGGCCAGTTTGAGTCCGCTCTCTTAACTGTGCCCCCTCCCCTCCTGGCTTCTTGTGCGCCCGGCAGAGCACGGGAGGCTGGAAAAGCCCTTGACTAGTATCAGCGCTGCCCAGCAACAACCAAAGCATTGGTGTGTTATCAACATTGTTTTCATGCTAAATCCAAAGCACAGCACTGTGCCAGCTGCAGTGAAGAAAATTAACTCCATCCCAGCTAAAAGCATGACACCTAACGATATTACAAAACCATTAATGGTAGGTTAGTTTTCTGTGACCCCCGTTTTAGCAGCTAGAGGCTATTGTGCTACACTGACATGTAGGTGATGAAGCTTTCAAATGTAGCAATAGCTATATAGCACCAAGTTATTAAGATGCATATACAACTGAGGACTTGCAGTATTTTTATATAGCTGCATCGTTGTAAGCATTGAGAAAACAGCAAAAGAAACAAGGCTCCCCACAATGAAACAGAAAACACCCACAAGGCAGTTACCTGGCACCCTAAGCCCTCCCTTTGCATGGACAGCTAAAAGCAATCGCTGCCTGTGGCCAGGTGCCTTACACACAGCAGCTGGTCGTATTCCAGAGGGGCAGGCTTGTGTGAGGGCTACAGCAGGGAGAAGATTTTCACAAAGTACAAGCAACAAAGCTAAAAAATAGCAAGAAAGTTTTGTGGAGGATTATGGGGGTGGGGGTCAGGGAGGATGAAAGTCTCAGTCTGTTTCTTCCTTTGTGTGGAGTTAAATGGATAAATAGACTGTCCTATTTTAAGTGAGTGAAAGCACAGTGTGGGAAAGCTGCTGGGCTTCATTACTCCTTTTTGGATAACTTTCTTAAAATCTCATAGGGACAAGAAAAGATCTACTATGTCAGACTCTGATGAGGCATTCTGTAGATGTTAACATTATCCTTTGATGTTACTTAGTTAGGAACATGCTGGTATACTCTGAAATACAGTAGGAGAGGCTGTTAGCATAGCAGGAGCATATGTCTTGTCTGTAATGGAAATACAATTTTTTTTGTCTTTGAAGGATAGCGGCTGGTGCTCTAAGGAGCTTTGGAGAACACTTGAACACCTGTTCTCAGTGAAAGAGGGGGACAGTAATTAGCAACAGCTGTGTAAGAAACAGGCTTACATTGAAATGCAAAAAAATAAACACCTCTCATGAAAAGAATATTGAACAAGCTGTCTGCTAGAGTAGGTATTGTACAGCCACAGGGAAAAGTATTTTTTTATATATAGGGGTTATTTCTAAACATTTTTTATTAGGAAAAAAAAAATCCTAAGCAACCTGGCCTTGACTCTGAACTTGAAAACTTTAAAATTCAGCAGTACAGATCCTGCTGTTTACATATTTTGGTCCAAAGGCATAATACCTTTGTGTACCCAAGCTTGGAATGAGCTGAGGCAAGAGTTGCGTGAAGATTGACTGCTAAGCTAGTGAGCAGAATTTCACCATAAATGTACTCTGGGCCCTGGGTCCATAACTAAGGATTCCTGGCAGGCATTTCCACCTGTGTGTGATTCTGAGCATGGATTTCCTCTCCAAGTCTATAACTCCTCTTATTCCAAGGAACCAAGCAGGGCCTGGTCTCTCCTTTTAAATATGGTTATGGAAGGATCTAGTGGTAGATTTAAGATATCAACCTGGATAACCCCCACAGTTAAAGCCCTGTTGTGGGCTTAGCATTCCCCTTAAGATGAAAAAAGTCCTAACCATTAAGCTATAGGTTTGGGCTGAATGAAGGTAAACTTCAGTGCTCTGTCTTGTGCCACTGCACAGAAATTTCCAGTGATTTAAGACTCATGTGGTTTCTACTTGACTTTCTACCCCAGTAATAAGGACATTTGGGCAGGATGGGGAGCTTATTTGCTCTAGTAACTGCTCTTGGGATTGTTTATGTCCTAATTTAAACTCTCATTATACTAATTTCAGGAGCAAACAAGCTTAGAAATAGGTTTGGGAGCAGATAATTCCAAACTCCCTTGCTACCAGTTAAGTGCCTGAACTACTCAGCTGCTTCTTCTGTGTGTGTTTGCTGTATTTCTCTCTGGTCCTAAATATCCTGAGTAATTTATTGTATAATGGCTTTCCTCTCCAACCCATTGTGATGATAAGGGAATAAGATGGGGTTAAATTTTTCTGCTGACAGATACAACATTATTATTTGTACTAGTTTCTACCAACCACTTATTTCTCTGTATTATTTATGTTATGCTGTCCAAAGCATATTTGACATCATTTAAAACAAGTGGTCTCTTCATTTTGTCAGAGATATACAGTTAATTTTGGGCAATATGTAAGAAATCTAATAAACACTGTAAAGATATAGGTGGGATGGGAAAACATTATGCATTTTCTATGTTGAGCTCCTTAAAACAGTTTAAATGGTACTTCACAAAACCAGTGACCCTGGCTTCATTAGCATATTGTTGAGAAGGATTAATGGGGGAAAAGTAGAACAGACTCCAGAGGAATATAAAGTCTCCGTATAAAATCATTCCTGCCGCATGCTCTGTGCTGTGTTACACTTCAAATTTCATGGCAGAAGGCTGTACTTGTCCTTCACTCTTCTGTTTCTCTTGTGGGTTTTTTCCCTCTTCTTTTATACATGCAAAACACAAAGGAAGAGGAGTGTGTGTATTTGGATGCCACTTCACATAAAAAATGAAATGTAAAATTAGCACTTTTGGGAGAAAGCTTCCCTTAACAGACTGCTTTACCTCTCATCGTTTCTATAGTACTGCCATTCACCATGATATTTGCTGTCATTTTCATGATCAGCAGTGACTTGAAACTGATAGGAGACATAAATGGCAATGATGTGGATTTCCCCTTTGCTTTTGTGTGTGCATGCATCTGGGTTTTGTAGTTTTTCTCCCTTGACAGAACTTTTTAATGCAGAAAGCAGAGCTAAATATTATTTTGAACCTGATGAACCTTATTCAAGTTAATTCTGATATGAAGTTGTCAGTCATGTGGGGTAAAAGTTTTCACAGATCATTTAAAATTTAGTAGAATTTGTGTGATAAATGTGTGTAATTAATTATTGGGTGTTAAAATCAGCACTGTGAATATCCTGTCTTTAATCCTATTATGTGAAACACATTTTCTTGGGCACTCTTAAAACCAAAACTTCAATGTTTGACCTGAACACTAATTCTCAAAAAAATATCGTTATTTTTTTTAATATGCTCATTTTTAATAAAAGCAGAAAAAAATGGGAGAACTACTGTTGCCTGATTTTTCATATTTTTTTGCCTTATTTGTTTGACATGATCCAACTTAAGATGAGGGAGGTTTAAAAATGTAATTGAACTTCTAAATAAGCTCATGTGGAAGTCATCATCCTTTTGCTTTCTTTAAGATGCCATTGCTTTCAGAAATAGACTTGTTATAGTCTCTAAATGCAACAGGGCAACTCAACTAACACAACAGAATTGAAATAAGGTACTTTAACCAGAAACCTGCCATCTAGTATTATGATAGCAGTGGGGAAGGGGGGAGAGCAGTAGCGACTATACCTATTCTTATTTTAGTTTAGTTCACAGGCTGAAATAGCACGCTTCTTGTGAAGGAGTCTTCTGTTAAACACAAGAAATATGGTGATACTGTAATGTCTTTGTGAATAACAGGTTTGCTTAGAAATTGGCCCCAAAAATGTGATTAAGAGAGAATTTTTCTCTGTTGTGGGTTTTCATTTTTTTGACTTAAAAACATATTTTGAAAGATTAATCCTACATATTAAAGAAAGGATGGAAGCAGAAACCGAGGAGCCATCAAGATGGTGTGTGTGGTTCAAGCTAAATGTCAACATGCATGTGAATTAATCTTGGTTTCAAGAACCCACATCTATTCCAATTTTTTTCTGAGCCAAGTGTGGAAATAACAGGTCATTGAAATACCTGCTAAGTTTTAGAAAACTGTACAGAAAGAAAATAGATTTTTAAAAAGTTAGAATAATTAATTATTTGGGAATTCACATACTGGGATTTTGAAAAGACATAAAGTATTCTTTTGATATTCTCATTTTGCTTTCATTAGACCAAAGTATATGCTCCTTTTAGTTATCATTTGAAGCTGAAATATGTATTTTTCTTTTGTGTGAACCCTGTAGAGTCTTTATCTGACAATGTGCAATTATTTTAAATTCCTTGTTAAATTCATTTCAAGGTCTTAGAAATTGTTCTGTATATATTGCCTATTTGTTATTTTACCCACTGCAAATAAGAACAAACAAAAATGTTGAGCACTGTATTCTGTAGCAAAACAGTGGAATGAATCTGATCTTAAGAAGCAGGTAAAGAAACAAATACTTTGGACTAGAGATCTTTAAACGAAGAGAAGTCATGAGAACTTTTATTCCACTGCTTGTCTAATCTTACATCTAGAAAAAAAAAAAAAAAAGTAGGACAGCCTAGCCTGGAAATGTTTGAATATAATCTGTACCATATTCTGTACTATCACTATATCCTTTTCTCCAAAGAATTTTTTTTTCTCTTCTAAACTTCGAGTATGTAGCAGTTAATCACCCAGTGACAATAGTTTTCCAAAAACTTCTGAGGCAGTACATGTATTTTAAATCAGGACATCCTGACTTCTTTTGACTAGAAAGAATCACACAGGATGATTTAAAAGAGTAATTTAGCCTCACACTAACTGTGACAAACTGTATAGGTAGGGATTGAAGTAAATACTTTCAAACAGGCAACCTCCTTCACCATTTGGATAGTGTTTCTGTGGTGTTATATGTTCTAGCCTTAGCTTCTGCAATTCAGTGCTCTCTTCTTAGGTAAGAGAGTTAGTTAAATTTCATATCATGACTCTCCATGAACTTGACGGTTCCAGCTGAGGGGTCAGGAATAACCTGTTTCCTTTGAAAGTTTTTGCATCTTCAGCTGCACCAGTCCAGATATTCCAAATATGCTCTAAAAGGGCGTTTAGGATATTTATATTCTGGTTAGTTTTGTTTGAAGCTATTTTTTGAGAGCTTCGTTCCATTTGCATGTACACCTACATTTAAATCACAAAAAGCTGATTTTTTTGCAGGTGCTAACCGGGAAAGAAGAATTTCTTACCTGGGTCTGAAGCGAAAAGATGGTTAATGCAGAGTTGTGCTTTAACTGGTCTTGGCTTATGTGTGAGGCTACTGGAAGAAGGGCTAACATGCATTATGCATCCAATTATTAATATTTAAACAACTTTACTGACTTGAAAGATGCCTAAGCTAGTAAAAGTGGGACTAGGGCTCCTTAAAAACAGATCACAACTTCTGTCAATGGTGTGAAATGTAATTCAAAGGTAACACTTTTAGAAAAATAATAAAAAACCCAGCTTTGAGTAAAGTAGTAAAAGATAGCTCCATTGAGTAACTGCCTTGTGATACAGTGCAAAGAAGCTGCATAACATGCATGCTTTGATCTCAAGTTGGATGACCTGTTGAAATAATTTTTATACAAATGCAGAAAGAATTAAGTTGGAGCAAGACTCTAGCACTAGGTTCTTGCTAGGTTCTCCAATAAACTGACAAAAGAGGAGGAGGATTTGAAGTACATTAGAGACCTATGAGGAAATGGATTCTTGTTTTTTATCTAACTGAATTTTTGGTGTTTGCTCCTATTGCTACATTTCATATCATATTTCTGGTTTAGAGATCAGTTAATATATGTTAGTGATAAAGAAAACTTACAGGGGTTTGAATACATCTAGAAAATGATCCTGTCAGCATAATTGCTAGTAGGTGTGCTGCTGGAGAAAGAGAATGTGTTGAAAGTAGAAGATTGTGATGTTAACTATGCCACTTGTTCTTAAACCAGATATTAAATCTCACCTATTTCAGCAAGCATATGGGCAAAACAACAGAACAGACTATGGGTAAGTAATGAAAAAAGAAAAACTGGAGGAGTGAAAGTAAGCAGATTTAAAGAAAATAAGTTTCTGTTGTCAGTTTAACAACTTTAAGTTCTTTATTTTTTGTAACCAGTGAATAAATTTTATTCAAATATATGGATATATATTTGATAATGGAGGGAAGTAGATCTCATGCGCCACTCCTACTTTGTCCTTAGTTATTAACCAGTAAAACTTTCTATTTTAAGTATTGTATTTTTAAATTTTATTTTAATTTAAAATTCTATTTTAAGTAATGTCGACATTTCTAAAAGATAATGTATTAAACGTCTTTCTCTATTTCCATTCCTTTTTTTTTTTTGTACATGGCCCTTACATATTTTGTCTGAGGTCGTTTGTATCTAAGAAATATCAGTGGACAGGAGAAATGGGTTTGTATCAATAAACAGAGGCAAGATTTAAAGTGACAAAGGATAGAAGTTCTTAGGAATCACTTCTGTAGGCTTTGTTGTATTAGTTCTGCTAACAGCACATTTTTCAAAATTACTGTACCCCAGCTTTTTTCCTGTAAGAAGGGAGTGTTAAGAATATTGCATTTAAACATCTGCAGACATGTGGTAAAGAGCCATCTATTCTTCTAAAATCCTGCAGGCACTACGGAACTGCTCTGAAAAGAGAAAATTCTAAACTTCTGTTTTTACTTTAGCTCCAACATCCTCACTAGCAAGAATGCCTGTAAGCAGTTGTCGAAGATGGGGATTCCCGGTTATTTCTTAGATGGATACACTACTTCACTCTGAGCATTACTTATCATGATCCAGAGTGCCTTATGTAAACTTTTAAACTTTTCAAAATATATATAGTAGGGCTTTATTTCTGAATGGTGGTAGATAGCTTATATTAGTGGACTTGTGTAATTGTTGCCTATTCTCTGCCATACACGGCAAATTGGTAGCTACATTTTGCACGTGTGTTCTGACTGTCTTACATAACGGAAGAAGATGAACGTGGACAAGAAAATACCTGTTTTAATGAAAACTCTAGTTGTGGAGCCAGCAGTGGAATGAGAGAAGGAGGAAATATCTTATTGATGGCTCTTCACCCAAGATTTAGAAATTTAGAAACACTAATTGGTGTTCTGTAATTGTGTTTTCTGGGGTAATTTCTACCCACTCGAAGAAAGAAAGGTTCATGTTTGCAGTTAGTTCATTTGGAGGTTACAGATGGATAGTCATCACGAGTTGCTGTTCATATCATGTATGTGTTTGAAACTCCTTGGTAGAGAACAACTTTGGCCAACAGGTTAGGTAGGGATACTGTAATTTAGTGCTAGAAGAAACAACCCTTAATTAAAGGGAAGGGAACCTACAAAGCTAACAAAAGATTTGAGCTGAATGAAACAAGTAATTGTCAAGAAAGTCATACACTGGCTTTTTTTTAAGCAACTGTTTAAGAGTGATACTTCCTTAAGAAGGTGAGTGCTGTATAATTCTAGTGACAAGCACTTCAGATATGTAGCAATACAGGAATAAATATCCTTTCAAATTTGTACTTTCCATGAGAATTTTTACTCTAACTTGAAGATTGTGATTTGTTGTCTTCTGCCTGTAAAACTTCACGGTGCCTGCTGTTTCATGTAGTGTCTAATGGATACCAGGTTAGTCCAGAAAGCTGATACAAAGGAAGTATTTTTACAATGAAATAAAATTTTGCTCCTTAAATAATAAGTAGCATGTATATAAAGATCTTGGATTACATCATTTGTAGTGACAAATAAGATTTTACAGGGAAGTCAGGGTTTCCAGGAGGCCATCAATTAACGTTTTACTGCTTTTCCATAACACCTGATGTCACCAGCTGTCAATGAACCATCATTACTGACTCTCTCAGGGGAATCTGTGAGGTTGCTTTATGCGCTACAAGAGTGGTTGTCTGGTGTGTAAATATACCCTTACTTAATGTCCTTTTCAGCACAGATCATAGGATTACTAAGGATTGAGAGCAGTGATGATGACAAATATGTACAGGAATTACAGTTCTATGCATTCTGCATGGTTCTGTTCTTCTGGTTTGGTAATTGTTAATTATATGTTGAATGTGGTGATATGATTCTGATCTTTCATTGTATATTTTAAAATCAATATACATTTTGCCACCAATTGCAGTGGGTTTTGTAGCAAAGTATTGTTGGTTTTTCTCTTGACAGCAGGCTTTTGATTGCTAGCTTTTTCTGCCTAAAACTTTATTTTCCAAACCCTCATATAAATGAACTGGTGCACCTTTATGATGCTTTATTAACTATTAGAGTAAAATTAAACAAATTGCTACTCAGGCAAGGTTGATCTTGTAAGTAATAATTTCTGCTTGCAAGATCAGTGCATAATTTTTGAATGGAAAATGATGATTTCTTTCTTCATAGGAAGTAAGCCTCTGCTTGCAAGAGATGCCTTTCTTTAGCTAAATTTTTCCTACTTTTTTTCTAAACAGTCTTGTTTCACCCAGAAGTCACTTACAAAAAAACCCAAGAATTTATTTTAAAATAATCTTCTGACCTTGCTAAAGATTGCTGCTTAATAAAATATATTTTTCCTGTCCTCTATTGTTATCCATGTCATTCTGTTTATCTTCATTGCAATACTGTAGTTGTTGTAAATATTGGCTACTATTAATAGTCTTTTTTCATTAAAGGGAATTAAGATTTGTCTGCCAATAGACATAGCTTGGGATAAAATTGAAAAATTAGAAAAAAATACAAGAAATTGCTTGAAAGACTACTAAAGTACTGAAGTTAATGTCATTACTTCAATTCATCATCATGTTGCAGGACTGAAGAACCACAGACTTTTTTAGAAATCTTAAAAGAAGGACAAAGCTAATGAAATGTGATAATGTTCATCTAAATAAAACCTAAATAATGTGAATTAAAATTATTTTCTGGTTCTTCACATAAATATCTAAAAATCATGTGGTTTAGAAAGTTAATCCATCTCTTTCTCCCTTGCCAGCTTTGTAACTCCTTTACTACTATCAAGATGGAAAAATAAAGGATGTTGAGTTTTAGGCTACAAGAAAGTGACATCTAGTTGTAGATGTAGGGCATTGGATATAATGTGAAATCAGGGAAGGTAAAGGATTCTTACTGCAGTAGATTGCATTTTCTCTTGGTTCAACAGGGCTAATAGGAAATTAGTTAATTATTTACTTTTGTGCTTAGGGATCCAGCTCTGAGGTTTCACAGCTTCTGATGAAGAGGTTGGAAATTGCAAGGGTCGTGTCAGCATCAAAACCATCATCTAAAATGGTGATTAAGCAGGGGTTGGATAGAGAGGAAAAGTATTTGCCTCAGCTGCAGCTACAGCATGAGTAATGAGGAAGAAATTTTCTTGCCTATGGTGTGTATTAGTTATATTTACCTCTGATAATTTCAATGCTAGTGGTTCTAAGCATAGTTTATCAAGTCTTGTTAAAAAAATTATCAAATTAACTTTTAGAATTTTTCAACTCCCCACAACCAATCTATATGCTGAATTAAAAAAAAAAAAAACAACACCAAACCAAAACACAGTAATGTATTCTTCCCTTTAGGAGTGTTAATAAACACAAGGATTAATGCTTAAATTATAGACCTTGAATAGGCACAGAATATCAGATTACCCTCATCTCTCATATTTCCTGTTTCTTAGCTAATTGATGTGGTTTTCTTTCATGTGGTTTTTAACTGGAATACTTCCAGTTGGTTATTACTTCATTTTTCTCTTTTGGCAACCCAACTTCAAAAATAGAGATTTGTCTTCTTTTTTTCTTTAATTGTAATTGAGCCAATACATAAAGCTCTTTCTACGAGCAACTCTATTAACTGAATTCAAATTCTCCTCTTAATTCTTATGGCTTTTCTTGGCATATGTTTTGTGAATATTACACCTCTGGGTCTATTCTTTAATCTTGTGTTGTCACAAAATGGTGTTTTGTTTACTGGGTCCGCTCTCCTACAAAATGAAACAATGTGGTGTCCACATCTTAAATATATGTGAAGCTAGGAAATTTAGATAAAATTAGGTAATAATTAGATGTGTAAATGTGTATATATATGTTCTGGGATATTTAGAAACTTTCTCTAATAAACCATACTTGAGTTTTTAACACCAGAAAACAATTCAAAGTAGCATTTCTCCAATATGGGAAGTAAGGAAAGTTTCACTTTGATTATTTGGGGTGAAAAGTATAGAAAAGAAATGTTCTCATCACTTTCCTACTTTAAATTGCAGTACTTGATATACAGATAGGAATACAGTTATTTGCTAGCCATCTCCATTGCTTACAATAATTCTGTATTGTATTGATAGAGTAACAAATAAATTCTCTAATTTATTTTGGTTCTTTTGCTTGTTAGCTAACACTCTTGCCTAAATACAAATCACTAATAGAGATAACTATGTGAAGGTTTTGTGGTTTTTAAGGTTCTGTAATGCCTAAATTAAAATGACGACGAAAACTTTCATATTGTGCATTTTATGATGTACTTAGTCTTAGCATTTATCTCAAGCTACTGAAAAGATGTATTATGACTTACTCAGGATGTCATTGTATTAGACAGTCCTTTCTTGTTTTTCTTGTGTTATCGCCGATGGCTTTGAAAACCTGAGAGGATTTTTGTTACTTGAGAGCAGAATGATGCCACACTTTTCCATTGCCAAGCTTGTTGAGGTGTTTATAATGCTTTTTTTCCCCCCCATTAATAATTTATACTCCAGACAAATTGTGTAGGACAATCTGACAAATCATAGATGATTTGCACATACATTTATCGGGGAATTTGTTTTCACACATTGGATTTCTGGATGCAAGGGGTGTTATAAGCAGTGCTTAATGCATCTGTTGCATATGTTTGGCTTTCTGTGCTCATCCTAAAACCATGTGGTCCCCCTCACAACTCAGTCTACCTTTCAATGGGTGAATTTGCAAATTCTACTTCACCCTTTAGTGTAAGGTAGAGATTTGAAATTAGCCTTTCCTAGTATTTTTCTGAGGATCCGGATTTAACAAAATGGCAGGAGATAGAATTATCTTAATACCAAAACTAGTAACAAATGAATAGGAGAGTCAGTCCTTGGTTTATTTTAATTAGTGACTGGACAAGAACGGTAATGTTCAGGTATAATATTGTCTCCTCCTTCAACCATTCTGTTAGGATATTTTTATTCCCTATAAAAGTATATATGTTAAATTGGTATTTTATTCTGTGACTCTGCATTCTTACCTCATTTTAAAGCAGTTTCTAACACAGTTAGGATCAGCAGTATAACAACTGTGCCATGTGTGTGAGGTTCCTATGCACATCTCACAAGAAGAGCAGTGAAACTCTCAACACAGGAAAGAGTGTAAAATACTGTGGTGGAGGAGGAGAATTGTTTCCTCACTCATTAAGGTTTCAAGAAAATATACTTTTGAAGGAACTGAAACTGCTTCTGTCCTTGTGCTGTGGTGGAAAGGAAAAAAGATAATGAACAAATAGGCACTGGTATGGAAATGGTGAAAGTCTGGGAAGTGTTTACAGAATGTGGTGTTTGTTTTGCCTTTCCAAGAAAAGTCTACTTCACACCGAAAATATGCTGTCCTCTATACTGTGATAAAGGGGGAAGAAAAAAAAAAAAGAATTAAACCAAAAAAGCATAGTCAGAAAAATTTAAAAATAGATTTTTATGTGAAGTGATAAGAGTAGATTCAACATGAAATGTCTCTGGTATATGTATCCAACTTAAGTGCTTCTGTTGTTTTGCTATTATCAAGATGATGAGGGTTTTTCTTGAGAAGTGTTTTCTCAGCCCCAAATTACAAAGTGAGAATTGGTATATATGCTTAGTATGGGCTTCTGTGCAACAACAACTTTTCTGCGCAACTTAGAAAATATGCTTCATTATAAACTGACAGACTAACCCACAGTATTGACCCTAGCCAGCAAAGAAAACAGATGGTAAATGCATGGCTTGTTAAATAATCATGCAGTTGGGACACAGCAGCAAGGATTTGCTTTTCTTGAATTTTCATAGTAGGTGAAAAAATTAAATCTTTAATAAGCAACCCTAATTCATCAGTACCTGACATTTCAATAAACTAACAAAACTCGTTTTATGACAGGTCACTTTCTATCTCCCTGTCCCCAGAGCAAAGTTAGCCAACTTTGGGGTTTTTTTTAAGTAACGCTTTTTTCCCTGCCACTGAAGTAAAAGAGAGATATCTCTGGGTTGATAAAAGGGTCTACAGCTCTTGCAGTGCCATAAATGACCTACAGTTAGATTTTGTTATGGGAAGTTGCATAAGGCAATAACCTCCTGTGTTCCACTTCTTTAATAAAATAATGATCTTACCTTGTGAGAACCTTATGAAGTTCAACAAGGAGAAGTGTAAAGTTTTGCACCTGGGAAAACATAATCCGGGAGTGCAGCACAGGCTGGGATCCACCTGGCTGGAGAGCGGCGCTGTAGAAAGGGACCTGGGGGTCCTGGTGGACAGAAAGCTCAACATGAGTGAACAGTGTGCTGCTGCGGCCAAGAAGGCCAACGGGATGCTGGGTTGCATCAAAAAGGGCATCACCAGCAGAGATAAAGAAGTCATTATCCCACTCTACTCAGCGCTTGTCAGGCCACACCTGGAGTCCTGTGTACAGTTCTGGTCCCCGCTATACAAAAAGGATGTGGACAGGCTGGAAGGGGTCCAGAGAAGGGCCACCAGGCTGGAAGGGGTCCAGAGAAGGGCCACCAAGATGATCAAAGGACTGGGAAGGCTGCCATATGAGGATAGGCTGGGAGGGCTGGGTTTGTTCAGCCTTGAGAAGAGGAGGCATAGAGGGGATCTCATCACCATGTACCAGTACTTAAGGGGTAGCTACAAAGAAGACAGAGACTCCCTTTTTACACAGAGTCCCATGGAGAGGACAAGGGGGAATGGACACAAGTTGCTCTTGGGGAGATTCCAACTGGACACGAGAGGAAAACATTTTCACAGTGAGGACAGTCACCATTGGAATAATCTCCCCAGGGAAGTGGTTGACTCGGCCACGTTGGACACCTTCAAGAGTCATCTGGACAGGGTGCTGGGCCCCCTTGTCTAGACTGTGCTCTTCCCAGAAAGGTTGGACTAGATGATCCCTGAGGTCCCTTCCAACCTGGGATTCTGTGATTCTTTTAAGTAAATTATTTTACTGCAAGTTGGTTTGCAAGCCACTGCACATTCATCTGTGTTAAAAAAATGAAGAGTTTTGGAATCTTTTTTGATTTGAATGGTGGGCTGGAAAAACTGTTATAAATCTCTTTGATCTCAAGGAGCAAGATTTGTTTTATGTCAGCTTCCAAACTGCTTTGAAAGCAATCCTATATAACAATGGAGAAGGATGTTTGGAGGGGAAAAAAACAACTTGTGTGGTTACAAGTATTTTTGTATGGGGGAATATACTGTGGTGTCTCCTGGGTTCAGCTCCTTTTCCAGTTAGATTAACCTATGTGCGGCTACCTACTTTGATGAAGAGAGACAATTTTTTTCTCTCTGAGTCCAGTAACTGCACTACTCTTCTAATTTTTGTGATAATTAGCAAAATAATCCTGAGAATATAATACGCCTTTCTTTTCCTTACTCCTTAAGTTTTGTTTTTCTCTCTGACTGTTTGAATGAATTGAGGAGTGTCCATGTGTGACATGATGGTGTCTTTATTTTGTTGATACGGTATGAAGCTCTGGTTATGCTCTTTTCCCTCTGCTAATATTCTTCTTGCTTTTAAGGGTTCAAAAACTTTTCTGATAAGTGTCTATCTGATTAACTTAATGAATTTGGAGCAACTAGTAGGCCCAACATATGTTGTTTCAGCTGCAGGCATCAGAAACATTTGTGTTTCCAAGGAATACCTCCTCCCCTCCACTTTTCCCCCAGCTTTGATTAGTCAGTAAGTTTGCTGTAGGAGAAATCCCAGCAGTAGACTCCATAAAGGGTATAAGAATATAACGGAAATATTACCATTAAAATCGACCAAAAAAATGGATAAAGTTGGAATGAATGCAGTACTCAGATAATAATAGTCTGGTGAATAATATGATAACAACATGCTGACTTGACTTTCATAAAGAAGGACTTGAGAATTTCCTCTTTGTTTTACCTCTTTTTGTGAGTCCTGCTAAGTTGTACTCATGATAAGTTATTGAGATATCTGTACCTATGGGCTTCTAAAAGAATGCAATTTTTGACTGACTGCTTTCTGCCTTT
The DNA here is from genome assembly GCF_963921805.1 of Phalacrocorax carbo. Lineage (NCBI taxonomy): Eukaryota > Metazoa > Chordata > Aves > Suliformes > Phalacrocoracidae > Phalacrocorax > Phalacrocorax carbo. Next base: position 66,133,995 of record NC_087548.1, on the reverse strand, counting down.
CAATCCTTTGTAATCAGAAAATCAGAGCTGTGCTATGTAAAGTAGTACACAAAAACTAAAATACACAAGCCACTACAAGGGAGACCCTGGGTTTGGAGAAGCTGTAAGTGCTGAAACATGCTGTGTTTTAGCAATTTTCTAAGCCTGCAATTTAATGAACTGTCCAGAAAGTGTTAAAAGAAAAAAATTCTTTGAGCTCTATGTTATATTTCCATTTTTGGGGTTTTTTGTGACTTTCTTTTAATGTAACAGGACCTTGTCTGTAAAATATTTTACAATTTGATGTGCAATTTCATATGTCTGTTTCTTGCTATCTAAGTAATTTATTTGTGGTATCTGAGTTTCCTTTTTGGCACCATGTTAGTTTTCACTGTGACTTTTGTGATTATTTTAAGAAATATTCTTGTGGTCTATCTGTGGAATAGAAGAATTTTCATACAGTTACTTGAGTACATTATAAAATTCCAAGTATCCATCCAATGTGCCTAAGATTGTTTTTGTTTTTCAGGTATAACATAATTTGTGCCTTTGCAGCAGTTTTCATCAATTTAATGTATATTTACTGAGGTTTTTAAGGTATTTTCTTTCTTGGTTTCTGTTAAGTTTTATTTGTTTGCAATGAAAAAGGAAGATATCTATTTAAAAATACAGTTGGAGAAAGCATTGGTGTTGATAGTGGCAAAGACATACTACCTAAATCAGTTTTGAATTTCTTTCTTGATAAATTTCACATTACCTACCACAAGCTCTGTTCTCTCAACAGTCATCATGCTGACACACACCAAAATATACAAATTAAAAGTTGCGTTGCCAGCTGTATTGGAGTGCAGAGAAAATAAGATTGTGATTCGTCTTTAAAAAACAAGTGACTAATGATGTGTTGCATAGTTATCTAGTGCATTATACCAAAAAGGATCTTCACCCTTTTTTTTTCTTAAAAAAAAATGGGTTTAAAAAACCTATTCAAAGATGTGTTAGCTTCATTGACAGCTCCCAGTTTGTGTTTAAAGTCACCAGAACAATGGCAACTGTTAGGATTACAAACCATTTATCACAAAACTATGAGTTTAGTGTCTGTGAATAAATACTTGTTAAACTTCCAAAATCAGCTTTCATAAGCAGAGAAATGAAATGCAGATGACTTTTAAATGATACTGCTTTTAATGGGGACAGGAAGAGAGAAACATATAGAGGAGAGGAGCAGATTAAACTTGGAAACATAACAGAATAAAAAAGTTGTTGTTTATAGTGTATTGGGCTTCAAAGAGTTGTAAACAAAATATTTAGTACTTCAAATGATGTTGTTACAATTCCTAACAGTGAGACAGTACTTTCATCTTAATTATGAATTAATTTTTGTTTTTTATATATACTGCAAATTATTTTGATGCCATGGTTACTCTGTCAGTGGTTCTGTATTAAATCATCACTGCTGCTATTGATGGAATTTCTAAAACTGTGTTTAAAAAAATGCATATACACCTAAAGTACTGGTTTACAGTGTCAGGTTGACATTCAAAATATGTCAAAATCCTGATGCATTTCCTGGCATTCAACACCATCATGCCTACTTTATCTACTTGAGAAGTAGTGTTGTTATAAATTATTTGGAACTCCTACTGCTATTTATGCATGTGAAGAATTTGGATTTTTTTTTTTTAATTGTAAGATCTTGTGTTTCTCAGTGAGAAATTAATATTATTTATTCATTGGCGTTCCTTCACTGATAGAACTGTGATTTGAAAAGAAGTCTAACTCCTTACTACAAAGGATGCTAAAAATCAGTACTTTGTAGGAAAAGTTAAAGACTCTGGATGTATTTATCACTTTTTTATATTTTCTTTGATACTCCTCCAAAATAAATTAACACATTTTCTTGAACTGCAAATGTAAACTTATGCCTTTTGGGAAACAAATCTCTAGGAAAGTTTCTATGTGCATCAAAGCTTTTCTGTAAATTACCGATTGTTTGAGAAAGCAGAATTTTGTTAATGATGGTAATTACTTCAGATGATCTAATGTCTGAATATTTATTTCCTGAAAGATCATGTTTAAAGAGGAGCTGCTCACTGTATGTGCTGGCAGTTTTCCAATCTGCCATAGCTGTATTGTGGTTTTCACATCAACCTGAAAATTCTTACTTTCACTTTCTCTTAGTTGCATGATGAATAACTCTTGCTTATTAATCTTGTTGCTTTTGGCTATGTGACTCTCAGTAGGGAAACATCCTGAATAAAGATGGTATGGTTTTATGTTTTCCACAAAATTGCTTCAAAATAAAAATGTCATACAAACTGGGGTAATAAGGAAATGCATTTATCAAAGCCTGTAAATTTATATGCTAAATTTCATGTTCTTTTAGGAATCAGTTCAAATCTGCAAGGTTTTTTGGGGATTTTCTTAATAGAATGGATTTTTTATAATATTGTTTTCCACCCTGTAGAGGGACATGGTAAAGACTGTTTATACATTTCTATATAGCAAATCATATCCAACTATAGAAGTTAAACTACAATACTTATGATGCATTCAAAAGAAATATAGATTTTCTGCTTAGTTTTAAATTTTATGCATAGATTCACTAAATAAAATCAGTATAAATTAGAAGAATGTAGAATTCATAAAACTGAGAGATCCCAGTGTCTTTACACCCCTTTGCCACACCAAATGGATAATCTTATTTTCTGCAATAGGATTTTCTGTAAAATAAGATATCATTCAGCAGAAAAGAGCAATGGAATTAGAAATCTGACCTTGAAGCAGATTGTTATATGAACTATGTCAGTTATTTTCACCAAACAATGAGTGGCTAATGTGCAAATCTAAGGGACTATACACTGTGCAAGTGGATGTATGTGTCCAAGAGCTTCTTTTCTGAAATAAACACTTTGTTCTTTCCCTTTATCCAGATGCTGTCTCTTTCTTCTCCAACTGCTTCAGAAGACAGCTCATGTGTGACTTTCTGCAGTAAATCAGAAACTATTTAGTTTCTGCATGTCTTCTCAGAGTTCTGGATAAGGTAATTAGTGATCAGCTAATTGTTGATACTCTTTCAGCTTGGTAGTGTGTTAAACTGGGTGAATCTTTGATCAAAAGACTGTCTGAAGGGTGATATTCAAATGTATCTAAATAAGACATCATATATTAGAGTTAGCACACAATTCATAATCAAGTATTCGAGGCATCACTAAGAATGTCTTTAAGCAAATACACTACATGGCTTTTTCACTGAAAGTTGAAGCACGGTTGGGGAAGATTTTTTTTAGGAATGTTCGATCTACAGTGTTAGTACTGCTTATACTTTGTATTTATTCTTGTTTCTTCAGGAAATAGCTGATTATTGTTTTGTTTCTATGATATATGTGGCTAACATTCAGGATATGATTTGGCATTTTGTCCATCGTGTTCTAGGGAGGATATAGAGGGACTGCAGAGAATTCTGAAGAGACAAAACAGACTGAAGAGACAACACAACTATATGACTCCCAATCTCTTCTCTTGGGCTTCCTGGTCTATTTATATCCTGATTGAAAACTCTCATACACTTATGTCTGTCAGTTTAGCAGGGCTTTAATCTACAACAAACAGTCACTGTTTAATCTATCATTCATTTTCCCCTTTTATTTGGGTAGGGAAAGCTGTTTTGTATTCTCCCAAAAAGGATGGTCTTGCCAGATTATCTCCTAATAGTCATAGCTAATTCAATTTCACATCCTATGTAACCTTGAGGGAAAAGATTGATCCAAGGCATACTGTTGAAAATGGAAAACACCAGAGATATTTTGTCCTATTGAAAAAACTATTTCACAAGAGGCCTACTCAGATTGGTACTTGTGGTTTTTGATATAACATATTCTAGAAGAGAATTAAGATTTCAGTTTTTGGTGGTGGTTTGTTTGTTTGTTTGTTTGTTTGTTTGTTTGTTTGTTTTTTACTGCTTTCTGGATTTTAATAGTCTAGCAAGCCACAGCTTTGAGGGATTGCCTTTTGGGTGGTCTTGGGACTTCCTAGTGTAGAAGCTGAATTTATGACACAGTGTGTGGTGGTTTCAGGGATTATTTACTTTATGAATTATTTAAAACCCAATGGACCTGTATTTTATGTATTTTTTTCAAATAAAACCTATCTTTAGACTTTACTTTGGTCCTGAAAAACAGGAGAAAGTATCACTAGAGCTGCAAAGATGGGTAGTTACATATTTGTCAACTTTAGACTCTGTTTTCTGCTCTAGTATTCAATGTTAGCCAAAAACAAAACAAAAAAAATTTCCTGCCTAAGGGATATACTTTGTCTTGCCTCATGAATTTTGGCACTTGAAGATGAATAAGACTTATTGCAGTATTTAACAATAATTTTAAAGTAAAGGCCGACTGAATTAAGGTACTCTCTGAAATGAGGATATAGTCTAACAGTAGTTTTGTCCTAGTGTAGTGCTGCTGCTAGTAAAAAGTGCTGTTTGTATATCTAACTGTTTCTTATTTCTTTTTATTTCAGAAGTTTTTCATGTCAGGTTGAAACAGATTGTTCTCTGTGCACAAGTTTGCATATTACTTAGACCTGTTCTCCAGATTAGTCTGGGATAGAAGAAAGGATCTAGCTAGTGGAAAACTCTTAACCTAGGTCAAAGTAGTCCTATGACAGGGATTCATAACCTCTGAAAGAGAAAAGAAAGTAATATTACAAGGTCAGTAGGGATTTATTCAGTACTGAGCTAACACCCTCTTTTGATCAGGTGGAAAAAGACATGGATAGCAACATGAGAACCAGGCAGCTGTTACGACACAGGTGCCCTTGATTGGAAGTTGTTGTATTCTGTCTCCTTTGTTTTAAATGCTTCTCCTGTGCATGACGACAACATCTGCAAAAAGAATTAATTAAGGCTAACTTCTATTAACTGTCAAAGAGCAGAATAAATACCATGGAGCTGAGTGACCTGGGAGCTGGGTGTGTATACAAAGAAGTATTTACAAGCTAGGCATAAGGAATAACTATACCTTTCAGGCTTTCTGATCTTCAGAAGGTGCCAAGTGAAAGTAATGATGTCTGGCAATGGGATTCCTTTGTTACGACTGAGCTACTTCAAGGTCAAGTTACTTTAAAAAAAAAAAATTCCTATTTTGAAGTGTCTCTTACAAACGGACTGAAAAATTTAATTGTAAGGATGCTATGGTACTTGTCTTTCCTGGTTTTTGCAAGTCAGAGTAATGCCAAACCCCTGTTTGTCACAACAGTTAAAAAATTTGGAAAAGTTAAAAGAGTACCAGAATGTCCTTTACAGTGAGTTGTCTCTAGAAGGCCTGTCTTACCAGAAAATTGTAGGGCTGTTAGGCGAAGATTGAAGGAAGAAAAGGAGGAACATTGCGAGAATTATCTTTGCATATAAGGTAAAGAATGACTGATAAAATAATCTGAAAATTCTTGGATGCAGCACAAAAAATTGGTTATATGTTTTGTCAGAGGAAATAAAAATTATTAAATCAGATTAACTTAGTCTTATATAGACAAGATAAAGTGCCTCCCACTGTACAGGAAGATCTGGTTCATGACCTCCTGAGGAACCTGGATATACAAAAGTCTATGGTACTTGATGAGAGGCATCCCAGAGTCTTGAGGGAATTGGCTGCTAAGTTGCTAAGCCACTCTCCATGATATTTGAAAAGTCGTGGGAGTCAGGTGAAGTCCCTGGGGACTGGAAGAAGGCAAATATTGTGCCCATCTTTAAAAAGGGTAGAAAGGAGGAGCTGGGACATTATGGACCTGTCAGCCTCACCTCTGTGCTGGGGAAGATAGTAGAACAGATCCTGATAGAAGCTATACTAAGGCACATGAAGGACAGGGAGGTGATCGAGGCAGCCAGCATGGCTGCACCAAGGGCAAGTCCTGTCTGACCAACCTCATGGCCTTCTATGATTGAGTGACTACATCAGTGGACAAGGGAAGAACTATGGACGTCAGTTATCTGGACTTCTGCAAGGCCTTTTATGCAGTCTCTCACAGCATCCTTCTTTCTAAACTGGAAGGATATGGATTTGATTGGTGGACTGTTCGGTGGATAAGGAACTGGCTGGATGGTTGCATCCAGAGGGTAGTCATCAATGGCTCAATGTCCAGATGGAGATCAGTGACAAATGGTGTCCCTCAGGGGTCCGTACTGGGAACGGTACTATTTAATGTCTTCATCAATGACATAGACAGTAGGATCAAGTGCACCCGCAGCAGATGACACCAAGCTGAGCGGTGCAGTTGACACACCAGAAGGATGGGATGTCATCCAGAGAGACCTGGACAAGCTAGAGAGGTGGGCCTGTGAGAACCTCATGAGGTTCAGCAAGGCCACGTGCAAGGTCCTGCACATGGGTTGGGGCAGTCCCCGATATCAATACAGGCTGAGGGATAAAGAGATTGAGAGCAGCCCTGTAGAGAAGGACTTGCGGGTACTGGTGAATGAAAAGCTGGACATGGGCTTGCAGCCCACAAGACCAACCATATCTTGGGCTGCACCAAAAGAATGCAGCCAGCAGGTCGAGGGAGGTGATTCTGCCCCTCCACTCCGCTCTGGTGAGACCCCGCCTGGAGCCCTTCATCCAGGTCTGGAGCCCTCAGCACAGGAAGGAAATGGAGCTGTTGGAGTGGGTCCAGAGGAGGCCACAAAAATGATCCGAGGGCTGGAGCACCTCTGCTACGAGGACAGGCTGAGAGAGTTGGGGTTGTCCAGCCTGGAGAAGAGAAGGCTGTCAGGAAACCTTATTGCAGCCTTTCAGTGCTTAAAGGGGGACTATAGGAAAATGGGGACAATCTCTTTAGCAAGCCCTGTTGTGACAGGACAAGGGTAATGGTTTTAAACTACAGGAGGGTAGATTTAGACTGGATATAAGGAAAAAATATTTTACGAGTGTGGTGAAACACTGGAACAGGTTGCTCAGAGAGGTGGTAGATGCCCCATCCCTGGAAACACTCAAGGTCGGTTTTGATGGGGCTCTGAGCAACCTGGTCTAGTTGAAGATGTCCCTACTCGCTGCAGGGGGCTTGGACTAGATGACCTCCAAAGGTCCCTTCCAATCTAAACTATTCTATGATTCTAAGATAAATTGGGAAAACCTGTGCCAGCTTTTTTGACAAAATTGGTGAGTAGGAGAGAAGAAACAGGGCTTTAAAAAAGTTACCCCCATACCACAATTACAGTTTCATTATTGAACAAGGAATGTTAGTCCCTCCAATTTTTTACAGGGTAATACACACCTGCGAACTTTGCAGTCCTGTTGACTCATTCTTATAATTAAAAAAGAAGATGCCATCCAAATAAATTGGAAGGATTTTTTTTAATTAGTGGAAATGCACTTTTAAACTAAATAGTGGTGTGACCAATACTTACCTTTTTTAAAGCCAAGCATTAGAGTCCAAACAAGCGAGGTAGTAATGTTTACATGGACAGTGAGATTCATTCATGCAGTCTATGAGTGGGCATGCATTTTAGAAGCCTAGGCTATTTTTTTATATCATAGTCGATACAGAGAGGGCAGCTCTTAATTGCTGTTCCTTTTCTTCAGTCCCGAAGAGGAATTAGACCTCTGAGGTTTCACAGTTTCTTTATACTGACGTAATTGTATGTTGCCACTGAAACGAGCTCATGCAGCTGCTGGGTAAGCTTGATAGGGAATTGATTTGTTTACAACCTAAGGTGATAAAGGAAAAAAGAAACCTTTCATCCAAATTAGTCCTCAAATCTAGCTCATTGTTTGGGTGCATGAATACCACTGCTGGCATACACAACCATATGGGAATGCACAGAGTTCAAGGAAAAGGGTCTGTGATTCACACACGTGTTGGCTTAAAGTGAGCTGAGCCCTCAGTTAGGCAATGTGAGCATTCTGCTAGGGAATATATATTCTGAAGTTAGGAGTTGGACTTGATGATCCTTGTGGGTCCCTTCCAACTCAGGACATTCTATGATTCTGTGGTATGAGTTTGTCTGGTTTTCTGCCTCAGCTTTTCATCTGCTGCATGTCTGGGAATAAAGACACCGCTCACTGGCAACGTATAGGAATTGACTTTCTCTATGAGCTGATTATTCCTAATTGCAGTCAGTCAGCTTACTTTCAAGTTCTTTTGCAACATCTGACTTAGGTCATTGTTGCTGCAGGAAAATTGTATTAGAAAGAGCAACAATCAAATTTAACATGAGAATTTCAATCATAATAGAAAACTAGTATATCACTGCTGCAGGGAACACAGAGAGCTATTTTTTATTGCAGATCTAAATAGGTATTTTCTCATGCTCTGAAGCACGGTTGGCAAACACTAATCTGGTTATGTCTGAGATACTTCCACACACTGGCATGCTCTTCCAATTATAGGAGAAATGTTGTTTCACCTTGCAATCACATGAGAGCTGTCTTCCCCAGTTCAAATACTGAAATCCCCTTATTGACTAAAGAACAGCTGTCTCACTAGTAATTTCTTTAAAACTAGATTTTTACAGTGAGATATTGAAAAATTCTAGGTAAATTAACTAGAGTATCTTACATTATTTTGTACCCAGGGGATGGTATTGCATTTGTATGGCAAACTTGTTTTCTATGTTTGTACATTGAAATTTGCAGCTTCTTTGGCTGTGAAGCCTTTGGTTGAATCCTGAAACAACTGTCTGTCATCCTTCCTCCATCTGCCTTTTTGCCCACGCTTCATAGGGAATGTCAGATTAACTGGCATAAGGTTAGTTACAAGGTTATCTTTCCTAAACAAGGATGCTGTGTTAGCACTCCTTCAGGGTCCTGTAATTTTCTTTGTTAAAGACTTATTTAAATAGCTAGACTGGAGGGCCAGAAAGCAGTTATGTTTTTTACTTTATTACTATCCTCTTCCTTGGTAAAGAAGCTATGTTCCCATTCTCTCATAATTCAGATTTTCATCTTATTTAAAAGTAAATAAATAAAATTTAAAATATCTATTGAATACTCTGACATGTTTAAAGAACTATATTTTGCTATTGTACTTGGTTGTTTACAATTTTAAAAATAAAAATATTTCTTTGTGTTTCTAGTTAGATTGAGTTGCATGTTTTTATATTTTTTCCTGAGTTCTTTTAATTATGCTACTGATTCTATTGAATTTTCTGTCCTCAGAAATTCTACTGAATTATTGCCTTCTACTCTCTTATAAAAAATGGGCACTGTATCTCCAGACCTCATGACACATTTGTCTGTTCAAATGCCTTAGAGTCTTTTCATGACTTATAACCTGAAGCCACGAATCCATAATAATTATAAAAACCCAACAAAATAACAAAAAAAATCACCCCCCCAAAAAAACGAACCCAAAAGAAAGTATTTAAATTCAAGACAGGTAATGTAATATGTGTGTTCTCTATAAAAAAATATTTTAAGCCTTAGAAACAGACCTGACCAGGATTTGTTCCTATAAATGTTTTTATGCTAATGACAAAACAGCTTAGCGTTTGTTGTTTCCCTTGCTGCTGTTACCTCCACTTGTGCCTTCTTCCTGCATAATCTCTTGCTCAGCTTAGTAAAGCAAATGCAATAAGATTTCACTTCCATTTTGGGCTTGTTGCAAGCCCTTTCTTTTCGAATGCCATCATTGAGGGATGGCAAATAATTTTATTTTGCAACAAATGCATAAGCTGTCACTATATTGTCACTTCCCTATTTTATTTTTTTTTTTTGGCATGGCCACAGTTTTGTAACTGTAGCTCAGTCTTGCAATGCAAATCTAGTCTTGGTGATATAAAACTTATGGCATTTCTTGATCCTGCTATAGATGTGTTTTATCTGTTTAGGTCACCATTAATTCTGCTTGTTGTCATAGATGCATGGCAGCTGGAATTGACGCCATGAGCTGTTTGTAACTAATCAGTATACAATTGAGCTAAGATTGGCCTCTGAGCATATTATTACATACTAGCGTGTACATGTGTGCATGTGTATACATACACATTCAAATAGAGGTCAGCTGATATTCTGTTGTTCTCTTTGCTTTTCTTTTCAGGTTTGTCAGGGTTTCTGACACTAAATGTTTCAAAATGCTATTAGTAAAAAGCTACATCATGTGGCTTTTTTTGTTTCTCCTGGTACGTTTTCTGTGATCACACAATGCCATTTATGTACATACATATAGAATAAGCTGATTTTTTCCCTCCACTCCTTCTCAGACATTTTATTTACATGCAATGAACTAATGGCTGGTTACTTTATGGGGTGAGAAATTAACTGGTTCTTTTTCCATGTATTCTTGTATTGCCTGTTTAAAATATGCAGAGGGGTGTAAAGGCCATATAAGAATATGTGAACACAGTGCTTGCTTTGTTTCAAAAGCTATTTAGAATATGTATAAAAAATAGCAGCCCTATACATCTTCCACTAGAGTAGTGAAGATCATCAGAAGACATTAATTTGTTCATTGTTCAATTTTGGTTGAATGTATTACATCCTAGTATTTGCTAAATTCCTCACTGGTTTGTATAAAGGAGAAAAATCACAGTAGAGTTCTTTCCAGAATTAATGGATGTCAGCACAACATTTTTGGTTATCCTTGTTAACAGTTTTGGAAAGCCAAAGACTAAATGCACAAGAATATTGTTTTTTCCAGTACAAGTTTAATGAACACTGGAAGGTAACAAGGAGGAAACTTTTCCATATAGCTGTGTATATTTTTTTTTTTACCATTTATCCAAGGCTTTCCAAACCACTAAACTCACACTTCACATCCCTGAAAAATTCAAGTGTCATTCATTTTATCATTGCCAGCTGTATCAATCCCTTCCCATGAGAACTAGCTTGGATCTCTGTAAATGCTGCAAATCAACACAGCTTTCAAATGTACAACTGGATTCAACAGATTGTAAAAAATCATGTATACGCATTTGTTTGGTTGTTGGGGTTTTTTTCTATTTTGTTCCTCTAACCTTCAACTGTTTCAGCAGTGCTTACACTTCAGACCCAGAGAAATGTCCTTGGGTTGGCAATATAAATCTATTTCAGCCTTCAGTGACAACTCACAAAACAAGCATGCAAAAAGGGAAAGGGTTGGGGGAAGAAGCAAAGAGGTAGAATAAAAATCACAGATATGGGGCAAAGCGAGAGACAGACGTTAGAAAACAATAATGCCTTCAATGTTCTATTACTATAATACACTGACTCTTCTTTCCTGCCTGAAACTACTTCCAATTCTTATTTTAAAATTCATCATTAAACACTTAGTAAGTCAAGACATGGTGTCTTTGAAGTATATTTTCTCACAAACGACTCTCAAGTTACATTCAAGAGAATTTCCATAAGTTAATTATCTTCTCACGAAATAAGTTTATTTTTAAGGTCTTGCAAAACAGTGCTGGAGATTGACAGGAAAATATGTAAGCACACAGAAACTAATGTAAGGAAAGATATCTTGATATTGAACCTTCGCTCTGCTGAACTAAGCTTGTAGGACAGTTATGAATTAATGTTTGTACACTTCTGTGTTCTGCAAGTGCCAAGTGTTATCAGAAGCCACACTCTATTTTTCATCCATGGGTGGAACTTTATTTTCATGCTACTCCTAAGTTGCAAGTTAGCAATGAGTATTTGGGGTGCATTTAAGCTTGATTTTATTCTTTGCTCATAATAAAACAAACAGTGCAGAAAACAATAGTGACAGAATTCTCTCAGTTAAGAAGCAATACTGAAGGCACTATGTTTCAGGATAGATTTATAAAGTAAAGTTGTTAGTTCAGTTTCATGTTGAGTATATTTGAATAAAACTGCTGAATTGTGTGCTTGTTGGATTTGCTTTAGTCTGTTAATTTAAGGACTTTAGTAGTACTGCATTAATACATTAAGCAGACAGAAAATAGAAGTGAGGTTAGGTGCATGGTATGGTGAGGCATCTCTCACTATTTTCATTTCCACAGAGACATCCTGTACAAAATATTATATATTTAATAATATTAGTAAAATAAAATTATTTGTGAAATAAAATTTAAACACAGTATTTTGGTGTATGCCTTGCTGGAAACTTGTAATTGTTTTACAGTTTCATTGAAACAGACTGTCTGTGAAGACTGCAACTAACTCTGTCCAGAGGAAAAAATTCTGCAAGAAAAAACAAGGCAGAATTAATGGCTGGCTGGAGCACAAGAGTATCACAGTGTCAGTTGATAAAATGCATCTGTGTTTAGGGAAACAACCAGTTGTCATCAGAAAAGCACTCTGATATTGTTCTTACTTCTGCTGCCACTTTTGGCTAGTATAACGGAGCAATCTGTATCTGTTTTACCTCGAGTTTGCTGGAGGTGTTGTCTAAAGGTTGCAGAATGATAAATGCTACTTAGATGTGAATTTTGTGTCTGTGTACAGGTTATGTGAAACTTCTGCTATCCTGCATCTTTATTAACTTGGCTGCATGGCATAGAAGCTTTGTCTAAAACAGTCATGCATTTTAATCAGAGCATCTTCCAGTTCACAGTTCAGGAAAGTCAGCTTTTGATACAGGGCAAATATAATGGTGGATTCTCTGCTATTTTTGATATTGCCAATAAAAGTTGATTCTTCACTCATAAAATACTATACCTTTAAAAGGCAAGGGTACAAGGCTGTAATCTGGAGAGGAAGATGGGGGTGGGGGTGGAGGGAAATTATCTTTATGGTCTTGTGCCATACTCCAACCACATGAGTAATCTTTATTTGGCTGAAAATGGTTTGCTTTCTCATTCAGTTAAACCAGTGGCAACATTCATGCATGTAGTTACAGACCCATATCTTACTGGGTACAAGTTTATGTTAGAAATTTAACAGCTAAAGTCACCCATACAACTAAAATATCTGGGGTTTGACTTTGGACTTTTTTTGTGAGCCTGATCAGTATGTGGAAGAACTCTTTCATAATATGTGTAACTTAATTGATTTTCCCCTCATTACAGAAATAGTTATACAAACTGTAGCTTTATTAAACAAGCAAATATTTAAAAATATATTGATGTATCTTACTAACCTTTTTTGTCTTGGAGAGAAAGTTATTTAGTCTTAATTGTTAACACAGCCAACTTGCAGGACAATGAATTAAAGATAACTTCTACCAAGTAGCTTTGCACAAATACTATTATACCTTGAAGCTTTGGAGTTTTCTGTATCCACTTCAGTGCCTGTCATTGTTGGCCTCTTTTGCTTTCATAACAATAAAAGCTGCTTACATAAAGTAAATTATGTATTTTATAACTACAGAGTGATGTCAATCCAAATCATCATGTCTGTTTAACAGATAATGCTACCCTTTTCTTGTCTGTTGCAGCTTAACAACAACAGCAGTGACCCTTGGAAAACAAAAACCTTTTCTTGAGGGCATACAATAAATTCAGAATTGCAGTCCAGTGTGGCAGACTGGTTACAAGCAATAACCTCAAATCCAGAACAAAAAGCCATATGTTTAGACAAAGTGAATCCCTGGAGGAAATGCAGGTCTAAACTGACCTTGCTGATTATGCTAAAGTGATAATAAATAGCTCTGTCTAATCCATTCACATGAGTGTGGGAAAGATGGTGTTAGTAAACTTCAACACAGGGGTAGTGGGAGAAACTATAGTAAGAAATAAAAGTAGTTTTTATACATCATTCTATAATTAAATATCAAGATGATCAATCATAATAATTGGCCTTCTGAAATGCCTGTTGCTTGAGTACTTTGTTATTACCATAGCTTATCCCCAGCTTTTCACTAGTATTAAATACATAGTTACTTTTCTAGTTGATCTTTTATGTTTGCTAGTAACATTGAGCATAGCATACTGGTACGTTGATACCTGAGTGTTTGCCTGCCCTACAAATAACTCCAGACATTCAAGGATAGGTTGGCTTAGACACTGAGTTTTTTTTAAATGGTACTGATAAGTATTGCACATATGTGAAAGTCTAGATTGATTGCTATAGTCCTGAAGTCAGACATCATTTAGGCCTAGATTGAGAATATCATGGTTTTCATTCAAACAGTAGGGAACAGCTGCTGGGACTTGTGACCAGATCTGGCTGACCTATTTAGAGCAGGCAATTGGTTCACAAAATAGAGCTTTCTTTGCTGCTTGTGATCTGTTCATGAACACATTTCTACTACAAAAATGCTTGTTATTTTGGATTTGAGGGGGGTTTTGTATTGGATAAAATCCACCTTATAAATAGGTTGAAAACTATTCATTACAATAACTGACATGTTTTTTTAAACTTCAGTCTTATTAAAATCGCCTTAAAGTGGATATAAGAATAATTTGGTGTGTTTGTATTCTGTTTCAATGACCTATAGAATCCACTTTTCAATGCAAATTTTTCAAATAAAAATTTATTTCTGAGTGAATACTCTGCAAGGTCCACTCTATGTTTTTGGTTTTTTTCCTGAAGACTGCAGTAAAGGTATCTACAGATTGGGACTTGAATGAAAAAAATATGGTTCTGGTTGTAACAATGTTCCATTAGTCACTGGAATGACTGAATTTGAATAGTATTAGTATTGCAACTGTGATTTTTTTTACAAGTTTTTAATATTGAGTGTAATAGTAATAAATAAATCTCCCTGGTTTTGTAATTCAGTAGCAAAAATGCATTGGTATTTGGTCATGCATGGCACTAGTGTCTTCAATGGGAGGAAAATAGGATGAAATTATGGCATGTGTCTGACAATTTTTTTCATTTTAAGAGAACAGTAGAGATTTGGATACAGCAGAAGTTGCAAATGTTTTTTCTGAAACCCCTTTGAAAAACAGATTTCTTACAGTATGACTGTTATTCTGTGCTCTCCACAATGTTTTGGGGAAATTTTATGTGAAATTTCTTCAAAATCATAATGAAAGCATGTCTTGCAAATAAACTGCATCTGTAAACAAGTTGTGCTGTAACACAATAAAAACAGACAACAAGGATTTTTACTAGTTGTTCAGAATCCTAAGAAATTTTTCAAGCATTGTGCATCAGCGATAACAACCCAAAACTAGATTTTTAACTGCACATTATTAGGCATAAATTTAGTTAATACTAAGAGCTACCATCCCTACGCATCTGTCTGTAGTAGCTCTTAATGTCTATATTTGATATTTCCTTTGCTTGTATGTGCATACCTTATTTGCAAGAAGAGATTTACTACAGACACAGCTATAAAGAGTCACCTCTTCCTGAGTGGCTTTTTTACTCTCCAAATGGAAGGTAAGAGATAGCTGATGAGTGACAATACTTTTAAGATGCAAATTCTTCCTGCCCACACCCTCCTTCATGTTTTAGCCTCTTTTCCAAAGAACCTTAATGTAGAGTAATTTGGAATGGTTTGATAGAGTGGAACTATCTGAATCCCTATGAGGGACACTTTATGATAAATTAATTTCATTCCAACAGTTGTGTTGTATATTAGAACCAGAAAAAAATCAGTTTGACAAAGTTCTGATTTTTTTTTTAAGAAGCACTAATTCTATTTCATGCAAAAGAAATCTTAATTTCTTATTTGAAGTCCACCAATGAACTTCTTATCTGTGATTGGTAAGGTAAATTGACACACAGAGAATAAAGCTGACTACATAGTTTCAAGAACAATGTTAAGGGCCTTAATAAAGCTTTTCCAAAATACAGTGCACAGTTATTTAATCATACATTCCATTCTTCCTCTGTACATTCAATACAGTGCATAAATAGAAAGCATCACAGTTCTACTCTAACATACAGTTAAGTCGGTATGTCTATGAAAAACGTCAGATTTTAAAAATAAATATTATAACTTATTTCTAAGGCAATAATCTGTGCAGAAATAGATTTTTAATATGGCAATTTAATGTCATTCCTAAAATCTATATTCCATTGCAATTGCTTATTGTTTTGTGGATTAATTTTGGGTCTTTTGATAATTGATGCTGAATTATACTGCATTAGTGAAAGACATGTCCATTTCTGTATTGTTAATCTACCTCCTGCTTGTTACAAATTTATGCTATTGAACTGCAGAGATTGCTTCCCTTTTGTTGTATATACTAGGTATAGAGAACGAGTTATCATCAAGAGAAGAAACTGCCTTCTCGTATTTTGCGCTCTGTCAGGTGGGAGTTGTAGGGATAATGAATTTGCCATAATTCAAAGATTTCAAGCAGGAGGGAGGGTTTTGTGGAATAGACCAAAAGAAAGAGGGAATTTGAAATCTGAGATGGAAGGAAGGTGAAAGATTAATTTACTACAACTATCCTTAGCATAAATACTGCAATTTCCCTGACACATTCTACTGAAATATGCCAGCTGGATTACATGCAGGGAAAACAGCAAAAACCTGGAGGCTGATTCCTAAGGGATAGTTACAAAACATTAATTAAGTTACAAAGTGTCTAACAACTGCAAAATGCAATCGGAACAAAGAGCATATATTTTATTACTATATTGCTTAGTAGCTTTTGTTAATATATATGTGTTTTTATTCAATGGCTAAGGAAAATGGGGAAATATGAAAAACACAGGAATACAGATATACATATCCAACACCAAATCACAAGAAGCAGGATCAGTCTTGAGCGGGTAGGATTACATTTCTGTAATTAATGAAGAATTTATTCAGTACGGCTGAGTAAACTATTTTATTGGTCATGTAGTTGTCATTAAAAATACTCAGCAATACTTGTATAGATTGCCTAAGCATAGCCACCAGCTAATTTCCGTTTTAGTTATTTTGTTTTGGTTTTCTTGTTTAGATTTTTCTACTTCATGATGTTGACTGTAAATGTCAGCAATATGATACAACTGTTCCAATGATGCTTACTTTGATTTAAAAGTTCTCTTTATAGCTCATGTATTTGTGATGTTTCTTCAACTGTGACATGAACTCTTAACACTGAAACTTCATTACAGCCTTACCAAGGATCTGAGGACCTAAAGATTTCATAAACTACAAAGGAATGGAAAGTCATCTTGGTTTTCTAGTAATCTGTATAAATGTTAAAGGAGGAAGAATTGTTCTTTTTGTTCAGCCTGGCTACTCTACAGCAGCCACATTTCCCATTGTATCTTTGGCTGAATTTTGCTAGCATACTTTGTAATGAAAGAAATATAATACAAAACTATTTTTGTTGATCTGGTCAGTGAGCTTATGCTGAAAGAGAGTATTATATTTGGGTTTCAGTGCTTCTATCTATTCTAGTGTTTTCTCATGTTTTCTGCATACAAAACCCACCACTTTACATAAGGAATAATACAGCTAGAATCACTAACTCATTTGAAGGCATCACTGGCAGAATGGCACAATCCATCAAGCTTCATAAATCCCTAAATCAATTTATTCCTCAGATTAGCACATTTTTTTCATGTATTATGCATGGATTCTTTTAATTGTGTGTGGTAATATTTGAAGTCCCAGCCATAACCACGATTTTGTTAATAAACAGCATACTAACAAAAGTTGTTCTTGCCCATACATAGTTTCCAGGTTATATTTCAGCAATCTGAACAGTGTGAGACTTAAGAGGTCAACAACAAGACAGATCACAGGCCTGAACACGTTCCAGTATGACAGGGACTCAAGTTGTTCACCACATGGTAACTGACCCTAGTTAAGTGAGGTGAAACTGTATTTGACCATGTAAAATGGCGGTGATATTCTTGTCACTCCCAGCACCTCACCATGCAAGGATGGGCAATACCAAATGAGAGTTCAGGAATGGCACAGTACCAAAATTTGTTAAGCATTTAAACAATACCTATCCAAGTAGTCTACCATGCTACATGCCTACAGAAGCATGCACCTTTCTCTCTAGTATTTTCTAAATTGAGGTTTGGAATTTGCATGGGTTTTTTTTCAGTAAATCTTAATACAATAACATGTTAGTTTGCTTTTTTCTCTAACTTAGTGTATCATCAGCATTTTCTTTTTCATGTGTAATTATTCTGGCACAAAGTGAACTATGGTTAAGCTAACTTACACAGCTATGAACTTCTTGAATTGTGTACTACACTGTAAAGAATACTAAAAGATTCCAATTCTTTCATCAAAGCTATGAGTAATTCAAACTGATGTAAAAAGCATTTCAGAATAACACCTACTCTGGGGAGCACCTCTTTTTCATGGTGTTGGAAAAAGGTATAGAATCATCACTCGGAAAATAACTCATGTTAAGAGTTTACATCTGTAAAAACTTGCAATAAAAAATAAGAAGGGGTGGAAATCAAAGCAAAAAAATACCAGGGGGTAAAATGTTGATGTTTTGTTTGACTACCATCCACCACCCACACCAGCAAAAATTAGTATGCAAAAGAAGTACCCAGTTGGTTTTTATGCAGCCTTTGCCAAGGAAAACTAACAACTGGAAGTAGCCCACAGACTTCTAGGGGTCTGCAGACACCAAGCTTCAGATTATTATTATATCTATAGACAGTCTAAAAAAATTATTTGGGAAAGAGCTGCTTAGATGGCTGTTTTTCTGCCTCTTTCTGAGCATAGGATGACAACTAAAGTGACGCCCTCCGAATAAAACTCTCAGGTATCTGTTTCTGTTTGCACTTGTTTCTGGTGGCCATGAGAAATTCTGTAGTATCTGATTTTTTTCCTCTTCAGCCCTTTTCAGTTTCCTACAACTTCAGGTTTTGTTTTGGCTGTTATTTGAGTGTCTGATAGCAACAGTGTTTATTCATAATCCTTTCATACTGTTATGTTACCCTTCATTTATTAAGACTGCTAGGTAACCTGAAAATGTATCTAAACTCCACATTTTGTTCAATTCTGAATGTTAGTCTTGGTTATACTGCTTAGAAAAAGCTTTCATTTATTTAGTGTCAGTTTCTTACAGGCTGATTTTTAAATAGCTATAAATGTTTCAAAGATCTATTATTTACAAGGTGCTTCTGGCTCTGCTAGCCATTACTTCATTTAGTGCCATGCTGTTTCACTCTCCCTTTTTCTTTTTCTTCATTTTATTTTTTTTTTAAGTCTTTCTCAAATAAACTTACATTCTTGTTCCTATCTTTCTGGCCCCTCATTTTTCTCAAATGATTGGTATTGTTATTTATTGAAAAATTTTCTCTGTAGTGCCTATTTAGAAAGCTTGGGAGTTTATTATTATTGCTTTCAAATACATTACAGAAGTGGTCTTTATTTCATTTTGCTATGATGTCGTCATGCTGAATTGCGTGTTTTGTTTCAAATAACAGCAAGTACTAGGCTTTATGCCTAGCAAAGTATCACTAATGGAAATAAATCATATGGTCTGGAAAGGACTGACAATGTCATCTGAATGTAACGAACAAAAATGCCCAGACAAAGCTGATCAAGGTCAAGCAAAGACTAGACGATACTTGTTTCTAAAAGTAAACACTGAAACTCTAGGGGTTCCTAAGTCAATGTTGATTTTTACTTTAGCAACAAGTTTCCTCTGTTTAATGCTTTTATTTCAAAACTCAGAGAAAAAAATGTTCCCTGATTTTCATACTTTTTTGTTTGCTTCAGTTAAGCATTCATTGCTTTATTCACAATATTAACTGAAACGTTCTTAAATAGCTTACAGTGTTTATGAGTACAAAACATTAAAAAGTAGAGGCCATATTGGTCCTTTAGCTGCTCTATGTCCATTCTGGTTGAGTAAAACAACAAATAAACTTTGCTTCTCTGCATATTCTAGGTCTTTATATTGTCATATGAATCCCTAAGACATAGAGAATTGAATTGCTTTTTGCTGGGCTGTTGTTTATAGATTTGTGGTGTACTGGTGAAAGGGGTAGAAGCTAACAAGGAGGAAAAGCCATCCACAGGCTAGCTGATGGCATTCAAAACATTGGGTCATAAATAGTAAAACCTAAAACAGTAAAAGTGGAAGTTGTGTTCTCTTAAGTCAGCATTGCTGTGACATGTAAAAGGGTCCCGATCAAGCAAAATATGGGTCTCCAGGTGCTTTGCAGTACACTTTGATCCCTTTACTTGGAGTACGGAGCTTATTACTCAGTTCACAGAAAGGCACCTCAGCTTAATGAAGCCTTATGGAACCTGTCAATTTAACGTAGAATCTGTCTATAAAGTTTGTCCTGGTTTCAGCTGGGACAGAGTTAATTTTCTTCCTAGTAGCTGGTATAGTGCTGTGTTTTGGATTCAGTATGAGGATAATGTTGATAACACACTGGTATTGTAGTGGTTGCTAAGTAGTGCTTACACTAGCCAAGGACTTTTCAGCTTCTCATGCCCTGCCAGAGAGGTGCTGGGAGGGGGCACAGCCAGGACAACTGACCCAAACTGGCCAAAGGGATATCCATACCATGTGACGTCATGCCCAGTATATAACCCAGGGCAGTTGGCCAGGGCAGGTGGCAACCATGGCGCATGAACTGGCTGGGCACTAGTTGGAGGGTGGTGAGCAATTGCATTGTGAATCACTTACCTTCTATATTCTTTTACCATTATTATTTTTTTCCCCTTCCTTTTCTGTCCTATTAAACTGTCTTTATCTCAACCCATAAATTTTTTTTTTTTTTTTTTTTTTTTTCAATTCTCTCCCCTGTACAACTGCAGGAGTAGGGGGGCAGTGAGCAAACAGCTGTGTGGTGTTTAGCTGCTTGCCAGCTTAAACCACAACAAGTAGAATATGACCGAAACCTGGTTTTTATGACTTCAGTACTTGCCCTATATATCAGCATGACTATATCTATAACTAGTGAAAAATACTGTAAATATTTACATTTGGGTTTTGCTTATTGAAGACTAAAGACTTAAAATACATTAACTTTGGTATGTCATATACTTCTAAAGCTATTTATGACTGAAATATATGATAATGGTAAAAAGATACTCTCCTGCTGAGTCGTCATGTGCTTACTTGGTAAAAATCAAAATAAAAAGTGTAGGAAAACATGGGATTATTAGGAAGTATAATCTGAAGTAGATTTTCAGCATTAAAAATCACTGAACAGTATTTGTAGCATTGAAGAATGTATTTTTAAACACTTGGATGTTGTTGCTTCACCTTTTCATGGGTTAGAAAATTCATTTCAGTGTTAGTTTTAAATTTCAAATAGTCAGATTTTAAAAATTGAAAGTCTGGGTGTACTTATTAAATCAGGTGGTCCAGCATGAAAGCTAGGGTAACTTGTAAAATCTTATGTACCATCATATTGCATTTATAACACTACTAAACATGGTTGT
Organism: Phalacrocorax carbo; assembly: GCF_963921805.1. Classification (NCBI taxonomy): domain Eukaryota; kingdom Metazoa; phylum Chordata; class Aves; order Suliformes; family Phalacrocoracidae; genus Phalacrocorax; species Phalacrocorax carbo. The sequence continues at coordinate 66,112,878 of NC_087548.1, read as the reverse complement.
TCGTTTTCATGATTACTTCATTTTCAATGTGGATACTAAGCCATACAGATGTAATATTCATATTGATACAATAAAGAACATATAATTGACCAATTATTTACTTTTTTACTTTTAGTTAGTCTAAAGTGAGATGTAAAGGAGTTACAGATTAAAAAAGCAAAATGCATTGCCAAATGACACCACTGCTGTGACTAAATCATGCAGGATACTTGACTCAGCTTTAAAGAGGTTCTTTAGTAGGTTACTCCTGCAAAAGCAATGCTGTTGTTGGATGGCGTAAGTATTTAAAGCATGGCTTGGCTCACTGTGACTGCTTCTAGCCAAAATTATCTTCAATGTGAATAATTTACTGTAATGATTCTATCAGAGTTTTGGCAGGCTAATTTGCACTGTTGAGAAAGACATTTAGTTTAATACTTGTTCAGGTACCTTGAGGGCCTCTACTTCAATTCCCTCTTCAGTTCCTTCTTTTTGCAACTCACTTTCATGTTAAGGTGATTTAAAATGAAAACAAAAAACATTTAAAGCTCTTGTTACTAATTTAATCTTGACTGACAAAACAAAAAATTCCTCCTCAGAGGAGGATTCTTCTTAGCCTGTCCTAAAGAAGTAAGGTTTATGCAACTGTAGTCTTTCATCTTCTTGATAACTAAATAAACATTTCTTACTGAAGGTAATTTATTAAGTTTTTCCTATCTTATGGAAGTCATCAGGTGGATTCAAGAGAAACTCATATTACTTCCCTCCAGTTAGAGTCTATTGTCATCACCTGAAAGACGCAGCAGCCACGTGCACTGGTTGGCCAGCAAACTCATTAATTCAAGCCGGTTACAGGACACACTGCCACTTACCCATCCAAAGAGAAGACAAAATGGCAAGTAAAGAGTTGGTCTGAGAAAAGGGAGGAGCAACTGTTTGGTTGGGAAAATTTGGGAAACACAGTTCTGTATGCGGACAGACTGCTTCTATGATTGTAGAGTGTCGTGGTTCAGCCTCAGCTGGCAACTGAACACCACGCAGCCGCTTGCTCACCCCCCCCCCCACCCCTGCGGGATGGGGAAGAGAATCAGAAGAGCAAAAGAACTTGTGGGTTGAGATAAGAACAGTTTAATAATTACAATAAAATAATAATTATAATAGTGATTATGATAATAATGACAATAATGATAATATAATAAAAATGGAAAAGGAAAAAAAACCAGAAACACAAACGGTACGACTGCTCACCACCCGCCGACTGACGCTGCCCGTCAACCGAGCCATGATTGCTGCCTCCCTCCCCTGGCCAGCCCCTCCCAGTTCACATACTGGGCATGACGTCACATGATATGGAATATCCCTTTGGTCAGTTTGAGTCAGCTCTTTTAGCTGTGCCCCCTCCCCTCCCGGCTTCTTGTGCACCCGGCAGAGCATGGGAAGCTGGAAAAGTCTTTGACCAGTACAAGCACTGCCCGGCAACAACCAAAACATCTGTGTGTTATCAACATTGTTTTCATGCTAAGTCCAAAGCACAGCACTGTGCCAGCTGCAGTGAAGAAAATTAACTCTATCCCAGCTAAAGCCATGACATGGAGTAATTTGGGTTTTAGCTGTGATAATTATTATCCATGTCAAGTGTTCAGCTTTCTGTTCTTGGTAAGTTTTCAAAGTCGTCTTCAGTAAGAGAGTGGGTAGGCTTGGGTGCAACATGAGATGAGGCAAGGTGTAGCCCCCAGCCTGGAAGTATAAGCTGAAATCAAACACGACTTGAGTATAAAAAAGGAAATGATAGGGTAGAAAGATTAACAGTAATAGATAATACGTACATACGACAAGCAGTTGTTCTACCATGCCTTAACAAGCCAGCTTCTACAAGGTTGTCAAGTGTATTTAATCAGGAATATACTCTTTTATAACTGCAACTGTAAGGGGAAAACAAACAAATGAGGATAGCATTAATTATAAATATATATATATATAAAATTAATAACCTAGATGCTGGGGGGAAGGTTAAATAATTTTAAAATTTAAATTTCATCTCTCTTACTCTTTCACTAATATTAATGTTTTCTTGGAAGTATGTTAGTAGAAGAGAGTTTTCAGAAGGAATTTGTAGTTCAAGAATAATATAGGTAACACTAATTATATAATGAATTTTCAATTAAAAATTATCTTCATGAGTTTATGGATGTTCTTAGGTGAAAACAAATCATTACAAGAATTCTTCATCTTGTAGGAAAGTGACAGCTGAGAAAACAAACAGAATTCTTATTTCATGTTGTGGGACTACAGCAGAAAAAATATGTCTTTTGAAATAAATTGTTTGGAGAGTTCACATATCCATTTTGCATGCTGTTATTGTTAATGTTCTGCTGGATGAACAAAACATTGAGTTTTTTATATATGCAACCCATCGGACAAAAAAAATCAGTGCATTTGATATTTAAAAGAAAATTTAAGAAATCTATTACCACAAACCATGGCCCAGCTAATCAAAATGTTGGTTTTGCACAGAAATACATGAGTATATAATTATAGATATAAATAATTGCTATGTATATATAAATAAGCATTTAATAGCTCAAGGGCTAGAAGCTTCAGTGTGATTTAGCAGCCTATATTTCACTGACTTTCAAAATTATGCAGAAGGACATTTCCTTGGTTTGGTTTAAAAAGTAGAAGTCTCAAATCTGTGTGCAGTGGTTACTACTGTTGGGTGATGCACATTGATAAAAAGCATATTAGTCTGAGAAATCTAATTTGGTTTCCTTTATCTATAGACTTATTAGAGAGTAAAAGATACATGAACTTCCTGACACTTTTGCTGATTATTGTGGTAAGAGAGCCCAGATGAGTCATGTAACATGCATTAGGACCTCAGATACAAAATCCTGAATATCTTCCTTCCACCTCTTTACCAAGCCCTCACGTTGTACAGCTTTCATATTCAGGATCAGATATGCAGATAGGTATTCAGATTGAAAGTGTCACCACTATTGCTGTGGGTAGAAGATGACCTTAATAAACCAATAGCCTGAGATACTTTTCATCTCAGAAAGCGGCATGACACCACTGAAGTAGGAAAGAGTCTGGGAATGAGGCATGTTTGTACTGTTAACTCATGTTTTAATGTGCAGCAGCTTGTAACCCTACAGTCTAATACTTACGTTTGCAAATTTCAGCCAAGGTGAAAGACCAATAAGCCAAAGTTCTCCATGATGACTCTTAGACTAGATTTCAAGCAACTTAACAGCTCAATAAAATGAACAATCCCTTGTCACCCCATGCTATTTCTGTTTTTTCGCAACATTACCATAGTCATCTCATTTGCAGATTCTTGACTGAATTATTTTTCAAACACAAACAAAAACAACTGAGTAATTTAGCTCAGTGAAGACCAAAATTTAAACTTTTCTAGTGATGATGCATCTTGAGCCAATACCTTTAGAAATCTCTTCCTGGGTTTCACAATTCTTATACTGCCTATTCTTCCTGGGTACCAACTCTATTTAAGCTCACCAGCTGGGAACTGGCATTATCCTGATTTCTACTGTTTTTGCATGCTTGCATTTGCATGACACCAGCTGATCTATTTTCCTCAATGGCTTGTGCTTTCTTCTACAGCTTTGAAGTATTTTAAGCAGATTAAGGTAGTGTTTGTGGAAAACATAAAGTTTAAACACTGGCTTTTCCCTTTCTTTTTTAGTGATAATTGTCAGTCTATAGATTTACTTGTGATTAACTTGTGATTACATTCTAATTTTTTTGCAACCACTCAGAATTTTTTCCATGTTTTCTCAAATACGTATTCATTGTTGAGCGCTTTGTGATACATTCAAAGGGAGACATTATGTAGTCTTATGCACAAACACTGGTGGACTTGGGCTTGTTCAGGTTGGATGTAATTTATGTTAGATCTCACCTGACAGTTTAGCAACTTTACTGTTGTTATTACAGCTGTAAAGATTCCTCTGTTCTCACAAAAGATCAGCGACAACTATTTTGTGTGTATGTCTAGAAATTTTTTCCATCTTCAGATATATCCTCTGATGTTTCACCCACAATGTAATGCAGGCTAAGAGGTGGATTTTAGTTATCTGAATGGGTTTATAATTGTTTTTCTGTACAACAGACTCTTGTCCATGCAATTGATTTGTGAGGAAAAAGTCAAAAGATAGGTTAAGAACGTGTTAAGTGAAATTTGTTTAAAGGATTCATTCATGTGTTATACCACTTTATCAATAGAGTCCTGACTCTGTGGAGCTCAAAAGATCTGTTTTATCAAAAGCTGCTCTTCCAAATCTATAAAAATAATTTTGAGAATTGCTTAATTTGAAACATTTTAAACAAAAATAGTCCTTCCATTTTATAAATTACATAATTATTTGAGAGTGCAAAAATACAACTACTAGCTGCAGAAAATAAAATTCCAGTAAAATCTTTGTTCTCATTTCCCAGATATAGTGAAAAAATCACAAAACCAAAGGTTTTCCTAAATCATGCTCTTTTCTTCAATATTGTCTCTTGAATCACAAGAGAACCTCTTTCATAGCAACACAGTAGGTAAATTTAGACTAGAACAATGGTATGACTATTAAAATTTAACATAAAGCATAGAATGTTCTCCTTAAAGCTTCAGTTTCAAGAATTAAGAATTTAATCCTTGATTCAGCTTTGGGCATGTATGGGAAGAGAGGATTACCCAAGTATTACTAATGACAAAGAGTAGTATATCTGAACCAAGAAAAATGTGCTGCATTGTTTGGTTTTAATACATTTCACAGTATCTCATGAAATTTGTGTTATTCCCCCAACCACATTCAGACAGAAAACCATACGAAAACAAAGTAAATGGAACTGCTTCAAGTAAAGGTTTGCTCTAGTCCTTCGCTAATGTGGGAATTATAGAGATATTACAGTATAAATCTGAATGTACCCTGTGGATCTTTTTGACTTTTCAGCTGAAAATAATTTCTAAAGGAACTCCTGATAGCTTATGAATTTCAGAAAAAATTAAATTTTTCTTTTTTTTGGTTAGTAATAGCACCGTACTGCTTTAAGCATGAAAGACCCCTGTATAAATTTAAATTATGTGTCTTTTCACTCATATGGTACAAAGAATAGCTGGGGTTTTTATTTAAACATAATTTACCTTAATTGAAATAAAAAAGAAAGTATCTATTATAATAAAAGTATTATTCATTTAATCTGACAAAGAACATATTACTCTAGCTTGCTAACACTGAATTTAGATTAATGCTGCTCATAAAACAATGACAAGAATGAAAAGAAAACCCTTTTTTAAAAATAAATTGGGATCATTCTGATGATTTTTGCAAGCTTTGTGCAATTAGCCTCAGAGAAATATTGACCTAGGAGCTGAAGAGGCTAGATTATTTTTCTTTACTGAAGCATATATTATATCTTAAAATTTGGGGTGGTGTGTGTTGGGGGGGGAGGTGTTTTTAGAATAATTGTGGATATCAAGTACATTCTGCTTAACAGAGTCCTTAGCAGAGAACTTCTAGGACTGTTGTTTAAGTACAGTTTGGTAACTTTAAAGAAGGATTTGTTACCCTGTGTTTCAGAGCACTACTGCCTTAGGAATATATGAACGTGAAAGGAATTCTAGTATGAGGGCAAGGGAGTGAATATTGTTGATAAGCAATTGAACCTCCTATTAAACTGGAGAGATAACAGAAACTAGTGCAGACCTGAAGTTGCTATAGTCATCAGTACCCACAGAGCTATGGGTACTTACTGCCATAGTCTGAAGGGGATTGTTACCCCAAATTTATTTAAAATCTATCAGTGGATGAATTTTACAGAATTCTAGAAATAGCCAAAGAATTCAGATTTGTGATGTACCAAAGAATTTGAAGATCTGAAGCAGTGGTGTGCTTTTTAAAATCTGCCCACTTAGGGCACTTATTCAAAAGTTTCCTAAAGTAAGGCAAAAGTCATTCAGCAGAAACAGCATATAATTAAAGACTAGCATGACACACACACATGAGCTGTCAGGGACACTCAGAATTGATCTTTGTCCTTACTTTAGTATCTGGCATTCTGTTTGTCAACAAAAATTATAATGGTATTTTACAACTACATATTTTCCAGGATGACTAACTTAAAATTGAAACATTACATGTTATATTCAAGGTCATAGTAAGACTCAAAACAGTTTTTCTGTTGTAATAACATTGTTAACGGAACTTTTTTTTTTTTTTAAGTGTTAACGTCTAATAACATGATAAAGCTGGAATGAAAATAACAAATATAAGGTTTATGTACAAGAGGTGATACTTGGCAGAGTATATGTCTGACTTGGTGTGAAATTAGGCAAAGGCTTAAGATAGACTTTGTATCTTTTGCCTACTCTACTGGGTCTTTTCTTTCCCAAAGTATTCTCCTTTTTTGAATTTTTGCTATGTTTCCTAGTGCAGTAGATTTTATATAAGTTTACATATATTCTTATACTTTCTATATTATCAATACGAAGGATCAGAATCTGACAAGCAGGTATGTTTAAATGTGAGACAGAAGGCAAGAATTAAAATGACTTTATAGCGCTTCTGTGTCTTCATCTTACATCCGCTGCCTTCCAAGGGGCCATGGTAGTCCTCACTGCTCTGTCATTTTAGCTATAACCGTATGTCATTCTTTCATCCAGGTCTGCCTCAGAGGTTAAAAGATAAGTAAAAAAGAGAAAAAAACAACCCAAAGGTGAACACATACACTTTGAAAATTTTAACTAGTTCTAATTTTAAACTTACTATAATTGGTATGCTCAATAGAGCCAAAGAGCTTGAAAGTTGTTCAAAATAATGCAGCAGATCAGAAATTACACCCTGTAAATTTCACCCATTGCTACATTAGCATAAAATTGGGCAGAGATGACAAGTTCGGAGAAGCAGAATGGGCTGCTTTTCCTAATCTGAAGATTTATTTACAGGTTGTTTAGGTCATGATGCCTGTTTTTCCAAAAGGTCTTTTCAGACCAGACTTCTTGTGGTTTAACCCCAGCCAGCAGCTGAGTCCCGCCCAGCCACTCAGTCACTCCCCCCAGAAGGATGGAGGAGACAATATGAAGGGTAAAAGCGAGAAAACACATGTGTTGAGATAAAGACTATTTGATAGGGAAAGTGAAAGCTGTGCATATAAGCAAAGCAAAGTAATGCATTCTTTCACTGCTTCCCACTGGCAGGCAGGTGTTTAGCCATGTCCAGGAAAGCAGGGCTGTATCATGTGTAATGGTTACTTGGGAAGACAAATGCCATCACTCCAAACATACCCCCTTCCTCCTCCTTCCCTCAGCTCATACTGTTGAGCATGGTGTTACATGATATGGGATTTTTCTCTAGTGAGCTGGGATCATGTCCCAGCTGTGTCCCCTTCCGACTTCTTGTGCAGCCCCAGCCTACTCGCTGGTGGGGCAGCATAAGAAGCAGAAAAGGTCTTGATGCTGTGTAAGCACTGCTCAGCAATAACTAAAACATCCTTGTTTTGTCAATGTTATTTTCAGCAGAAATCTAGAACGTAAAATCATACAAGCTGTTATGAATCGATTTAACTCTATCCCAGACAAAACCAGTATAAGACTTCAAGTGTTAAATAAAATCACTTGAGGATGTTCTTTAAGATGCCTGTGCTGGAAATATATTTACTGGAAGTCTATAGGAGTCCAGTATATTATTTGATCCCTATAGTTAGGGGTTATTAGTGAAGGTCATCCTGGCCTAGCTGAATTATTGGTGGAAAATTTTGCCATTGGCTTCTACGATGCCAGATTTATAGTTTTGGAATTTGACTGACAAAATAATTGAAATTATTTCAGTTTAGAGAACTTTCAGCAGATCTTTTTGAACGTTAATTCATTTTTTAATATGAATGTATATTTTCAGAGTGTATATGTGTATAAAGAGCACACTTACTATTCTTGCATATGGAAAAGTGTTTGTGTTTCTTGGAGGACAAGAGTGAATGCAACTAATTATACATATATGAGACTATTTGTAATAGTTGTTCAGCCTCTACTATGGTTAACTGGAAGCAATCTTTATGAATATACTGTGATGAGCTTTAGAAATTCTGCTGCATTTGAAATGCATTGGGCTTATTCTCCACTTGCTTGCTTACATGACAAATGGCCTGCAATTACTGAGTTTTAAAATAAATCAGCCTAGAACGTTCTATTTGCAGTGCATTTCAATATCAGCATATTTTTATGTCATCTCTATGCTTTCGCAATGCATTTTCTTCTGTTCAGGTTTGCAACCAATAAATACTTCTCAGTAAAACCCTGATGCTTTTTCCATTGAACCATAAAAGTGCTGTTTGGAAGGGATTTCTGGAGGTCACCTTGTCCCACCTCCAACTTGTAACAAGGTTATTGCCAATGATGAGTAGGTAATTTATGGCTTTTTCTAGCTGGATCTATTAAAATCTCTGAAGATAGAAGTCCCACAGCCTTTCTGGAAAACCTACTCTAGTGCTACACAGTCTTGTGTTCGTAAGGTATATTTTAGTCTTTCATGTTCTTAAAAATCTCAAATGTTATGTCACTGAACAAGCACAGCATTTACTTAAACCCTAAATCAAAGACTGTAGGCTTTGATTCAAACAGAATTCCTCAACTGAAATGGCCAAAACCCGGTATCATAATGTTGATGTTGCACTATCTGATTTCTTAAAATAACAATTTCTGATGAAACAGCAGAACACATCAATTCTGACTTAAGATTCTGTGAGGATGTTATAGAAATAAACATTGCCAACTGGGAATCCTAAAATTAGTTGTCAAAATAATGAGATGCAGTAGTCTCCAAGACAGTCTGATTTTCATACAAATATTGAGTTTGCTGATTAACCGTTATGCATAGTTAACAGGATTGACGTCTTCATAACATTTCAGCTTACCCTGGTTAATAACTTTCAGTGGATGGATTTCCATCAGGAGATGATTCTTTAAAGAAAATACTTCATAAGTGATGTCAGTCAGCTTCAGCAAAGTTACATTGCAGAAAAAAGCTAGGGGAGGTTCTCCCCAACTCCTTCTTCCTATATTCTTAAATATTTTAATTCTTAAATGTATATTAAAGTGTCATAAGAAGTTGAAGAAATCTCTACAGTATGTTTCTACTTCAAATTTTTCTTTCGGTCTGGTTTTTGGTTTTGGGTTTTTTTGTTGTTTTATTTTGTTGATTTTATTTTTCAGAATTTGGAAATTAACAAATTTATTTCTTCAAACTCTGCATATCCTTATCTAAATCGAATTAGTCTTCTGTTCAGTTAAAAAAGCAGGTTCATGCTGTTTAGATGAATATTTTGTACTATGTTACAGAATTTCTATGGTACCCCTTGAGGTGAATTTAACATAAGTTTGTGCTTAAATATAAAAGAAAAATTTAATGACCAATGCATTGGACAGAGACCTACCCGAATACACTATTCTACACTGAGTCTGCAAAGATGCATCGCAAGCATATTCCTTATATACACTTGCACCAGCACCCGGCCTGAGAGTAGTTTCATGGGGCACCTCAGCTCAGCCCCTGAGCATTCTCATTGCAGGATGGATACAAGACAATGCTGAGGCTGTTTCTTATCACCAAGGGAAACTTCACTCCCTTGCAAGGACGCTCTGTCTCTGGCATTCCTGCTTCCAGCCAGTTTAACCATTTGTTAACCATTCCGTGCCAGATCATGCCCCAGTCACAAATTACCACTGCTGAACAGTTGTTACAGTTAGAATTTCTCCTTCAATTATTAGAGGTTTTTATAGCACTGTCATAAGCCATTGACACTGCAACAAAGAATTTAACACAATTAACAGGCTTTCAGCATGTTATTGTCATCTGTTTATGGACATATGTATCCTTCCCTAATAGACTGAAATTTGAAGGGACTGCTAATATTTCCTCAATAAGGAAAAGAAGATTAGACAGTTGGTCATATAACAAGTTTCTGAAAGTACTTTTCTGACTGTAACACTTCTGTGTGTAGTAATAAAAATCTTACTTTAAGTCTACTGTATCATTTCTTGTTCAATTATATGCTGAAGTAAATAGTTCTATATCAGTATTTTCTCTGCACTGGATCTCAGGAAAAACATCCTGCTAGTACTGAAAGTAAATCCAAAAAATACTTTCACAGTTATAATTTGGTTTTATATGTGAGGCTGTACATATTTTATCTGTGCTGATGATCTAGAGTAATAGTTTTATTTAGCGACTGTAGGAAAATATTTGCATATCCTAGGAAAATTAGTCCTGTACTTTTACCAGAACAACATACTATGCTTTGCAAGTGGGATGGGCAACAGGAGCTGACAAGAGGTTGGCAGTTACAGTATTTCCCAAAGAATTAGGAAAAACTGCAAAACACTTAAAATATATGAATGGTGATACCAGTAAAGACACTTTAAAAAAACCTGTACAATTCACTGTAATGTTTGAGTAGCCAAATTAAAGAGTCCATTATGAATCTGCTTCATGTTTTTCTGTTATAGATTTGAAAATGTCTTAAAAAAATTTGGTAGTTACTGCCCCAGATAGCTGCTGAAACCAGGAAGTGTCACCACACCACAGTTGCTGTGAAGAGACATATGATGAGATTTTGGTACTAATAAAGCCAGGGCACAGTGGATGCTCAGCCTCCATCTGGCTTCTGAGACGTCAGGCTGACTGCATCCACTCAGCAGACTGAGACAACCTCACCAAAGAAAAGGAAACAAGAACATAAGCATTTCTCATAGGGAGAGAAATTACAGCATGGGCTCTCCGTTAAACCTTACAAGAACCACTGCAGAAAAGAGCCAAAACAGGTTTTGGAGAGTATTAGAAACTGATCAATATAAACCAAATTTTCAAAGTGTAGGAAACAAGGCTGGCAACTTCATGTTTTCAGTTTCAAATTTCTTTTGTTTTAGAACTTAATAACTTCAGAACTAAAACAAATTCCATCCACAATGGTTTTTCTTCAGAAGGAATTGCTAAAATATTTTTATAAACTTGGTATATGAGCCATATGGCAGTTTTATTGGTTTTGGCTCTAAAAATGTACAAGAGAAGCAAGGGACATGAGAAATTATTGGCTTAGTATTCAGTGTATACAAGGTAATACAAGGTAACAAACCATTCTGTTTCACTCAGGTTTTAAAGTAGATGTTAATTCTTTTGGTATAGGTTGCCAGCAGTGGTTCTTGAGAGACTTTAGCAAGATGTGGCCTGCCTTCAAAGGTTTAAGATCATTGTTCCTGACACATGGCTTGCCGGCCGCATGTCAACTAGTGCTCTGAAATTGCTTGTGGCTGCTGAAAATGCTCTGAAAGTGAATATATAACACTCAGTAAGCAGTACAGTAGACAAATCCAAAAGACCAGTGAAGGGTGAAACTGCAGGAAAAATATGTTTAATTCACTCTAATTACAGTAGTTCAAGTGGTATCTTTCCACTAAAAAATTAAGAGTTGGTGGGGCTGCATATGTCACAAAGAGTACTTATAAGCATTCACTGGAAATTTCTACCAGTTAGTAATATTATTTCTAAACAGCAAATTACTAGGTTGGCAGTTTATACTCTTTACTACTATGAGTGTGAAAATACAGACAACCAAAAGTTATAGCTTCTGTTCTATAAGAAAAAAAAAAGAAAAGGGAGGGGTGGGGGTGGTGGAATTATTATATTTCAGGAAAGAATGTCAGTTTTGCTTATCTTTCTTTTATAGCATATCTTGACTTCTTTTTAAAAATCAAATCATATTTAGAAAACCAAACCAAAGGATAATGGCTTACAGTGATGAAGCTCTAATTTAGAGATCACAGTGAGATATGACTCCCGGAAATTTAAGTTATTAGTCATCCAAGGAGAGTGATATGGAACTGGGAATGTAAAAGACTTACATTTCATGAGTAAAAGTTTAAGTGCTGGCATAAATATAAACTTTCTGTGAACCTTTGCTTGGTCATGCTAAACATACAAGTTGCCAAAACAGTGATTATAGCAAATCCATGTACTGAAGGAACTTGCACAAAAGCCTGCAGTATAAGCCAGCAGGTAACAAGATAGAGGTTTGATAAAGTTGCTTGTCTTTCCCTAGAAGGCCGCTGAAGTACATAGCTTCAGCACATTCTAGAGTTTAGCAAGCATAAGTTTTGTCAGAGTGTTTTTAACCTGAATAATTCAAAAGCATTATGAAATGTTGCTTTGTGTTATATGTAGATGATGTGTGCAGAGTACCATCATAGAAGGCTTTCCTTTTGATTTCTGTGGCAGTTGGTCGACACACACTTCCTCACTGGTTGCAGGCTTTACTTTACTCACTTCCCGTACATTGCCATTTTACTGGAGAAAGGTTCTTGTAGCTAATCTTTTAGAAACTGTCACACCAAGCAGACATCTATGCCTTGTAAGACTACAAGTTTGAATTTAGATCTGTATTTGAAATCCTTTAAATCTTAGGTGAAGTTCTGTAGAAATATACACTAATGTTTTCTTCCAGCAAGATACAATAGATGGGAATGCCAGTACAGAAACTGCAAGCCATCTGAAGTAATCTGATACTGATTGAAAGTCTTCATTAACATAGGATTCACTTCAGAAAGGTAGCTTTATGAAATTCTCACAGAATGTATTGGGATCTGAGTTTTCTCCGAGGGCTGCGGGTGGATATCTGCTTCAGTGTTGTCCTTCATGGGCTGCCGGGGGAAAACCTGCTTCACCATGGTCTTCTCCAAGGGGTTCAGGTGAAAACATTCTCTGCACCTGGAGCACCTTGTCCCCCTCCTTCATAATAACCTTGGTGTCTGCAGGGCTGTTCTCTCATGTTTTTTCTCTCTCTCACAACTGCTGCACAATGTTTATTACCTTTTCTTTCATATGTTATCGCAGTGGCACCACCAGTGTTGCTGATGGGTTCGTGTTCGGCCAGCATTTTGAAGTTGGCTGGAACTGGGTTTGTCCAACACAGGGACAACCCTGGTTCTGTTCACAAAGGCCACCCCTGCACCCTTCCTACCCCACCCCCTCCCCAAAACCTTGCAACGTAAACCCAATACACTGATCAAGACAACCTGCCCTTCACTTCCCCTATCTCTTGAAGATTAAGCAGATGGATATATTTTATGAAGATGTGGCTGCTATAGTCAGTAGGCAGGTCAGCCCAGTAAGCAAGTGTGTGCTGCCCCGAGGGATAACCATCATCAGTTGACTGATTGTGTTACAGAAGCACAAAGAGGTCATATGAGTGACAACGGAGAAGAGATATGTAATAAACTTCACTGTCTAGTGATACTAGGTAAGCATCACTGCAAGACTGGTAGCTGAGCCAGAAGTATTAATGTAATGTAGAATTCAGATTGGGAAGAGATGGTTCCCATTCAGCTTTAAAAGTGAAAATGAGTGTAATGAGAGGCAGTGGGTCAGAGGCCATAGCACTGCACTATTACAGAGAGGCGGTGTGAGAAAGTGAGTAGTTTGATACATTTCCCCGTCCTCTCTCAAGTTAGGAAACAAACTTGTTTCAATGCAGGATTGTGTGCAGTCCTCCACCCCTTTTTACATTTGAGTATCTGTATGCCCTTTGTAATCTGTTCTGCTTTCAGCTTCTTGAGTGGCGGAGTATCTTTGAACTGTAATAGGAAATGAGAAGTAATACATTATTAATAAGTAAAGAGAGAAAATAGATTATATCAGAATAATGAACAAGAAAGAATGTTTTTAGAGCTTACTTTTGGATGGAGACAATTTTTTAAAGATTTAGTGGTTCTTTTCTGTTCTGCTTTTGAGTTTTTCGGACAGTATCTGGTGATTTCCAGCATTTTAATGTAAATTATTTTGTAAATGATTCTTAAGCCACTGTATATCTTGACAGTAAGGGAAACCCATGGCACCAAGTGCAGGCCCCTGTTTCAGATTAATCATATTTTTGTTAGCAGATCCTGAAAGTGAAGTTTGCTGGGAGTATAAGATAAAAATCAATAAATATTTTAGCCTTTTAATTTTACTCCTAAGAGTAACTAATACACAAATGAGATTCAGTGGATTCATAGATGAACACTAATACAGCTGCCTGTTTTATAAGTATGTAAGTACTTAAAGGTAAGACTAGTAAATTAAATCTATACATTTAAAAATATATTGCCCTGCATTTCACATATCACCATTGTTTTTGTGTTACTACTTATTTAATACTTTTTACCACTTATATTAAACATTAATATAACTCTACTTATACTAATTAATATTCACTGGGTTACAACATCTTAAAAATAGATGTCAAGATAATTTTTTTTTCAATGAGTTGACAATTGTAACTGGTTTTTAATTATTTTTAAATTCCTAAAATAGTAGATTGCTAATATTTGCTATAATTAATCACTAGCAAAACTTACTATATGCAGCCATGGTGCCTTCACCAAGAAGCACAGAAAGTATTAGACTCATTTCAAAATACTAGAAGGAAAAAAGTGACACTAAGGAACAGAAACTTCTAAAATGAGGCTTGTGTCATGAAGATTTCCAGAGAATAGAACTAGCTGTATAAAAGTTAAATATACTGTTTTGGCCAGGTGACTTTGAATGTGACAATAATAGATCCTAATTTAATATCTTTCTGTGCAAAGGCTCTTTCAGAGCCCTGGATTTTGAAAATTATTTTCCATCAATGTTAGATCAATTGGAAAGGCTTGGACATGTTTAAAAGGCTTACTAAGTTAGTTCTAGCTCATATTCATAGAAAGAAGTGTGTGTAATTCGTGTGTCTCATTTTTGGTAATGTTTTCTTAGTTGGATTATGTTCCCACAAAAATTCCTTTACCTTTGTATTTACATTGTCTTTCACATGAATAATGTAGTTATTGGGGATATCATTTGAATGATAGGTACAAAGACAAACTGAATTTAACTAATGTCCATACATCGACCTGTGTGGTGGTTTTGGCTGGGATAGAATTCATTTCCTTCGCTGTAGCTGGTATAGTGCTGACGGCACATTGATGTTTGAGTTGTTATTAAGTAGCGGCTAAGCAGTGCCTATACTAGTCAGGGACTTCTGGCAGCTTCCCATGCCCTGCCACGTGCACAAGAAGCCGGGAGGCGCAGGGCCACAGCCAGGACAGCTGATCCAAACTGGCCAACGGGATATTCCATATCATATGATGCCATGCCCAGTATATTAACTGTGGGAGTTGGCCAGGTGGTGGGGAGTGATCATGGCTCAGGGGTTGGTGGCAGGTGTTTTTATTGTTTATTCTGCTTTCCCCATCCCCCACCCCATTTTTACCTCTTTCTCTCTCTTTTCCTGATTTTTGTTGTTGTTATTATTATTGTTTTGTTTTAATTATTAAGCTGCCTTTATCTCAGCCCCTGAGTTTTCTCACTTTTACCCATCTGATTCTCTCCCCCATCCCGCCAGGGGGGAGTGAACAAGCGGCTGGGTGGGGCTAAACCACAACAACCTGAAATATCAGATTGTTGGGCACTAGTTAGATGTTCCTTCTGTTGACTTTATGTACCATTGGTGAAGACTAAAATGTATTTTTTTTAACTGTCTCATGAGGAAGCAATATCTGTTTCAAATGTTGAGATATACTTGCATTTACTTAATATAAGTAAAAAATAATGTTACTATTATCATCTCAATTTCTTTTATTTTTTTCCTCTGTGCATTTTAATTTGTGCACAGGTTCTCATATAGTTATGAATTGAGTGAAAAGACAGTAGTGTCAAAGATATAAAAATGATAATGTAGTCTATACAATTTATTTGTAAATCTGCAGGCTGGCTGGTGAGTCACTGACAGAATAGCAAGCATTGTTGTGAATGAAATGCTGTACTTTGGTAAGTTTATATTTTCATTTTTATAGAAGCGAAGGAAAGGAAGGTTCTGTGGATACACAAGTAGAATAAGTGGCACAGGCTGACTGGCTG
Organism: Phalacrocorax carbo; assembly: GCF_963921805.1. Classification (NCBI taxonomy): domain Eukaryota; kingdom Metazoa; phylum Chordata; class Aves; order Suliformes; family Phalacrocoracidae; genus Phalacrocorax; species Phalacrocorax carbo. The sequence goes on along the minus strand of NC_087548.1, from coordinate 66,096,973 downwards.
GTGTACAGCATGTTGTTAGAAATTCATTTCTTTTGAGAATGAAAACACAGCATTTTATATTCAGGGAGATCTGTCTATTAAGTGCTGTGACTTTTGTTTTCTTCTGAGAAGTCTATCTAAGTTGTCTTGTTCTTGAACAGCTGAGAACTAGAAGCTACCCCTCTCTAGTAACTGCTGTCTCTTAAAATGTGTCTGGTGCCTTAGAGGCTTTATCATGTCACATTTTGTAACTTAGGAGAAAAGACACGGAAAGTTTAAGCTCCTCTATTTTTCCCAAGGAGGAAATTCTGGAAATAATGAAGGCAGAGGAAACTGCGTCTAAACCACTCTTACCTTGCATTGTGATTTTGAGTAAGATTGTTCTAGAAATGTCAATGGTTGAATTTAGCTGATCATAGTACTTTGGTACTACAATAAGTAGTTTGTCATTCCAAGCAGCTTTCAAGATTGCCAGTAAAGGACTGCAGGAATAGGGTTATTTGCTATTACCTGTTTGTCAATGACAATGATCAGAAGAGCCAATATATTGCCAACCTTCCTGAAGTTATGGTTGGTGTGTTGGAAAAGGATGCATCTAGATACTGTATCTAGAAAGGATCTGGCTGAGCTATGAGTTTAACTATAAAATTCTGTATATTCCTGGGTACTTAATCCCACTGTGTCTCAGTTCCCCATCTAGACAGAATATTAATAGTACACTGACTTTCTATTAAGAAGTTAAAACAATGGTTTGTGAAATTGTCAGAAAATGAGTATGTGAGCTATAAAACCGAATACATCAAGAGAACTATGGGATTAATTTATAAGATTACTTTCCTGGATCAGCTTGATTGGCAATGAAAGCTTTAGGGTTGGAGTTTTTTTTAATTTGTCAAGACCTCAGCTTTCTAATTTTAGTAAGATATGTCAGTTGTAATGCAGAATGTTAATATTTCAGTTAAGTTCCCTTTGATAGAATGGATGTCTTCCTGTGTGTCATGGTGCTTTAGAAGACCCATTTTTATTTCATTTCAATAAAATTTGTTTTAATATTATTTTTTCCTTTTAAGTCTTTTTGCTTATTCATTGTACCCTACCTCAATATTCACAAAACATGGTACAGAAGGGAGACTAGATTCATTAATTGCAATATATTATTTGCCTTGCTTTGAGGAAGATTTTATTTTTCCTTTTTCTTTCCCATTCTGTCCCCAGACTATGGTATAGTAGTAGCAATTATTTGCTGAAGAGAAAAGGAGCTAGTATGGAAAAGACCTCAGGGGGTGTTGCTTTGTCCAAGATTATGATCTCAGTGTGAGATTTGATGTAGTACAGATTGTGCTGGAGACTTACATGGTCACAAAATATTGTTATGTAGTCTTTTATATAGTTTTGGCTATTTATATATTTATTTATTTTTAGTAGGAGCCATGCAGAGATCCAGTTTTATACTAACATATTTTACTACCTAATTTTAACTACTGTTTCCATGGATACTCCTTCCATTCTAGCAAATTTATGATTGCTAGTTTTAATAGGCTACCAAGAAGTCATCATCTACCAGTGCAGAATAACTAGGCAGGGAATGAGATAAGTTGAATGCTGTCCAAAGTAAAACAGGATTGTGCTCTGGTTTTGAACATTTCTTGAAAAATTATTTTTCTAAGTCTCTAAGTTACAAAAATACATTTCTAGAACTGAAGGCTTCCTTAGCCCTCCTGTGTCAGTGTTGTCACAGTTGTGATAAAAAACCCTATCCCTGAGTTAACTTTCATGCAAGAAACACAGAGGTATTGTTAAAAAAAAAATAATAAAAGGAAAAGGAAAAATAGTTTTGGCTATTATTCTAACATGACATTTATTTTCAAGTTATATACTATTCATAAAGTGCCTATGGAATACAAATTTATGTTTCAGGATTAGGTACTCTGTTTCTTGTGAAATAAATAAGTCAATAAATACTTTTTTCCCCACATTTCTTAATTAATGAAATTTCCTGGCCAGTGTTAATTAAAAATTGTGTATTCCTCTAAAGTACTTTAAACATTTTGAGTTGACAGCTGCATGACATCTTGCTTCAGTCTCTTGTTTCATGATCTCCAATTTAATTGTGTCTCTTTGCTTCATTTTGTGTTTCTACTGAAACTGAGATAAATCGCAAAAGGCAAGCAAGATCTATAATCCTCCCTTTGATAAGGCACTAATTAAAATGAAGTTAATGTGTTCTTTTCATAGCAAAATAGTAGGTAGCTTTGCCAGCACTTATGCTGAAGGCTATTTTCTTGAACAGTGACATTCACGTTTCTAAGAAGATGAAGGAAATATTTTATTAGTCACTCTACTTTTTTTCACTGCTTTAGGCTGTGATCTCACAGACTGTTTCAATAAGCAGCATTTTTTTTTTTCAGTTTAAGTTCTCAGGCTTTGTTGTTTCTTTCTCCTTTGGCATATTACAGAACATGGTTAACTTATTAAAAGGCCAATAATACTATTTTTGACATTTGGGGCAGTACAGAAGAAGATGAAAAGTCTAAATCCATGGCTATTTTCTATGAAAACTGTGTGTGTTAATACTTCATTTTTTTAAACATCCTTCTACATACTTTACTTTTTTACATACACCTTCTTACAAAAAATATTTTTGTGTGTGTCTATATTTTACCTCTACATACTTTACACATTTTAACATGTATTCTGTAGCAGGGTTATTTTCCTTTTCACATAAAGGAAGATTGAGAAAAAATATGTTCTAGAGTGAAGTTACCACAAACACTTTCAAACCTGACTGAGGCAGATTATTGTGTTGATGTTGCATGTGAGTGCTCACTGGTGTCTATAAAATGCATGTTGGAAGCTGAAAGATGAAATTAACAACTATTAGCGCTTTTACTTTTGCTACCCTAACACCAAGTATGCATAATTTATCTGTGTGCAGGGAAAATAATTTAAAAACTGATTTAAATTTAAATATTAAACAGTATTAAAACTTAAACAGTAAACATTCATTAAAGTCTTCTACTGTTTTAAGTTAGTTAATTGCATTATTTAATATATATTTGCATTATCTACTATATTATTATACCATCTATAAAATAAAGATAATTTACTGATATTTTTTAATAACAAATTAGAAAAAAAATGGTGTACATCTCAAAAGAGTAAAATAAATAAGCCATCCCATTTTGGAACTCCATACAACATAACAGAATTTACTCAGTTATCTTTTCTCCTACTGATTGTTAATTTAATCTGTTCATATGAGTAGAAACCCATCATTGTTTTGAGGACAACTCGCCTTTTGCTATTGCTCTAGTAAAAAATCATTAGAATAATGAAGACAGCAGGTAGGTCGATAGCCCTTCACATTTTCCTGTGGAAATTATTTTTAAGATTAGAGTTTGCTTATTACTCTTTTGAAAAAAAATCTAAGTAATTTTTTAAAATATATATATTTCCTTGTTATATTGAATCTGATTTTACAGAAAAAAAAAGTTTTAATTAGAATAAAAGTTGAAGAGGAAGATGTAAATCAGGTGTAAATGATGATGTTCTGGCGGGGGGACACTGCAGGGGTGGCCTTTGAGGGAATTGACCAGGGGTTGCCATCAGCTGGACACCAGTGACTATGAAACAGACCCACCACAGAGCATATCTGAGTCCCTTGCTGTGAACAAAATGCTGTATTTTAGGAATTTTGTGTTCTTATTTTTATAGAATGCACAAATGAGCAGAGGAAAAGGTGTGGAAGAGCGAGTGAGTGGTTTTGTGGGTACTTGACTCTAAGCCAACCAACCCATCACAACTTGGAAACAATTCTGCCTTTCTTTAAAAAAGAAGACTTTTTTTTTCCTCAAAAACTGCAAAATTTAAATCTGGAAAGAGCATTATCCAAATATTGGGTGTGAGGGGAAGACATTCCTGAAATGATTTTATTTAAAATTGTTAATAACATAGAAATGTTCTCCCAGAACACTTTGTGACCCTAGAAAGGTGCTTCCCATTTTGTTTATCATTAAATGCCAAAAAAATAAAGTGAGGAACTAGAGAACACCATTTCAAGTACAGAAGAAATCCATCAGGCATATCCATTCCCCTTGTTAATCATAGAAAAACAGGTCAGAAAACTCTTACAGTGCGTAGTAACTTCTGAAACTATACAGGTGATAGAAAAAAGTTACAGAAGATTCAGATGAAAATTAAGAGATAACTGAGTTACTTTCAAGAATATCTGAAATTGTATCAGACACTAAAAACCTGTATTCTTAATTAGATTTCTGGTTTTCTTATTAAGAATTGTACTTTTGCCACAGAATTCCTGAACTTTTCAGAAGCCTTTCACTTATAGGAAAGCCATCTGAAATCTGTCCTCTCCGATAAATTGTGTCCTACCAACTACCCAGGACTACTTACATCACAGTCAAAGTGCAATAGCATTAAAGAAAAGTTGAACTGCCTGGGAGAGACAAGAATAGAATTTTAATACGTATAAATAGGCCCATCAGCTGGCTGTCTACCATTGTACTCATTCCCACTGCTGCAGCCTGTAGTAGATACCCATTCTTATCCCTTGGTTCCCATCTCCACATACCTTGTGAGCCCTGGAGCTGTGGAAGCCCATGCTGTTGAAACTACTGGTTTCAGACTAGGTCTACTTTTCCTAAAATTAATTGCCTAGAAGGCTGCTATGTGATCGTACACTGAGAGTACAGACTCCCAAACGCAATGAAGACCAGGTGAGCTATATTTCTGACCTGGTTGTTTTGTGAAACTGGGATCCTGAGTGTATGGACAGGAAAAGAGGTTGTAATGAGGTAGAGGTCAGTCTCTTTTCCCACGGAACAAGTGACAGGACAAGACGAAACAGCCTCAAGTTACACCAGTGGGGGTTTAGATTGGATATGAAGAAAAATTTCTTCACCAGAAGGATTGTCAAGCACTGGAACAGGCTGCCCAGGGAAGTGGTTGAGTCACCATGCCTGGAGGTATTTAAAATGTGTGTAGACATGGCACTTAGGGACATGGAGGACTCGGTAGTGTTAGGTTAACAGTTGGATTTGATGATCGTAATGGTCTTTTCCAACCTAAATGATCCTACAATTAATGAACTGTTTGTATATGACAGACCCTCCTCTAATGAACTAGTGAAGCTGTGGAACAATCATTCTTGGTAGATATTTTAGTGGTAGTATCTTAAACTACAATTAGTATCAGCCTTTGTGCATACAGATTTATCTTCTGCTCTGTTCAAACTTGCAGTCAAAAAGTAAAACTGAAAAGACAAATATTATGAAGACAGGTACTTTTTTGAAAGGGATTCACAAGAAGGATGCAGAAGAGCACACAACTTCCCATGACAGAAACACCTGTAGATATTTTATTGGAAATATTAATTTAAACCACCCATAACTCTAGAAGAAAGGAAAAAGATCAGCAAAGCTTCATTTTTCTGGATTGTTTCAGGGGTTATCTGTAGCTGAGAGTTGCTAAGACTATGGTAGGGCATTCAAAGTTTGGAGACTAGCATCAGCTGTGCTAATGCAACAATGTAGAAAAAAACAAATTATGACTAAGTGCCGCTACTGTAAACACCTTCATTCCTTGCCCAAGGGGCTCTGTTCTAAGAACAAATGTGGCAGGTGGCTGAAATGTAAGGAGATTTCCAGTATAGACAGGTTTGTCACATTTGTAGGAAAGGAAAGCCAGAATTCACTTTCCTTATTTTGTGATCATCCACAAAACCCTTGAATCTTATGATGACCTTGCCCATTGACATTCAGAATTCACAGATTATCCTTCCGTTAGGTAAAGAGAGACGGAGAGATAAAAGAGCCATGCTGGGTACATTACTAAGAACACAGGCTCTTAAGTACGTTACTAAGGTACAGGTTTTGCTTTGCAGGTTGTTTGTCAGCATCCTCATACTAAAATACTCTCTAAATGCCCGATATTCCAACTTCTACAGCTAATAAAATTCAAAAGCTACAAAATCAAGATTTCTGAAATGAACAATGAGGTTTAGGTGTCTGTGTTTGAGAGTGCAGCTTGAACTGTATGATTCCTCAAAGCTGGGCTCCTTAACGTGTTCTGAGATGGGAATCCTCTAAGGCTCCTGTAGCCTGTGTGCTTATGTTTGAGAAAATCAGAGGTGGCAGTTAGCTCAGAAACTCCTGACTGATGTGTGGTTACTCCTTGTTTTCTTTACCACAATTTCCTTTTATGTCCTTTTATGTCCAAGTATGTCCTTGGCAGTAGCAATGCTGTCTTCAAAGATTTTTCAAGTGCCTGAACATAGCAGTATTTTTTTTGTCATTCCAAGGATAAATGGCAAAGAGTTGTTCAGCTCCTTTTAACACAAAACCTACATATAGAAAAGATATATAAACTGGAAATATCAAGAACTGGCGCAAAAATCACTAAAATACAAACAATACCCTTAATTCTAGAGAAAAAAGGGGGGACTAATACACTATATATCTTGATGCTATGAAATGTAAATGTTGCATTTGCTCTGTAACATTAAATAATATCTCTGCTTTTTAAAACAGTTACTTTTAGGGGACTTAGAGGATGTTTTCTTTGTATTGCTTTGCTATTCGGTATATGATATTAGACAATGATGTCAATAAAATTTGGAGCTCTTTTTATTTTTCTAACTACTTTTCTCTCCTAAACATACCTGATAAGAAAGGACACATCAGAGTGCTGAATAATCTCTATCTTCTTTTAGGAATAATGGCAGCTATTCCTTCTGCTGGCAGATGTTTTTGCAATACCTGTTTGTTCAGATGTTGGAAAAGATTTGGATTCTTATCTCTGCTCTGTGCAATAGGACTCAACCTCTCATCTTTTCAGAATGTTCACCTAACAATTTTTAAAAGCAATTTGTGGACATGCTACCTTCTTCTTAAGTCTAAACCTTGTATAAATAATTGAATGTTCCTGACACTGGTCCAGTGAGTATCTATTCTGCAGGCAACAGTTATTTATTAAAGTTTTACTGTCCTTGGTTACAGTCCTTACTCTCCTCTCCCTTTTCACATGAAATTCCCATGGTTTAGTTTGTGGATTTCCTGTCAAGAGTGTGAATTACAGAATCACATAATTCCTGCATATGCTCTGAATGAGGAACAGTGGGTACCTGGGTGTCTTTGGGAGACAGGGGGATCTTGTGCGAGAGAGAGAGAGTGGCAGCAAATAAGAGCCGTGACACTTGTTCCTCAGCTCTAACTTTTGATAACTATCTGGCAAGAAATTATGTAATTGTTTTTTGTAAAAGCCATCTGTCATTCAGAAGATAGATCTGTCATTTTTCTAAGGGTGATTTGATTTAATTGATTTTCTCAGAATCCTACCTGGGAGCAAAAGAAGTGACCAGAGGTGTGGTGGTCACTTCTGGTCTGAAAATTGTTTATCTTCTGCAAGGTGGCAAACAGTCACCTTTAGAATTACAGACAGCAGGTGCTTGCAGTGCTTCATACATTTCCTTGGAAACAGTGACTCTGAGGAAAAGCATAAAGGTATATGATGATATATGGTATATCATAAGGTGATGAATGACCTTGGTCTAGAAAAAAAAAAAACCAACTCAGTTTTGGAAAAAAAATGTACTGAGTATGCTTGTGAATACAGTTACTGTTTTGTAAATCTCTTAAATCACATGTGAAGGCTTATATGTGGGCATACTAATACAAATACACAGAGGTGATTTCAGAGTTCTTTTTTCAGTGAGCAGTTAATAAAAGTACTTGAATTAGTTACTTTACTCCTTCTTTTCCTTCAATTCCCTAATAAAATGTGATAATATCTTAGAGATATTTTTAAGTTCTAAACAAGTTTTGGGATTTTTGCATGTAGAATAATTAATGCACATGTCCTTTGTCAACAAACAATGTGTGAAACAGGAGGGAACTGTGCAACTTTACTTCTGTGTGCCCATACTGAACGGTGTGTGTTGATGTGGAGCTCATACTCACTTTTAAAGTGACTTGTTGCCAGTATGTGCCTTAACATTTGAAGGTAAACTCAAAACATCAGCTCAGATAACCCCTCTGATTATGGCATGATTTGTGCAGAAATTCCATATCATCTATGGACTCCTCCTTTAAAACACAAAAGACTTTCCAGTCACTGAAGCTGTCTACTTCCCCAACTCTAGTGCATTTGTAACATGAAACAGGGAGAATGAGATAACAGGTGATGACAGTGCACTGACCAGATAGACCTGTGACATCAGATTGAAGGAGGAGTGAATACTCTGGATCTGTACAGAGCTACAGTGCTCTCCATGTCAAAGATATGGATGTAGAGAGTGAAAGTGAACTTGAAATGCTGCATGATCTGAAATATGTGAGTCTCCAGGACTGTAGAAGGGCAACAGGAGCTCACAGGGAAGGCTGAAGTTCCCCTGTGCCTGTAAAGCAGCTTTATTCTTTATTTCTCACTCATTTCTACCCATATCTTGTGTATTTCAAGCTCTACCTTTCAGCTGAAATGGCTGCAGTGACTTCCTTGGGATCTCTGTCTTACTTCTATATGGTGTAGCCTACAACTTCCAATAACCTAGCCTGTAGAAAGGCAAAATCATAAAGCGCAAACAATTAGAGAGGAGGTGGGTGAAACAGAGCCCTTTTTACATACTTCCTGACTCCTTTTTATATTACAGTTGTTTGATGTTTTTTATTACAGAATTCCTCTTTACAGGAGTGACTATAGCACAAAGACTTCTAGTGTGCTGTCAGAATTGAAGCTGTAGAGAATTTTGAGAAAGGTCACAGAAGTAAACGTGATTGTTGACAAGATAAGGAAAAAAAATACACTGAAACCGTCAATGCCTGTTATGTAGAATTGTAGAGTAAGTATGGCATTTATTGATACTACTAACATGAAGAATCAATTCTTGAGGGACACTGAAATTTTAGGACTATGGCCCTGACTTTGGCAATAATGCATTTTGCAATTGTAGTTATTACTGGAAAATGTTTACTTCCAGACTTTATCTAGAAATACTTGTACTAGTGGCAGAAGCAAAAATGGGAAACACAACTCAGCACTCCAACTGGAAATAATTTTTAAATAAGCAACTGCTTAGCACTTGTATTAAATACAAAAGTCTCCTCACAGAAATAATTTTAATCTTGCAATTTTTAATGCTAAAAATGCCTAAAAAAATAAGAAAAAAGGTAAGTAAGATTTTAAAAGAAGGCACTTGAAAGAAGCAACATTGTGTTTTACAGTGCATACTTAACAACACGCCTGGTATTCTGGAAAGTTTTTTTTCAAAAGGATATATAAGAATAGAAAATGCTATTAGTAAATACTATTTCCAGTAGCACTGCTGGTAATCTGGTTTACATTCATTGTACCTCAAAAAGGACAGAAAAATGCATTACATATAGCTGCATAGAAAAGATTGGCCCAATGTGACAGTTTTTATTTGCAAACTTTAAACAATGTTGCTGTTAAAGTTGGCAGGACTTCTTGAAGCAATAGGACACTGATGAGTCTTCAGTTACAGATCACTTCAGACCTCTGGCCACTGTAGTCCATGTTTCTTCACATCCTCCCCAACTTGAGGTAGTTTTTCAGACTCTCTCACTACTCTCACTACTCTCATTTTTTGTTTGGACACTCCCATGCTGAGATTAACATGTAGTCATAGAAACCAGCATAAAACAAGCATAAATTGGCTGTCATAACATTGAGAATCTCTAAATATATATTATTTGTTTTTCTTCATTGTTTGCATTAGAATAGCATTTACTGGATTCTTAACAAAAAGAAAAGATGAAGATTAAAGGCTGCCAGGCCACTTTATATATCTTTGGATGACACAAGTGCTATTAAATGTCTATATTGTGACATAGTACAGCTAAGATTTTGGCAATAATTCCTGTTGTTATTTCAAATGGTGTAAAACACTTGAGAAATTTGGTTCTGAAACAGTTGTCTCCATATTGTTGTATAATGCCAATCCAAAGTTGGTTTCAGTCACTTCACTTTAAGGAAGAACGAAGTAATGATTTTTTTTGGTTTTCTTCTCCTGTTTAAATACTGTGAATAGAGTACTTTAGTTGCAATTGATTTTCTTTCTTCAGCACATATGTGCAATATTTCCAAAACTAGTTGAGCTAAAGGCGCCAAAACCTTTTAAATTAGATCTGAAAATTTTCTGGAAAAAGGGAATTTGTATCCCATCAGTAACAAAATCTTTACATGGTTGGAGGGTGAGGGATTATAAAAGAGAATGCAGAGCATGACTACAGCGAGAAAAGTGATGCGTACTATAAACCAGCTTGTGCTGTTTCATTTTTTTCTATCTGATACAGCCTGGAACAAGCAAGGAAACTGTATTTACATTTCTTTAAATAAATTGTTTATTTTAAAGGATAATTCTGTCTTTTAGGATAGAATTAAAAATGTTCAGGTATTACGTTGCTTTCTAATTAATGAGCAAAATGCATCTTCAGTCCCAGTATCCTGACACAGAGAGGTGACAGAGTCAAATAGTCCAGGCTGGAAGGGACCTCAGAAGACCACCTGGTCCAACATTTTGTGGGAAAAGGAGCCTAGATGAGATTACCTAGCACCCCGTCCAATCATATCTTGAAAACCTCTATTAATGAGGACTCTACCATGTCCTTGGGTAGGTTGTTCCAGTGACTTATTGCTCTCACTGTAAAAAAAAGTCTTTCTTATATAAAGACGAGACCTCTGGCGGTGCCACTTGTACTCATTGCCCTTGTCCTCTCCATGTGGCTCCGTGTGAAGGGAGAGCCTCCATTCCCTTTGTAGCTGCCCTTTAAGTACTGGAATGGTGTGATGAGGTCCCCCTGAGCCTTCTATTTTCCAGGGAGAAGAGATGTGACTGTTTTTGTCCTTCCTCATAGGGCAGGTTCTGCAGCCCTTTGGTCATCTCTGTGGCCCTCTTCTGGACCCTCTCCAGTCTGTCTGTATCTTTTTGAACTGTGGGGACCAAAACTGGACACAGTACTTCAGGTGCAGCCCGACAAGCACTGAGTAGAGTGAGATCACCATGCCTCTGTCTGCTAGAAACGCTTCTGCGGATGCAGCCCAGGATCCAATTTGCCTTTGTTGCTGCAGCAGCACTTTGCTGATTTTTATTCAGTTTATTGTCCACCAGGACCCTCCCATCCCTGTCAGCAAGGCTGGTCCCCAACCACACAGATCCCAGTCTGTCCTGGGTTCTTTGGTTATGTTGTTCCATCTGCAGGACTTTGCACTTGTCTTTGTTAAGCTTCATGCAGTTCTTGCTAGGCCACTCTTCCAGCCTGTCCAGGTCTCTCTGCAAGATGGTTCTCCCTTCTAATGTGCTGAGCTTATCACTCACTTTGTGTCATCAACAAACTTGGTGAGAGTGTTTTCAACAGTATCACGTAGATTGTTTATGAAGATGTTGAGTAGCGTGGGGCCCAGGATCAGTCCCTGGGGGACCTCACTTGTGACATGTTGCCAACCTGAATAAAAACCATTAACATCATCCTCTCATGGATGGCCTGTTAGTCAAATTCCCACCCATTTCACAGACCACCCTTCCAATCTGTATTTTGCCAGCTTGCGCTGGAGGAAACTGTGGAAAACAATGTTGAACACTTTGCTGAAGGCAAGGTAAACAATATTCACTGCTCCCCTCCTGTCAACAGAAAGTGTTACTTTGTTGTATGTGACCAGGTCAGTCTGGCATGATTTGCCCTTGGTAAAGCTATGTTAGCTTTTCCCAACCACCTGCTTCATTTGGCTAGCAGTAGTTTATAAAAGGACTTGTTCCATTACTTTCCCAAGGATTGAAGTAAGACTAATGGGTGTCTAGTTTCCTGGTCTCCTTTTGGGCCCTTCTAGTAGATGGGTATAATATTTGTCTTCTTCCAGTCATCAGGGATGCCCCATGATCTCCTCAACTTTTCAGATATAGACAGTAGCCTTGCAACAAAGTCAGCCACTGCTCTTAACACCCTGGGGTGCATTCCATCAGGCCTACAGATTTATGTGGGTTGAGCGCTTGCAAGAGAACACAGACCAGCCATTCCTGACCACTGATGGGTCGGCACATGAGTTGTAGCTACTTTATGCTGTAATCTGCAGTCCAGCTATAACAGTAAAGATACAGGCGAAGAAAGTATTGAGAACTTCTGCCTTTTTGGTATTACTAATGACTAGTTTCCCTGCCCCGTTTTGTATTGGGCTGGAGTCTTCCCTGTGCTTCTGCTTACTGCTTATGTATCTGAAGAACCCTTTCTTGTTGCCTTAACTTCTTTGGCCAATTTTGGCTCTAGCTGAGCCTTAACCAACCTGACTGCATCTCTGCATGCCCTAGCAGGGTTCTTGTAGTTCTAAATGGCTATTTGGTCACCTTTCCATAGCTGGTATGTTTCTTTCTCTTTATTTCTTTTTATTTTTGCTTTTGCTTTTAAGCACAGCCAAAACCTCATTGTTAAGTCAGGATGGTCTCTTTCTTGTTCTGCCTTCCTCCTGTAGTACTTTCTTATAAAGCATTTTGGTCTTAGACATGCAACGAAAAGGTAGAAAGTTGCATATTTAGTTGTTCACCTTATTGATATCATAATAAGCTTACTGGTTTATAGCACTAAGATTAAGATTAAGTTTCCAAGAAGTTTTATTTATATTTATTTAAAATACATGTACATTTTAAAGAGCACCATAACTGTCCACAGGAAAATATTTGCAAAGAGGTGAGAAACTGGTGAGAAAACTCCTGGTAATTTAAACATTAGGGCAGCATTGACTGTGGCTCTAGCAAGATTGATTAACATCAAGATATTTCAGAGAACCTCTGTGCTTCTTTGTGAACCCTTCTATGCTTCTTTGTGAAACCTATATGTAGACTTGAACAACTGCTACATTCTGGCTCAGAGACACAAACTTAGGAAGCAGTCCCAGTGAAGTCTCTTGACTATTGTTACCTGCACACAGAGAGAGAACCATTTTTAAATGGTAATTGCTATGTCTACATTATTTAATATACTGTTCATAAATGGGGTAATACTATTCCGTATTTCTTCTTTGTTCACCTTGAACAAGAATTTATTCAATTCTTGCTTTATGATATCTGCTTACCTTTTCATGTATGAGTATGACAATTTTTTCAAGCATGCTGTAGCTCAAGAGAAATTATAGGATCATCACTAGAAGCAAAATTGAATGACAGTAGTGCATGTGTATCAAAAATGTTAATTCAAAAATTTAACAGTAATTCAGTTTTTAACCAGTTTGTTAAAATATGTTTCTCCTTTGAATAAAGGTATGATAAAAATTTAAAATATTTTAGCAGACAGTATCTGTGTAAAAGAAAGATTTGCAGATTAAGACCTCTTTAGAGGAAAACATAATTCACCTTGCCTGTGGAAAAGCAAACTGCTGGCAATTCAGCATCTGAAGGTAGAATTTACCATCTAGTTAATTAATGCATGCTGATTAATGTGGGATTTTGATCCTTTGACACTAATAAGATGAACTTCCTGTGTTTCAATATGATTACATTTCTAATAACACCTGATTTGTCATTCAGCATCCAATTCCATAGACTTGTTACTTAAGAAAGAGAAGTAGGAATTTTTAGAGAATGATGGTCTACTGCCCACTACAGTTTCCTGCCCCACCTTTTCAGTTTAGGCTCCTGATCTGGGGTCCCAGCAAATGATTTGGTACAGTAATTCCTTTCTTCTGTGAAGGACACTTCATTTACAAAGCCTATCAGGTTTATGAAGTGTTTGCTGAGTGTCACTGTGCTTCTAATCTTTTTTTCCTTAACCTTTGTTGCACCTACTTAGGATTTCCCCAAATCACCAGATTTGGGGAAAGGCATGCCTTTATGCATAATGTGGCTCAAGTTCAGTTGGTTCACTAACTTCAGTGTGATAAACCAAATATATAATGATTGCCAACTGAAAAGTTGACTAGCAAAGGCTATAAATAACACTACTTTAATCCAGGGAACCCCAGGCAAAACCAAGTTGGCTCACGTTGTGTACTGTGTAAGTTCCCATTGGTTCACCTGTGTCATGCTAGTTTGCTCATTGGAGCCCTTGAAAAGTACAATCCTGTCAGCTGATGATTTTGCCCCTACAGAGCAGTAATGTCCAGAACAATTAGACCCACAAGGCTGATGCAGCTACACTACTCCAGCTCTGGAGCTGACTTCACTGGCATTTGTTCAGAAATCACCACAATGACACTGTGTGAAAGACACAGGCAGTGCCTTAGCCCCTTCCACCAGGACCTGTTTGATATTGGCATTGTTTCAGTGAGAGGAATAAATGTATGTGTCATTTATCTGTGTAAATGCCATCAGTCTGAGGTACAGAACTTGCTGTGTCTGTGGTTTTGTGCTTTGTCAATACCATTGCTTACAGTATTGTTTTATTTTGGCTTATATCTTATATCTTATATCTTTCATTATCTCAGAGGGAAAAGTAGCTTTCAATGTTCCCTGAATGAGAGAGAAATGTAAATGTAAAACACACGTGGGTAGTGAAATACAGACACATGGTGAACAATGGATATGTTTAGGCCAATTATACTGAAAGGTTTGGTTACAGCTATTAAACTCCAAACTTCTGACATTTCCAATAGATGTAGTTATTCTGTTCTCTGATAATTTTCTGCAAAGGCTATTTAACTGAAGTAACTTCCCTATATTTTCTCTTTTATATTATTAATCATATTTTCATTACACCTTATTTGAATCTGCATGTGTTTTTTAGGGGTATTTGGCTTTTAGAATTTGACTTAGTGGATAATTTAAACTCTCAGGGTAACAGGAATAACACAGAGAACTTTTCTGTTTAAAAAAGATCTACATTATCATATATATTTGTTTAATCAACTATTTTAAGTAACTTTAAGAATTTTAATATAGGGTGCAGCTGCTGAAGGTGTCTTTGACACAGTCAATTTTAATTTTAAGGTGTACTTGAACAATATAGTCACGTAAGCTGAAGCATATAAAGATATGTCTGAAAATATTGTTAAAATGCTGAAAAATTAAGTACATTCATCTGCATGGTGATTTATATAACTAAATTTCACAGATATTATTTTCATATGTAATGAAAACAATTAAAGTAATCAAATTTGCTTGCTCCCCTCAGACTTTTTTCAGTTACTATAAGATTTTTAAGGCAGATGTCAGAATTCTGTAAAATGTAGGACAGTAATGTGGATTTTTGATATATTGAGGAATGACTTGCATATAACATAGAGTTGCTCATTCAGCAATCAGCCTGTATTCTGAAAAGTAGATTTTTTTTAGAGAAAGAGGACTTTCAATGTGAAATCTGTGAAATCTGATGCATGTGCTGTCAAGTGTTTCATTTATGAATCCATTAATTTGAGTAAATGGAACCACATACACTCATCCCGCTATAGGCTGCTGTGCTTTGCCAAGTATAGAATCTCTATTTATGTAGAGAGCAACAAAGAATATCCTTAGCCAGAATAAACCAGCATAACTATACTATAACAGAAGTGTTATATGGCTCACATGTTCCAGCAATAGCATTAGAACAGCCTCTCTCCAGAGTGTCCCTACCCAAAGCCACCTGCATGGGGCAGTTCCTTCCTCTCTGTCATGGATTAGCCTCTTGTCCCTTCTTTCAGGACTGTGCAGTACATCTGTTCACTTTCCTTGTTGTATCTCCTGCATCTTCCCTCAGTTCCTTTCTGCTGTTATGAATATACAGTACAAAATCTGGCAAGATTATGTTGCAAGTTTTCATACATGTTCACTGTCTCTGTGTGTGTTGCAAACAAATATTATCGATATGTGTGTCAAAAAGCTGGTTAAAAATCTTGTGTGTTACTTTCCTAATCTGTGATTGTCACAGTAAGCTTCTAAAGGAAGCACAAAATTTAGTGCTCCTAATGCATGAGACATTTTAATAGTGTGTAAGGCATTGAAATCTTCCTCATTTGAATTGTACAGTCTTAAGTTTTAATGTCATTGTCTCGTGAAAATGCATTTTCTTGTAGTCCTGAACCTCTGGGAACAAGAATTAATAAGGGGGGTTTGTTGCTTATCATAAATACAGTATCATCTTTTGTCTATATGAGAATCAGGGTCCCACTGTGGTAAGTCTGCTATGGAATAAAAAGGCATTTCTGCTCTGAAATCCTAAAGGCTTCATTATTAACTTTAACATCTGATATTAAACATGCCCTTATAATAGACATTTGTGTCATCCTCGGCCACAGTATTGTTCTGTTTTAATGACTTTTTGCTTCATGAATTATTTTAAGCTTTGAGAACAAGTGGTGCTATTGCTACTAAACATAGTGTCACACAACATCAGGAACCTTCTCTGTCGCTCAGCCTGTCAGGGGAAGCCTGTCTTGAAAGGGCAACATTTGGAGTTTATGAGACTAACAAGGTAATCAAAGAGAAAAGTCACTATAGTTCTTATGTTCCTGGTATCTTAGTTTCTAGGCAACTGATAAAAAAGTATAGTTTCCTATAACCATGTGTCAAAAATGTCTATCGGAACATATGAAATGTCATTGAGATGAGTTAGATATTAGGGCAAAGAGAGAGGTGTGCTTCCACTTTGACCTAAGCCTTTTTTTTTCCTTCACTGGATTTTCTTAGGAGGCTGAGTCATTTCCTTCTTTGCAACAGCTGACTTACTGGCTGTTCCATCACTTTTAGGTTCACACATATTGTGACCACTAAAAGCATTGGAGTTCCTCTTTCTGAACATCCAGTGCTTCTTTTTGAATTGTTTTAACTCTTTAACCAGCCTATTCTTTAAGACATCTTGTTCATTACACTGTGTTACAAATCAAGGAATATACAATCCTGTCCCAATACTTGATATTACAATTTTTTTAAATTATCCCTCTCAGAATCACTTTACTATGTAAAAATATTCTAATATTCTGCTTATTTTATTCTGGATTTACTCAACACCATTGTGAAAGGTTATTTCCTTTGCCAGCACAAGATAATTCTGTAGTGTCCCAAGCAGACCTCATCAGAACTACTCCATGTGTGACTTAGTCAACTATGACTTGTACTGTTTTTTCGAAGGGGTGGATACTGTCCTAGTTTCAGCTGGGATAGAGTTAAATTTCTTCGTAGTAGCTAATATGGGGCTGTGTTTTAGAGTTTTGCTGGAAACAGCGGTGATAATGTGGAGATGTGTTAGATGTTGCTAAGTAGCAGTTACACTGGTCAAGGACTTTTTCAGCTCCCTGTGCTCTGCCGGGTGCACAAGAAGCTGGGAGGGGACACAGCCAGGACAGCTGACCCCAACTGGCCAAAGGGATATTCCATACCATATGACGTCATGCTCAGTATATAAAGCTGGGGGAAGAAGAAGGAAGAGGGGACATTGGGAGTGATGGTGTTTCTCTTCCCAAGCAACCGTTACGTGTGATGGAGCCCTGCTTTCCTGGAGATGCTGAACACCTGCCTGCCCCTCGGAAGTAGTGAATTAATTCCTTGTTTTGCTTTGCTTCCATGTGCAGCTTCTGCTTTCCCTATTAAACTGTCTTTATCTCAACCCACAAGTTGCCTCACTTTTACTCTTCCGGTTCTCTCCCCCGTCCCACCACGGGGGAGTGAGCGAGCGGCTGCGTGGTGCTGGGTTGCTGACTGGGGCTAAACCACGACATCCTCATTTGAAACATCCAGGCCAGAGCCATTGCACTGCTAAAAGGATCAAGAGCATGTGGGGTTTTATTTTTCCTTTTAGCTTTGTATCTTTGCAGAGAAATCTGCATTATAATGACCAGGTATCTTAGGAGGGTAAGAAAATGCAGACATTCAGGAGGCAGCACCGTGTTTCTGTTTGAGCAGCAGTGCCCATGTGCTATGTCCCTGACTGACAATAGCTAACCATTCTGGTGCACGGAGGAAAATGCCACAGTTCTGAGTTATGAAAGACCTGTGAGTTATTGGTAGCCAATATTTACTAAACTAAATGCTCAAATGTCCACGTATGCTGTGATATTAGCTAGATTTATGTACATTCTGCATGATAATCTACACCTCAGCATATTTTGTTGAATATGGACAAAAAAGGACAAAAAGTACATAGTGTTAATTTTTTCAAGTCAGTTAAAAAGATTGATTAAGCAGTGAAAAGCAATTTATTGTCATGAAAACACACAGAGAAACATGGTTGATGCACTTTTCATTTGACAAATCCACAAGAAACAGCAGTGCAGTCTGACAACACTTTATCCATTTTGGTTACAGATATTATGTTAACTCTTCACAAACCTGCATCAAAAATTCATGAAATCTTTAGAACCTCATTAAAAACCTTCAATGGCACAGTGAAATGCCTGAAAGGGAAACTGTACTGCTATGGACTATTAAATCAAATATCTTCCTGGAGAGTCGACAAACCTGAAAAAATACTTTAACCTAACCAAACTATTAATCAGCAAAGGCCAGAAGTCTACAAACAACTTCTGTTTCCTTTGTTTCCTCAGTTGTTATTCCTATTTTATACATCCATGAATAAGATTAAAAGAACGCCATTGATTTACTTATTTAATGTAATTTGTATAGCTTATAAAGTTGAGAATGTATTGAAAAAGCATTATACAAATGTTTGCACATGTAATTGCTCACATTACCATGTTCAGGTGTCCAAATACTGGCATTTGTGGCCTAGATTTTTTTGTGCAGACGGGGAACTTATATATAAAAAAGTCTAGATCTTCTGACTGTTAATAAATGAAATTGTCAATGACATACAAAGAAAAAAAATGCATTCTCATTTATCAATTAGAGATATATTTTCTTACCAAAATTAACAATATAAATTGTATTCTATATGCTAAAAAACCTGTGTTTTTTTCAATGCTCTTTATTTGTGGTTTACTCCTGTCTGTTTCAGTCTTGCATTTTCAAATGAAGGCAAACGATATTTAATTTTTTTTTTTACTTTCCAAATAGTCACAAGCCCCCTAAAGACATGGGTTTTGTTGGAAAAGCCAATCAAGATAAATGATCTTGTACTGTTATTTCTGGCAGAGTAACATAACACCATTGGCCCAACCTCACTACGTTTTAATATATTTTGTGTACAACTTCACATTCACATAACAAGACAATTATATACTCAGTGTGACTCATATAACCAAGCTATATAAATCCCATTTTCTGTCAATACAGAACTTCAAACTCAGAACACTTCTTCATCTCAAAGGTATGTGAGACACAATTGTGACAGACTGGCTGAAGGGAATTTTGCTTCCATGACATAATAATGTCCACAAAGGAAAAAATCCTGAAAAAGGTTCCAAACCTGACAGCTGCTAATTAGAATGATTAAAATCAGCACTAAGGATCTATTCTCTTAACTTCTTCTTGACTTCTAATATCTGAGACTATGTACCATTTTTCTTATACAGAGAAAAAATGAAGTATAAGTAAGCACATGATGGTTTGAGGCCTGAAAAGAGATTACACTGTTAAATCTGCTTTTAAAAGCAGGCTTTTCACTGTGGGAGTTTGGAAGTCTGGTCAAGGCATTAGAGAACATTTTCAAACCATGCTTACTGCTAGAAAAAAAAAATACTTATTCATTCTTTCTGTTTTTCTATTTTCACTCATTCACACTTTCTCCCACTTGAACATATGTCACAACCCCCTTACATGTGGAGATCAATGTCTACTGTCATCTCTCTTTATCCCAGTTTATAATTCTCTCCAGGGAGACAAGTAATTCCTTTTCTTTGTTTCTTTCTTCAGCCTTGGCACAGCATTACTTTCTTACTTTTATTCTGGGTGCTTTATTTTTCTCCAGCAGTCTATGGATCCTGTTCCAAGGACTGTTGCAATGATTCCTGTTTTGTCTTAAAACCTTGAAACCTTGAAAGGATAATGAGGAACACTTCCCCAGATGTTTCTGCAGAACAGAAAAATAGGTGGATTGTAAATGGAAGTTCTGCTAAAACAGCCTGGAATTAGGGTGGGGATAATGGTTATTAACCCACTACAGTAAAAATTTGCATGAAACAGATATTCTGGTTAAAGATTTTCAACACCCACTTCAATGGTATGAGAAATTTCAAGTATTGATTTGTGAATGTAAACCAACAATTTTTTTGTGTTTTTTTTTTTTTTTTTTTTTTTTTTTTTTTTGTTGTTGTTTGTTTCTTTTTGGTTTTTTTTTTTTTCCCTCAGGATAATAATAATAATGCTGAGTTAATAAAATATCTGCTTCCAGAGTTTGTTTAGATTTTGAGTATGATCTCTCCAGGTATCCCAAGCAGTCTTGCACTTGCACAGGAATACTGCATTCACTGTATGCGTGAGAAGACTCAGAAATCCTAATTAGCATCCTTGTATAAGGCCAACTTTTAAAAGCTGAGTGGAACTTGTAGTAAAGTGAAAGATTAGAAGTGAATTAGTGGATCTTGCTGTTGGCAGAAAAGTTATGTGAGCTAAAATAATTGTTACAGTTTTCAATATATATGAAGATGAGTTTTCTCCAAAGGAATACTATGGATATAATTAAAAGACTTGTCTCTTCAGATGTGATGTAACTGATATAATTTAACAGTCCAGAAACTAGTTAAAGGCTGAGAAAAAGCATGCTGAGAAGTCTTCCTGATGCTGTTTTCTTCTTTCTTTTTTTTTTTTTTCATTATCAAAATATTCTCATTAAGTATCGGAGATACCATTACTTTTCCATACTTACTGTAAAAAGAATAGCCATGGATTAGTTTGTTGTTTTGAAGGGAGGAGGATTTGTTTCACTTTTATTAGCAGTAGGTCTTGAAGGTCCCCTTGATATGACATATGCTTTAAAATGTATTTCTCAGAGACAAATTCAGACTGCTAAACTCCAGCATCGAGGAGATTTCTGGCTCACAGTTTATGAGACCACTTAATCAAAGATACCTTAAGATATTTTTTCATAATATCTACTAGTGTTCAATTTTATTGAAAACTTGTTTCAAATGCCTAGTGTTGTACATTTAAAAGTAATACAATTCACTGTATATGCGTTTATTCAAGCCTGAGAATATGCCAGATAGCTATGCAGCTGTGCGGGGGTGTCCAATGTATCAAAGGACTTTATGATACATTTACATTATGATGTTCTTTTTTATGGGTATATTGGAATTGGCTTACAATGCAAAGACCTGATGTTTACAGCCAGATGTAAACAATTTTGATAATTTTCACACTTCAAGAACACTGTCTTCTATAAACAATGATGGTTTTGCTTAGTACTTTTTAAATACTTCTTATTCTACTACTTTTTGCATAAAGCAGATGCTTTTCTATAATATGACTCACCCGACACACTAGTTTGAACTTTTTCCTCATCAGTTTACTATCAGTATTTGAGAAGACAAGCTCGTCAAAGTGGCAATGGGTGCAGAAGCCCGAACGGATTTGCTGCATCTGAATTGCAGGTGAAGAGTGTTGCAATATATACTTCTTTAAAAATCTGTTTGTAGCAGTTTATAGCTTTTCTATCGATGTTGTTCTACTGGTAGTTTGTGATTATGGTTTGGAAATCTTTGTTCAATAAGTGAGGAATGGAAGAACAGGGAACCAAGCATTTCTGCAAGAGAGAGACATGCAGATATGTATTGTCTCCCAGGTGTGCCTGAGAGAGAAGGATGAACACAGACAAAGATGGAGGAGAAGAGAGAGAGAAATGTTGTGATAAACATCTTGCAGTTACAGCAGTCCCTGGGAACATCATGAATGAGATCCAGGTCTTTATTTACATTAACAGTATGTAAGCACTTCCAGGAAAGTTCTCTAATCATTGCTTTATCTGCACTAGAATAAAACATAATATAATAAAATACATAATAAAATAAAAAACAAAATATAATCATAGAATCGTTAAGGTTGGAAAAGACCCTTCATATCATCAAGTCCAACCACTAACCTATCACTGCCAAGTCCACCACTAAACTATACCCTAAAGCATCATGTCTACCCTTCTTTTCAATACCTCCAGGGATGGAGACTCAACCACCTCCCTGGGCAACCTGTTCTGATGTTTGACAACCCTTTTGGTGAAGAATCTATGGGCCAGTTGTCATGTCCCATACAGTTATTTTCTCATTAGTCTTGTCTCTTTCCCTGGCTAAGAATTGTTTCATGCTCTGCTATAAGTCTATTTAATCTGAATCCATACATATCCAACAAAAGGACTTCTGTAAGCAACAGAAAAGTGTGCTTGGGAGTCTCTGGGTTTTTTCTGCCTGTCCTTAGCAAGTAAGGACTTCATCTGGGAAAACATTTTAAAATGTTTAACAAATTAAGACAGGTTTTTTCCTTTTGGTGAATGCCAAAGATTAATAAACAGGTATGTAATTGTTTTTATGCAAATATTGTAACATATAATATACATAAACATGACTACAATGTACAGGGTCTAGAGATTTAAATTGGACATAATGCTTTATGTAGAGAAAAGACATTTCATAGGTTTGTTTTAAAGCTTTTTTCATAAGAATTTTGATTTGATTCAAACACACTTCTGTGAAATCTACTGGAATGGGTAATAGTTTAGATACTAATACAAGATATATATTACAAATTCATGCATCAAATAATGTAATGAAGCTAAAGCAAAAGATTACGCTTTATTAAAATACCTATGTATTTCCTTACAGGAACTGTAAGTAATGGAATGATTTAAACCAGGCTTAAACAAAGTAATAATCATGGTGATTTGAAGAGTTCAAGGTCATGGAAAAAAGTCAAATTTGGGAAAAAGATGATACATTCAGTTTTGCCTCAACAACAGTGTGTTGGGTGTACCAGGTTCTGTTATAGAAATAAATCTGATGATTTTCCACAGTTAAGACCTTCATATAAGAAATCTTCAAATACCACTGCAGGAAGTTTGGCATCTTTGCATTAACTCCAGTGGCAATACAGTGGTAAACAACAGAAGAAATTGATTGCAGGAAGGTCTCATTATGTGTTTCATCTCTTATTTTATGTGTGATTTTTCTTCAATGTCTCTACAGAGCACAGCTTTGGGACATGCTCAAAATCTCACAACCACCCAAAAATAGGTGGAAAAAAAGAGTAATTTTTAATTATTGCACCTGAAATGTCATATTTAATAAATATAATAAAATCCCAGTGGCTAAGCTGTCTGTTGAGAAGCCATGAGTGCACATTGTAAGTGCATCAGAGCTGGAAAAACATAGTTAGAAATGAGATGTCTATGGCTCTAAAAAGATTTTAGAGTAATTTAATACATTCCATTTATTCAATAAGATATGAAGGAGTCCTGTGGAGGGAAAGAGAGTATTCATTGCACTGGAAGAAAGAAAAGAAGACGAAGAAAAAAAACAACCAAATGAAACAAACATAAAAGCCCTGTATGCTTCATTCCACAGCAGAATATTTATCTCCATTCCTGCTAGGAGAAGCTAGTAAAAAAAAATATATATATATATTTCACATATATTACTTTAAATTTTTTGTGTGTATGTTTGGGGTTAAGCCTGACATTTCTGTTCTAACCTTACTGGCTAGAAAATGCTTGCTAATGTGTCTGAAAGCATTCTGAAATATTTTAGTGAATTATCATCTGAATTCATAAGCTGAGCCACCACTGTACCATGAGAATCCCCTATTACAGAGTCACAGAATGTCTGAGTTTGGCAGGGACCTCCTGAGATCTTCTGGTCCAACCCTTTTTCTCAGTCAGGGTCAGCCTAAGCAAATTGCTGATCCTTCCAAGATGCCTTTCTTTTTCTAGAAAATTTTAAAATGAATGATTGGGTATGAAATGGCTACTCCTTTAGGCTAGACATTTTTTAACAGATTCCACTTCCAGTCACCATTTATGCCAGTTTGGTGGCAGTTAAACTAATGATTTTGTAGATAGATTTTTCAGGCCGTTCCACAGAGATTTATGTGGACTATGTTGCATTGTGAAGTTTAAAGAGTAAACCTACTACCAAGTAATACTTGAGGGAGCAACAGAAACTAGAAAAATGGGAAAGTAAAAGAAACATGTAACTGTTCCCAGAGACGGTAGGAATATTCCTACTCTAATGAGAAAAAAGCAGAATGAGGCATTAAGAACTAATAAAAGCATTACTAGTCCTAAAATTTCCCACCTTGCCCTTAACTTTCATCTGTCCTGCTGCTCTAGCTCCTCATAGTATTTCCAGATGGAAACAATACTTTACAAGGATGCAATCAAGTGACAGATCTCTAACAGAGATATCTATAGCAATCTTAAAATCAAGTAACTTGTATTCAAACTGGTCTATGAAATCTCAATTTAATTCACCATTAATATTGTTTACAGCTAAATTGAGCTATTTTCATTATTTGATTGTGTTTTTTTATCTCTGGAGATGGCCTGCAAATCCTTTCCTGAATCAATGAAAATGAAGAAGCTTTGTGGGTAAGCTGACGCCTCCTTAATTATTGCATGTTTAGCTTGAGACATTCTTAAAGAACTTCTGGCACTTTTAATAAATTCTAGCTCTTAATGGCAGCTTCATGAATATAAATATAGAAGCACTGCAGGGAACTTTATCCCAGCTTCAAATCAAGTTGATTTTTTGATGCGTTTCACCACAGCAATAACAAAATGCAGGCTTTTTGAAAATCAATTCTGGGTCAGTTTTGTTTGATTTTAAGTTAAGAATATTAATTCTACGTAGCTTTTAAAATAGTCATTAGTTCAATTTTTGTTATTGTGGAACATGATGAAATGTAGTTTGATTCACAAATATAGTAAACCCTGTGTTTTTGTAAACAGACAGAACTGATTATAATTAAGACTTTATAAGTGTCTCACTGAGGAGGTACATGTGTTTAAAATGGTAACTCTGTAAGAACTATGTAGCACTCAAGATTTTTCAGCATCTCCATTTCTCAATTTTATACCTACAAAATTTACAAGAAATCTAAAACAATTTCTCTGTTGTAAAGTTCTGTGCTTGATATGAACAGGTAAAACCTGGAAGGTCAACCTGGAAGGTGAAATATATCTTTCTAGACTGGACTATGATAGAAAAATTCTTTAGCATAAAGTTTATGTCAATGCCAGTTTTGCCTTGTCATATATTAAGTCCATGTGATATGTCATTTGCCTCCTGCCAATGCTATTAAATAAATACCTGGATTGTCTTGTCCCACCCAGGTATTGAAGCCTGCAGGGCTCTTACAAACAAAGAAAACAAGCCTGGTCGTGCTTCCTGTGGTATCTACTATAGTTGGATTGGTACTGCAACATAAGTTGCCTCTCAACAACTTAGTTCAGTGAGTTGCATAGGTGTTTTGTACATATCTTGTCCAGTTGCAATAAGCAGAAGCCATTGTTAAGAAGCATGTTTATTCCTTCCATATCCGCTGTGGTATGATACAAAAGGGCATAACTACCACTCTTAAATAAGTTGCCACAGAAATTTGTAAGTATTTATGAGGCTCTCATTCTTCTGGCGTGAACTAAATTAATTTCAAGCTGGATTATCTGAGACCATGTCAGATGCTGTGTCACTAAATTTAAGGACAGGAGCAGTTCTGGTACATAGAGAACTGAATATTCACAGGCATTTTCATGTCCAAAAAGGAGTTAGCTACTAAGTTAAAATGTCAGCGAGCAGAGAATACCAGGAAGAGGAAACACAGACATCTACATCCATACTCTGTCTTTGGATAAAATTCTTAATGTGTCATCTTAAACATCAGTTAATTTGTTTGACAAAAACTTTTTTCAAACTCATTATAAAGCATACATTGCAATTTTTTCATCAACTATTTCTAATGATTATTGATTGTTAAGCCTCTACCACTATCACAACTGCAGCTCATCAGTTAACCTGTTCTGGCTGTATGTTTTTTACATGGATTTTTTTCTTAAAAACTTCACAGACAAATTTCATCTCTGGGAGCCTTACCAATCAAAAAATGTCAAATCAAGATCACTACTCAATTTATATCACTAAATTTAGGCTGCAGATTAGTAATATATATCTGCCAACACTTCAGATAGATTCATGCCTTTATTAGTTGTTTGGTAACCCCAGAAAATACTATTTGGATTGAAATAATCAGTACGGACTCGTGTTTTATTGTGATTAAAAACTGGACTTTCTTGTAAAACTGGACCTTATATCCAGGGATTTTAGAGCTGCTCAAAATTTCAATTATTGCAAATTTAGCTTTCCTTTGAAGTATAAAGGCCAAAAACCAGGGCCTTAATGGTATTTAGTGCCCTAGCTCCTCTCAGACTAAACCATATTTGTTGAAACTAAGTATTTTGAATACCTGGGCACAAAAGATTTATTTTTCAGTCATTGTATCAGCTAGTAAACACTATTACTCCAGTCAGCTACTGTATTTTAACTAATTAATTTTGTATGACTTATGAGATCACTAAAAGGCTACTACTCATGTGGGAGGGAAAAGCATGTATAAGATCAATATTTTTCAGTAAAGCATGAATATAGCAATGTGTGTGACTAAATACCTAGGCATGGAACACAAGACTTGAGCAGTTATACTAACTTCAGTGAAACAGTAAGCATATTTAACGTGTATATATCCCAGAAATTAATGACCAGGTTCTCACTGACTGAAACAGAATCTGAGTAAGCCTGCAAAGTTCTTTGCTATAATGATCTTCATACCTATGCAGTGAGTAACATCTATACAGTAAATATATTTCACCACCATAAATATTTTCTATCTTGTGCTAGAAGAAAGATAAGCTTTCCTCATAGAAAAATACATTATTTTCCCCTTGTTTTACTTTGGCTTGAAAATTCTGCACTTCTGTCAGCTCCAGTTCCTCCTATTAGTGTGCCTTTATGCAGGAGGCCCCCAGGAACAATTTTCTATGAATGACCTCCATGAAAGAAAAAGACTTGATTAATCTGACGTTAGCTTCATCTACAAAGTGATCAGAAATTTCCTGCTTGATTTTTCTTGCAAGTGGTGTCCTGGAATTCTGAACTTACAAAAGGGCATTTAATAGCTGTTACATGAAAAGTAGGTATGTTTCTGCCTTTGAGGATGCTGCAGAAAAAAAGCCCATCTGTAGCCATTACTGACATAGAATTAAGATAATATAACATGTAGATTGTAGGGTGCAGCTCTACTGGTACAAGAGAAAAATCTGTAAATTTTATGTATTTATTTTATTACATCTTTAGACAGGTTTAATCATTGGGTCTGGTACCCCTTTGCTTGGGTATTTATCTTCCGAACTGTACTTCAGATATGTAGTTGTGAGAAAACCGTAGAAACACTGTCAGGTAAATAGTGTAGTATTAAGCTGGTTTGACTGTATTTAAGCTGTGCTTGACTGTCAACAGAAAGTGTTCATCCAGTACTAAAGTCTGCCTGTATGTAGGCAGGGGGAAAGGTGACTTGGCTTACTGCACAGAATGCGGCATGTTAGACACAGACCTGGAAAGCTTGTGACCTCAGCAGGTGTAGTTGCAGAGGTCTGACCTGGACAGAAATCCTTAGAATGAGAACATAAACATACCTTAAAAAAATTCAAGCAGAGAACAACCTTTGCCACCAAGAAGAACAAAATGGTTGTCTGTTGGAGGGCAGAGCATTCAGTGAAAATAAAATAAAAATAAAAAAAAAACCAAGAAATTAATTGTGTGTTACACTGAATAACAGCAGGATTAGTTGTCATGTGATCTCTAAGAAATGTAGCCATAAAACCTGAAGTGTCAAATTTCTCCACACCACAAGCAGGTAATGAAATGCTTAAAAGAACACTGATAATCTTAAAGCCATTCACCTTTCTCTTATTAACTAAGACTACAGGGAATGAATTGATGAAGGAACTGATCTTACCTATTACTGCCAAGTCCTGATGAAGACAAGGAATCAATAGGACCTAATTTAGCACTTTCAGTCTCCAACTGACTCTTGCAAAAAAAGGCTATTAACTACCATTATCCTCTAATAATAATTATCTCCTTTGCTCTTAACCTATAATTATTAAAGAGGGATCTTCCAGAGTCTGTTTTGCGTGTAACCGATATCTGTGCTTTGTTGTTACCTTTCAGAATTCTTCTTATGTCATTTTTGAGTCAGAAAGACATACAGGAATTTTGTGTCCTGGCCCATCAAATTATTTTTAACATTGCAAAGTTGTCAGTATCAAATAGATCACTGATAACTTATGACTGATGGCAGGGGATAAAATTTCAAGTATGGTGCCACCGTAAGAGGTCTCACCTTGTTCAGATGTAAAACATTCTTGAATAAAAACTAGCCTGTCAAGAAAATTGTCAGTACTTTCATGAGATTAAAATGCTGTTAGCAACTTTAGCAGCTCTTCAGGTCTCAAAGGCTGGCAGACAAGCTAAATGTTTACAAACAAATTATTTTGCCACATTCGGGAAGATCAATCACAAAGCCTGTGAGGAAAAGTAAATAGCAGATTGTAGCATCGCTTTCTACATCTGATATTTCTCATCTCTGTTAAACTTATGGATCAGTTTTGTAGTACTTGTTTTCTCCCACAATTTATTGTATATACAATACCAGAGCTGCTCCCAGTTCATCAGACAGGAAGGTGCTGTTTTAGTGCTGAACAAGATACACTTATGAGACTCAGTGAGTGGAATTACTCACTTTCCCAGATTTCTCAGCTGAAGAAATGGGAAGAATCTTTGCTAAATTTGTGAACAAACCTTTATCACTCAAATGGGAATCTACAGTCTGTATTACAGTAGTCTGAACTGCTGGAAAGTATTTCACATTTAAAAATTAGGTAGAATGAAATAGAAGGTTTGTAGGCTTTATGGTCCTAAAGGAGAAGTTAGGTGCCGTGGCCTCAGTCTGCATCCTCAAAACTGCAAATCTCTGGCTCAGTTTTGTCCAGCACAATTCCTAAAACTTCTTGACTTCATAAGGCTGAACAATTAGCTGCCTTTTTCTTGTGCAAGGTTCTTTGAGAGTCATAAAATAGATATTTTCCATGCCCATCTCAAGCTCACAGGGTACTAAGATTTCTCTCTGAATGCCTACCACTTTGAGCTTTGGAAGCCACGATGGGAGTAGGTACTGGGCCGAACAACCTTTCTGCTAAATAAGATTATGTGGAATGTAGGAGACAGGTTAAAAATATTGCCTTGCCCACTGATGCTTGAATGAACTCCTGCCTCTCAGGAATGTCTCTTATCAATGACTAGAAGAAGACTTTCTGTGGTATGTTTAAGCTGTTCGATTTTGCATGATATAATTAAATATCTATGAAGATAATAATTGTAAGTGTATACATCTGTCTGGGTTTGCTGTACTCTCTAGTTTTAAAAACTGTTTGGACAATCTAAAGCTTTGGTATCTAACCAAACCTAAGAGAAAGATGATTTTCTACAAAACTCCTTTACAGATATAGAAGAAAAGCAGAGATGTGCCCAAAAAGCCACTTAAAGATTAGACTAAACATCAGTACCTCCTTATTTTGTCGATCATTAACAGTTAGTGTAAGTTCTTGTCTTTTGAAGTCTGGGTTTGCATTTCTATCTGATGGACAAATATACAGGAAAAAAAGAGATGTTTTTCTCTGTTTCTCCTTCTAGTGTGCTGTTAAGCAGATAACCAGCAGATACACAGGTGGATAGTAAGAGTTTGCTAGGATTCATGCAAACTCATAAATAAGCAGGATGGTATTTTTAAAGGCATTCCGTGATGATGCTTCTCTTCTTCCACTTGAAGTCAACTGGAAAGATGTGACAAATGACTACATCTAGAAGATTCCTTCTTTACTGAATTTAAGCACACTACATATCTAGTGGCTGGCTTAGTTATTTCTTTCAGTAAGTGGGAATTTTGTATGCTGTTCTTAACTCTCTGCAGACTGTATAGAAACTTACATGTCAGATGCAGTTAAACATTCTACTCAGCAGCAAAAGTTACACATGCAGTCCCTGTGTTATTTTTTTTTTAATATAGCCTAATAAAAACACCTTAAAAATCTCCTGTATGTATTGAAGCTTTCATTTTTATCCAAAGAAAAACTGATGGTGGAATTTGAGAGTTCTGTACAAAATTGTGACTAAGTTGAGATTTAAAGATATATTTATGTGTAATAGGTCAGTTTACCTGTTTAAATATGGAGTATTTCAACTCTGCTTTGTTGTACCCTTCGGAGAACAGAACAAATTTAAGTAATTTTAAAAACTATCATTACTATTGCTGTCATTAGATCATAACAATAAGTAGTTCAGAACTTTTACATGTAGGTATACTATTAAGAAGCTGATATTATCTAGCATGAACTATTGGTGATACTTGAATAAGGATACATGGAGTAAACAAACACTGTACTATGGCAGATATCCCTTTGAATACAAATAGAGGACTCATGAATAAACAAGTTAAAATTATGTTTGCTTTTACTAACACTGTAAAAGGAATTAATTTTTCTCTGAAGGGTCACTCAGGTGTCATATGTCAACAAGATACACTTTTATAGTTAAAAAGTAGTATTTTCTATACATAAAATATGAATTGAGTATTTTAACCAATATTTTAATAAGTCAGTGATTAAGTTCCTTGGTATCCTACATGCCTTTCATTTGCACATTTGTTCAGCATTACTAATGGTGACACTTTAAAGAGCAGAAAGACACTGAAGTGTTGTCATTGGCACATGAAGAAAGGTAAGATATGCTCTCTTGGACTAATCTTAAAACGTTGTTCCATAATGTGATATTCTCTAGACCTTTCATTTTCTGTTAAGCTTCTTCCGCACAATCCTTTTAATCATTTAGTGTAACATGGCTTTCACTTCTGAAAGGCTGTGCTTCTTAACAACAGAAAGTAAGGTGATCTACAGCCTTAGCTGGCTAAATATGATCTAACAATGCCAGGTGAGGAGAAGGATTTTTTTTAGTTCCTTTCAGCATCATTGAACATGGATAAGTGTTTTTCTGTATCAAATTATATGTTGCCTTTTGCTGTAACAGTAGCTTTCTGAGAAAGTACCTAAAAGCAACATAAACAAAGTACAGATAATTTTAAAAGGATTGGTTGTTTGCATTTTCTTGGCTGAGAAAAATTACAATGAGAAGTTTAGGTTTTAAGTCTTTCATCTGCATTATAATTCTCACATTTATTTTTCAAGCACTACATTAGGACAGGGCCCCAAAAACCAGACCCGAAACCCCTTCTTGCTTCAGAACATATGCCTTAAGGGAACAGTGATATCTCACAGTATACTGGATTAGTTTTCCTAAGGCTTATTCTTGCAGCAGCCCAATTCTAACTGAAAAATGGCTTTGAACATCTGTAATTATAGCTGAATAAACTGGCTTAGTTAAACTAAAGATAACCTACCTAGTAAAAAAGTCCTTCAAATTTAACCATTTTATATTTCTCTCCTCTGTCCATTTTAGACAGAAAGGAACACTTTATCTAGAACTCTTGATTTCTCAAGTGTTTTATAAAGTAGATAGAAAACTGAGGCCTCTCAAAGAATGACTAGTAATATTTCTTCTGCATCAATCTAATTCCAACTGATAATTACAGATGCTCATCTCAAGTTTGTTTTTTTCTGTTCTTTCCAAATTCGTGATGTTACTTTTTTGCCTCCTAAAGTAAATCTCATTTGAAATATACATTTTATTTTATCTCTGTTAATGCAAATTTTTGCTTCTTGAGTTCTGATAGCATTTTGTGGGGAGTTGTACTTCAAATACCTGTTCTTCATTATGAATTAGTGTACCTTTCCAAAGATGCTTTTTGAGACAGGCTAACATTGCAATAGATCATAACAAAGCCACAAATTTCATACAGTCCAGAGAAAATGGCCTAGTTCAATGTAGAGGTATGATTCATCAAACTACAGCTCCTACAGGACACAGAACTGTGCATCTTTCACAAAGGTACCACCAAAGGTATTAGGTTTTCTTCACCATGAACATTCTTTTTCTTTTTTTTTGCAGTGGTGACTGGCTATTTTTCAATTTTCAGCTCATGATAAAGACCAGTAAAACAAGAACATTCTGCTTTTATATTGATTTGCTAGTGGAATACTAAACTTTGACCATAAGTGAAATGCAATTCCCAAAGGCTCTATCAGATTTTGAAATGCAAAGACTAAGTAAAACAAAATGTAGAAGGTAATTACAACACCATTAATGTTGTGTGGTATTGACTGACTAGACAAAACAATGCAATTTAGCATTCTGTGGCCTGCAGGCAGTGAGCTCTCAAGTTTCTTGCTCAAGTTCATCCTTATCTACTCTATTGTGTAGAAAATTGCTACTTTTTGTACCCACAGGATTCCCCCAAAATGGATATTGTTGTCTTATTTTTAGTATAAGCTTGCTTTCATTATTATAATGAAGTAGAAGAAATTGGTTGTGTAATTATTTATTACCCACAAATCATTTATTAAAATTCAAAATACTTCCCTGTCAAATAATTGCCTACTGGAAATTTTAGAGTGAAATCTCCATGTAATCACAGTTGGCTTTTCTTTGTTAAGTATATATAGAAGCCATAAAGTTATTTTTCTAGCTGCTCTAGGGTTAAGGTTCCTGGGAATAACAGATGCTCAGATTGATTAAGGAAGGTATATGCCTTCCCCTGGTTATAACCCTCCCTCAGCCAGAGAAACATGGCCTTATGTAGTACCATAGCACCTTATGTAGTCTACTGTTTCAGTCAACTACAGACTACAAGCAAACGTGCACATCTTTCACATGTATACAAATATTGAATCTGAGAACAGCCATATGATCAAATCTACTGTCCATTAAAAAGGAACGAGGTCTGCAAGGAATTTACAGGATAACAATCTCTGAAGATGTGTCTTCACTAAAGGCTTCTAAACTATCTTCCCTTGGATTTTTCTCTGAGGTTAGCTGAACTTGAGGGAAAGTAGCTGAGCTTCGAGACATTTAAGTATCACAGATTGTTTATGGAGAAGCAGATTTATTATATTAGCTGCACAGCATAGCTAGGCTCCTACAATATTAGTAATAAATATTTATGAACTTCCTATTTGACACATGGATTGTATTGGAAAAAAGTTTTAAGACTCTTGTAGTTATAGTTAGCATGAAATCAAAATGCAATTTAAATGTCTACCAGCTCCTTTTGAAAATGTTATTTCAAAACTTTCATAAAACAAATTTCTAAAGGCTTTATTTCAACAAACGTTCACAATGGCAAGTTGAACTGAGTAGTTACTTCTGGCTGATCCTAAAAAATCTACGCAAATAGCCAAATCTAGCCTAAATACTAGGTCACAAGTCAATAACAACTGAATTTTAGACTATGCCACTTAGGACACTAGAAGGATTGGATTTAAAACATGATTTAATACAAATAAGACACCTTTGCATATATAGCAGGAATCAGATTAGGGACAGAAATAAAACTCTGCCTTGAATAATGAAAAGAACAAAAAACAAGCAGCAAAGCTTTTGACATACCATTTATCAAAGCAAAATATTGCTCCCTGGGTAAATTTAGGAACACTGTTGAATTATGCCTTTCTAGGTATGAGATTATTGGAGAAGTTCTGTTTTACATAGTTTTCTTAAGTTACTGAATTCTGACAGCTAGGGCACTGCTAATGAGGTGAATAAGACATGGTAGAGGAAGCTTAAATGTCTGAGAACTTTTCAAGACAATTCAGAGATATAAATATTTCATGGAAATTGGGAGGGATCAAAACTCTCCAGAATGCATTCACAGAAGGGGGAATTTCTTGCTGGAGGTTTTCTGGTCATGGGTTTATTTGCTTTATCCTAGGTCTTGCTGGCTATTTATTCCATCTTTCTATTCTGCAACATCCCAATTTGCAAAATGGGAATTATTACTTTTACATAATTTGTTAAATGACTTTAATGCATGGACATATGGAAGCACTAGAAATTTGCTCTTTCTTTCTCCTTAGGTCACACAAGAATAGATACACTTATTTGTATTATAGAACTTTATTCATAACATTAAAAACCATTCCTTCAATAAATATTCATATCATAAAAGTTACTAGGAATATCTTACTTGAAAACAAAATTACATTTCCAACCCCAAAGGACTTGAAAAAGACCTACATACCTAAGTCTATTTTGAATAAGTAATATATAGTCATGTGCTACATATTGTATTCTCTAAACCTTTTATATGGGCAAGTTCATTTTTTTCTCTATGTGGAATACAGTTATATCCAGTAATATGTATGGGTACTGCAGCTACTTTCCTTCAAAAGTTGCCATTTTACCCTTCAGAAATTTCCTTCTTAAAAATCAATAATTGTTGGAGAAATTAACCTATTTGTGAAAAGTGCAGTACTTTACAATTAGAAATTTACTGTACTGTTACATTCTTGGTTATTTGATGCCTGTCTACATTTAGTAGAACTGAATGTCCAAGTGTGGTTTTTGGAGGTGTCATCGTCTCTCAGACAACAGTCTGCAGAATGCTCACTAATGATCAGGGAAGGCCTGATCATTATCCTCTGATACTGTTTTTAATCATGATACTTAAATCCTAAACTGTGGAAAAGTCCACTTTTTGAAACCACGGGTATCTGCAGAAGTCATTCTGCCTGCTGACTTGCTGCGAAATGTTGGAGAATTATTTCACCTGGTGTTATGAATACAGATTAACTGGCTTGTAACATTTTGTTTAGTTTCAACAGAAGTCCTAAAAGAAGATTCTGCTGCTGTCTACTTCTCAGAGTAGGCTGGATTTTCTGGTGTTATCTACATTTGTTTGTTTCCAATAAATAAATTTGTTTTATAGTGTTTATCTGAAGCTTTGAGCAGCCTATATACTAGCTTTGAAAGTACACTTTTCAGCTTTGGGCTTATCCCTACTGTGCTTTTTTTGTGTGATAAGCTTAGCTATCAAGAGCCCAGAGTTAGATTTTTAAAGTATTCAGAAGAAGAACATTAATTTGCAATTCATACCTGAAAGTGTGGGTGACCAGTTTCATTCTAACTAAATATGTCATGTGGACATAGTATTTTTGTCAGACTGATTTAAATACAGAAGTTGAGTTCTACAATTTAAAGATCTTTGTTAAAAAAACAAAAACAAAAACAAAAACAAAAAACCAAACAAAAACCCAACTTGAACTTATCTGATCTTATTTATTAGAAGATTTTTCCACCCCTTTGTTATGGCTTCACACATATTCTGGTTTAAGAAAATATACATATATGTATCATCCACAGTCAAAAATAATGTAATATCATGGAACTGCTAATTTCACTGTTGTCTGCTAACTTTCGTCCAAGGTTCCTAGTTAGCTTTGCTTGTTTCGGCTGAGGAGATCTGCAATATAGGTCATGGTAATGGTGAAAGCATATTCGCAGTCACTGTACTTTTCATTAGCAACAGTGTGAATGATTAGCCACCAGTCATACAAGGTCATAGGGATGCAGAAGAGTAACATTGTTCATGGGTAAATTCAGGTGACCACTGGAAAACAATAGTTTGCATTTCATTAAAGGAACTTAATGAGATATATCAAAACACAATGAGTAATATATGCCAGCAAATATCATTAGTATTCATACACAGTGCTGAGTGAAAACTAAAGCTGATATCCTAAAAGGCAATTAAAAGAGATAGTTGACTGTGGACAACTTTATGTATTGGGCTGCAGTTTCCAAGCAAGTCACCCTTTTTACATTTTCTTTTCACACTATTCCTCAATGTGAGAAAAGGAGTACAAAAATCTGACTTTGAAAGCCTTCCTTTTAATTCTAAGGTCTCCTGTAACTTCCACATAATGTTTTAGTCCTAGCTACAAATTGATGAAACGTTCTGTTACACGGCAAAGCCCAGACAACCTTCTTCTGTGATGTGATATTACTAAAAAGTATTTGCTTCCACTGATACCTTTTCCACAGTAATGATCACATTAACAATCAGTGAGACACATGTTATTTTTGTGACATGGATGAATGCTGTTCTCTTTTCACTGCTACTTCTCAATATGGTAAATATCTATTTCAGTCTGCAAGAGGAAGATGTTTTACACTAAATGTGTGCTCTAGTGTAGACTGGTTATTTCAATTGCATGCTTTTGTTTTACAGTGTTCTTTGCTACCTGCTCCCTCCTGAAAAATTAGATTAATCTTCTGTTTTAACTAGTTCTATCTAATAGTAGGATATTTTACAAAAATAATGACACTGGGTTAAATATGTCATAATATATGAACTGCGCCTTGGGGATTTTTTATTAAATTATTTTTTTTTTAATCAGCCCATTTTATTTAGTCATTTTGTCTGGATTGTAAAAGGAAAGATAAATTGGGTGATAAATCTACAAACTCAGGGGTAATATGCTATTAATTTTGAACAGCAGAGGACATTTAGAAAGACTGAAATTCTCATACAGAAGGAAATTTTCCTAAGCAACACTATCTGAGAATGTCTTTAAGTGTGGGAGTTAACTAGATTGAAAACAGTGGGAAATTTTTACATTTTAATAGCTGGAATGGTTTAAAAATATTATTTTTTCATAAGGTGATGCACATATATTTTAAGTACTGCAGCATCCTACATGGATTTATAAAAAAATAAACACAATAAACATATGCCTTTAAAACACTGTTAACAAAGTCTGACATATGGATAAGGAGGGATCAAGTAATTTGTGTTGTCCTCATCCTTTACAATCATTGATTAGTGCCTACATAACCTGGTTTTCCCTTTCTTATCCCAAAGGCGTTTGTTCAACAGTCAGCCAAGCACATTTTCTCTTACAAGACAGCACAATCCAATGCAAAATCTGGTGAAAGACCATCTTGAAATCCTTTTTATCTTCTTGGGGCTCAAAGTTGCACTCAACACCGATATACAACCTGGACTGCTTCCACTTAATATACATAATAGAATCAATAGAGTTTTCTCCCTATTCCTTCCTGCTTCCTTCCATCCTGTTCTGGCAGCACAAGCACAATGTATAAGGGCCAGAGACAGCCACCTAAGTAGCCAGCCACCTATTAAATATCCAGTGTATTCCTCCCTCAATACACAGAGTAACCCCTAAATAGTTTTAAAATGCTCAATTGAACTGACTTAAGCTTTAAAATAAAAGGGGCACCTGATGTCACCTGTATGGATAAAACTTATGTAATTATGGCTTAAACAATTCTTCCTTCCAAATGTTCTGAAGTTCTCATGCTTAAGTCAGAATCAATTATTCTTCAGCAGGTGATCTTATAAATCAGCTAAATCTCTGGACTGACCTAAATACCAATTATTTATTAATAGACATTTATGGAATTTGCATTTGAGGTAGGGGTAAGAGGAGGTTATATCAAAGCAATCTTTCAACTACAACAATATACCTTTTTCAAACTTTCAGTAGAATTCTCTCTGTCATTATAATAAAGTACCTATATACTGGCTAAAGCAATAATACGAAATACAATTATCAGAAGCTATATAAGCTTATTTATATCGAGCACTCTAGGTCTCAGTGTTTTGACATTTAAAACTTCAAAATTAGAACTGGTAGTTGTGTTAATTATTTTAGAAGTACACAGTGTTGCTACATAAAGGTTTTAAAATTAATTCCTAATACTTTCTTCTGTACTCTTAAAAACCAAAACATCCCATGTAAGCAACATCATCAATGACAACAGTACCAATAAAGACAGTAAAGACAATAAAGATAAAAAGAGATAAATAAGAAAGATCAAATGCAAGTATGGTTAGCCAGCTTTGCTGCACACCTTTAGTAATATTTGTCTTAGTCCTCTTCCCATAATTTATATGTTAAACTTCTGTACAGTCTATATTCTTATCCATTTCTTATAATAGTTGATAAATTACTAGAGTCCCAAAATGGTGTTCATCAGCAGATGAACTCATCCTAAAGTATATATGCTGATGATCTGCTTTCTGCCTGAAGTTTGGAATAAAATTTTTATATTTTATTTTCAGTAACCTTTGCTGTTATCATTTTTGACAGCCAGTTGGGTTTCTTTATCAATCTTGTGTAAAGAAAAAATACATGTATTCGCTAACTGTATACAAATCTTAAATGGTTTGCATCATGCATAGTGCATTCCAATAATATCCTTAGTGCCTCTCATTTCATATTACTACCAAGAATACAACCACAGACCTTGAAATATCCTGAAAGATAATTAATGTTAATTTGCCAGTTTATCTCAACATCCTTGGTTGAGCAATAGTACTGAGATATATAATGATTTCAAGCAATGGAGCAGAGAAAGTATTTCATAACAGTAGAAAACAGACAACATTGTTTCTGCTCAGGTCTCTTTCAATCAAAGGACAATAATTTCAATACACAATATTTTGGTCCCTGCTGAAAAGACTTTTCTGGCTTTGCAAAGAACCAACAGTACGGAACAGAGTATCAGCTTAATTTACTTCAACAAATACCTCCAGATGCAGTCACAGTATTTCCAATTTACCTAAGTAATAAAAAATGCAAAGCCAGACTGAGAGCAGATGAGAGATACTCAGATCTCTCAGGGTCCTAGGCTTGTCTTTAATTGTAAGTTACAATCCATTAGCTCCTCATTTTTCCAAAGAAGCTTTGCAATAGTTTTTCAATTTACATAACTATCACTTTCTAAAAGAAGCGATGCTAATCATTTTATAAAAGTTTATGATGTAATCCCTCATGCTGTTCCTAGACTATAAAACACCAGATATTCATTTACCTTTCCCCTCCTTCTGGATGGCGTTTTATTGGCTTTTTCTACTCCTTATAACTTCTCTTGTATGTACATTATAAAACATAGAAAATACAGCCAACGCTCCCTTATACACTGACAGGCCAAAATTAATATTAAAGAAATAAAAAACTAACGGCCACACTGAGACTTAGCAATTCAGAAACAAATTGGTTTAGGATAAGGTTCTCAGGAGTTTTCTGTACCCTCAAGCTATTGAAAACAGACAATTTTTCTCTTGTTTACTCATTAACTTCTAAAGAAATTATTGTTTATTTAGTTAAATTAAGGTACAGGAAAATTAAGGTAAATGAAAGAAAATCAATCTAATAAAATTAATTAATACTCAACTTTGACATTTCTTGTTGCAAAAAGTGATAGAACAATATGTTTCAGAGACTTCTTTTCTTTTCTCCCCCTAAAGTTTGTGATGATAACCTAACATAAGGGTAAGAACTGACCGTTACTATTCAGATTTCAAGGAGAGCACACATAGTTGCACAACTAGTTGTTTCATAAAGTGACTAAAATAACTAACTGAACACAGGGATGGAGCAACAATTATTATTATAATATGACTAAAATACCAAATGCTATTACTGGACAGGTAAATTTTTCAACTGTCTGCAAGGCCAGGCTTTGGACACCATCACTGTAATGTTGCCATTTTTGTGTTAAAAGAAAGGAATGCAATCCTTACTTAGGGGATAGGCCAGACAATTACCAACACCAGTTTTGCTTCTATAATTTGGTGTGTGAACTCTGAAGACTGAATTTCTGTAATTTAGCATAGCCTTTATCAAAAGGTTTCCTATACTTGCAGCATTTGTTAAGGGGATGCATTGTCTGGATATCCAGAATTTGACTGTTTAACTTTTGTGCTGCTACAAAGTTTAATTTTTTTTTTAAGTACATGATAGGTATAGTTCAAAGATTTCTATAAAAATTGATAATTACTCAGCTAAAGGTAGCTCTTATTGTTGTTTCTTCATTGAATTATAAGGAAAACCATGGAAAATGCATATTTAAAAGAATAAAATGTTTTAATATTAAGGGGATAGGATGGGTTGTACTAAATTTAAAGGTAAGTTACAGATGATTTTCAATAAATTTTTGTTTACCCTTATGTTTTCTCTTGTCCTAAAACTAAAACCTGCACTTTGGCAAGTTTTTCTTTCAGGTGGTGGAAAATAAGAAAAGATGGAGAAAATTGTTTTTATCTCTGAGAAAGTAATTTCAGATTTTTTCCCTTCATTTTTTCAGAAGACTTCTGGGAGGATGATTTAAAATACTCTTCATTCTTTATAAAGAATTCTCCAGAACTAGTAATGAGTTTTGGGTTGCTCAGGTGGGAGAACATACTCCAGATTTTGTTATTATTTAAATTTTATAGTATAAAGTTGTTTGATTTTTATAACCATGCATACATATTCAGTTATGGCATTTCTATTAAAACTAGTAAATATCAACTGACTAAATATTAACTTGAGAGGACAGTTAATAATTAGTATTAATAAAACAAACTAAAACCTTGCTGGTGCAATAACAATTTAAATATTTCTTCTCAATTCTTGTGTTATTACCATTTCGCTGTCTATTCTTTCTAAAGAGTTCACTATAATAGACAGGCCATTGCACACACTTTCAAAATTCTAAAATTCTGCATCCTGGGGAAACATAAGGAATATAAACCTGATTTTGGTTTTCCAAGAATATGAATCAGCTCGAATCAAATATTTGTGTTATGGATATAAGAAGATGTATATGGAAATAAACAAGAAGAGGGGTAAAAAATTTTATAAAACCAGTGATATTGCCCCTAAAACTGTAAAGTCCAAGCATCTGGTGTCTGGTAGGTATACAGACAATTTAGGGGAGTTAACTGCTGCTTATGTAGAACAGAAAACAACCAGAGATTAGGTTGAGTCTTCCATTTCAGGTGCTGCTGAAAATTCTTAATTCCTGTGAGGATGTTGGCCCATACACTGTAAAAATATTTATTGCAGTTGAGAACAAAGGAAGCTAGATATTAAGTAGGCTTATCCTTTCCACTGCCTTTTCACCTTCATTAGTATAGCAACAGATTACGTTATTCTTTAAAATAGCTTGCTTCCTGAGCTATGGTACCATGGCATACTGCTGAGGCTGTAGCTTTCAACATTTCTCTAGCTGCCTCTGGAGGACCTTTTGTAACCCAAATGAATCTCATCTACCTTTGACTTGCATAATACTTTTTTGTAATGTCAAATACCACTGACATCTCAAAAAAAAGGAAAAAAAAAAGAAACAGGAAAAGAAAAAAATGTGGAAGAGTGAAAATGTAAAATATTTGTATCCTTTTCTCACAGGCTTGAAACCATTTATCTGAAAGCTTATTGATTTCTTTTCCCAATTATATCTTTGATGTAATGAAAGAGATATTACTTCTTCCTACAAAATATGTCCCTCAAAAAAGCAGGTATCTTGATGACTTGTTTAATTATCAGCTTTACTGAACTAATATTAAGTTCCAGCCCTGCTACCATGGCAAGAAAAATAGAAAAGCAAACTAATATGACCAAGTAGAACTGCTCAAAACTTCTGTATTATTTGGAGGCAAACTGAAAATATTCAGTGGCGTTTGGTTAGCTGTATTTGATTGTCATGAGTTTTCTCATACTGACCTACTTCTGGCTTTAATTTCTGGGAGTGCCTGTGTGTCACTAATTCCTGGTATCATCTCTGCTGTCATTATCTGATGGGAAGGCTAAGGCTAAGAATTATCCCAAATCACTGAGATTTGGTTTAAGCCTATACCTACTTAAAATCAATTATAAAGATATCTTGCTGAAATAATTTGGGGCAGAGTGAGCCTGATGCTGAATACATTGCAAAAACTCACTCATTATGTTATAGTTTATTTTTGCTGTGGTTTATGTTGCTGTCTTTCACTGCAGCTGTAAAAGGCCCACAAAGACTGTGAACTAAGATATATTTAACTTTCAAAAGTACTTGTCTGAACAAGGCATTAATAAATTTTAAGGTTCATTTATACAGTATTAGAAATGCAGAAACTAACAAAATAGCTAATTTGACACATCTGTAAAAGTAAGAAATTATTAAGTATTCTTTACTGTTTTGCCAAGTACTTATTGTCAATGATTAAGCATCTAATAATTGCTAATGCTGTAATATTCCTTACAAATGTC
The DNA here is from genome assembly GCF_963921805.1 of Phalacrocorax carbo. NCBI lineage: Eukaryota > Metazoa > Chordata > Aves > Suliformes > Phalacrocoracidae > Phalacrocorax > Phalacrocorax carbo. Next base: position 66,055,151 of record NC_087548.1, on the reverse strand, counting down.
TTAAGTTGTATATTAATATAATTGCTGAGTGGTTTTTGTTTTATTGATTTCACATTTGTCATGCTTTCTAATGTTGTTATTAACAAGAACTTTTCACTTGAAACTTCTGGTTTACCATTTGCTGTGTTTTATCATTTGGCACAGCTAAACCCTGTTATTAAACGAAACACACATTTCCAGTTATACATTCAGTGCCTTGCTGGCAAAGGAATCACTACCTGTCACAGCTGCAAAGAGGTTAGTTGTTATGAAATAGGCCAGCAATAGCACCATGTTCTGCACATGTACTTCAAAGTCTGTCAAGCCTGCCTTTCTCAGGGAAAGAAACCTCTTATCTGTAGACAAATACACAGTACTCTTGAAACAAGTGGTTGATGTGCTTATTTAAATAAGTTTTTTCAAGCTCTGGGAAGTTTGCATTTGTGTAGTCTGAATTATTAACTAAGTATTTAGTTATGACATTAAAACCCTAAGAACCTGAACAGATGTTTGTTAATTAGAACATGCAGCTAAAATCTACGTTCATGAAATGCAGCATTGTCAGCTCTTTGAAAATCTCTAAAACAGGTCTCTATTTATCTTGCAAATTAAAATCTTATGGATTTTTCTTGTTCTAATATTTCATACAAGACTGTTCACTATTAAGATAGATCTTATACACAGGATGAGGTCACTAGGATGGGAAGACCTTCTCAGAAGTTCTAGTTTATTAGAGGAGCTTAAACACCTCTGATTCACCTGAGTGTGACCACAGAATCACAGGATGACTGAGGTTAGCAAGGACCTCTTGGGATCAGCTAGTCTAACTCCCTTGCTCAAGCAGCATCTATTAGACCTGTGAGACAGGACACGTGGAGAGACAGAAATACAGTTGTGTTTTAAAGTGCATTTATGCCTGAAAAAATAGTTGTCTAAATACACTATCAAACTTGCAGTATTTGACTGAATTCAGATTCTGCTACACTAAGAACACTCATTTTGGAAGTTACCAGCTTGGGAATTTTGTATAAGAAAGCTAGGCATAGGTGCAGGGTCATTTAAGTAGGGATTCAACCCTACTCCAGACTCAGCTGCCATCTGATAAACACATGGCACTTGTCAAATTAGCCAACTTCCAATACACCATTGAGACATAAATTTTGAAGTGCCCAAGTTAGCATTTACACAACCAGGCTATGGCACAGTGGCTGCCTTGAACAAGATGTCATGCCCTCAGCTGCATCATGAACTACAAGAAATTAGAATATCACAATGCAAACAGGCAGTGCACAGATAACAGTACTCAATGAGCGTCACCTAGCTTTCAAAGTGACCAGTTCAAACCTTGAGAAGGACTTTTGGGTCAAGGAAATAGAACCTAATTCTTCTAGGTATGCCAGCTAATACTAGGAAGAAAGCCCTAAATGTAGATATGATCTCCAGATGCAATCCTTGCTGTAGTTATATCCTTATGACTACATCCACAATAAAGCATCCGACACAGAGTATTAAACAGGATTGTTGGTTTCCCATTGCTGTCTTCCCTAGAACTCCTAGAACTTAACTGCATTTTAACCTAATGTTTCGTTTCAATCAATATTTCCCTCTTAATCCTTACCACCATTCCTGTCCTAGGTATACTAAACTGTAGAATTGCCCCCACCTGCCAGATATTGAATTGAGTGTCTATTAAATTGCTTCATTCTGCTGAAATAGTCCGTATTATTATTTCAAAGGATGGAACTATTGCATTCAGGAAGCTGATACACTTTTCTAGCTCTGCCTCTTTCAAACAACATATGTAGGAAACTGACTACAGTGAGCCATCACAGAGCTGCACTGTTAACTTGAACAGCACATATCAACAAGAACTTCTAACAAAAGCAGTAACTATACAAAGGAGTGGCCATTCTCAGACCTACCGAGAACTTAAATTTTCAAACTGTATATTTATAGCTTCCCAGACACTGCAAGAGAATTAACCAGTTTAATATCTAACATGTGGTAAACATGTTTTTCATTATGAAATATGTGCAGCTGCTTTCCATAGTTTTGCCTGAATAATTCAAAACCAGATTTGGCATATAAAAATCAGCAATGATTTTAGCCCATTGTAAAAGCAAGTAGCAAAACAAAACAAAATAAAAAAAAAAAACAAACCCCACAGTATACAACTTTATCATAACAACTTTACTGTGGTTGTCTTATATCTTGTATGGAGGTGACAGGGCTCTGTAGCCAGCATGATAAATCACCCAGAGGTGCATGAACTATTTTGCTCAGTATAGTGTTTAAAACTATACATGTAATGTGGAAACCAGAAAACAAATATTGCTGCTGTCAATTTTCTCATATTCTGTTATCCAAACTGTAAAAATTAACTTGATACTTAGAAAAAAGATTTCTGACTATGAAATATTAAGAATTTATCATTTTATGACAGACTGACTCTGATCTGTTAATTATTCATTTTTATCTATTTTAAAAGGAATTGTAAGAAAACATAAAACTCTCTCTCCAAATAGTGACAGTGAGCTGCGTTCAGATTGACACCTTTAGTCCAGACAATAAACCATGTCTACAGTACACACCATTGGTGTAGAATGTTGTTACCAGGGAATGTAATATGGGGGAACAACTGATAGCCAAATGTACGATGCATCTTGTAAATACATATATATACTTAACATGACTAGAAGTATTCAACTAGGAGTGAAAAAAAACTGCATTTCTAATTTCTTCCTATTTTCTCAGTACCAATCTTGAAAAAAAAGTTAGATAGTAGTCTGAAGTCTTCTATGGTTAAGGTGTCTAAAATGTTTTCTTCATTAAAGTTGGCTAAGTTGCTTCAATATTTACAAATACCTTTTCTTCCATTTTGTTAGGAAAGTTGGTTTTCCATTTTGTTTCTCCTTAACAATTATGGTGACTCTAGAATGAGTCATTTCCAGCCTGAATTACTCCAATTTAGTGCGCCTGTCTGCCTGCCCCTTGGCACGGGCTTCCCATAAACACAACAAGCTGTGCTCAATACCTATCTGCTCTCAGTGTCAGATGCAAGCTTGAAACCTGAGATCTAAACCAAATACTACATCAAGCCTTGTTTACACCAAAGATCAAATTTTAAGCAATGACTCACTAGCCTTTGCTAACATTTGAAGATTTAAACTGATGAAAAATGTCATGAGAAGAAAAACACCTCCAATTCCATGGATTTATAGTGCAAGGAAGACGGGAGCCTCAAAGCCTTCCTCTTGAAGGTTTGGACTGTTATCAGAAACAGTTAACATGGATTCACCAAGGGAAGATCATGCTTGACCAACCCGAGAGCCTTCTATGATGGCGTGACTGGCTGGGTCTTGAAGGGAGAGCAGTGGATGTTGTTCATCTTGACTTTAGTAGGGTATTTGACACTGTCTCCCATAGCCTCCTCACAGGCAAGCTAAGGAAGTGTGGGTTGGAAGAGTGGACAGTGAGGTGGACAGAGAACTGGCTCAGCAACAGAACTCAGAGGGTCGTGATCAATGGGGCAGAGTCTGGATGGAGGCCTGTCACTAGTGGTGTTCCCCAGGGGTCTGTGCTGGGTCCTGTCCTGTTCAGTATATTCATCAATGACCTGGACGATGGGTTAGAGTGTGACCTCAGCAAGTTTGCTGATGATTCCAAGCTGGGAGGAGTGGCTGATACACCAGCAGGCTGTGCTGCCATCCAACAAGACCTGGACAGGCTGGAGAGCTGGGCCCAGGGGAACCTCATGAAATTCAACGAGAGCAAGTGCAAGGTCCTGCACCTGGGGAGAAACAACCCCATGCACCAGTACAGGCTGGGGGCTGAACTACTGTAAAGCGGCTCTGCTGAGAAGGGCCTGGGAATGCCGGTGGACAGCAAGGTGACCGTGAGCCAGCACTGTGCCCTTGTGGCCAAGAAGGCCAATGGTATCCTGGGGTGCATTAAAAGGAGTGTGGCCTTCATAATGTGGATTTCATAAGTACCTATAAATATCTAAAGGATTGGTGTCAGGATGATGAGACTAGACTCTTTTCAATAGCGTCCAATGACAGGACAAGGGACAATGGGCACAAACTGGAACACAGGAAGTTCCAGCTAAACATGAGAAAAAATTTCTTTCCTGTGAGGGTGACAGAGCTTGTGCCCCCTGCTCTGGGTGTGCCTGCTCAAGCAGGGCAGTTGGACTAGATGATCTCCAGAGGTCCCTTCTAACCCCTACCACTCTGTGATTCTATGAAAAGCTCCTTCCACCTTCAGGCTAGTGGGGTTTTTTAAATCACTATGGAAAAAAAACACCTAGAAATAGATAGATAGACAGACAGACAGACAGACAGACAGACAGACAGACAGACAGACAGACAGACAGATAGATAGATAGATAGATAGATAGATAGATAGATAGATAGATAGATAGATAGATAGATAGATAGATAGATAGATAGATAAGCAGACAAATAAATAAATATAATAGTAATTAACTTATCATGCTGTATTAGGCTTACATGGCAAGGTTTTTGTATTGGGAAGAGGGGAAGAGCTTCAAGGGTGGCTTTCTGAGGGAGGCCAGGGGCTGCCCCCATGTCAGACAAATCCAGTTTTAGTCAGCTCCAAGACGGACCAGCCACTGGCCAAAGACGAGCCAATCAGCTACGCTGGTGGTGCCTCTGTGATAACATATTTAAGAAAGGGTAAAAAATGCTGTGCAACAGCAGCTGGAAGAGGGGAGTTAGAAAATGCAAGAGGAACAGCCCTGCAGACACCAAGGTTAGTGAAGAAGGATGGGGAGGAGATGCTCCAGGCACTGAAGCAGAGATCCCCCTGCAGCCCATGGAGGACCCCATACCACAGCAGGTGGACATACTGTGAAGGAAGCTGCAGCCTGTGGAAAGCCCATGCAAAAGCAGGCTCCTGGCAGGAGCAGTCTGTTTCTGAAGGATTGCACCCTGTGGCAAGGACTAATGTTGGAGCAGTTCATGAGGAACTATGCCCTCGGAGACACCCCATGCTGGAGCAGTGGAAGAGCATGAGGAGGAAGGAAAACAGAAACAAAATGTTATGAACTGACTGCAACCCCCATTCCCCATCCTCCTCAAGTGACTGGGGTGGGAGGAAGTAGAGGAATCTGGAGTGAAGTTGAGCCTGGGAAGAAGCCGGAGTGTGAGGAAAGTGGTTTTAGTTTTGTATTTATACCTAACTATCCTGTCTTGTTATTAATTGGCAATAAATTAAATTAATTTTACCCATGTCAAGTCTGTTATGCCCATGATGGTACTTCATAAGCAATCTCCTGGTCCTTATCTCCACCTATGAACTTTTTCATTACATGTTCTTCCCTGTCCTGCTGAGAGGAAGGAGAGAGAGAACAGTTTGGTGGGCACCTGATGGGCAACCCACAACATATCTCAAAACTTCTGGACCAATTTTACCATTTAAAAAAAAAAGTAAAGGTGTTGATTTGTTAATGAACCTCTGAGACCAATGTATATTTTTTGCTGTTGCTGCTTAATTACATGGAAAAATTCTGCAATATTGGAAATAAAAAATGTAAAGCCTCAAGGTCAAGAATTATATACATAACCGATACAGAGAAAATACTACTTATCCAAAGCAGTGGAGTTCCAACTTCTGTCTTGAAACTTTCAGTAGAATATGGGTTGTAGATCCTACTGGAGAGCTGGACTGTGGATTTCATCGGGTGTTAACTGAGGTGTTAACTCTGATGTTTGAGGCTGATGAAGTGTTCTATTCCAAATATAGGATGAGTAATTAAAAAAAAAAAATTAAAAGAACATGGTGTATTTGAAATAATTTTAAAAATTACAAAGACAATTTTATTAGTCGTGGTAAACTCTTAGCCAAAATGTTAATAATATGCTTAATCATATACTATGTTTCAAAATTTCCTCCAGAAAAATATTTTAACAACTTGAATGACAACATGCAGCTAACAATCGTGAAACTGCTGGTATGTCTTCTGTTTTGTAAGCCAAGATTTTTGCTTCCATTAATTTACAGGGGCTGTTGTAACATATATTGAAAGAAACATTGAACAGGTTTCATGACTACAGCTTCAGTGCTCTTCCATGATTAAATCTGAAATGCACCTTGACACCCCTTTCCCATCCTCTTGTAAACTACTATTAAGTTTCTCACTTAAAATATTTTTTTTTTCAGTGGAAATTGCTCATTGACAAGGTGAGTACAGCACAGGTTAGCAGAAATTAATTTCTTGGGAAAATATGAGAAATGTTTTTCTGGGTTTTACATGTGATACAGAGAAATCTTGACCAAAGACATTTCTGCTTGTCCTAAAATATTGAAACACATTAGGTAAGGGTGACGTTTTCCTACAGAAAGAATTCTATCAAAGATATCTCTACAACCTCTGGCTGCATTTGTATCTGAGTTCTCACTCACTTAAATCAGATTATATTCAGTGAGGCTATTTACAAAAAAAAATCTTATTAATTTTTGTAGATAATATTATTACTTCTACTTTTCCTTATGACTGCAAATTCAAGCTTTTTTATCTTCCTCTCATTAAACTTATAGTAGCCCATTTTTGTGATGTTCATTTTTCCATAGATATTGAGGAAATACTGATAACAGTTATGCAATGCAATATTATGTCAGTTTCCCACACTCACATCTGTCTTTCAGGAGCATGTAAAAGTCATTGTATGTTTCCCATGGCAGAAAGTAAAAGAACAGATTCATTCAGGTTTGTTTTTTTGGTTGGTGGGTTCATCTTGATATGCAATAATTTGGCAACCAGAAATTTAACATCATGATTAAAATACTTTTGTCAGTCTTCTGCCATATATTTTCACTCTGAGTCCAGTAGTTCTTTTAGCATATATTTCAAGTAATTTCATTCACTTCCTTCTAAGTCAAAAAGCCTCTATGGTCATTCAGAAAAGGTGCTGAACATTCAGTTTTAGCAAATATGATCAGTTCTAGCAAATATTGGTACTTTCCAATAATTATACCAACTTATTGTCCAGTAAAATACCCATTTATTCATCCCTGTGAAAACATAAAAAATAATTATCAGTACTTTCCAAGACCTGACTGCCAGGTCTGTGAATGTAGATCATAGTCAAGTCCCATTCAGTGTTTAACACTTGATATCCTGAGAAGAATTAGTCAGGATTTCATATATTGTTTCATTCTAGTTTCTGCTTTTGAGCACAACAACATAACTAATTATTTAGAAACATGCCTTCTTTATGACTGTTCAGGAACTCCTGAAAAGTTGTGAAGTGTAGCTGATCACAAATAATGTCATACAACTGCTATAAAACAATCCAGACCTACCTTGATCCATACTGGCACACAAGCCCCAAAACTCTCTTGGCATTTAACTGAACCCTACAGTATCCAATATATACAGAACTGCTAAGGTAGCATTTTTCTGAAAAAGTTTCTAGCCACAGACTGAAGTTAGAGATGACTTTCAAAGGAAGGTAGTCCTTCGTTTGGTTGTTAACTAAGATCAAGCTCTGGTTTGTTTGCTACTGGTAGTGTTACCTGTTACTGCAACTCCTTTAGGCTACCATGAGGACATGTACTTTGCCCCATGGATACTTGTTCTGATCCAGGATCGCCATTGTATGTTAAGTTCATGGTAAATCTGTTGTTTCTGATAATCCCGCTAAAAGCAGACCATGTCCTCTCACCCTCTACACCACCAGTAATTAGTCCTACTGAGCCTTACGGACAGTTTTGTTTACATATCTGTTCTAAAGGAATACTGCTGAATACACTGCAAACACATTTGCAGAAAACATTGTGTCTCATTTATTGGTTTCATTTAGACTTAGGTATTGACACATTCTCATGAAGACGAAATGGAAACATACCTAGAGTATACATGTTATACAGCAGTCCTTACTTGACTGCTATTCCGCTGGGCACAAGATCTCCATAGTCTCTGAATATTATTGGCCATTGCTCCCTCAGAACTCTACAAAATAGCTGGACTCCAGAAAATGGGTGGTAAAATAAAATATCAGTGTGTTCACTACCATTTTGTTTAGCAGAATCAGCCTTCTAATGGCTTAATTCTTTGCCTAAAGTTTGCCAATACTGCTGAATATTCAGAGTCATCAAGTCATATTGTAGGGTACTAGAGATGATTTAGGTGATAGCTTAACTTACACTGCTCATTAAACTTGCAGAATAAATGTAAATGTTTCATTTTGTGCTGTAGTGAATGTGCATAAGTAATGTGTCCTTTCTATGTAAAAAAACAAACCAAATAAATAATTTAGTTCTGAACTATGATGATCTCTATTAGACATTAGTGAATGAGTGTTTGAAAGTACATGGGATGTAATTAAACAGTAATTTTATTTATAAATACAATTTATTTGCTGTTCTGTAAGTGGTGATTTAGTATGACTATATGGCCTGCTTATTAAAGGCCAGATTGAGACCTGTGCTAGTCTTCAAAACAGAATAGTAAAAGGTATTTCTACTACTGAAAAATTGCTGTTCCTTTGCTAATAAAGGTAGAAAAGGGCTGAAATCTGGCAGCAGAGCCAGTACAAGAGACCTAGCATTGAATGTGAAGCTGGCAAGGGAAGACCTGATATAATTTATTGCTCTACCATGAATAAGGGGGAAATAATGGGTAATTTATATAGGTCAGAATTTAATAATGAACCAACAGTAGGATAAAATTCAGTTGTAAAAAATGTAATCTAATTTTCACCAATAAAGTGTAAATAGTTGATAGAGTATTCCCCAAAACATTTTTTTTCCCTGTTCTTACTATAAATGAGCATCCAGAAGACAGCTAAGGTCAGATTTTGGAGGCAGGATAGTCTACTGGGTAGGATAAAAGTATAACAAGAAAAAGACATTCACACCATTACAAAGTCATCTTTGAGCAGCATGAGCCTGCTTTTCTCCTCTGTATTTTATGGCTAGCATTGGCTTTATGACCATGTGCATTGAGCTGGGGGCCCTGTTTCCATCTTCATTTACTGTTTCAGTTGAAGGGTTAGCAATTCACTATAGCGCTTCTACTAAGAAATGACTTCTTTATGGATCTAATTCTTAATTAATTATTCCTGGGTTTTGTTTTTTTTTTTTGTTTGACTGATTGTTTGAAAAGAAGGCAGTCCTGTTTTCATAGATCATCCAGTTCTGCAGACTTTATGGGACAGTGGTGTTTCTGCAGGTAGCCATGTTCGGCTTTATCAGAAATAAGTTACAAAATAGAGACCTGACATTATACAGCATCAGCATGAGACTCAATAATCTCTTCTTAAGTAGGCAGACTGGGAGTTAAGTAACACAAGGTGATTATGATTGTCTGGCACCTAGCAGGGAATTTCATCCTAAAGTAATGCAAGCTGGTATTCATTTTCATTTGCCTATTATCAGGCACTTCATCAGCTCAAATACTAGATGCTAAGACATAATCAAATGTGCTAGAACATGATTCCCCCAATCCTTCTTCAGCATGGAACCTGATCAATTACCCAAAGCATCTTGATGTTTCCTTCATATTTTCCTGGTAGTGATCTCGGGTCTCCTGACTTGACCCCTGTTCCAGCTTTCTGTACCCCACAGCCCACAGTGAGGAGCTATTATAGCCCAGCACTAATGGGGACACTCCGCCCTTCATGCATCACGTCTCATGTTCCAATCAGTAAGACCTGACTCGTCTTGTTTTATTCCCTTTTTATGCAACAGTGTCAGTGTAAAAGGGAGACCACAAAACCGCATATTTTTCTTCCATGTTTGTCTGTACGCTGTTTGCCAGTTACTTGTGAAATGTCTTGCAATTTCTTTGTACTGGAATGAGCTATGGAACATATATAGAGAAAAACATTGGTTAGAAGGGATAAATCACTAGGAAGGAAGGGAAGGGGAAGGGGAAGGAGATAAGGGGAAGGGGAGAGAAGAGGAAGGGGAGGGAAGGGGAGGGGAGGGAAGGGAAATGGAAAAACCACAGGCCACATTTTTCCAGACACTTCTCCTGTGCTTAAATTTGGCTGTTTATAAAACAGTAACAGACTGATAACAAATACTATGCAGAAGTATCATTATTTGATAATTCAGAACCAATTCCGTTTTGTGTTTCATTCCCACAACACAAACATCTTGTGCATCTAGTTCTTGCCAGCTACAAAAACATAAGTAGGAGGAAAAGAGTATAATATGCATTTGCCAATATACATTTTGGGAATTTCCCAGAACTGAGAAACAATATATGCAGTACTGAACATTGTTTCTTATAAGTCTTCTTCCTCCCAGGTCATACAAAATAGTATTTGTCATACAGTTCAGTGGTTGCTGCAGTAAATATTATTTTTTTTCTTTTGACAAATTGCCATCTGACTCGCACTTTTTCATGCAATATAGTTAATTATGTGTTATCTCTACAAATAAGCAGAATGTTAATTAGGCAGCATTGTTCTGAACAGGCACTTCAGAAAGTTGTCTGGATTGCACTGATTTCAGCTACCAAAAAAATATTCTCATGTTCTCATGTGATGCTGATACTAAAGCAAAATACTGCATGTGTTTTTCATGATTCATCTGGCAAAGGATAAAACCATTCAGAAATATTCACAACTGTATACTTGAGTAATTAGAAAAATGGCCAGTTCTTTGAGGTAATCCTTTTGTCTTACTCTTTGAAAGACCCTGTCCATAATAAGGCACACAAAATCATTGCTCCAGAAGGCTGTGCAATCTTCACTGTAAACAGTAATTTGACAAATGAATATCAGGAATTGCATAAATAAATTTGATTGTATCCTGGGCTGGTTCTAACAGGCCATTTTAGTCCTATCTTTTATATAAAATTCAAGCGGTCACAAGATACTGTTGTTTTTATTCACCATAATTTACCTGTGTTCCTTCTCACTTCTGCCCAAACAAAATGGATTTCAGATATGTGGTTTTATTTCTTTCAACATGGAAAGAGGGAAGCTAAAGCATAATGAGGTTAAATGTTATCAGAGAGAAAGGAAAAAGGTTGTAGAATAACACAAAGCAGACAAAACCCTGAAGCAGTAGGAGGAAGAGGTGGCAAGAGTCATATTGTGAGGGCACCATAACAAGTGGAGATACCAACAACGGAGAGCCTACAGGAGAGTGACCCCAACAGTTTTACTGAAGCACTGTAGGAAGATGCTTTAAATCTACAACTTCTAAGTATCATGCCCTGAATTATAAGTATTTTCGGAGCTAAAGCCTAGTTTCAAAAAGCAATAGGAACTACATTCTTCAGAAAGCATTTCTAACTTCCTAAAAAATAATAACAGGGAGAAAATGGTCAATACTGAAAAAACCCTTGTCCTTGCTTTCTGTCTCCACATTCTTGCCTTCATGGGGAACCTTGTTTTAGCAGTTATCTGTCTTGGCAAAAGCAATATTTTAATAAATAGGAGTCATACAAGACTGCTAAGAAGTGAAACTTTGCGTCACTGAGCAGAAGTTACTCAGAAAGGCAAGAAAACTCTGCAAGTCTCTGAAAAAAGAAGAGATAAACCAACATTACAATTTAGAAAACAAAACCAATTATAGTTCAATTCAAGACACAGTGAGGATCTTGCTTCTTCTTCTTCAAGCCGAGCTAATTCTTTTCCCCTTCATCAGGACATGCATTGGAGAGTATTTAAGAATGACTTTAAAAAAAAATACTTACACTGGAATATTCATCTCCTTAAGTAAGAGATTAAGCACCGATCTTCATGACCCTCAGCCCTGGAAAATGCTTGGTCATCTATACAATGAACTAACTCACATAAAAAGAATATTATCCTAGCAAAGACAGGAGAGCTATTGCTTCTCCCTGGCCATGTACTTAAAGGCACTTTTCCGTATTCCAGTGTATTGAACACAAAAAGGTTTTGGAACAGCTAATATTCCTCCTAAAGCAAGTAGTATTATCCAAGTTCCTCTTTAAAATAGCTTTAAATCTAAAGTCACATCCAATGACAAAGCAAAGGAAAAAGTTAAAATTATGCACCCAAAGACAAAGAAAAGAAGCCTTATTGTAAAACCTCTCAAGGATGATTCATGTTTTCCATTTTCAAAACTAACTGCTTATAAAAGAAATAATAAATATTGTACCATGTTTTTCTCCTTTCTCCATGACAAGTATCACAGAACAGATCCTCCTAGAACTACGCTAAGGCACATGGAGGACGGGAAGGTGATTTGATATAGCCAGCATGGCTTCACCAATGGATGTGATCTATCTGGACTTCTGTAAGGCCTTTGACATGACCCAACAGAACATCCTTCTCTCTAAATTGGGAAGAGACGGATTTGATGGGTGGACTGTTCAGTGGATAAGGAATTGGTTGGATGGTCACATCCAGAGGGTAGTGGTCAATGGCTCAATGTCCAGACGGAGACCAGAGATGAGTGGTGTCCCTCAGGGGTCCATAATGGGACCAGTGTTGTTTAACATTTACATCAAGGATTTAGGCAGTGGGATCACGTCTATCCTCATCAGTTTGCAGATGACACCAAGCTGAGTGATGCAGTTACTACACCAGAAGGACAGGATGTCATCCAGAGACCTGGACAAACTGGAGAGGTGGGCCTGTGAGAACCTCATGAGGTTCAACAAGGCCACATGCAAGGTCCTGCACATGGGTTGGGGCAGTCCCCGATATCAATACAGGCTGCCGGATAAAGAGATTGAGAGCAGCCCTGCAGAGAAGGACTTGCGGGTACTGGTGAATGAAAAGCTGGACATGGGCTTGCAGCCCACAAGACCAACCATATCTTGGGCTGCACCAAAAGAACGCAGCCAGCAGGTCGAGGGATGTGATTCTGCCCCTCCACTCCGCTCTGGTGAGACCCCACCTGGAGCCCTTCATCCAGGTCTGGAGCCCTCAGCACAGGAAGGACATGGAGCTGTTGGAGCAGGTCCAGAGGAGGCCACAAAATGATCCGAGGGCTGGAGCACCTCTCCTATGAGGACAGGCTGAGAGAGTTGGGGTTGTCCAGCCTGGAGAAGAGAAGGCTGTGGGGAGACCTTACTGCAGCCTTTCAGTGCTTAAATGGGGATGATAGGAAGGATGGGGACAATCTCTTTAGCAAGGCCTGTTGTGACAAGACAAGGGGTAATGGTTTTAAACTACAGGAGGGTAGCTTTAGACTAGATATAAGGAAAAAACTTTTTACAATGTGGATGGTGAAACACTGTAACAAGTTTCTCACACAGGTTGTGGAGGCCCCATCCCTGGACACATTCAAGGCCAGGTTGGCTGGGACTCTGAGCAACCTGATCTAGTTGAAGATGTCCCGGCTCAGTGCAGTGGGGTTGGACTGGATGACCTCTAAAGGTCCCTTCCAACCCAAACCATTCTATGATTCTGTGATTCTATTACTAAATTTTAATGTAACAAAGAAAATGGAAAATAATTTGCTGAAGCAGGTTTAGTAGTCCACTAATAATATAATGTTTTTATGTTTTTAATTTGGGAATTCTTAAGTTTTTATATCTTCAAAGTCCAATTCCAATGTTTCTAATGTCTACATAAGTCTAGTACATATATTTGTATAGTGGTATGGCCACTGCCCAGAGCATGTTAGCATCTAGACTATTACTAATTACAGTTTTAATTGCTGTTTCTTTCTCTCTCTCCTTTACAGCAAGATGTCAGACATATGGGTTTCCCCCCATTGTGTTGTTTGTACCTAATTTATAATTTAAGTTAGAATAACATGGGGTATATGTAATGTTAGGCATTTGCTGGTTTTCTCTTCATGGATAGAATATAAAAGTATGATCTCCTAAAGGCCCAGTGCAGAAGTAATCATTAAGTAAAGATTACATGCTCTATTGAAAAGTGTGTCTTACAGACTCAAAGGCTTATAGTGCCTTTCTGAGCAGGTGCCCTACTAAAATAAGGTGATTTTTATTTGTTCTTGTAGTTTCTGTGAACAGAATTCTGGTTTTGTAAATCAAGGATATTCTGATACTTTAGTAGAACATTGTGCTGGTTTTGGCTGACAAAGGGTTAATTCTTTTCACTGTAGTGCCTGTGGTGATCAGGGACCTTTCCAGCTTCCCAAGCTCTGCCACATGGGCAGGAAGCTGGGAGGGGCACAGCCATGGCTGGGGCAGCTGACCCCGACTGGCCAATGGGATGTTCCTTCCGTACCATGTGATGCCATGACCAGCACATTAATGGGGCAGTTGCCACACAGGGGTCCTTGTGACTCAGGGTCTGGCGGTGTCCGGTCGGCAGGCAATTGCATCACGTGCGGCTTGTTTTGGTCATTCATTCCCCCTTCCTTCCCCCCACCCCGGGTTTTTCCCCTCTCATTTTTTCCGTTTCTATTGCATTTTTGTTGTTGTTGTTTTATTTTCATTATTAAACTGTTCTTATCTTAACCCATGAGCTTTACCCTTCTGAATCTCTCCCCCGTCCCACTGGTGGGGGAGTAAGTGAGCGGCTGTGTGGGGCTGAGCTGCCGGCTAAACCACAACAAACGTCCTCAGCAAATGTCTTTTCTCTGCATATGTCATAGGCAGATTTATCATAAATAGATCACAATTTGCTAAGTATATTTAAAGAAGTAAATTTTTTCACTTTATTAATAATTTCTTTATAAATACAAGTCTATGCTTCAATTCAGATAACAATATGGCTTTGCTGCTCAACTCTAAAAAAAGAAATACATTATGAACCCACTCTGAAGCTTGTTTTGTATTATCTAGGTTTTTTATTTTTCCCATGCAAAAAGTCCCTACTAAAAATTGGCTACAATAAATAACATTTCCACAAGTGCACCAATGCAGTAGATACAGTGATGTACTGAGCTATCAGGGCTGATAGTATTTGGAAAGAATTAAGGGAGCAAGCAATGCTGCTAATCAAGAATAATCCTAATACCGGTTTTATAAAGATATTGTTAACAGATGGTTCATATGTGTTAGACAGAAAGCACACTGGCATGAGCGATTCTGAACACATTTCCACTAAGCAGACACAAACATGTAAGGCCCATCTACATGAGCTCTCTTGCTGTAGCTGATTGCTAGTTTTCAAAACTAAAACTCGTCCAGAAGGCTGACAGTTACTGAAAAGTATCAAAACTCATTCTTATACTCCACATTAGAAGGATACTGAAATCTTTTTATAGAATTAATGGATCTTATGGAAAACAGATCAACAAAATCTGAGAATTTCAGCTGTCTGGAAGAGCTTTAAATTTATCTCAAATCTCACAAGTAATGTATTTTTAAAAAGAAAAATTAAGTTTCAGCAGATACGCTTTTGCCACGTACTGCTATTCCACAGGTAAAGCCTATGGCATTTATGGGTAATGAAAACCAGGTGAAAATGAACAATATTATTAATAACTAATTCTACAAATGATGAATATTTGTACTGAAAAATTGAGAATAGTTTTTATTAAAAATGTTATTCATATTCTGAAAACTACATTTCTATTCTAAACTAGGCATTTTCTTCCTATTCTATCAGTCTTCCTGAATCAAAGGTACATTTATTCTCCTTTTTTAGCACTCAGCATGAAAGCTTTCTACGCCTGCTCATCAGCTTGCATTTCTTGGCATTTCAGTAAATTGATCTCACCAGTTTACAGCACACAAGTATCTTGTCCCCTAATGTTCAGCAAATGCTTCTTCAGTCCTTTTACATAAGACATAATACTTAAAAGTAAAATTTCATTAATTTACCTGAGCCAACATTAATTTGCTGTTCCCTGTGGAATCCTAATACTAGTACATGTTTTGCCCCATTCAGGGATAACACTTCAATGATAAGTTGAAAAATAAAGTTATTCTCCTAGTTCAATTAAATGCTATTCTGCATTTAAGCTGCAGTAGCTGAGCAGACAACATTTAGATAAAGAATGTAAGATACAACTCAAATTATAATAGGAGAATTTGTAATTTATTGCTATTTAACTTTTTGGCAAATGAAAAAAAAAACTTAAAATATTTACCTGAGCAGAAGAAAATCAGCAGTTTCTCAGCTATCGTTTTGGTGAAGATGTAACATATCAAAATATGCAGAAAAGATAGAAAAGGCATTGATACTTGAAACTGAAATGCTTGGCATCAGGTAACTACAAAAAAACTTCTAGATGTAGCGTGAGAAAACTTACTTCATTACCACAGGTGCGTAACTCCTTTTTAGAGACACTAAGGAGATAAAAACTGGTTAGGGATTCTTCTCACTTACACATTTATCCCTGATTTACAGAGTTTGAAAGAAGAACAATACAGCAGCCAAGAGGCAGCAAACAGTTCTTTGTGAAACTTTTAAGGCGGCTAGAATTTGTGAACATTTGGTTCAGCTATGTTACATGAATTAAGCTGCCAACAAAGACAGTGCTGAAGTTGTCAGAAGGAAGAAAAGCTGGCCTCATGTTTTTAAGCAGTGAACCAATGTCTCTTTTTAACACAGTAATTAGCAACATGCTGTGTCCTCTGACTAATGACTCAAGCTGTCCTTGTATAGGCCTCCAGAATGACACTGGCCTTTCTGCCCACCCACACTTCTCCTGCTAACCAAGGAGTCCCCCATGGCTGGTCTGGATGCCAATGCCACCACCCGCCCACCTGTCCAGCATCCAGACATTGCCACCTGCCCAGGCGAGCTGGGATCTTGCTGAGAGTGTGTGTTGAGACACATCATGTACTGCGAATGGACACTGTGGTCTCTCCCTACACCAATGATAATCCCAAAATACACATCTTTTCACATGCTTGCCCTTTGGAGACACTGGAATTTGTTGTTTTTCCTTATTCCAGTCCAGTAGCAAGCACTCAGCTTTGTCAGTTCCTTCTCTCACTAACCTGTACCCTGCCAGCTTTTCTGGTGTGTGCATCCCTAGGGCTCAATGGCAGAGCCTGCCAGCGCTGCTCACATGGCTCTGACTCCCACCAAGCGGGATGCGCACAGCCAGCCGCATCCCAGTCTGCACTCGGAACTGAGAGACGAAGCTTGTGCAACTCCTGCCCTGCTATCCCCCAAATGGGCAGATGTGGAAGAGTACTGAAAGCACAAGTGTCAGCAGTCTGCAGTTAGGTAAGGATGATATATCTATACGACCTGTAGCTAACAAAGCCACTTAATAGAGGGAAATAATAAAGGGACAGTCTTAGTGGCACATAAATACGCATTGCTGTATACTATAAAGATACCTGTATAGGAATGAAGGCACAACTTTCCTTAAAAGGAAATTTTCTGTCATACTGGTTCATTTTATTTAGGCATAAAAAAAGATAAAAAAACTCTTCCTCTTTTTTTTTTCTTTAAAACAGAAAGAAACTGAAAAGAAGCAATACTGATAAAACTTATTACTTATCAGTATTGATCTTTTTTATTTTCTTCACTTTTTTAAAGGCTTTTATGTCAGCATCATTTTTTTAAGTTGAATTCAATCCTCATATATTATGGAGTAACCAAGAGTTTTGGCAATACTTCCTGGTTTACCTTAACCCCACTATATAATGCACTATCAATTTTATTGCCTAACCTTAACAGTATGAAAAATATTTTCACAATACACTTGGTTTAACTTTTTCCAAAATTGACAGTTTCTTCATTAAAACTGATGAAAACCCTCAGCCAAGCAAAGCAGAAAGTATTATGGAAAGATCTTATATTAAATAACTTGCAAAAAATTTTAGCTCATAAAACCAGCAAAGATTACTTGACCATATTAATCTCTGGGAGATGTTGAAACTTATTTTTTTTGCTGAATGAAACTTTAACATATCTGGGTTCCAAAGTGTAGTGATGATGTTCAGTTTTCAACAAATTTAATATTGATAAAATAGAAGATTTAACCCCTTTGTCTGTGATAGTTATTAAAATGCACCTAATGCTACTTTCTCAATGATATATTTTTAACGTATTCTGACTACTTTATTTTTAGTTCAACTAAATTTCAAGAAGATTTTGGGCTGTTTTAACTGCAAACTTGTACAGTTATATGCACTTGCACAAATGAAGCTGAAATCAACAAATATATCTATTTTCTCAGTTCCCAGGTCCACGATACTTTTGGCTAAACCAAAAACTTAAATCTAATTGTTTGATCAGCTCTATTTATTATTATATGAGTAATTAACTTTGAACAGAAAAGTAGAAATTAAAAAGGTGAAACATAAACATATTTATTTTAAGTTCTAAATGCTTTCCATAACATCTATTTGTGTCAGATTATTTTAGTGCAGGTAGTATTCTTCATGCTTTGCACACTTTTCAAAAAGTGCCTAATAAATGAATCGTTATATGAATGTTTACTATTATAGATGCACACTGGATTTGTGTTATAATGTTGCTTCTTCTCAAACTGTTTGAAAAAATCTGTATGCAACCTTTCTGTTTAACAGCTCCCTAAATGTCACACAAATGCATCGCACTGATGGTGATACTACAGGTATGATTCCAAATTGGCGTTCTTGCTTCTTCTGTACCTTTTTATTTTCTGGATCAAACAGTTGGCCTACAATATCAGGTTCTGACTTAAAATCCTAACCATCCATAGACTCACACAAGGATCCCACCTTTCTCTTCAGAAAGGCTGCATGGACTTCTATAGCACACGCTTGGTGATTTTTGTGTGACATGGCTGTGTCAAGGCTTGCTGTCCCTGCACAGGACATCATTGTGCATGAAAGACTGGCCAAACAATAGCACTTGTGCAGTCAGAATTAGCAAGATATCGGTCAGCCTGGTCAGAGTCGCTGTTCTAAACAAGCTTCCAAAATGCCCCACCAAAATGGTTAAATGCTTCTCCTTCTGCCCCCTACCACCCACAGAAATGCCCATATAGGAAAGAGACCAAAACACCTGGGACATGCAGTAGCCTCAGCTCTGTGTGTATACATTAACCAAATGCACATGACCCTCGTCAGCTGTCTGCATGTAGTTGTCTTACTGGTACAGATCTAAATGACTAGTCTTGTGTAGAACGGTTTACCTTAAACAACACGTGCCCTGCTGTAAAATTAAGCTAAAGCAAGATTATTTCCTTTGAGAGGAATTGGAGTAATCGGTATCTCTGATTACACATTTATGGTAGTTATGTTGAATATTTTTTAAATAGTCTACAAAAGAGTGTAGTAAGCACAAAATTGCATAGAAGTTCCTACACAAGGTCAAAGAACTACATTTCCCTGCCAGTATAAGTTGCTTTATGGTTATTTGGACTTGATGTAAGCCAGAGAACCCGAGAAGGAATATAAACTATGACATATTTTAAATGGTGTACTCCCCAACACAGAGAAAAGTTTGATAATGATTAAGTACTAAATCCTTTTTAAAAGAAGGAGCTGGTTCAGTTCTGGATCTAAATAATTACTTGTTTGGTTAACAGAACTGTTAACTAAAACAATCTGTCCTCAATATCCTCTGTTCCTTTTTGTCACAATACCTTTAGTGCTTTTGATGTTGACTACCTGAAGCATATTCTTTGTTAATTTAAAGTGGACCCACAAAGACCTTCTGTTGATATTGGAAATGGGGAGGTATTGAGTTTGTCTCAAAATAACAAATGACAGGCCTGTACGAGAAACATATTTGAGAAATATATCCTATTTCCCTTACATCCAAGTTACTACAAACCTGCTTGATTTGAAAGAAAAACGCAATTCATTCTGTTTGCTTTGCATGGAGATACACCACAAGACTACCCTGTTTCAGGTAGGAAGTGAAATATTTTGTATTATCTGTCTCTGGTATAATTGCGTAAAAACAGTAAAACTAAGATAGAAGTCTGCAACTATTTGAAAGATTCAGATAATCTAACATGCTGTCTGTCAGGTGCCCAATCTGCAAAGTGGTAATAATCACATGTAGGTGCAAGGTGGTTGTCTAACCTGAAAAAGATCAACACCTTTGGATCAGACTAGCCTTTCTCCATGGAAACAGTGTATATATATAGAGAGAGACATATATATATATATATAAAAAAATGTAAGGGGGTTGTATTGTTGTAGTTTAGCCCCAGTCAGCAGCTAAGCACCACACAGCCATTCACTCACTCTCCCCAGCCCCAGTGGGATGGGGGAGAGAATTAGAAAAGCAAAAGCAAGAAAACTCATGGGTTGAGATAAGAACAGCTTAATAATTAAAATAAAATAGTAATAATGGTTATGATAATAATAATTATTATAATAATAATGACTCTTATGATGATGATGATAATAATAATAATAATGAAAAGGAAAATAATGAAAGAGATGTGACCATCTCTTTGAGTGTGACCATCCAGCCAATTCCTTATGCACCAAGTGGTCCATCCATCAAATCCATGTCTCTCCAATTTAGAGACAAGGATGTTTTGTGGGACAGCATCAAATGCTTTGCACAAGTCCAGGTAGATGACATCTGTTGCTCTTCCCTTACCCACCAATGCTGTAACCCCATTGTAGAAGGCCACCAAATTTGTGAGGCATGATTTGCCCTTAGTGCAGCCATGTTGGCTGTCACCAATCACTTCCCTATTTCCATGTGCCTTACCATAGTTTCCAGGACAATCAGCTCCATGATCTTGCTGGGCAGAGGTGAGACTGACTGGCCTGTTGTTCCCTGGGTCTTCTTCTTTTCCCTTTTTAAAAATGGGGATTATGTTTCCCCCATTCTTCACTGGACTGACATGACTTCTCAGATATGATGGATAGTGGCTTAGCAACTTCATCCACCAGTTTCCTCAGGACCTGAAGATACATTTCATCAGGTTCCATGGACTTATGCACCTTCAGGTTCCTTAAATGGTCTCAAACCTGACCTTCTCTTACAGTGGGCAGTTGTTCATTCTCCCAGGCCTTTGCCTTCTGTGAATTGGGCAGTGTGGCTTAAGCACTTGCCAGTGAAGACTGAGGAAAAAAGGTCACACAGTACCTCAGCCTTCTCCATATCCCAGGTAACCAGGTCTCCTGTCTTCCTCCAGAGAGGACCCACATTTCCCCTAGTCTTCCTTTTATCACCGATGTAGCTTTAGAAGCTCTTCTTGTTGTCCTTGTTGTCCCTAGGCAGATTTAATTCTATCAGAGCTTTAGCTTTCCTAACCTGATCCCTGGCTGCTTGGGCAATTTCTCTGTATTCCTCCCAAGATACATGTCCTTGCTTCCACCCTCTCTAGGCCTTTGAGTTGGAATATTACCTACCTTCTTGCTAGTATCTATTTCACAGTCTTTTACTTTAGGGGTAAGATATTTCAGTTAGTGTGAGGGAAATACTCTTAGCAACAGCTACTTTGTAAGAAAAGCTCCTCAGAAGAACAACCATCAAAACAGTTGACTACAACAGGACTGCACTATGCATTAAACAATCAGGCGCTAAGTGACAAAACTACAAGCACCTCTTCTCTTTCAAAACTGAAAAATATACAGCTTGTTCTAGGAAGGATTCCCACTATATTTTGCAGACACAGAGAAGTTAATTGGCTTTTTTCCCCCTGTCCTGATGATGGACACTAGGCATCTTATGTGTCAATCTCAGAATCTTCCTGTCAAATCAAAGGCTGGCCTTAAAGAAAAGGTATGTATTCCCCTTCATTTTGTTATTTGGGCTAATAATTCTGGCTGGGTTCCAGCAGCAAGCCACTTGAGCCCAGTATAGTTCTGGTAAGGGAGTAAACTGATCAGTTAACCTGTAATGACTAACTTCTGCTATAGTAACCCAATTATGAACAGATTAAGAAGAATTAAATAAAATGTTAAATTAATATGATGTAATCATTTATCATCCACCGAAGCATAAGGGAAATATAGTGCTCCTAATACCCTGGCAATCCATTATTCTTGATGCTTTTTAATGCTATTATGAGGAGAAGAAGAAAAAAAAATTACAGCGCACAGCAGTCTCATTAACATGAAATCCCTAAAGCAAGAGACATGGCAAAAATTATAAAAAAAAAAAAGGTGGCAGCTTTGAAAAAATGCGTGTGAAGTCTTCCTTTAATATTTTCAGTGATTTTTTTTCATTCTTTCTTTACTTTGACTGAATACTAATATGGGAAATAATTATACTAAGAATCTGATACTTTCATCCTCCAGTCTGTTACAGCCTTTTCTTTTTGTCCACTCATAGAACCTTCTTTCTAATTTAATTATTTTTGCAATTTGAAATTTGTGAGCTGTGCTTAGATGTAATTAAAGAAAGCTTGTGTATATGTTTTTCACAATGAAAATATAGCAGAAGAAGCTGAAAAAGAGTCTTTTAAATAGATGTAAGATTTTAATTTGTAAGTACAAAGCAAATTTTAGATCACTAATGAGATGGCCATTATTCAAAAAGTTTCTTTTCCTTCCATCTTGTCAGCAAAACAATGTTTCTACCTCTCTGCCTGTCCAAGTAAGTTATCAAAATATTTACCTGAAGCCTGAAAATTCCTTTCAGTGCATTAAGCTACTAGTGGAAATTCCAAGTAGTGTAACAGATTTCATATGAAGACACTGATAATTCCTGATATAATACTACCCATCAATGCTTACAAGAAACATCTACTGAGAGTCTGAAAAACTGGAAAATGTAGAATTGAAATTTCTGTATTTGCACCAGCTGCCTTGTAGGGTATATGGTTTTCTCCTTCACCTTGATATAACTTATAAGACACAAACTGATCATGCAAAAAGTACTCAAAATCTTTAAGCACCATCTAACTTACACATTCAGTTTGACTTATGTTTCACAGTCCTCTCCTGCTTCTGTTTTCCTCTTTCCTCCTGGACTCTCCCAGTCGTATTCATCTGAACATCTTCAAAGGGGTACATACAAAAACATTATTTCCAAGCGTATGTTTTTGCATTCACTGTGGTCCTCTGACCTTTATGAAAAAAAAAAGAGGAGGCAGATATTCCTTCCCAAAGAGTCTGCTGTGTTCCTCACTCTGTTGATTTGTTGTTCTGTGAATACTCAGCCTGTCCCCTCATTCAGTATCTAATTTCACTGCTGGCTTTGGTAGACAAGTCTCAAATGTTTTCATACTTCATGGTCAGCCTACCTCTAATAAGTATTCTGTACAAAACCCTAGAAGAAAAAAGTACTGAAAATAGATGATGTGGACCCACTGGGAATCTGTATTTTATGTCATCCAGTGCACAGATAGAAACAGATAGAATCATAGCTGGAGACTTCACAATAGTCTTCTCAGTTACTATATCATGTTAGTAAAATTCAAATAAAGTTTGTATTGGAGTTACTGAGGGCAGTAATGTCTCTATTTATTTAAAAATGCAAAAAAAAAAAAAAAAGACAAAAAAGAATGTGAATAGACGTTTAAAAAAAAATCCAAAACAAAAAACCTTCTGCAGCTTCTTGGAAAGAGCAAAACATATGCACTTCTTTTTTCCAGAAGAAAAGATCAATTTGGGAAAAGATTAAGACAGCTTCTGTTAAGCACATAAAATTCATATGGGAAACAAGCATTGTCAAAATCTTTCAGGGTCTTTTTTTTGCTTTTTTTTTTTGGTTTGTTTTAATGCTAGCTGCTCTGATCAAAGAGAAATTTGTGAACCTTGAGTCATATTTCTTACACGTTTTCTTCTGCACTTCAACATAAAAAGTCTTCTTAGCATTAGTGTGGCCTCACCTTTAGTATTGGCTACAGTTCTGGGCCCCACAACTTAAGGACATGACGGTACTGAGATGTGTCCAGAAGAGGGCAGCAAAGCTACTGGAAGGGCTGGAAGGCATGTCCTGTGAGGAGCAGCTGATTATTCTGCGTTCACCTAGTTTGGAGAAAAGGAAGCTGAGGGGTGACCTCATTGCCCTCTCTAGTTTCCTGAGAAGGGGAAGAGGAGAGGGAGGTGCTGCGCTCTTCTCTGTGGTATCCAGTGGCAGGCCGTGTGGGAATGGTTCAAAGCTGTGCCAGTGGAGGTTTAGACTAGATATCTAGATGCATTTCTTTACTGAGAGGGTGGTCAAACACTGGAACACGCTTCCTAGAGAGGTGGTTGATGCCCCAAGCCTGTCAGTGCTTAAGAGACATTTGGACAATGCCCTTAATAACATGTTTTAACTTTTGGTCCGCTCTGAAGTGGTCAGGCAGTTGGACTAGATGTTTTTTGTAGGTCCCTTGCAACTGAAATATCCTGTTCAATTCTATACTGTGCTCTGCTATGCTATGTTATTCTATATGTGCAAGTAAATTTTATGAAAGTAACTAAGTTACAGACAGATTTACATGCACACACAAACATATATAAATATGTAGAAGAAGTGTTGTATTACTGCTTATGCACTAATGGGTAAAAATTGTGACTGCTGTCCTTGTCTGAATACACATTTAGTGAGATACAATGACAGCCTATAACCAAGATCAAATTAAGGTTAAATCAACTTTCTAGCCTTTGGCTGAATCATTGCAGTAGGCCTCCAAAACTGTTTGTTTTTCTTTTATTTGTAGTATCCAAATCAGGTGATTCTCTCAATTATTTAATTAATTTCAAGTTAAAATAAAAAAATTGCAGCTAAAATGTGTATATTTTTTAATTTCAGATATGAATTTACATGAATACAGGCAAAACCTACTTATTTATATTTCTGAAAGGCACTGTGTTTCTGTCTATTTCATTCACCTTCTTGAAAGGCCAGACTGCCTCAGAAACAGCACAGTACATTTATTCCTGGCAATTACCATTTTCTTTCCACATAATTAAAATATATTCACCTGCAAAATAAATGACAGGAAAGCTTGTTTGTTCTAATTAGCATTTTAAAATGAAATAAGAATTATCGATGCACAGCATCATAAAATGACAGCATCAGGAAGCTGATTTAAAAACAATGAAGGGGAATGGAATGTGGTTAATAGCTGCTCCTTTCTTTGTGCAGATAATTTCCACCCAAGGCACAGCATCGAAAAACACTTCCTGTAAAAAATATGAACATCTGGCTTTCTGTATCAAGCAAAAGGAATGAATGCGTCAGAGCTCAAGGAACAAACTTCACATACCACTTATCAGAAATAATCATAAAAGCCTAACAAACTCATGATTCCAGGGACACAGTCATGCATTGTAATAAATTTTCAAAATAAAGTTTTCAGGCATTTCCCATATTTTTTACCTTCGAAAACATGAGCAAAAGCCAATGCTTTCCTATGAAGGAAGAATGGCCAAAGAAATTAGATAAAGGCATGAGAATAAAAAGAGGAATCAATAAAAATAAATAATTTACTAAATTCCCTAACTCAAATTCTGTATATTTTTCACTGAGCTCAGTTTAATCTTCTGATATGTGAACTTTCAGTGATACAAATTAATACATGTACTTTAAAATTAAATGTAAGCTGTGTGCCTACGGTCATGTAGGAATCTGACCCACTCACTATGTTGAAAAATGTTGTTCAGTGACAAAAGTATTTGTCATGGGTGGCATGTTACAGAATTTTTATATTTACAGAAAAAATATTAAAACTAGGTTGGCCTTAAAAATACGTAACATACAAGAGGCTTCAATGGCAAGAAACTTTGACTTTTGACTGACAAAAGAATCTCAGCTATTCATAACAGTTGTTTATTCAAGGCATAAAAGCTTTAAAGCGGTCTCCATGGCAATTATTCACTTCTAGACAAATAAACAAAGGATGTTTCAAAGTTATTAAATCGTTTATGCACATCCTTTTGAGAAACATTAATTAATAATCCAACTGTGTTGCATCAGGTTCTGAGGCTCAAAGATTGGCTGATGCACCATGCCACCTTGGACAGAGAAGCAGCATAGGAAGTGTGTCTGCTACTCACTGACAAAATAAATGCTTCATAGTGTAAAGCTATTTTTAACTAGCCAGCTTAACAACTGGTATTACTATAGTTACAGCAAAAATCCTTCAACGACCCATTGCAGTTCCTCACCAATTGATCCTTTTTCCACAAATTTTCTATTACCTGAGTGAAAGACAGTGACTGTCATAAGTACAACTGATAATTAGCCAGTAGGTCAAACAGAACAAATACTAGCTGAAAAAATACCCAAGTTTCAGCATGTGTCTCACCAGACACACATCTGGGCCTCACTCCCAATCGGTATGATGGCTTCTACAAGTTACATAAACATCATATAGTTGGAACATTCATACATTCGAACATCTTGATCGGTTGAAAAAGGATTCAAAAGTTATTAGGGTGGTAATGACAGAGGGAAATATTCAGAACTCAAAAGAGTGTGACTGTATAATCCTCATTTCTCCAGGAAACCAAAATAATCCTAAAAAAAAAAAAAGGTATCAGATTCTGCAACTTGTCTGCTTTTCCTATCCTTAGTAAGAGAATGTGGATATTTTCATAAACAGAAACAGAAACAAAAACTGAAAAAGTACATTGACCTATGAATCTTAGTATAGTTGACTAGCTTACTAACCACAGTATTTTTTGAATACGAAAAAGCCTCAGACCTTCCCCAGTAATCATTGTTTCAGCATCTTCTACTACGATGTTATATGAAGTCTATAGCACGTAAAAGTAAAAATGTTTTGCACAAAATCCAATACAGAGAACAGAACATATTTTAAAAATGAACAGCCAAAAATGACTAGAACTTAATGTAGCATGACTGATATGTGTTTGACACTCCTAGGAAGCAAATGAAATAGGCAATTTCTGTGAAATTAATCCAGGCTGTACTTGCATGTGACTAAACTGCAGATAGTGGCAAATATCAAACTATGACAACTCAAACTTTCACCTTATTTTTCTGAATGAAAACAATTCCTGTACAAGAATGCTGAGTACAAAATAAAGATATGCTTTATTCGGTTAAGTGAAATTAAAATACACAAACTATTGTTAAGATAACTTTCTTCTGCAGATGTCTGAACACTGAAGTTGAAGCCATATGTTGTTTAGGATGACTATGTAAACTTTATTTTCTGATGAAATCCCTAACGTAGAGTAGTGTGAATGAATATC
The DNA here is from genome assembly GCF_963921805.1 of Phalacrocorax carbo. Lineage (NCBI taxonomy): Eukaryota > Metazoa > Chordata > Aves > Suliformes > Phalacrocoracidae > Phalacrocorax > Phalacrocorax carbo. The sequence goes on along the minus strand of NC_087548.1, from coordinate 66,028,282 downwards.
TAACATTATTTTTGAAAAATAGGGTAAGCCCCATACCAGAAAACTTGTCTATATGAAAGACATTAGATAAAAAAAAAAACCTAGACTGCAGAGTTTGTAGAGGATGTAGAGCATTTGAATGCATTTTTTCAAAACTGAATAAACAACAGAATAATATCTGTTGCTATTGAAGGAAGTTTAACAGAGCATATAATTTTTAATGACCATTTATCTCTAATTTCTAAATTTCTCTTTCTCAGTAAAAAGTAGTAGGTAATTATTTAAGAGAGGCAAACACTTCAGAACTCCTCCCCATCCTTCCTAAGGGCGCCAAAATGCTAAAGACTTCCTGGAGTCCCTCTGTCCTCAGTGAGGTGCTCATAATTTTTCTTCTTACAGTTGTGCGCCTCTGTAACGACATATAATAATTCAGATTATTTAATTCACTGAAAATTGCTTTTTGCTAACCACAAGACATGATTTAAAGGTTAATTTTAAGTCCTTCTATGGAAATTAAATGGAACATTATCTCAGCTGGTGGGAGGGCTTGGGATTTAATAAAGGTACTTGCATTTTGGGTCTTCTTTTGGAGATTGTAGTGAGACCAATCACCACGAAGGTTTTAGAAAACAGGAGTTCCTGCAAAAACTTTTTAAATTCTAAAGCAATGCAGAAGGGGTGCATTGTGGTTATTATGGCATGCACTCTACTAAACTTGTATTTTATTCAAGATGTTATTCAAGCATGTTATGCTTGACCATATTTAACTTTCACTTGGTACATGGTCCTCCCCCTCCAGAGGAAAACACATTCTTCTTAAGATCCTTCAGTGCTTTCCTCTCTATGAGTGGGGGATTCTTTTCATAACAGCCAGGCAATCTGGGAAGGCAGTACTGAAGCCAGTTAGATACAGGTATACATACAGATATGTTGCACAAACCGAGGATGGCAAAGTGGCACAACCCTCACTACTACTAAATACAGACATGGATGTAATCTTCCTAGAAGCATAACAGATGGCAGCAAATCAAATCCCAGCCTTACCATCTTTATGCTCTATCAGCTGCTGTTGGAAATGTACATGTCGACACAATTGTAAAAATGCTGTAGTGTCATTATTAACGTAACAGGTGAAAGAGGTTTTCATTGCTTCTCAAAACTACCAGAACACGTAGAGGGAAGCATGGAGGTTGATGCTATGCACAGACTAATGAAGCATACAAAATATCTTTCCTAATGAGATCCTGACAGCCTGCACAGTGTTTAATCAATGATTACTTTCTTTGTGCCAATATGTTGCATTTTATTTTGTGCCAACAGGATGTATTCTACTAAAATATCTCATTATGCAGAGGAGTTCTCATTTGTGACTTTTTATTTCTTTTGCATAAAAATCATATCTACTTTAAAAATATTTCCCAATGTCCTTCAGGTATTTTATGCTCTGACAATTATTTTTCTTAAAATTACTTTTTCAGCATGTGATTTTAATAATATAACCATATGGAGGATTTCAGTATTTTAAGAGGGTCAACATTTTATCTACACTAGTCGATTAAAAAAAGTTATCTACAGCAGTAGGCTAATCAGAGAATGGCTCTGGTCAGAAGTGAACTTTGAAATCATCAGGTCCAACCCTCATCTCAGATCAAGACTAACTTCCAGGTTAGAGCAGGTTGCTCATCACCTTGTCCTGTTGAGACAGAACATCTCTGGTGATGGAAATTCCACTGTGTCTGCTGCTAATCTGTTCCTGTGCTTAACCACCCTCTCCACAATTCTCCCCCCGACGTGCCCAAATATTTAGTTAATTTTCCTTTACTGCAATTCATGTCGGTTGTCTCTTGTCCTTCCCCTATGCACTTCCCAGAAGAGTCTGGCTCTTGACTTCACTGTAACTGCTTATCAGGAAGTTGTAGACAGCAGGAAGAATCACAACTCTGCCCTTATCTTTGCCTACCTCACAATAACCAGATGTACCTTTCAGACTCTCCTTCTACATCATGTGCTTCAACTCTGTGACCAGTCTGGTGGTGTTCTGCTGGACTTTACTCAGTTTGTCAGTGCCCTTCCTGCACTGGCATGCTCCAAGTGTACCAGTATCCCACACACAATCTCACAAGTGTGAAGTCGCTTTCATTCTCTGCTTTTTCCTTACTCTAGGACAGTTCTTATACTAAGTTCTAATCATTGCCCTCACTGTCTTGGTTTAGCTAACAGACATAGCTAGGATATGATTTGTTCCTTCTTTGCTGTGCTCAACTACATTTTTGATAGAGTATTGGGTTGGAAAGAAAGTTTCTGCTCCCTGGCTGAAGGAATTTTCTTTATTAATTTTAATTTACTGTATTCTTTTACCGTCCCCACCACAGACTACTTCAAACTCTCCCTGGACATAGCACAGTACCTGCTCTATTGGAAGACCAAGTGGATCCGTGACCTTTACACATTTGGAAATTGGAAAGTACACAGAAGAGCTATTTTTCATCAGTGAGTGTGATGCTGTGATCCCACCCACGTCCTCCTTAGAACATGACTCATCATGAAGGACCAGGCTGCCAGCAAGGATAGTAATGCATGATTCAGCCTATCCAGTCAGTGACCTGCTAGTCAGTATCTGACTTTACAAATCCTGAGAAGATTTAATTCCGTGGTAAGTGTTCTTTAACTTTTCTCAAGAAATCTTTAAGACATACCAATATAGATCACTTTTTCAAGACATGGAAGAGATACTATTATACCATCCTGTTAGCAGGTAATAACCTTGGTGCCTGCCTCCAGGAGTTAACTGTGATACAAACTTGGCTCTTCCATACCATGGGACAATCTGTGTGTGTATAAGAATGAATATTTTATAACTTATGCAGCTAAAACTTTTGAAGTGTGATTAAGACTAAACCAATCACCTTATTACCCTCCAAATTAAAAACAAAACAAAATTACAAAAAAGAAGGTTATTTTTCTTCTTAAAGTCTTCTCCAAAGGGAGAGGAAGAATTCTAAGAATGAACTATTGTGAAAAATGCAGTGCTACTTTCATAGCCTCTTAGAAAAAAAACTGTTGGCAATGGACATACTGCTCCTCTGAACAACATCACTCCTCTCACTAGGTTTCTTCTATAATTGCTCTACATACATAGTAATGGAGCCCCCTGATAAGAAGCATGTGATGCAGATTATACAGGAAACTTCAGAAAAGAGAATGAACTGTCTAGTTTGCTGAATGGACCATGCAAGATTAATCTGCTATGTTTTTTGCTGACAAAGCTATTCATAATCCATTTTTCTAAGGCTATAAGAGGTTTTCTATTCTAAACCCTCTCCTACTTCCTTTCTATTTCCTGTCCCAGATCAAAAATTTGTTATCTCTCTATATTTCAGTGCGACTACGCTGTTTAATTGTCACATATATATCCATAGTCAAATGCAGTTAGGTTGCAGATGATGCAAGTTGGCTCCATCGTTCAGAAACACAAGAACTGCTTGGTTGAACATGCACTTGCACAGCTGAACAAGTGCAGCATTCCTCTGTGCACGGACTATTTGTATCCTAATCCAAAAATATTTTCTGGTTTATCCTCAGAAGTCACTTCCCTCCATTTTTAACTAATGCCCTAAATTATAAGGTCATCCTTCTATTTGTAGAGATAAATAAATTAATAGATGTCTTATAGGATCATCCCTTTCCACATGACAATAAGCTCCCAGCTGCACCATTTTCTTTGTGATCTTTCAGTTTGCATTAGACTAATTCACTGCTCTTCTCAGAGAGGTTCTAAGTTAAGCCACCTACTGTAGAGTATGCAAGCAATGATAAATTTAAAGAGAGAGGAATGGAAAGTTATTACTGAAATGGTCAAATGAAGACTACAGAAAAGCAATTAACTTTAAAATAAAAATGCAATATTTACACTTTTTCATAAAAACATTCCTGAAACTGTATAGCTCTGAATACTCAAATGTTACATACTCTTTTACTTGGTGTACTGCTATAAAAATTTGTTTCATTGGAGAAAAATAAATCAAACCCCAAAATGCCCAGACAATCTTGTTACATTAGAACAATTTTTCAAGTAGTTTTATTTATAATTCTTACCCTCAGATGTACCTGTTCTTCTCTTTCAAGGGACATACATAAAAAATTAAGGCTTAACTCCCTGAATATAGTCTGTACTAGTCAGCATATGATGGCTGGAAGCTATTATTTCAATATTAATTTACATTTTGCCAAGCATTAGGGATTTAGAAACATTCAGGTATATACATTTTTGTTACTTACGTTCCTTTTGTACACTTATTATGTAAATTGCATTCTCATTAGTGATGTGAAATTTTATAACTGAAAGAAGTATAATTAAGATTCAAACTGTACTGTGTTCAGTTACAATAGTTCATGCTGACTAACTAGAGGGCTTTATTACTATATGAATTTATATTGTATTTAGCTTTTGAAATTTAATTTTCAGACCCCTGTACAACTACCCACTCATGTGAAAACAGAGAGCAATATAATCTGAATTTTGGTGTAATTTTCACATGAAGGCATATCTGATTCTCACAGATAAAAGTCACCAATAGTCAACAGTCCTGAGATTAGAATAAAAATTTTTGGTTAAAGAAAGGTAAAATCCAAGGAGCATAACACACCACAGCAGAAACACATAGGGAGAAGTACTAATTTTTCCTGAAAAAGTACCTTTAATTGGTCCAGAAACAGGACAGAAAGGAAGTCGTCATTTCTCTTTTTGAAGTTAGTGAAAAAAAAAAAAAAGTGTTGTATGGAGTCCAAAGTATGGATGGAAACCAAATTTTCACTGGTTAATTATTCCATGATTCATAGCTGTTTGTTTTTACTGCAAATGTGAGGCAATTTGCTCTGGCTTTCTTAATGTCAGAGGGGTGAGCCATCTGCATTTGTAGTTGAATATGATATGTGGATAGGTAGCTGTTATGAAAGAATTGGTACCTAATAAACTCATACTCTAGCCTACTATGCAATAGCTTCTTCATATGCCTGTACCCTAATGTAGTCTCTGCTAAATTTTTTCACAGAGCTTAATGAACAATCACTAAATATGTGATCACTTTCTGTTCACTCATTTGGCCCGTAGACCTCACCATGAAAAAGGATGGCTGTTCTCATGTTGTTGCTGGGAAAATATGCCACTGAAATACACATATTAAATATATGTCTATGTGGAAGCATGGAAAAGGAGAGAATAGGGTCATCTGCTGTATTTTGAAGCTACATGATGAAGCTGGAATAAAGTATGTTTACAAATTTCACTGTTGTTGAGGATTTCAATGGTTGTACTGTAAGTCTTCCTTTTCTTTCAAGTCCTCTTAAGTTATCAGCTGATAATTTATTTTAAATTATTCTGTGCCAGGTTTTGAAAACTAAAAACAAAGATATGTAATTGTTTTAAATTAGCAACAGATATAATATAATATTAAAATGCTTCAGGGTGAAATTTTGGTGCTGTTACTGTCAGCAATACACTTTTTATGTACAAAAATGCCACAACGTGCTTTTAAACAAGGTCTCTGTAAAAATCTATTCTTTTCCTAGAAAAAAAGATATTGGAAATTTTCTCAAATTAGGATGCAATTTTTTTATCTTTTAAGGTAAACATGCATTTTAAACACTCAGTTCTACAAAAAGAAAAATGGCAATTCTTGGTACAACAATTATATTAATGTACAAATCACAGCCATCCTGATTTTTCATTTCAATCTGATTAGAAAGCATCCTCCATTATTGTCCGCTGTTATTTTTAATAACACAGAAAGTAGCTGAACCTGCCTTTAGTAGCTACAGTAAAATGAAAAGGCTTAAAGTCTTTACTTATATATTTTCATCAGTTTCATTTTCAACTCCTCACAGACTTACACATTCCATAGAGCAAATGTTGATTTCATTGTTCTGCCTGCACGCTTTGGAAAGGTCTAGCCTGTAGTTTTAATATAGAATACAAACACTTTACGTGAATAGTATTTTACAGAATTAGAGGTAAAGATTTCTAAATAATCTTTGTGTGTAGAAGCTTAGTTGCCCACAAAAACCTCAGCTTCACCTATGTAACCCATAGCACATATGTTCACACTGCACTTTGAAGGTCCTCATAATACCTGGTAATGAAGTTCATCACATCTTCTCACCCTCTTTCCTTTTCTACAGAACGCACATCCATAACCCAAACTGAAAACTTACCTTGTATTCTTGTGCTGGTTTTGGCTGAGAAGGGTTAATTCTCCTCACTGTGGGGGTCAGCTACCTTTCCAGCTTCCCGCGCTCTGCCGCGTGGTGGGGGGAGCTGGGAGGGGCAGGGCCATGGTGGGGGCGGCTGACCCCGACTGGCCAATGGCAGGTTCATTCTATACCATGTGACACCATGACCAATATATTGAGGTGGGGGCAGCTGCAGCGGGAGCGCGGAGGCGGCGGCGCGGCGTCGGGTCGGCGGGCGGCGCGCGGCGCGCGGCTGCGGCGCGGGCAGTTCGTTCCCCCTCTCCCCTCCCCCTCTCCCCTCCCCCCTCTCCCCTCCCCCCTCTCCCCTCCCCCTCTCCCCTCCCCCCCCTCCCCTCCCCCTCTCCCCTCCCCTCCCCTCCCCTCCCCCCCCCCCCCCCCCCGGGGCTTTGCGCCTCTCGCTGTTCTCCTTTACATTGCATTTCTACTGTTGTTTTCTTTTAATTTTAATTATTAAACTGTTCTTATCCCAACCCACGAGCGTTACCCTTCTGATTCTCTCCCCCATCTACCGGTGGGGAGTGAGCGAGCGGCTGTGTGGGGCTGAGCTGCCGCTAAACCACGACAATTCTACACTGCTGTTGCATACAATAAGCAATTATCTATTGCATGAGTTTGTACCATAGACTTATCTACCTATATTTAATTGTGGTGGGCCAACATGAGTATAGGAAATGTATGTTGATTGAAGAGCTTGGGTGCAGCTCACCTGTATAATGAAGTGCCTATACATATAGGTATATGTAAAACCTATAAAGTTTTACATAAAGCATATTTTTTTACAATTAATTGAGAAAATACACAACTTGTATTTTCTTACTAGTGTTTTCTGTGTCTTTAGATGAGGAAAACTCTAGATACAGCTGCACTTAAGAGGAAAATTAAGTAAAAGTAAGGATTCCTGGTCTGTGAGTGTCCATCTTTATTATTGGCTTTTTAATGACAAAGTATTAGAAAGTTTGAAAGTCTTCTTTTTGTCTTTTTGGATTTCCATTGTTGCTATAGGGAAATTAAGATCACCACAAATGACTCCTTCAGAATTAAACCAGAGGTACAAGAAAAGTTTACACTATTTTATCTTCTTATCCAACATGAAATCAATTCAGGTCCCCCCAAATAAAATATTGTACTGTTCTCAATATAACAGACTAAGTGAATCCCCATAACCCACGTTTTGCAGTGCTTTCAAATGGAAGTAACTAGTGTAGCATGATTACAACATCAAACATAATTGTTAGTGTAAACTACACTTTATTATAATTTGAGAGGAGGTTTTTTGGAAAACTGCTTTAAGCACTATAAACCCTAGACATCATGTTAAATATGAGCTTATCACATCCCTGCATTAGAAAGTCTTAAATTTTTCACAGCATAGTTTGTGCCTTGTGAAATTTTTTCATATGTAATTCCATCCCCAGAATCCCAGCCATGATTTCATGCTTTTTGTGTTCCATTTAAAATACTTGATTACATTAAAACTGTGGTACATCAATAGCAAGAGTTAGAACAGAGAAGTGGACTTTAAAATATTTTCTTGTTCATGTTCCTTTTATAGTGTTGGTTAATTTGTTCTTTTTCAAAGCAGAATTTTATGGGTTATATTCCAGCACAGTCACTAGAAGTTTGAACATCAATTTTTCAAGGGTAGAGGTAAACAACAGTAGAAATGTCTGAAATCTAATTTTATTAGAATAAGTAGAGCCAATGTGATATTTTAAAAAAAAACAATTCATGAATCAATTCAAGAAGATATATGATAATTTTGTTTGCAGACAGAAGCGATTTGTCTTGTGAGTATTTTAATATAACAGAATTTCAAATGGGCTATCCAAATGCTTGTGAGTCGTACAAGCTATTGTCTGTCATCTGTGGTCATTCTGTTTGAAAAGATAATACTTATCTGTACAGCAGAAATAACTAGTTTTTGAACATCACAATAGTTGTAGCCAAAACCAGTCCAAAGGTTTTCACTGCAATGAATGGGTGGAAGAAAAACAGCTACAGGCATTATTAATGCATGGGTAATTATTTTAACTCTGCACAAAACCAGCAGCTCCTGGCTCTGAACACCCACTGATGAGACACGGCAGCACGTGGCCCTGTGCAGCAGCAATCTAACTCTAACTAGCGCTCAACAGAATGCCAGGAATCTCTTGGCACAGGGACAAGATACCAGTTTGGTCCTGTGCAAAATGGTCTGGTGCACTGTACTTTGGGAACATTTTGGTGCCTGATTCCCACCGTCTTATAGGGACAAGACACTACGGATCATCTGTTCCTACCTAAAGTTGATAATCAGCCAGTACTACAAAGCAGGATTGGTTGTACTTTACCTGTGTGCTAGCCAGGATCTGTTAGTGGGATGAGTAATCGGTAATCAGGATGCATGAGAAGATTATTTCCTGCCTCTGCTTGGCATGAATATTCAGGATTATGAGGCATCAAACATCCACTCCTAGTGATAAGTAAAGTTTACCCATCCAAACCAAATAGGAATTTGAATTTATGTCTACTGGCTTCCATCCCCACCTTCTTTCTTGTTCTGATGAAATTGAAAAGGAGGTTTGTTCACAATGGAGGTGCATCTTTGGGGCGTTCCTGTAAGGTTATTACACAGGAACTTAAGCTACCTCCACTAGGTATGGTGAGACATGTCCACTCAAATCCAGAGGGCTACAGAATAGTGCAGATTTGAGGCCTCCAGATGAATGCCACTGGGGTAATGCTTCACAACATGCATGGAGCCAGGGTTAGGAGATCAGAAGCAGGCTGGAGAAACACAGACAAAGATGTTGGCAGATCAAAGAGGAGAATGAGAATGGTGTCTTCACCTGAGAATCAGATGTGAAGTAGGGACTGTATGGGCTTAGGTGTCTCCCAGATTTTTTCACAGTGATCTGACTTACAGAGTTAGATTTGTAAAGTGGCACTTGATTGGCTTTTGCCTAAATACCTTTTAAGTGCAAACTTAAAAGTCTGTCGTGGGCACCAGTTTGTTGAGACCCAAAAGGGTAAAACTATGATTCAAGCTGAATGTGTTCAGCCCAATCTGGGGAGCAGACATGTGACCCAGTATATTTTATGAGGTATCTGAGCATTAAAGCTGCCAAGAAGTAGTTTTTCTGGGAGCTTATGCCAGAAAATATTTCTTATTCATAATATCACAAATAATTGACTCAAGGGTACTATTTTAAAATCTCTGCCAATTTAGAAGCTTATTTTTAGACTCAAATCTGTTGTGTTTCAACACTGAATTTGTAGGGTTAAGACTACAGGAAAAGGAAGTAGGCCTGAATGAGTGAGAGTTCTTGATTCTTCAATGGAGATTGCAGCGTCTCCCAGCAGAGATACAGGTTAGAACCAGTAGGGAACACCAGGCATATGAAAGTATGCATATTCTATAAAAAATGTATTTGCACCCTACCAATTAACTAATCCCATGTTTTCACCAGTCTCTGGGCTAAACAGAATTATTACATGCAGCATTATTTAACCGTAAAGACTCCTTGGCAGTTTTAAGGTAAAGGATTTGCATTCTCTTCTCAGAGGAATACTTTAGCAACTGCAAAGTAATTTGTTTTCATATATGTTATTGGGAAAGTTTAACTCCTTGGAGTTTATAACAATGTAATTGTTAAGTTCAGAGACACCTCCAAAGGAGAAACACGATGGATGCAATAAAAAAAAGGATGTAAATTATTTTTTCATAGAAGTTGAAAGCAAAAATCTCAGTTTATACAAAATATGCATGCTTGTAGAAAATATGACAAAATATATTTAAATAAATAGTGGTCCGTGCAGTGGGTGGGGAACTGGCTGACAGGCCGCACCCAAAGGGTTGTGGTAAATAGCTCTTTTTCAAACCGGCAACCTGTCACAAGCGGGGTCCCCCAGGGATCCATACTGGCCCCAATGTTATTCAACATCTTTATAAGTGATCTGGAAAATGGGATCAGGTGTAGCCTGATGGAGTGGGGAAGTAGACACTCCAGAAGGGAGAGCTGCTCTGCAGGGAGATCTGGGTGGACTTTAAGAGTGGGCCAACAAGAACCTTATGAAGTTCAACAAGGACAAGTGCAAGGTCCTGCACCTGGGAAAACATAATCCGGGAGTGCAGCACAGGCTGGGATCCACCTGGCTGGAGAGCAGCTCTGTGGAAAGGGACCTGGGGGTGCTGGTGGACAGAAAGCTCAACATGAGCGAACAGTGTGCTGCTGCGGCCAAGAAGGCCAACAGGGTGCTGGGTTGCATCAAAAAGGGCATCACCAGCAGAGATAAAGAAGTCATTATCCCACTTTACACAGTGCTTGTCAGGCCACACCTGGAGTCCTGTGTACAGTTCTGGTCCCCGCTATACAGAAATGATGTGGACAGGCTGGAAGGGGTCCAGAGAAGGGCCACCAAGATGATCAAAGGACTGGGAAGGCTGCCATGTGAGGATAGGCTGGGAGGGCTGGGTTTGTTCAGCCTTGAGAAAAGGAGGCTCAGAGGGGATCTCATCACCACGTACCAGTACTTAAGGGGTAGCTACAAAGAAGACGGAGACTCCCTTTTTACACGGAGTCCCATGAGAGGACAAGGGGGAATGGACACAAGTTGCTCTTGGGGAGATTCCGACTGGACACCAGAGGGAAACTTTTCACAGTGAGGACAGTCACCATTGGAATAATCTCCCCAGGGAAGTGGTTGACTCGGCCACGTTGGACACCTTCAAGAGTCATCTGGACAGGGTGCTGGGCCCCCTTGTCTAGACTGTGCTCTTCCTGGAAAGGTTGGACTAGATGATCCCTGAGGTCCCTTCCAACCTGGGATTCTGTGATTCTGTGAAATATAAAGTGTGCCTTTGCAGAGTGACAGTATCACACATCTAAAATAACAAGTTACATGGTCCATGTTTTTAACAAGAATATAATGTACGTTTAATGAATATAGTTTTTCTAACACTCAGTATTGTTAATTGCTTTCTTTTATGATTAATGAAATGGAAAGTGTTCAGACTACTCAGAACACATTTTTTTTCTTTTAACAGTTGAAAGAGTGTGTGGTATACACACAGAGTGATTTCCTAGAAGAATGTTTTACACACCTTTTGCATGGTAAAGCTCTATTCCTCAGAAATTAAATTTAATTAATGTAATGGATTTACACTTTCTTTAGTGAATCAAAGTGCCAGTAGACTTTCAGATAACATCTTTTTACTGGTGTTTGAAAACCCTAGTATCTTATGGGTCATATTTTCCTAGTATGACTTCATTGATTCCTCATTATCAAACTTCAGAATGATCTTATATGATTACTCTAAAAACAGTTACGTCATTTGGGTTTTTGTTTTCAGCTCCATACATGTTTTTTTTCTAACTCTTTTTGGAATAAGTCTGCCACTGATAACTCTGAAAAATCTTTTCAGAATGCATTTGTGGGAATGAAGCAACAAATCCTGCTTTCTCAAAACCTTTTCCATTCACCCTAAATCAGTCTGAAAGTCTGCATGTTGATAAAGTCAAATATAGTTTCTTCTGTTTTGTTTTGTTTTGTTTTTCTTGGCTGCTATTCTGGGTTTTTGAGGGTTTTCTTTTGGTAGGAGTGGTATGTATAATCTTTTTTTCTTGGAAGGGAACTTTACACCAATGCGCAGGCTGCATTTTGTTTCACAGTTAATCAGATAAAAGCACTAAATTGAGATGATACAAAACAATCCTAAGTCTCACTGTGTACTACACAAAGAGTAATGTCCTTAATACATGAGGTGGAGAACAAGAAGTTCATACTTTATGTACTCAGTTAATTGCACCGAAGTCAAATAAGACAGATACTCCATAATATATATTCAGTAGTATTTAAATTTAAGTCAAGGATTTCAGATCAATGACTCCTGTCATTTCACAGAATGAACTGTGGTCTGCCATGACTCTACGATCAGCCTTTTGACTGGAAACAAACCCTATCTGCTAATGCTATTGATATGGTTATGCAGAGAGGTGATTTAATGAGCTATTGGACCATGGCTTGGGAACCAGCACTCTATGTAGAACTGTAAATGTAAGTAATTACGCTAGCAATAGGGAACTTAAAGTATGTAAAAGAATACGAATTGTTAACTTACTGTTAGTGTGTGTGAGCTACCAAAACAGAAGTACCAGGCTGGCATTTTTTGTTCTGTCTTGAGCTTCATTTCACCCATATCCTTCCCTACAAAGCCTAAAATTGTCATTAAGATGGACCCTGAACTTTTTGGTTATTCAGTAACTGACTTGGTGGCTAAAATGTGTTGTTCATGAAACATGGGTAAATTGCACGGGTAAATTGCACCATTCGTGTCAAGCAAATTAATTTAATCAGAAATTGGCAGTCTGTGCAACCTGAGATTATCAAAGTAATCTCAAATTCAAGAAAATGACACTATCTCAATCACTATGGACTAAATCTCTTATTTCTAGGGTGCTGCCCCAACACTAGAGACCTGGAGCTTGTTTCTTAAATCTGTGGTGATGTACAGGCTGGTGCCTAAAATTTATGACATCTAAGCACTACAATGAGAAGTCACCAATCCTGCCATTTCAGGCAACGGTTCAGTAAAACTGACATTCCTACGAATTCTATGTTGCTGTGAGCTGTCAAACCATAAATGCCTGCAAAAGCTTTAAAATCACTCATTCATCTTTGCTTTGCCTAAACTGGCAGACAGAGAAACTATTGTTCCAAGCATGTTCTCATAAAACTTGAGACAGGGAGAGGTGTTTTTTCAGTGAGTTTTAATAAATTAATAAACCTATCTGCAATTCCTTCTGAACTGCTATCTTGTGATGAAGGCAAACTGCAGATAATATTTGTCACCATATCTTTATCTCTGCATTCAGAATGCAGTGTAATACTCATTCAGTCACCTGTAAGATGTTATATAATTGTCTTGTTTACATGATTGTCAGTTTATTAATCATAAACTGAATACACTATTACTTGTTTAGGGAACATGTCTGCAGTGTTCATGAATCAACATCTATTGTTTATGTATACTGCAGCTTTTTGACCCATGAGTCCTTTCTTCTTAGAAAAGCAATTTATGCTCAAGAGGGTGAAAGAAGCAAATGATTTTTAGATATACTGCCTGCTTATGAAATTAAAATTATTTTACTTTTAAGTTTAGACTCCTTTTTATTCCAATGCAGTGCATTTCCATTTTTGTGTGAAAAAAAAAATGTTTATTTTGTGATTTTACTCTACACTAACTTGTTCACATTTCTGAAAAGGAAAATTCTCAATGTAACACACTTAGTAACATTCCTGGCTGAGCTCCAAGAAGTTGCCGTATATTGTCTGAAATGTTTTAATTTTTACGTGTCATGTCACAGCTGATTGAATCATCTCAGACATCCACAGATCTTAAAGCACCAAAATAGTTCTCAGTCATCATAAAGTTCAGATCCCTGAAATAAACAGCCTGATTCATAACCACTGCAGTGTGAACTGCGTTATTTGTCAGAATGTAACACTTTTAGCTTCAACCTTATCTCTTATTTTACATTTATTTAGTTTTTGGTACTAAGCAAACAGATGCTAATATTTGTACTGATTGTATTTGTTAAAAATATCTTTAAAAAGAAATGGGAAGAGAAGTCTAGAAATGTCACTGGCATACTTCAAATGCCTCTAATCTGCAATCTACAGAAGACATATATTTTAATAATAATAGAAGATTGATGAAATGTGTTAGTGGTCAATGCCACATGGACAAAACACATGGTCAATATTTTCCAAAAGATTTATATATTGCTTCTGCTTTCTTTTGAGGTTTTCAAGATTTGCATATCTCTTTCCTTCTCTATAGGTTAATTGCTGGCTTTGCTTAATTGAAAAATAAAAGTTTCATTTCTGCTGAGAAGAGTCTGGCTCATTCATCTCATTCTCCCCCATCAGGTGGTTATAAAGACCCTCCTGAGCCTTCTCCAGGCTAAATGGTCCCAGCTCTCTCAGCCTCTGTTCATAATCATCTTTGTGTCTCTGGCATAGACTTGCTCCAATAAGTCTATAACTGTCTTATACTGGAGAGCCCAGGTCTAGAGCCAGGACTGCAAGTTTGGCCTCACCAGTGTTGAGTAGAGGGGAAGGATCCCCTTATTCAGCATGCTGGCAGTGCTCTTACTAATGCAGCCCAGACAGCTGCTGGTCTTCTTGGCCATGTGAGCACATTGCAGGCTCATAGTCAGCTTGGTGTCCATTGGGAACCCCAAGTCCCTCTCTGTAAAACCACTTTCCAGCCATTTGACTCCCAGTGTGTATTGGTGCTTGGGATTATTTCTCCACAGATGCAGGCCTTTGCATTTCCCTTTGCTGAACTTCATGTGATTCCTCTCAGTCCAGTTCTCCAGCCTGTCCAGATCCCTCTGAATGGCAGTACAACCATCTGGTGTACCCTCCACTCCTTCCAGTTTTGAGTCATCTGCAAATTTGTTGAGCCCATTGTCCAGGTCACTAATGATGAGATTAAACAGTACTGGCTCCATATCAACCCTGGGGTAAAACATTAGTTACTTGCCTTTAATTGGACTTTGTGCCACTGATCATAACACCCTCGGGCCCAGCTATTCAGCCAGTTTTCAAGCCACCTTATTCTTCATTTATCTAACCTGTACTTTGTCAGTTGTTTGTGAGGATGATATGGGATACTGTGTCAAACACCTTACTAAAGTCAAGGTAAACAATATCCACTGCTTTCCCCTCATCCACCAAGCTAGCCAGCAAATTGTAAAAGGCTGTTGTTGATTAAGCATGATTTCCCCATTGCAAATCCATGCTGGCCCAGTCACTTTCTTGTCCTTCCCATACTTGGAAATGGTTTCCAGGATTAGTTGCTCCATCAACTATTATTGTAATAAACACAAAGGAAACTCACACTACATCTTATGTAATTTGTGATGAAGAAGCAAGTGATTTTTTAGCAAGGTAATTGTCATGGTTTTAGCTGGGTTGGAGTTAATTTTCTTCACTGCTGCTGGCACAGTTCTGTGCTTTGGACTTAGCATGAAAACAATGTTGATAACACACAGATGTTTGGTTGTTGCCGGGCAGTGCTTGTACTAGTCAGGGACTTTTCCAGCTTCCCATGCTCTGCCGGGTGCGCAAGAAGCCGGGAGGGGAGGGGGCAGATTCAAGCTGGCCAAAGGGATATTCCATATCATGTAACATCATGCCCAGTAGGTTAACTGGGAGGGGCTGGCCAGGGGAGGGAAGCAGCAATCGCAGCTCAGGGACTGACAGCATTGGTTGGCAGGTGGTGAACAGTTGTATTGTTTGTGTTTCTGGTTTTTTCCCTTTTTCCCTTTTCCTTTTTATTATATCATTATTGTTATTATTATAATTATTATTATTATTACTTTATTGTAATTATTAAACTCTTCTTATCTCAACCCACAGTTTTTTTGTGCTTTTGCTCTTCCGATTCTCTCCCCCATCCCACAGGGGTGGGGGGAGTGAGCGAGCGGCTGCGTGGTGTTTAGTTGCCGCCTGGGGCTGAACCACGACAGTAATGTTTCCAGTCTGTGACACTGCTACCAGAATATGACATCAAAAACCTGTTACTGGTATAAATAGAAATTATAACAAAGCTTATAATTAGACATCATATCCACACTTGAAAAGAATGTGAACTGAAACACAAAACAAGGAAACAGAGGAGAAAACCATCTTTAATATATTGGCTTGTACAGATATCTTGGAAGTCCTGTTCTCCTCCATGAGACTTATTTAGGTGCAAATCAATAACTGAATCAAAACACATTTAACAGATTCACACATTTTTAAAGCTTGATCTCCTGTAGATCATACACAATTTCATGTCACCACATTGTTTCCATATGGACCTCAATAATCAGCATTTGTTAAAACAGTGATTTCCTGTTTGCTACAGCATTAGTTGCTCATGAAGTCAGTGCAGATAATTACACAAAGGGTTTGGTGCATAGTAATGCATCTGACAAAAGAATAGTGTTGGCCTACCTTAGCTGCACAGTTAGTATGATGAGCTTCAAAATGATGGAAATTTTACTAGACCCTTAGGATATATACACCCAAAGATTTATTTAGAGTTCTTCAGTAATTCATACATGTCCTTTCAATACCAACCTCTGCTTCCTTTCTCAAAAATAAATACGTAATTTTAAGTGTTGGGCTTTTCATGTGACAGAAATAGCCTGTATATTCTTCCTTCAGCACAGATGGTAGAACTGAAATAAAAAGCTTGATTCTTATTAAGGTCTGGTTGGATTTTATTCTCACTGAAGTTGTCTTTTGTGAGTATGAATTATCTTGATAAGAACACTCAAGAGCAAAAGTAGGCTTCCCTGGGCTGACATGTGTTGTCAATACAATAATTTAAATTAATGAATGTGACTAAATTGATTGAAAAAATAATGACAGAAACATTAATGACTTTATGAGTGAAAAAAACAATCATACTACGCTGTACCTTTAAATAAAAATTAAAGAACTGAACAGCTTAATAGATGTGCCAATGGTTTGACCAGTCAAAGGTCTGCATGACCTTTAAAGAGTCTGTTAAAAGCACAAAGGGAAAAAAAGCAAATAAAATTTTCTAAAATTAATTTATTTCTTCATGTCCTTTTCCTACAGCTAACAATTAAGAAGTGGTATTGTTATCATAAATGAGGAACGTGCAAAACAATTACATCAGAGAATCTTTACAGTGTTGTTTGTCTGAGTGTTGTCTTTTCAGAGGTTCCTCTGGGTTAATGATCTGCTAGAAGAACACAGAATATCTATGCAAATGACCAGCATAGCAATGCAATCTTTTCCGGCATTCTACTCTGAAGTGTAATGAGAAACATCTCAACACAAATCACCAACTGCTGTTGCATGTCACTGCCTTGTTCAAAGCAGGTATTTCATAAGTTAGAGGCCCACAGGCAGTTAAAGAAGGTATATTTTTACAAAGGGCAAAATGAATGGCCTCAAGCAAATAGCAACCCTGTTGTTCAAAGTCAGTAGATAGATAGGGCATTTGGTAGAATAACATGTATTTCAAGATGCTTCCTAGAGAGCATTGCAAGTACAACATGATTAAGGCAACCCTGTAAGTTCAGAGGTTGATCTAAGTTTTCCAAGAAAAGCTGCTCTCACTCTTAATATCGTGTGGGCTAAGGAAACAAAAACGGGGATACTTCAGGATTAGAAACTTTTTCTCCTGTGTTGCCCGTTTTAAGAATATTTTTGCCTCATTCACTCTATCTTCAGTGAAACATTGAGGCTCGGGTAGATTAGAATGGACCACACAGCAAGAAGAATAAGCCTGATTTTTTGAAAGGGGGTGATAAGGATACCCTGTTCAATAGAAATAGGGACCTGACTAATACTTTTTTTAAAATAGGTTTTGTCTTTTCAACTTGGCTGCCAGGAGGCAAGTCACTACACATCTGGTTGTTATTTTTTTTTGGTTAGTTTTTTAACAGTTAATGAAGTCTGCAAGACAGTATACCTCAGCAAGAAGGAAGTGGCTATTCAGAATGTGAATTCGACCAATATAAATGGAAATACTCCACACAAATTAAATCTTAGAGTAATCATTGAAGATTCTTGCAAAGTGTGGCACACCCAAAATGCTAGTTTTCTAAAGGAAATAGTGAACTCAAGTTATGATGGCCTTTTAGGTTTTTTCTCCAGCACTCTTTTAATTGGTAATTACTTTATAAGATTTGAGATAAAGCAGAAAACAATGAGAAAAATAAAAAACAAAGCTAAATCATTTCAGGATAGGCTGAAATCTAAAATTTCAATTTTTACTATTAAACAGAATATATTTAAATTTTCAAGGTACTGATCCAAAGTGGCCTTTGAAGCTGCTGCAGAGACTTCCTAACACTAAATTTAGTCACGGTCTGGACCAGGCTCTTTCCATTTTACCTAAAAGAAACACAATGAAGCATGGAAAGTACAATGTAGTTATAATGAAGTACAACTAATGGAAGTCTATTTGTATAATAGAAATAGAACTGAAATGGGATAAAGTGACAAGGAAAAAGCACTATCGTACACCTCATTTCATCCACAAAGTGCTCCCATTCCTCTTCAAGGTGTAGGTTTTGGGGTTTTTTGTTTCTTTTAATGTCAGTGATTTGCTTTAGCTGCTGTCTTGAAAAATCTGCTTGATATTTGCCTAATGGCAAGTCTATAAAATGATATCACAGTTTGCACTTGCCTAGAGGTAGCTGACCTTCTAAAATAGGTGAGCTTTCTCTGCTGGGTTTGCTGAAGCCTCTTATGAGACCTGCTGCGAACTGCCTTGCACAAATCCAGTGCACTCAGCAAAACCAAGTATGTTTCAGTCTTTTATAGCTTCTCCACTTACCTGGCCTGTATACATAAAAATATTTTTGTTACAGAGAACCTGAGAAACCTTATCACATTACTAACAGCTGACTGAACTGAACAATCCATATACTGTTTGTTTCCTGTTTGCTTTGGACTAGAAGATGGCATTACACTTCACAGCAGGGAATATATTTTTTATGTACTCTCAATTACTTCAACCATTACCACCTTGCTTATACACACATGTGTAAAGGAAAAAATAATCATTAAAGCAAAAGGAAAAGAAAAGAATAGTGGACGGCTGTCAGATATGGTTATAATTTCCTCTCCTAGTTCAAACAACATACAACTAAATGCTCTGGTCCTACTGGCAGGTGCAGTCATTATGATTACATCTAGAAATATATCATGGAGTTTTTAGTATTATTATTAGCTTAAAATAATCTATACCAAAATACATTAAAAGAAAATACAATACAATCTCTTGGTTTTTGCAGAGGCTGGGAAGTTTATAGTAAATTAATGTAATACAAGAGAGAGAGGGAAGCGTCATAGCTGAGATGATTAAATAATGTTTGAATGATGGGATTAGATGCAAATACACGACAAGCATTTATGTGATTCTACACAAATAGCACAAGGTTTTGCTTCACAACAAGCAAGTTACTTGTACCATACTTCGCACATGTGGCCACTAAATGCATGCCTCTCTTATTCCGGTGATGTAATTTGTTCTCTTGTGATATAAATTGGAGGAGTATTGATTCATTCATGTTTGCTACCAAAGTCATCAGGACTTGTGCTTTCACAACTGAAAGTGTTTCACAGTGTCACATTCTCTGATTAAAAAAAAAAACAAAAAAAAAAACAAACAACAAACCTCAACAAAACACACAGATATTTGTGTTTTAAATACAGCTGCAAATGTGTTTAGAAAGATTCCAAACTCTTTTCTTGTTTGTGCTTCAGTTTTCCATTTGGCTACAGAAATTGTCGTCTGCAATGCAGGGATTATATCATTCCCTCACATCACAAACACTATTCATGACATAACAAAGAAGTATATTTAATAAAAAAGAATAATTATATCTCCAATTAAGGTCAGAACACTATGTTTTAATCTGCCCTTTTAACCATCAGGGAAAGATAAAGCATTGGTTAACTGAGCAGTATGCATTACATGTCTTTAGTGCAGCCACATAAAAGATCAAAAAACATATACCTCTGTTTTCTGGTACAGTGCACTCCAGTGTGTGACCTAAAGTCTCATTCACAGCTGTGGGACTGTTTTGCAACTCATCCTCTGACAGTGTATCCCTTTGGAAGGAAACCAAGGCACTGGAAGTTGACAGATATACATAAAACACTGTAGAAACATAGTCACAGGGTGGGGCAGGGCTTCAGGGCACATGACTTCTGTAACCATGTGATTAAAAGACTGTACTGTATCTTGCTGTCTTGGAGTTTAATAAAGGTTAGATAGGCAAAGTTAACTTCTGTTTTTCTTAATCACTGACTGAACCTTAACAGTCTTTGGTGTTATTCTTGAGTACAATACCTGTGATTAACACAGTGAATATAAAGGGGGGTGCATTAGCTGACATCCTCCTTTTATTTCTCTGTCAGTTTTGGTTTTATCCTAGACTTTACAATGGTCCCCATTCTACTTCCTTTGATGACAATGAGAATTTTGGCTTTGACTGTAGTGGGGTTTACACACCTAATCTGAAATTATCAGCCTTTTTTAATGATTTCTCAATCAGTAAGGCCAAATTTAAAGGCTCTGTTCCCAGTTTGTTTCCAGTGTCTGTTTTACTTTAAAAAATAGACTTATTTGTGAGTTGCTGATTCTTGCTTTCAAAATGCAGTGAGATTTTAAAATTATTCTAAAGAATTGTCAGAAAAGCAAAATAAATTTATCTTAAGCTAAGTGAATTAGGAATGGGGTTTGGAGGGAAAATAACTTCTTTCCAAAGACTTGAGTCATTAAACTAAACTTCTTCCATATTTTAGTGTGCACACCTAGAAATAATATTTATTTCCTTGGAAAATTCTCACTAATTGTCAGATGGTTTTATTACAGAAAAAGCAGCCATGCTGTAAATGGTAAATGTTCCTAAATGTTATCTAACTGCAAATAAAACTTTCACTAGGGAAAATACTATAAGAGGCTGTCATATGCATTTAAAATTCTGACTCCTTTCCAAAAATTAACAGTTGTTTAACCTGCCTCCTGCAGGAAAGTTAACATAGGTCTGAAAGATTTACACAACCAATGTTACACCCAAAACTCCTTGAAGCAAGTACCTCAGCACATCAGTCTTGAGTGGTAACAAATGCTGTGTACCTGGAACCTGCATTGCACTCTAGCAGATGTAGCACATGTAAGAAGATGCCAAGAATAAAGCTTTTGGCACTGTAGCTGGTTTACTTCCCAGTTTCCAGTTTTCCTTCCATCCCACTGCCACTGGGTCTTCAGTGAAGAAGTACTTGCAGGACAGTCCCCCTGACGTTTGCAGCTTCAGTCAAATTTCAGTCCTGTTCTTTGTGAAGCTCCCAGAGAAGTAGCATATGGGCAACCTTTTCCTCTTTCTCTTCTCTGCAGCTGAAGTGCATGGTGAACAAGGAAGATAATGGCACTTGTGATGCTCTCAGCTAACACCGGAGCGGAGTTATCCAATCCCCTGACTGGACTGTATTAGCCAAGATGTAAAAGCACTACTAACTTTCACTAGCACTACTAACTACTACCCCAATTTAGAGGCTGAGCTGGAAATAAATCCTGTAGGCAAGGGTCTTAATGGGCTCACTGAATATCCATGTTCTCTTAACTGGCATGTTCAGCTGGACTGAAGAGCAGGTGACACCTGAAGTATTCTGTGGCAAACTATTTCCACAGCTGAGATAACAGGGTGTAAAAAATCCCTAGGGGTATGTAAGAAATACAAGGTTCAGCTAAGTATGCCTAAACCACCACATGGACTACTTAAGTTAAATTGGTATAATATCTTCATTACAAAAAATGAGGAAGGCATTTCTTTTCTGTGATCAAGAAAGGTGAAAATTACAATAGTTTAGACTGGTTATTTAGAGACCAGGGTCAAAGCCAATTGCAGTGCAATGTAAGGAGGGGCCTTCAGAAGCATAGAGCAAGCTACAGAAATACAGCAACAAAATGTAAGACAAGTGAGTTTACCATGGCAGCCAGCAGGACAATAGCAGAATTGGAAGCTGAAAAATTCACTAATAGAGATAATGTCTGAGGACAAATGGGGCAAATGAGATAGACATGAAGAGGGGAAAAAATAAGAATGAGAGAATTTCTGTCATGTAAGAGAAATGTCTACCAGAATTATACCTTTTGTAGAAATAGATTCAGAAAGAAGGCACTCAAAGAAGAGATCAAATCTTGGCCCTTGTAAGATTCTTTCACATGCACTTTACACAAGTATTTGCTCGCTGCCTTAGTAGATCTGGTTCTAACTAACATGCAGAAAAATCAGAATCAGAACCGTGGTGGCAGCAACTCCAATCATATGCAAAATTGGAGCTTAAATAAATATTGTTTCTCTGGTAATAATGTTTATTAGACATGTAATATGCATTCCTCCCTTAGTTATGTAATACCAACATGAAACATCACTCGCAAATCCTTTCTTTATTCAACTGCATATAATGATGGATGATTAGGATTATTTCTTTTTAGTGAATGAGTATGGACATGATTTATCCATAAGAATATGTACCTCACAGGTTTTCAGTATAACAGATAAAAAGAAAATATCAGGATGTGTCAGCATTTCTGTTTAGTCCAGATGAAAGGGTTACTGTGAACACTAGTTGTATGAAGTACTTTCATTATGTTTCGTCACTGTTAAGAAAAAAAAAATTAAATTATATATATCTTTAGTAGATTTTCAACTAAATCTCTGGTGCCTGGGGAAGTGTTCTGGGGCAAAAAGGTCATATTCTCAAAATCACTGTTCAACTCGGAAACATCAAAGTCCCTGAGATGTAAACACCTACTACAATAACAAGTATAACCCATGTCACCTGGTTGCCCTGGACAGCCACGTGCACTTTGTTCCCTTGTTTCTAAATAAGAGAAGGCAGAAAACAGCTGACAGTGTGTGGAGCATGACTGGAACTATATTATGACAGCAAAATACAAGAGAATTTATGACTAAATAGATAAATATTCTTACTTTTCTGTCCTCTTCTGCCCTTTATTTGGGGGGGTGGAATCTGAAATATAAAATATATTTTAGTTTGCTACCTGATGAAGTTTACTTCAGGTAAATAGTAAAATAAGATTTCTTAGCCTTACTTATGTGCTTTTGGGGTCTGAAATATATCAGGGAATCTTACTGATGTATAGCTCTGTCCTTGAGATGCACTGTCTGTAAAGATCAGCTGGGCTCTTACTTAACCTGCAAATTAAGTCTGATTTGCTGTTATTTTGCCAAAGCAGTTTTGTTCTTACCACATTGATTGATGCAACTTTGCAAACTAATAATTAATGAGGTCTTGAGTACATGTAATGTGCATGATGGAGTCACTGATCTGAAATCAATAATTTGGGACACTCCAAAATGGAGTATGTTGAAGTAATACGTTCAATTGCTCATTTATATTCAACCCATTTTCTTTAAGCATGGAATACTCATCAGCTATTCTTTTTATGTAAAATTGCCACTGTGATCAAAAGCATTTGTCCTTTCTTCTTATCTAACACTAGATAATGCTGAGTGGGATAATTACAAATTCAATAAAAATTTAAGGGCAATTACACCCTTCACAAGAAGCACAAGCTCTTATGAATCCTCAATAACTGCAAAACCATTCTTAAAGACCAATCTTCTATACCATCATTATTCCTAAAATGGCAAGGGTTAGACAAAAGGTCCAGAGGTAAATCTCCCATAGCCCTCAGTCTTCCAGATTTTACAAAAATTCATGCTGGCAGCACATACATTTGCTACCCATTATTTTGTACTCATTAGATGCCTAAGAATTAAATTAGAGGCCAGTACCAAGGTTTTGTCTAGAGTAGTTCTTTAAAAAAGTAATTCTCAGTGACAAAATGGCAAATACTAAAAAAATAAAAATCAGGAGATATTTCTTAGTGCCATAATCTAAATACATCGTCCTAACCTCCTCTATGAAATAGTGAAAAGAGTTTTGACTAAAACTTAGAAAAGAAACCAAGCAACCTCTTTTTCTTAATGCAGAATTTTGTGAGACATTTTGCTTTGATTTTGTGCAAACTTTCTGGGTACAGCACTATTTTTCAACTAGAAGTCATCATCTTGCATATAACTCCTGAATTGCCTGATATAGGCTTGATGGTACTACTTCTATAATTTTTGGAGTCTGTGGATTTTGCTAGCCTTAAGCCTTACTTATTACTTTTATTTCTTTATTCTTTGTTAATTTCTTTGAAAAACTTTATTCTCGTCTGCATATTATCAAAGCTTTTATCAGCATTGTAGTGGAAGCTTTTGAACAGAGATGTTACTTGACATCACTCCACAGAAGAGATGCAATTCAGAAGTATGCTATAAGAGTTAACTATGAAAGAAGAGGCAAGGGAGGCTTGATAAATTTATTTCTCTGGAATAAAGATTGAAATGTTTTAAATGGACAAAAATAAGGACAAAATATTTCTCATATATTTGCACATGTGCACGCGCTTGTGTGCATGTGCATGTGCACATCTGTGATATAAGGTAAAAGTATCCTAGGGAAAAGGAAAAACTTTTCTTGAACTGGAATATTAATTAAAAATCAATAGGCAGCAAAGGATAGAGTAATGGAGAGCCACAGCTGAAATCAGCTGGTGTAAATGAGGATCAGTCCATGAAAATAAATAATTGTACACATCAAATAGCTACATGAAGTCAAAACAGAATTAAGGCAAATTAAAAAAGTTGTTAAAAGTACTCAGGGTGTTAGTTCTATTTAACTGAGATTTTCTGGATAGATAGAACTGAATACTGAATATCCACATTTTTAACTCTTCAACCACCAGTGAGTTACAAACCAATGGTGATATAGCTATGGTTATCATAACAATGAATCTGTGTTAACAAGACCTAAGAATGGCAGAGACCTTGAGGGTCCTAGACTGAATCAGCTTGAAGTTCATGTGTAAGAATGAGGGACAGATCATAGAATCATAGAATGGTTTGGGTTGGAAGTGACCTTTAAAGGTCATCTAGTCCAAACTTCCTGCAATGAGCAGTCACACCTTCAGCTGTCAAGATGTCACCAGTGACATTATGTCTACCTGCTGTTTCACCCTACCTCTTCCATAATCCAAGATGATGTAATAACAGTAGCAATGGACATATGGCCAACAAAGTAAAACACTTTCAGCCATGTCCACTTATGTTTTTATGAAGTTTTTCTAAATCACTGAGGGGTGTAGCTATGCCAGACATTCGTCAATACCAGACTGGCCTAAGACAAATTTACTATAACTGTGCTTTTGCCACTTTGCTCTTTGAATTAAAATAAACTTTACTGACCAAAAGACACACTGCAAGCAAACCTTTCAAGCTGATCATCTGCAAAGATTAGCAGCAGTCAAATTTTACACAGGTATTATCCAATACGTCTGATCTATTCTACCAAGCAATGAAGTTTTAATTTTAAATATTCATAAAAACTGCAGTGTAATATACTTTATAAGAGGTTACTGAAATAAAGCTGAATATTTTATAAAAAATGAGACTCTGTCTCTTCAGAAATAGTCCATAAACTGAAATATTAATAAAGTAATTGAATAAATTATTTGTTTGGCTTTAATAATTGCAACAATGGCTACAGTTAGGACACAAATTAAATAATAAAAGTAGTTTTATTTATCTAATAACCCATATTCTGCTGCGTAAAGCTGAGATTCAAGAACAAAATGTCAACCTTTTAAAAGCTGCTATGAAAAGCAAGTGATGGAAATGCTAGCCTGTGCAAGTAATTTTTCTGTAAGGGCAGAGATGTTTTAAGAGTAGCAAAAGAATACATAACCGATTTTTGGAAAAAGTAATAAAATTGCCATCATGGGATTTAGTGTAAATATAAGGAGAACTTCCCAGAGGCTATCAAACAAATGAAAAGACAAGCTTCCTGTCACACACACACAAAAAAGAAATACAAAAAAACCCAAACAACAACTAACTACTTTTTGGAAGAGTTCAGTTAAATGAAGTCTCTCTTTACATGTGTTACACTGCTGAAACAGCTAAAAATATTTTACTACTGTGTTTCATGTTGAAAGAATGCAAACTAAGTACCAGACAAACAAGGGTTATTTTTTCTTCTTTTATGTCTCTTAGCAGTGAAACGTCATTTAAATATTGCATATAATTCAGGTCATATCCCTTTGAAGTTCTATTTGCCTTAATTTTACCCCTGGATATTTTATTTAATAAAGAAAAATTCAAACTGTAATGAGTCCAGGTGACTTATGTTAGGATAATAAAGAAAAGAAAGAACCTGTCCTATAAAATGTGACTACAAGTGACAGCAGATCTTCTAGATTACCGAGAGGACTGTGGTCTACCAGAGAAAACTACTGGATAGATATGGTATGTTTACTGATTACTATTAATAAATGAAAAGAGATAAACAGCAGGAAGGTAGGAGAACTGCTTGAACAAAATTGTGAGAAGAACAAAGGCATGTACCACCCTAACTACGAATAAATCAGATAACTGTAAGAAAAATTCAAATTGTTAAAATTCATAATGTCCTTGGAATAGAAATATGTAAGAAGGGGAAAAAAATGGGTTTTGAGAATCCTGAAGGTTTAGAAAATTAATTGACTGGTTGGCTGTAACCACTGATGGGGGTCTCATGTTAGATAATGGCACAAATTTGATATTTTAATTACATACCTCCCTATGCTTCTGTTGTGGTTTAACATTATGGTTTAATGCCAGTTCTGTTGTAGTTTAATGTCTTCTCTGTGCTTCGGACCACCTGCATCCACAACTCCAAAACCCTAGGGGCTGACCTCAAGTCTCCCTTGGTGATTTTTGCCAGAGGCTCCAGGTAGGGCCATTCTCCCCGGTTGTGGCGTAGAGCACTTTCTTTACATCTTGTCCTGCCTAGACTGGCCCAAGGGCTACTGTATGAACTATCTCCTGTTTAATTTGTTCAAAGGCCTGTTGTTGCTCAGGGGCCCGTTTGAAATTATTCTTCTTCCAGGTCACTTATAGAGGGCTTACAATCAGACTGTAATTTGGAATATGCATTCTCCCAAAACTCAAAATGTCTAAGCAAGGTTGTGTTTCCTTTTTGCTAGTTGGTGAAGACATAGTGGTTGTATTGTTGATCACATCCATTGGAATCTGATGATGTCCATCTTGCCATCATATCCCTAAAAACTGGATGTCCTGTAAGGGTCCCTTGACCTTACTATTTTTAATGGCAAAACTGGGTTTCAGAAGGATTTGGAATATATTCTTCCCTTTCTCAAAAATCTCTTCTGCTGTATTGCCCCACACAATGATGTCATCAATGTATTGTAGCTGTTTGAGAGCTCTTCCCTGTTCCAGTGCAGTCTGAATCAGTCCATGGCAAGTGGTAGGACTGTGTTTCCACCCCTGGGGCAGTCGATTCCAGGTGTACTGGACGCCCCTCCAAGTGAAAGCAAACTGTGGCCTGCACTCTGCTGCCAGAGGGACTGAGGAGAATGCATTAGCGATATCGATTGTGGCATACCACCTGGCTGCCTTTGACTCCAGTTCGTATTGAAGTTCTAGCATGTGCACACCGCCACTCAGTGGCAGCATGACTTCATTCAGGCCACGATAGTCTACTGTTAGCCTCCACTCTGCATTAGACCTCCGCACTGGCCGTATGGGACTGGTAAAGGGTGAGCAGGTGTTACTGATGACTCCTTGGCTCTCCAGTCAGTGAGTGAGCTCATGGATGGGAATCAGGGAGTCTCGATCAGCACCTGTTGTTCTTTGACCTTCAGCATCACCACAACAGAAGGGTCCTTCGAGAGGCCAGGCAAGGTAGACAGCTGTTTAATTTCCTCCATCTCCAAGGCAGCTACACCAAAAGCCCACCTGTACCCTTTTGGGTCCTTGAAATACCCTCTCCTGAGATAGTCTATGCCAAGGATGCACGGAGCCTCGGGGCCAGTCACAATGGGGTGCTTTTGCCACTCATTCCTGGTTAGGCTCACTTTGGCCTCCAATACAGTTAGCTCTTGGGATCCCCCTGTCACTCCAGCAATGCTGATGGGTTCTGCCCCTATATAGTTTGATGGCATTAGGGTGCACTGTGCACCAGTGTCCACTAAAGCTTTATACTTCTGTGGGTCGGACATGCCAGGCCATCAGATCCACACAGTTCAGTAAACCTGGTTGTACCTTTCCTCCACCTGGCTGGAGCAGGGCCTCTCTACTCCGATTGCAGTATTCACAACTCACTTCTTGTAAATGCAAACCAGAAATCCCTTTATTAAGATCAGGAGTAAAATCAACCCTTCTACTCTGTGTGGGGAATTGTCCACTGGAAACTGTAGCAGCAATTTTCCTGGAAGAACCCCCTGAGTAATTGTTTTTCCTTGCAACTCATATACCTGTGCCTCTAGGGTCAAGGTAGATTTTCCATCCCATTTCCTCATGTCCTCTCCATGGTCACACAGATAAAACCACAAGGTGACCCATAGTGTACACCCACTATATCCCCTGTCTTGAGCAGAGGAATTCTTACTCCTAATAGCTGGGATACTGGTCCATACAGGTAGGGAGTAGGGTGTATCATATCCTTTTTGAATTGTTGGAACCTCCAGGACACTTTCTCCACAGCCAAGATGCAGGGCCATAGGGAGGAAGAGAGGCTTTCTTTATATTGCTGAAGTTGGCCAGCCAGTTCATCCACCATTTGTCCTGCTCCATCTTTGCAGGTCATTACTGACAATAAATTGACATACAATGCTGTTACATTCTGTACCAACTTCTGTACCAACTTCTGCCACATGGTCTCATGTACTTGACTTTATCTGGATCTTTGGATGACTGCTTGTTGTCCAGGTCATCATAAATCACCTCTAGCACAGCTAATGCCCTGAGGTAGTGGATACACCTTCCCATGGTAGTCCACTTGCCTGTGTGATATATGACATCTTCATTGAAGAGATACCTTTCCTTCACACCTGTCAGGAGTTACCTCCAGAGGCTGAGGACTTGTGCCCCTTTTCCAAACAGTTTGTCAATGACCCCTTCCCGGAATGCGATCACAACTCTTTGGCTTCCCTACCCTCTAATTCCAGGCTACTGGCCATTATCACAGCATTGGAGCAGCCAGGTGACAATGTGTTTGACTGGATGACAGCTGAATTTTTTTGCATCTGTCACAGCTTACTCATGGATAGGGATTGGGTGATTATTGCCTCATTTATGAGTTCTCCCTCTTCCTCCTCCTGTTCTCATGGTGGCGCTGCTTCAAAGCAGTATCCCTTATCCACTTCTTTCCTTAGTAGGGGAAGAGTTTCTTTCCTTACTAAACAAGCTAACTTTGGCTTCCAGTATTTCTTCTTGTGTATAGGCATAACTCATACCAGCACAGGTTGGTTCTCTGGTTCAGCTGCAGTGCCTGTCATGAGGGTTGGAGTGGACAGAGTGCTTGTCACTTTGTCATCAGGTCCAGAGACCTTGTCTTCCCCCTGAGGGTACTGAATAGTGTTGAACGAGGCTCAGTAGGCAAGGCCCAGGCCTCAGCATGTTGCAGTGATTTGTGTCTCTCTGGAATTGCCAGGGTGACAGCATACTTCTTCCAAATACTTTACTAGTTTTTCAGGATTTTGCACTTGTTTGGGGGCAAAGTTCCAAAACACTGGAGGTTCCCACTGCCCTAGATACTTGCCTGAACTATTCCATACACTCTGACACTCATAACTATCCGGCCTCAGGGCAGATCTCTGGGTGGTGTTCTTAAATAGTTGTTGAACCTTCAACAAGACCTGAAACATACTAGTTTAAACATCCCAAGGATATTCAAAATTCTCAAGAGATATTGTAACTAACCTGGAGAAGGGGAACATGAAGGAGTGGGGGAAAGTCTTCCTCATGTCTCCCCCATTGATTGGTTCTCCAAGGAGAAAAGACAAAGAGTATAATTATTAATAGTTTCCAAAAGATAGTTCCCAAAGTACAGAGATGACGGCAATGCTGAGTACAAACACCAGATTAGTCTCACAACCAGCAATTTTATTATATCATAAGCCAGTGTTACCCAGTAAAGCAAAATAACAACCTTAATCCAGCCTCCAGAGATGATAAACAGCACAATAGGGAACATATAGAGCAAGTGAGGTGTTATATAACACAACTTGGAGAACAAGAGCAGCAACTCTGAGAGCAAATACCATTGCTCCAGCAACTACTAACCTAATAATGAATACTAATAACAAATCTGTTTTAACACATTCTGGTCAGATCTGTTGTTACCTCAACCATTTGAGCCCCACGTTGGGTGCCAAAAATGTTGTTGTTGTTGTTTAACCCAGCAGGCAGCTAAACACCACACAGCCATGCGCTTACTCCCTGCCAGTGGGGTGGGAAGAGAATGGAAAAAAAATTAAAACTCATGGGTTGAGATAAAGACAATTTAATAGGACAGAAAAGAAGGGGAAATTAATAATAATCATTATAAAATATACAAAATAAGTGGTGCTCAATGCAATTGCTCACCACTCACTGACCAATGACCAGCCAGTTCCTGAGCAGTGGATCTTTTCCACCAGTTTATATACTGTGTATGCCGTCATATGGTATGGAATATTCCATTGGTCCATTGGGATCAGCTGTCCCAGCTGTGTCCCCTCCCAATTTCTTGTGCGCCCCCAGCTTGCTCACTGGTGGGGCAGTGTGAGAAGCAGGAAAAGGCCTAGTCTCAGTGTAAGTACTGCTCAGCAGTAGCTGAAACATCAGTGTGTTATCAACATTTTGCATAATTTCTGAGACGTTTCTAATGTAGTGCTGAATCTGGATTTAATTCCTTGACTGGGCCTGTAATTAGTACGGCATACAAGTAACTTGCTCTTCTCATGCTATGAGATCACTATCGCAGATAATGAGGGACTGAGAAATGGTCATTGAGATGTAGTTCCAAACTGCCTTGAGAATAAAGGTTATTGTAGATTGACGAATGTATGGGAAGGATATCCATAGAATTAGAACTTTTCATGTGACACTGTCATCAATACTTTTTGTTCAAATGAACTTAACTATGTCCTTTTATTTTGATGCACTTTTACAAAAAGAAGACAACTATGAACTAACTGAAATGATTGGTGGCATAATTACAGAGCTGAATTACAGTCTGTTTTTCTTAGAATTAAGTGAACAGATGGCACATACATTACAGAGCAGATTTTAGTAAAATGAGGTGTCTAATTAGTTCACTGCTAATAGTACCTACTTTGTAGAGAATATAAAATGTATGAGTTAGGGATCCCGAGGAAGCCAGTAATTTTTGTATAAAAATATATTTCATTCCCAGGCTACTTGTATTTAAACCAGACTGTGCCAAGCTGGAAGAATAAGGCACCCAGCCTGCCCATGGCAACCTCATAAATAAGTTAGACATCTCAGGATACAGTAAAAGTTGTAATATGCACTGCCAAGAAGTTAAGGCACTAAATTTTTCACAGGCATGTGGCAATATTTTTTTAGATTCCACACACTGACTTTTAAAACCAGTCAGTGTTACTGATGGTGGATGAAGTTAGGCAAGTAGAATAGACAAGTATTTTTAATCTTGAGCAGAAACATTGTTAGAAAACTGTACAAGATTAATACATATATTGTAAAATATATGGCCCTACACTTTTTCGTACACTTACCTTTAACTGTCCAAATGCCAGGAATTAAATGCCAGTGTTCTCCACCAAAAGATGATTCACAAAAAGTTTCTCAAGTGTGAGACCACTGATTACCAGTTTAGTAGTCTCTGTAAGGAAAAAACTGAAGATTTTGAGAGAGTTGTGTTTTCTTATTTTAGCCCATGAGATGAAACTTGTTCTGTACTCACAACCAGGATTTCCATAGCTATGTCAAGCCAGCAGCATGGCTTTGCAACAAAGGTGGCTAACAGGAAAGGATCATCCCCCTCCATTCTGCACTCTTAAAACCATGCCTAGTGGTCCAATTTTTGGCCCACTGGTACAAGAAAGACACCAATAAACCAGACTCAGCTCTGCAGAGGGCCATCGAGGTGGTCAGGACTGGAGCATTGGCCCTGTAAGGAGAGGCTGGAGGACCAGGGCCAGTTTATCCTAAAGAAGGTTATGAGTAGAGAAAGGTCAAGTTCTTCTTGCATGTATTACATCACAAGAGTTAGTTCTGGCAGTCCCTGTTGTGCAGTGTTACAGAGGAGGATGCTGTTAGACAGATGGAAACTAGATTTCCTGATTCTTATAAAAAAAGAATTTGCTGCCACCCAGGCCCAAACTTTGAGACTTTGTTGCATGGCTCTGGCTCCTTTGATAAAGTCCAGAGAGTAGTAAAAGACTAGGAAAAACTCACATGTTGTGAAAGCTTAGGAGTAAGGACACCAAAAAATGCATTAAGAACAACATCTTCTAAAAATAAAAAAGTAAATCCCATCAACATTCTCTGCTTCAAAGGACCCTTATTCCATTTGTCTTTCCAGCCTTTCAGGAAGTAACATCAGCTCATACATTGTATTTACTTGTGAAATTGTCGTTTTCTTATACATATAAACTTTGATTTATGCCATTACACGCATTTCTAGTCCCACTGTGATTAGCATGCAAGTAAAGATAAACTCTTAGACTGAGTCACTGAGGATGCTAACAAACATGTATCTAATAATCTTTTTCATCTAATACACTTTTTCAAAGAAAGCTGAGAACATCATTAGTCTGATCCCTTAGCTGCTGGTAAGGCCAGGCCTTCTGTCAACTCTGGAAGCAGGATTATAAAGATCTTAACTGGAAGCCTATGATTCACTAACATTATGCCTGAAATCACACAGGGGAGAAAGAGCTGCAATAGGCAGGTTTTTTTTCCTAGGTTTGGATGTTTTCAAACTTCAGTGTGTCCTAGATCACAAGAAAAATGTCATTCCTTTCCCCAAGATCAGTCAAAATCTTACACTACAGAGGAAGAAATGTTTATCTGTTGTAATGCTCTTCAGGCACATGCATCCAAGCTACCTGGTCAGCTCTCTAGGCGGAAACAAATGTATGTGCTATAAACAAACACAATTATTATTATCTATTGCAGTCTTAAAAATAAGACTGAGTGGGCAAGTATCTCCCTTAGTTCCAAGCATGCAGACATAAGGAACCAATATTCTGTAGATCAGAACTGGTTGTGAATTTACTGATGAAAAGAAACAACACTAAAGTGCCTTAGCTTTTTTTATTAGCCTAACTCAGTGTTTGGTACCTGATGCTAGAAATTCGACATGATTCCATATATAAAGGTACTTCTTCTCACTGGTTCCAACATGAAATCTTATCAGTATGTAACTCTTCTACTAGAATGCAATGTACTCATATGTTTCTCTGTCCATACAATTTGATGGCTACCTAGTCTGCCATTGGATAAGTACTCATAACGTCTTTTCCACACACACAGGTAAAGATAAATGATTGATAAGACCTTGACTCCTGTTCTTTCCATCCTTAATCAGAGGTGCAGCCTTTCACTCCCTATTACAAAAAAACCCAGAACTACTAAGTTTTTCTAAATTTCTGATAGCTTGTTACCATACTAAAAATGTGGTGCCTAAAATAAATTTGTACTATATACCCAGAGAGACGTGCAAGTAAATTTTAAGTCATTTTCTAGATATATCGTTTCACCCTTTCCACAACTTGATTCACCAAAGGTGAATCATGAAGAGGTAATATTGGAATATTACTGGAGGCAAAATTCTATTCTGACAAGATATAACTGCTCTAATATTTCTGCATCATGTGTCAAAAACCACTCAGCAGGTCCTATTTTTCTCCAGAATAAAAATTTTTAATACACACTATTTCATGTAATCTTGCCAGTAATTCAATGTTCTATTTTGCTAGTCTACTTAGTCCTCTATATTTCCCGCTCATTTGAAAAACATTAACGTTTTTTTATTCACTTGGAGACACATTATTAGAGTCCTGTAATTCCTCTAGAATTCTCTACAAAAATTGTAGCTGACCATTTAAAGCAATTTGTAAGGCTCTGGTGTCCCACTGTTCATTCCATAAAGTTTAGTGGTAAATAAACTGCCTAGAAAATGAGAGTGACAATAAAATGACATGTAATCCTTTAGTACAAAGGAGATCATATCCAGATGAAAAAAAGTGTTGTTTTGCAAGTATATATTTACCAAAAGTAGCTGTATCAGAGTGGAATATTAGAGTAAATAAAGTTTAAATCCTATTTTTTAATGTGAATGGATAAAAGATGCCTCTGGCTCACAAGATAGAAAGTTATGAACATAAATGGAGGATTTTAGAGCTACACTGACAAAAGGACTTGGATTCTTCAGTGCTTTGCAGCACCTAAACTCTCATTTAAGTATCTGAGAACTTTGTACAGCACTTGGGAATACACACGTATTGGAGTCTATAGTTTTACCAGGGCACACAGGCCAGAGAGCAAGCTAAAGCATTTCAAATTCTGTACTACACACAGCATCTTCCTGCATAAGAATTCCGAATATAATCTTGAACTCAAAGAACTTCTTAGTGAGATTGCACACAAGAAATAACTTCCCAATTCATTCTAGAAAAAAGAGAGGAGTCACCTTGTAAAGGGACAACATTTTTTCAGGCAAGAATATATGGGGCGAAAAAAGACCCAGAGGCCAAAATAGTGCTCTGGGATTCTGCATTCCTATAAAGCAGCCTCAGATCATGGTCGTATTGAACTCCCAGAGGAAATTCCACAGCCAAAATCCAGCTTTTCTTTAGGAATTTTCAGAATTCATAACTTAAATACAAGAGGAAAGCTGAATAAAAAAAATACAGTCTTACACAGACTTTGTCTTAGCAGAGAAAGTTGTGGGATCAGTTTATGAAATACAGTATGTGAATTGCAGCATCAAATCTATGCTTTGTTTAAATCACAAAGCACTATGAAACAGCCCCCTGAAATCTCACAAATACGTATGTTTATGCAACATGACAAGTTCCTGTGACACCTGCTCCAGAATTTTTTATTTTCCAGGTCACTCTCTCTTAATTTTTCATATATGGGAACAACTATAGCTAGATATAAGTTTGCATTTAAATCTTGTGCAGGGTCTGTTTTCCACATTTTTGATGTGCAACTACCAAGTTTGATTCTGCACAGTACAAGGTAAAAATAATGAGGAAAACAGGAAAAGCAGAAAAGGACAAGCCTGTAATCTGGTGTTCTAAACTGTTCCTGTAATGCTGTCATATTTGCTTCATGTGTCTCAAAATCTTTACCTAGAAAACAATGCTTCTGCACATGAGAAATATTCTACCAAATCCTGTTCAACATCAGTGTAGAACTTCTGAGAACAGGGATCAGCATTATCTTTCTCAATTGCAGTACTGAAGCTCTAGTCCAACACAACTTCTAGGCATTGTGCTTAGAAGCTCTTTGGCAGTGAGCCGACCTGCCAGGCAGGTGGAGGCACATAAATATGTGGGTAATTGCACTTTCTGCTCTGCCTCCACCACATTCATTTAACATGTACACATGTAAGGGCAACTTTCTTCACTATCATGTGTGTCACCATCCCGTCTTTCAAGGGAATGAAAGCACATTCTCTGCTGTTTTGAGACAGAGGTAGAAAAACAATTTCATTCAAATCTCTCTTTGTTCATAACTGTTTCATTTAACATACCATCAATTAAATATTTTTCACTTTGTCCAGCAGCATCCTGCAACAACTCTTAAGTAATAAACAAAACCTGTTTTACTCAGACTGTTTTCTTCATTTTAGTATTTTGTATTTCTTCAGTTTTTTTCTCTCCCTGGCATTCTTTTTGTGACTTCCATTGCAAATAAGAGTTACTATCTTAAAGTCTGCCAATTATCAGTGCTTTAACGATGTGTGCAATGATCTGTTAACCTTTGTGAAGTAAAATTCCCAACAACATTTTGTCTCAGTTTGGATATATATTTGCATTATATTACGCAAAACAGAGTACTAAATCAAAATTACATTCCCAGACTATAAAAAATGTAAAAGAGAAAAATCTGTAAAATACAAAATGAAACAGCAAATTATACCTATGTGTATGATTTTCTTTATTCTCCAAAAGATCTTAAAAACATTCACTGACAATTTTATTTAATCAGAAAACTAGTCCCATTGCTGGTGAAACGAGGAATCATCTTTCCACTGGTTTCAAGGTTATTGAATCCAAACTTATTATAATGACAGTCCCTGAGAATAAAAGGAATGTCAAAAAAAAAAAAGAATACATATGACAGTGTCTATTTATAGCTAACATATGCTGTAACATGAGAGACACCACTCCAAACCATAAGGCACTGGCACTTCTTTCTGTGTGCGGCATCTGATCACTACCTTTCCAAGGCTAGTTCTACTTTTAAAAGTAAGAGCAAATTAAGCTTAATTATTAACTAATTTAATTTAATGAATTAAATTTATTTTTAATTATTTTATATTTTATTATAATATTATATGTTATATATACATAGATATATAGATATAATATACTACAATAATCTTATTAATCTATTAAATATATTTTATGCTATATGAAATATATTTTTATAAAAAATAAAAGTAACTTGCTAATTACAAAAATAAGTAAACTTTAAAAAGCAAATAATGAAGGATCCTTGACTGATCAAAAGAAACATGCACATTTTGTTTCTCTGGTTTCTCACTAATGAGAAACACACACACACAAAGTAAAATATCTTGTCAGATGAATGAGAAATGTTCATTCTCTTTGCTTCAGATTTTCTGCCACGTCCTTTGTAGTTATTTAAAAGTGTATTAAAATGGTAATTTCTTGTGTCCATCAAATTAGATTTCACTGCATGTTACAAAAGAATACTGTAAAATCAGCTAGCTTCACCATTACAACCCATAGCCAAATACAAACTTCTCAGTAGACAGTAAGATGGGAAACTTTGCAACTAAAAACATCCAATTCGCAACACATCAAATTATACAACCTTTAACAGCAGAAAGGGTACACTACAAGACACATTCTTATTGGAATAACATAGGCTAAAGGACTGATAAAGTACTGTATTTAATTATGAGCTGACATTCTTTACATTGATTCCTTGTCTCCACTTAACATTTTTGCCTGAAATGCTTTATTATAAACCTCTTAGCATACGGTCTAAACTAAACTATTTCAGACCATCCATCTTCTTGATGTGTTTTCCTGCTAACCCGTTTTTTAAAATTTCTGGGTACCAATTTAAGACATGTTTAATTTATTACCATCTGTGAAAGTAGAAAATGCATTCTTACTTAAGGAAGCACAACTATTTGAGAGAGAAAAAATAATATTGCCACAAGTAATAACAGGCAAACAGGGTGTGGCACATCAGTCAAGGCATGGTACAGCAGTTTTCGCAGGCAGGGCGAGCAGGGAGGGTGCTGCATCCCGCTTGTAGGCCCACAGCCCAGGGAAGTGCTCTTGGTCTCTGCCAGGATGGTGGGCACTCACCTTAGAGCTAAAACCAGTGTTCCCACAGAGAAAGCCCCAAAGATGTCTGGTGCATCCACTGAGGTAGAACTGGTAAGGAAGGAGGCTTCAGTACGGGTGGTAGGTTGTAACAAGTGCCCCAACCTTTCTCCTGGTGTAAAGGCAAGTACCTGCACAAGGTGCTCACAGGTTGATGATCTGTTGCACCAGGTGGCTGAGTTGCAGGAGACAGTTAGAAGACTGCGCAGAATTAGTGGAGCCAAGGCAGACATAGATAGGTGATTCCAGAACCACATTCTTGTAGCGGACACCACTGAAACGAAGTGACTTGGACCCTGATGACCCACAAAAGCAGGGCTCCACTTCAGCCCCCACCCTCCACTGTCACCACCAACAATGAATATGAAACTTTAGCAGCTTCCAAGGAGATAAACTTAGTGGGGTGGGCTTTAAACTGAGGGACTTGGGGTAGGGGCCAAAGTGACAATGCTAATGCCATCACATCCAACAGGGGAATAAGCCAGGCCACCCAGAGCAGCAACAAATGTGCCTTGGCTGCTTCACGAGATGATAACCAGAAGACCAACAACCTCAAGGGTGTGCATGGCAATAGCTGGTCCTCGTACACCCCTCCAGGGAAACCTGTATGCAGTATTACATCTCTGAAATGCCTGGACAGCAACACATCAACACGGGGAATAAACAGGAGGAATTAGAGGTCTGTGTGTGGTCACAGGGCCACAATCTCACTGCAGTCACAGAGACATGGTGGGACAGCTCGCATGACTTGAATGTGGTCATGGATGGCTACAGGCTTTTCAGGAGACACAGACCAGCAAGGCGAGGTGGGGGAGTTGCTCTTTATGTGAGGGAGCAACTGGAATGCCTTGAGCTCTGCCTTGCAGTGGAGGAAGAACAAGGTGAAAGCTTGTGGGTAAGAATTAAGGGACAGCCAAATATGGCCACTGTTATGGGTGTTTACTACAGGCCACCCATTCAGGAAGAGATAGTTGATGAAGCCTTCTACAGACAGCTGGAGGTAGCCTCACAATTGCAGGCCCTGGTTCTCATGGGGAACTTCAGCCACCCTGATATTTGCTGGAAAAACAACACAGTGAGCCATGCATGATCCAGAAAGGCTTCTTCAAATACATCAGCAGTAGAAGGAAGACTGAGGATACAGTGGGCCCAGTGCAGAACAAGGTTGGAGCTCTTGTGACACAGGCTGCAGAGAAGGTGGAGTTACTGAATGCCGTCTCTGCTTCAGTCCTTACTGCTAAGGCTGGCCCTCAGGCATCCCAGACCCCAGAAGAGAGAAGAAAATCCTGGAGAAAGGAAGACTTACCATCAATTGAGAAGGATTGGGTCAGAGATCACCTAGGCAAACCGGGTCCTCGCAAATCCACGGGCCCCGATGGGACGCACCCACGAGCGCTGAGGGAGCTGGCGGATGTTCTTGCTGAGCCACTCTCCATCATCTTTGAAAGGCCGTGGAGGACAGGAGAGGTGTCCCAGGGCTGGAGGAAAGCAAACATCACTCCAGTCTTCAAAAAGGGCAAGAAGGAGGACCTGGGACAATATAGGCCAGTCAGCCTCACCTCCACCCCTGGAAAGGTGATGGAACAGCTCACCCTGGAGGTCACCTCTGGGCATGTAGAGGAAAAGAACGTTATCAGAAGTAGTCAATATGGATTCACCAGGGGGAGATCATGCTTGACCAACCTGAGAGCCTTCTATGATGGTGTGACTGGCTGGGTTGATGCTGGGTCTTTGTGCTTCTCTTGAATATTAGTTTCTATTATATTTTAACAGCTACATAGATTTAGCACAGAATGAATCATAGAATGGATTAGGTTGGAAGGGACCTTTAGAGGTCATCTAGTCCAAACCCCCTGCAGTGACCAGGGACATCTTCAACTAGATCAGGTTGCTCAGAGTCCCAGCCAACCTGACCTGGAATGTCTCTAGGGTTGAGGCATCTACCACCTCTCTGGGAAACCTGTTCCACTGTTTCACCACCCACATTGTAAAAATTTTTTTCCTTATATCCAGTTTAAATCTACCCTCCTGTAGTTTAAAACCATTACCCCTTGTCCTGTCATGACAGGCCTTGCTGAAGAGATTGTCCCCATCCTTCCTATCATCCCCATTTAAGTACTGAAAGGCTGCAATAAGGTCTCCCTGCAGCCTTCTCTTCTCTAGGCTGAACAACCCCAACTCTTTCAGCCTGGCTCATAGGAGAGGTGCTCCAGCCCTTGGATCATTTTTGTGGCCTCCTCTGGACCCACTCCAACAGCTCCATTTCCTTCCTGTGCTGAGGACTGTTGACTCAGTGTTCCAGGTGGGGTCTCACCAGAGCAGAGCAGACAGGCAGAATCACCTCCCTTGAACTACTGGCCATGCTTCTTTTGATGCAGCCCAGGAAACGGTTGGCCTTGTGGGCTGCAAGCACACATTGTTGGTTCCTGTCCAGCTTTTCGTCCATGAGTAACCCCAAATCCTTCTCTGCAGGGCTGCTCTCAATCTCTTCATCCTGCAGCCTGTATTGGTATCGGGGGTTGTATGTTCCATGATGACTAAAGAAGGAAATAAACAGTTTCCTTTTCCCATTATATTTTAGCTACTGAAAATACAGCTAAGCATCTTTTTTCATCCTTAAAGAAATAGTCTGTGTTTGAATCTTTATTTATGGAGTCAGCAATGGTCATTAGTTTTTCTTTTAAATCAGTAACGACAGTGGTTAGCGTAGCATACTGAAGCAGTATACACTGAATGCTAACTCATGGTTTTCAAATTTTTCAAGTCAGGAAAAGATGAGGTAGAAGAAAAGGAGTTCATTCCATCTCAGTATCTCCTGGCCATTCTAACTACACTGATAATGGAAGATCTGGTTTTGGATGACTTCTTAAGTGACAGTTCCACAGAGATTCTGTTCCATTTTCTTTACTTTAGTAGTTATATCTCCATTCTAATCATCACAGCCTTGCTCTGCCCACCAGTTTGCTGACAATTTAGAGGAATACAAACAGCCTGGAAAAGGATAGAAACACACAGCTGATACTAGTTTACCCAACTATCTGGTTTGAAGAGTCAGTATCAGTAATACCATCTAAGGTCAGGAGGAGGAGGCAGTGAAACATGTCAATGACCAGTTGTACATGCAGAGCCATGTGTAAGGCTGATATAGATAAGAAACTTGGCATTCTTTGACAATTCAGAGGTTTAGAATCAGAGTGGTTTTGTCCCCTGATGTGATTCATCACCGTCTTTCCCTTGTTAACAGGGAAGTAAAAGTCTCCTATAACACCAACCAGCTATTCTTGCCTTCCCAGCAATACAGTCCCAACGTACAAAACCTACCTAGAATTTCACAAAACAATGCTATTATGTTTAAGAAGATAGCACTTTGAAACTACTGTTTATAAATATTTTATTGTTCTTCGCCTTCATCTTCACCTTGTTTTTACCTTCCAGGAGCACTATGAAGTGATTATGGATCAGCAGGATGTGGAGCTCAGGTCTTGCATCTCCATCACCTCTACTGCTTCTCTAGGACAGAGAGGTATAGAGCAGAACCACATTCTAGAACAAGAGAGAGTGAGTCTGTCCTTCTCTGGCAAGAAAATAGCTAGCCTAAGTCAGTCATCTGATGTTTCTTTCAGTTCAGGGTTTTTTCAAAACACAAATTCAATGAAAAAAAACAATGGTCGCTTTCCTTACCAAGGCCCTGTAAACAGGCATGTTATGACATTATTTTCCATAAGCAAAAAAAAAAAAAACAAAAAGGAACATCATGGTAATGAGCTGACCAAAACAAATTTCTCTCTATTTTTGTTTCTCTTTTGTACATACTTTGAGATTTTCTTTGGGTTTTTGTTGTTGTTGTTGTTTTTAAGCAGTGATCCAAGATTCAACCATAATTTTTTTTAACTCCCCTACTGGTCGTATGCATCACACTGGAAAAGACGAAAAGCTATAGAAAAGCCTTTTCTATGATTGCCTTTATAGAAAAGTCACCATGAGCAATAATGATTCTATATCTGCACAGGCATTTAGTAAATATTTTTCCCATCAGATTTTCCAATGTCTATATACATTTTCATGTTTTATTGAAAGAATTATTTTCAGAGAGAAAAAAAAAATTGGTTAGGTGCGGTGTTATTACAGTTCCTCTTGAAAGAGCATCCCTGTAATTGAAAACACTGGTTTGCAGAGCTATAGTATATAAAAACAACAATATAAACCATTGCAGTCATCTGCGAAATGTAGTTAATTACCCAACTCTATTAATTTAAAACTAAGTATGATAGAATGTGACAATCAATAAAATGCAATTAAAACTTAAAATTTTGGAGCCTGAAGCCATTTATGTTAAAAAGTGTAAAACACAAAAATGTTATGTTTGGTATGTACTTGAATAGTAGTTAAAGAACTAAAAACTGTTTCTCTTCAGTAAACACTGAATACTGATAGAGTAAAGCAATACTTAAGCTTAATTGTGCAGAAGCAATCATCTGAGCAGAACTGCAAGTTCTTATGTACTTTCCTGGTCCAGATCCTGTTCTGATCTGCATTCAGAATGAACTGTATTGTCGTAATTCTAAGTGCTGTTGTATTAATGGTAATGGCAATGGTTGCTGAAAAAAGTTGTTAATCTATTTATGTCTGCACTGTGCCACTGCTTCTGTTTCATTTTTCAAAAACTCAGGTTTGTATGTATTTTATACAATGAGGGAAAGCATGACAAATAAATAAATAAATTGCAGTTCAGGAGTTACTACAAAAGAAAAACCTGACAAGCACCTATCATCTTTTATCCTGTAACACAATAAGACTGAAAATGGGAGAAATAATGTTATTTTATATTAGTTTTTCAATATTCAGAATTCAGTTTTGATCTGCATTGAAATAAAATCATAATTTTATGAGTTATGTCAACATATCAGAATTATAAGAAAATGGCCATTTTCAGATCAAAAACTAAGATTTTACATTTGGAAAGGTTGAGAAGAGAGAGAAGGACATTGTTTCAGTCTAGCTGGCTGAATCTGACAAATGAAAGGACTTGACCTAGGTAATCCAAATGTTGCTGGAAAGTCCCTTAGCTTCCAGTCTGGAGTGTGTGCTTTGACTCCACATGTTCCAGAATGAGGAAATTCTGTCCAACTAGCAATACTGTTATTCCATTCTAACTATCCAAATAAAGTTGCTCTTTAATCAGACTCATCTATATCTGAAATTTTTTCATCACAGATTTTTTGCTCTATTTTGAATTCTTCCTGTATGAAATGTTCTTTCACCAGTCGATTTATTTCTTCCTCTAACCAATTGTACAGTATAAACACAAGAACTTGAGATCTTCTCCTCTGATAATCCATGGGTTGTTTTGTGTGTCCTCTACCAAAAGAAATACTTTATAAAGCTGAATTAGAATTGAAATTTAAATCCTCACAGATAGCAGATTCCTAATCTTCTAAATGCTACTGTAATATTGTTTAGCCTCTTCCACTTAATGGAGTTTGAGTAGCGGTAATCTCCTAGAGCGGGACGGGGGAGGAGGAGGAGGAAGGCGGAAGAATCCATAAGCACCAGAACCACTGAAATCTACTTTTCAACAGATTTGTTTTGTGGATAATGGTCTTTTCTGTAGTATGAACTTATTACATCCCAGCAAATGACAGAAGTGTTTTGCATGAAATAATACCGAATAGTTTATGATTCATTAAGCCCTAGAGTATCTAAGCAGAAGAAAATGTTATTTTCTGTTCTGTCTCAGAAGGCAAGAGATCCATTTTCAGCTTTTTCTGTTGTGTTTATAACACCATTCTTTGTCTATATATCCTTTGATGTCTTTTAGTGAAAAGTAAATTAATGAGAATTTAATCTCTTTTGATGTATGCCAGATTGAAATGGGCCAGTTTTGTTCAAAAGTTAGCTGCAGGGCCCTGGCAGATTAACAAAGTGATTCCATAGCTTTGTTCCTCTAGGAATAAACAGGATGAAGGTGTGTTTTCCAGCCTCTCTGTAGCTTTTGGCTTTTTTTTTTTTTTTTCCTTTGTTTGTTTGCTTGTTTTTGTTTTTGGTGGTGTTGTTGATTTTTTGTTTGTTTTTTATAATAGTGGCTCTTCACAGTGTCAAAAATGTCTCCTGGTCCGGTGGGGTTTAAATGTGTTTTGATAAGTGTGGACAATCCTAATTTTAATTTCCACTTTTTTCTTGCCATGATTACAACTTTTGTGCCTGTTTTTCCTTGTACAGATTCTTCTTATTACTGTAAAGTGGGGAAGTTCTTTTGTGTATAAAAGACATTCTCCCAGGAAAATATCCCTTATATTGCTGGGGACAAAAGTCTTCAAAGGTATTAGGGAAATGAAAACCAATTTCTGTAAGTGTTACAAGAATAGGAGCTAAAACATAGTCTCTGCAGGAGCAAGACACTACTGGTGCAACTTTATTTCAGGTTGTTGTGAAAACAGATGGTTTAACT
Organism: Phalacrocorax carbo; assembly: GCF_963921805.1. Classification (NCBI taxonomy): domain Eukaryota; kingdom Metazoa; phylum Chordata; class Aves; order Suliformes; family Phalacrocoracidae; genus Phalacrocorax; species Phalacrocorax carbo. The sequence goes on along the minus strand of NC_087548.1, from coordinate 65,984,597 downwards.
GAAGTCTCTGTGATGCTATATATGGAATGAATGAGTGCAGACAGGTTACATCTCTAAATATTGGCCTGCAGAGAAGTCAGAATAAGGTGGGCGATTGCCATGTTGGAAAGTGTTAAAAATAGTAGGACAATACAATAGAGATTTAAAACGTCCCTTATATGAACCATAAATGAACTATGAAATTTTAAAAATCTGATCTCCACACTGATGCAATTTTTTCCTAGGGATAAAAACCTATACTGAAGTGAAGTTAGTTGTGCTTTTCTAGAGCATTGTTTGGTTTTGGTTTTGGGTTTTTTTTAAATCACAGTTCAGTTTTCCCTTGTACTTCAGGCTGCATTTTTCAGATAAAAGCCAGGCCCAAAGCGGGTTTAATATAGAGAATCACCTAGATTTTTGGATGGTAAGTACTGTGACCTAATATTGCTGCTATTAGTGTCTTTAGCCTCAGTGAACTAGTCTTGGAATAGAATATTCATTGCTGTTTTTATGATGAAAACCAAAGGTATAGCTACAGTGAATGTATTTACATACTGCAAATTTCCAGAGAAGTTAATCTTTAGGCTAAGTATTTTCAACAGTTCCTCCAGAAGCATGTTGAAAATGTCAGGAAAAGAAGCAGACTTTCTTATTACGAGGCAAGGAACTGTTAAATTTTTTTCTCTCATTCAGTATTCCAGCTATATCACTGAATGATAAAAGCGATATAGTGGAAATGTTATATACTCTGCTATGTGTAAGTGACTGTGTGGGAGGATAACTACCTGTCAAAGACAGAAGTATCCCATACAAATTCTGAAAATATATTTATTTTAAAAATCCTTTTTGCTTTATGATAGTTAAATAAAACTAGAATATTATTGTTTGAAGTTTCTGAAAAAGAGTCCATTGGAATATAATTCAACTTTAGTAATTTTAATTAATGCTAAATGACTATACAGTTTTCCTTTACCCTACTGAAGTAGGTTAGGATGCCCAAAATTCAACATTAATATTATTTTCTTTTAAATGTGGTGATAATAATACCTCTTTTCAGTCATCTGCTGCTTTTACAGCTAATAGCATATACTTCTATTTTCAATTTCAAATCTATTCCAAAAACAGCCTAAAGAAATTAAAATGGAAAATAAATAATATGAAGATTCCTTTTACTTATGTCATATTTTGTGAGTTGCAAGCAGCTGGTGTATAAAGAGACATTACTGAAAAGTATAGCAGTGAGGCATCTGCCATTCTCAGTCAATCTCCCCTTTCCTTTAGATACAACCTCCCTTACACAAGCAGTGTGGAGCAAAGGTGATTGATAGCAGAATTATTTCTTTGCTGCAGAACAACCTTGCATTTACAAAATCTTCCTGATGAGAAAGTTAGATAACCTTTACAGGAAGATGTAAGATGGTGAAGTAATGTAGTGTAGTTCTGTCTCTGTATGCCAAGAGCAGTGTCTATGCATGAGTGAAACCAAACATTTATAAAGAGACCTACAGGGACAAAATGATCCCAGTTCATAAATTATGAAAACATTTCCCAAAGTAGACCCAAATGGGAAAATCTCGGGTATTTAAGTCACTGCCAAGTCTTGTAATTTGTGTGAAAAAATGTCTTTTCTGAAATCTTCAAGAATTTCATATGGGGATATAGAGCAACTCATAGATGAAGTTCTGTATGTAGAGTGGCATTTCTCCCTCAACTTATCTAGAAGCTCTTGAAATGGCCATGGGTGCTCATTATTAGTTGAAAATGCAACTAATTGGGACAAATGTCAATACTTAAAGTATTTTTCGCTAGGTATTTCATGCCCTCCTCCAGAGGTACATAACAGGAAAAATGTATTTTTAAGTTACAAGGCAAAACTTGGAACAGTTTTATAAGCATCATATCAAGACAGTTTTCTCCCTTACCTGTGCAACAAAGCCTTAAGGAAGGAGGGCTCAGTGAAGATCAGAGCTGCAGCAGAATTTCTGGTCTGTTAATCTTGTTTTCAGCCCACAAGACATTGGTGTTTTCAGTCCTGAGATGGGGATTTGAGAAGGGTAGGATGACTGACAGAACTTAAGCCTAAATAAAACACTCAGATATCAGCTTTAATTTTATCTCTGGTGTTTTTTCAATAGCACTGTTTGTCACCACATACAGTTTATTTGCATAAAAAAAAGAAGGTGTATAGGATTTATGTGCTGTGGGCTCAGCCCTAGGAGTTCAGCTCTGCTTAGGAAAGTATACCCAGTAAACTTTCACTTACTACTTGACAGAGTATCAGGTCTCCCTCACTTCAATAATCCTCAGCATATCCTTTCACCAGTTCCACTTTTGGGGAGTCATAAATTATAGTAACGAATATCCAAACAAGGCACACTTATACATATTCCACTATTAAGAGGCACAAAACAACATATGTCTTCACAGTGGAATTTGCTCTTCTGAAAATTGGGCAGTCAATATGTCATGTTTTGACAAGCAGAAACAGTTTTGCAATAGGATAACAATCACGAGCGTCACTGGAATTCAGTGTTGTTTTGCTTTTCATTTCATGATAGCATACTGAGAGGCTGAATGACAACAGATTGTCATGAGAGAGGCTTAATTGTGTATATTGAAAAGTAAATGGCTGATATGAAGAAATGTGTCAAAGAACTCTTGCGACTTATTAGTGATCCAAACTAGGTGGATCCAAGGGAAAAATTGTTTTGTAGTGAATGATATAAATTCAAACGCTGAGTAGATGAAGCACTAGAATAAAAGTAGTTTAGCCCAAGTTATTTTCAGTATGAAGAGATTCTGAGTAACATACTGTAGCAGAGTTACAAAAAGTATGAATATTTATACAGTATACATTATCATCAAATGTACAGTATTTAAAAAAAAAAAAAAAAAAGCATATGTCCCTTCCAACCTGTGATTCTGTGATTCTGTGATATGTGGTTTCAGCTATGCCAGTGAGCTACATGTACATACCCAGAAGTTTCTCCAGGTATCAGCCACCTCATAGAGCTAGATATTTGACCCTGCACATGCAAGCACACGCACCTACTTCCCAATACTTACATTTACACAAATTCTAAAAGCATCTCAGTGGAGCACATCATTCAATAGCCACAATAGAATACCATTGTTTTATGAACTTCTTGTATAATGCCATTCTCTAATTAATGCAGTGAAAAATAGATTGGGAACCTAAATAAGTTGACCCAACTAACTGCGTTATCCAAGTAAGTCAAAAAAATTAGAGGTGCTCAATGTCATGACCTGGGTTCTGCCCCTGTCTGCCCCTACAGCTTGTGCAGCTCCTTGGCTGGTGGAAGGCAGGGCTGGACCACACCAGTAAAGACCCATCACACTGCTTTCAGTGGGACTTTGTAGGCTAGAAATTGATCATGTACTACTACAGGTAAAACTTCTTAAACTACAGCACACTAGAAAACATACTAGAGGAAAAGTGTTCCTCATCTTATTCTTCTGGTCTTAAGCATATCCCTGTCCTTGGAGAAGTGTATTGGACTGGATGGGTCCTTGCTCTAGCACAACACAGACAGCCTTATACTTTTAAACACCTCAAGAGCTACATGTGACTCTCTAGACTGCCAGTATCTCTGGAAACCCAACCTTCTACCAGTTCCAGTGATTATGGAAGTCACCCTGTGTGGGAAGATAGTAGTATTGGTCCTTATCTACATTTACCATATGGTTTGCTGAAAAAGTTTAAGAATGCAATGTTGGTGGTATAAAGGGACTCTGATCCTGGCTTATAAAGTTGCTAAATTTCTTTTAACAAAAGTCCTATGCTTGAGGATGGTTTAAAAATCAATCATAAATAAGATTTTTAAAACTATTAATATATTGTTTATTTGTAGATGAATTCTGTTTATGGATAGAAGCTACTATGTTTTTCTACACATCGGAAAGGAAGAACTAAAGTAGTTATGCAAGCAGTAAACCTGGAAAAACAAAGAAATATCTGAAGTTCAACTTCGCAAACAGTAAAACCCTGAAGTAGGCATGAATAAAGGAAGCAAGCAATAAATTCCCTTTCTGCATAGCTAAGGTCCTTGGGTCAGGGAACTAGCTTTATAAATGTCTGTCGTCTCTACACTAATACTAAATAAACCATTTAACCCTAGAGGAGACACTAGTACGGAGAAGACAATTTCTTTAGCTTTCTCCAAGATCAAAGTTCACATAGACAGCTGTGCAACAGGAGCACTTCCAATGGGCTGCTGTATTACCTGTAACATTATTTTGCATTAATTAAAAACAAATGCTCACAGCGTATAAAAAAATAAAAAGATTACATCACTGTTAAAAAAAAGTTACATAATGGAGTAGGGTACAACTGAGTTTGATCATAAAGAAAAAAGAAAGACTTTTAGAAGTCCTCTTTTTCTTTTCTATTTCAGTTATTTTTCAACATTTTTTAGTTAACTTCACAGAAAAGAATGAGTAAGATTCAGAGCTCAGTGAATGCTCTCATAGTATATAAGTCGTTTCATTGTAACTCCTTCAGCCACTTCCTAACAGTCTCATTCATATTCACAAATTTAGGATATATGAAGTAGAGTAATTTTTTCAGAAATTCCTAAGTGACTTTGGATCTCAAATCTCATTTTCAGAAGTTACTTTGTACTAATAAACTCTGTTTTACTGAAAATCTCCTTGTACTTGGATGCTAAGTAAACACAAACATATCGTTTTAATGGATCACATCTGTTTCTTCAGCTGTAAAAGATTTTCAGTGGACCACCACATTCTGCCAGCTCGGACTAGACAAAAACTGAAGTTTTGCCTATATGCATCTTTTGTCCAGATATGCCCCAAATAATACCTTAGACAAGTTATTTTGAAGCCACTAATCAGGAATATTGAAAAGGTTCCACTAAAGTCCATTTGTTGTTGACTGTGTTATTTATTGTGGATAATAGTAAACCTGTTTCTTTAGGGACAAAAGAGGTACAAAAAAAAGGTGTCATGTTTTAAGAGAAGCATTAAAAAAAAATAAATTGGAGTTATTAAAAAATCAACTATACAATGACCTAAGTAGCTTGAGTCACTGGTGAAGTAAGCTCAGTTGTGAGCAGATAAGTGAGACCTGCTGACATCCTGAGGTCCCTTCCAACTCTAATTATTTTGTGTTTCTAAGACTCAGATAAAAAAAAAATACAAGGCTGGCTTGAAGAAAGAAAATACAAAGCAGAATGTTCGGTGTGTGTCATTTCACCTGCGTGATTTCAGAGAAAGGTCAACTAAAATTGGACCTTTTGAATTCATACTAGTTTTTAATTTTGTTACAGTTACAACACTCCTATTGAAATATTTTTCATCAAGGCTGAAGAACAAGTTTAATTGTTCAATAAAAGCATTTCAGCTGGCTGAGGGTGAAGCATAGGTACTCAGGTACTATAAATTTCTAATAAATTATAATTAATAAAAATTCTATATTGGACACACAGAGATAGAAATCTATTTGTAGTAGAGAGGAAACTATTTATAGTAAGAAATTATTACAAAGGCACACAATTTACCTTCAAGAACATTTATTCTACTACTTTTCTGAACCACCTGCTATTTTGAAGAAGTCATACACAAGTTTTCCAAGCAAAGTGGAGTTCTTCTTAATATCTATTCTGATAGACATGCTTATTTTATTAAGCCACACATGAAAACCACACTGTTGAACTACTTGTAAATAGACTCAGGCTGATCCATTGTAAAGTAGAATAAATTTTATATTAAAAATGGGAAAAATAGTTATTAGGTGAGCAAGTATGTATTTCAAAAGTTTTCCTCCAAGACCCTCACTGAAATGGATTTATTCAATTAAAAATAGAGAAATTAGTAAAAGACAAAAAATATTTTATGACACTATTTCAGTAATGTTCTGAATTACATTTACAGGATGTTTGGTAAGCATCTGGAACATAAAACCTGTACTATAAGAAGGTATTTCTATATTTTGGAGGAATTACATGGCTGAGACAAAGCATCTTTAATTTTGTTTTTCAACTTTTTCTCCTGCTTGAGACTACCAATGGTAGTAAAAATTCCTCAAAACTCATCTCCTAACAGTAATTAATTCATTCAAGCATACCAAATCATGCTCCTGACACCATTGTTGTACCAACACACCTGATGTGAACTTTGCCTATGTTCTTGTCATGTACTGTTTCTGGAAAAGAGTTGAAACTAGGAGAAGTGTCAGCAAATGTCCTCTGGAGTGATATAATTCCTTCATTCAGATTAATCCACTTCTAAGATGTAAGATTATGGTAGCTTTCACAAGTAATTTAGAATCTGTGAACATAATATTCTTCTATCTTTTTCACCTCAATATTTCAGCAAGTTTAAAAGAAAAAGATCATCTGCTGGAGATACAGACACATCAAGAGTAAGCGTTTTTAGGGTTTGCAGGGAGGCAAGACCTTCTAACTCCCAGGCTTTTGCCCTAAGCAGAAGTTCACACATCATCCCAGCCCTTTTGGTTTGCTTAAAATATTTCTTCTCCAAATTTCTCAGCCACCTAACCTGACTCATACTGTATGTAACCACCCCTTACAAAGGATGTCCAGTCATCTATGTCCTTAAAAAAACCATAGATTGTTAATCCTATTAGAATTGTTTAATGATTATTTGTATCCCATATATACCCTGGGTTTATAATATTTTTCCAATAAAAAAGATTTTAAAAAATATAAAAAAGGGTACCCAAATCATCTTCATTCAAGAGTTGTTAAGAATTCAGTGATTTATACAAACTTCAAAGAAATTATTTTTCTGCATGCGTCTCTCATTCTCTCTTTGACAAACCAAATGGCAGAAGTGTCAAAAAAATTACTCAGTAATTCTGACATACTTAGTACCCATGTAGCTTGAAATGATGTAAGGCTGCAACTAATCACAAAACAATTTTTTCTAATGTTAAATATTATAACTTTACAGAGAAATTAATGTTTTTTCTTTCAAAAATATTGTTTGATTCTTCTGTATATAATGCAGTAACTTGTTCCAAAGCCATTTGATAGCTTTTAGCTTTAACAGGGTAAATTATTCTCCTGTATAATTCTACTAATAAGGCACTACTTGAATCATGAACACAAAAAAAAAAAAAATTAAAAAGGCATCCCATGATTTAAATACTCAGAACAAGCTTGGGGTGTTTATTAGAAGGATTACTTGGAACATTTTGTGAATTCCCAGTGCCAGATTTGGCCAGCAGATGGCTTTCCCTAACTATCAGAACACCAATGCTGATCTTGATGAAGCTGCCTCTCACTCCTTTATTGGCAAATTTCTTTTTTAACCACAGATGAAAGTGGAAGGGGCAATAGCATCATAGCTATTCTTTTTTAACACAGCCCAAAGACATTTATTTGCCAAATTGGTACTCCATTTCAGCTACCCAAGTCCACAGTTCTAGTCAGATCAGACCTCTGCATTCTGAATACCTCTATGAATATTACCACAGGATATAATATTTAGCATCTTTTCAGCTTCATGGATGCTGTTTTTCCGTAAGAGCTTATCTAAATGCAGCCTTTGTATCATATTGAAGCCAGAAGCATTTGGATTTATTGTTTCTCAACATGATTTAAATATGTATTTAGCTAACCTGCCTCTTCTCTAATAATTTGATGAGTTACCTCAAAATAATTTGCCTAAAATAACCTTTGAAAGCACAGCACTCATTTATGGGTACAATGTAGAGTAATTTCTTCAATAAACTCTGTTGTTTACTCACTAAAGTTAATAGTAGGCATCTGACAGATCTGATTTACAGACAGCAAGAGTAACTGCAGGTCATATTATATTATTATGAAATGCCACAGCAGCTGCATAAAGAATTACTACAATCAACAAGAGATTAAAAATCCAGATTCCCCTTTCTGAGCCTCAGTAAAGTTGAGTCTAGAGACAACAGTTCTAGGAGGTCTGTGGAAGTGCAAGATGGGTTTTTTGCATAGACAAACTGCCACATGGTACAGTTTACAAGTGAAGGACAAAGGCCATAAGGGCCTCTGAGAAGCAAATCCCACAGAATTTGTTAGGTTAGGGAAGAATAACCACACTGATTAGTCATCCTTCCTCAACAAACACTTTCTACCCCACATCCATTGCTTCTTATTGTCCCTGTATTTAGTTAAGGGAAATGAGATATTTTAACTTTCTTCTTAGTTCACAGCTTCCTAAAAGTGGCCTTGTGCAAATTAATTAGCCATAATTTGTCTCACTTCACATCCTTCTACAGTCATTGCTTAAACGTCTATTTATATTTACAGAAATGCAATCGCTAATGTAACTTTAGTCTTTGCTCTGCTGCTTAGGAGTGTACAATATCACTAAAAAGTGCTGTATTTCACCTGTGTTGCAAAGGCAGGGACATTTTAATTAAGTCTTCCAGTGCTCTTCTTCCCTGTGTTGCCTTTGACTTTCTAGGATTTTAGGACAACTTTAAATGATAATTATTAAGGCAGGAGTTACACACAGGAACTTCCAGCAACTTGTGGCAATTCCATAACAGCGTTGCAGATGATCTTACATGTGTGATAGTTAGCATTAAGACAGTCATGTATTAGATGCTGCCCAGAACTGAGTTTGTACTGCACATGCGTGTTGAATCAGCATGCAGAAAGGATTTCAACTCTTGCAACACTGTTATCAAGTAATATTTCAAAGGTATTTCTTTTTTTTCCTTTTTCTTTTGTGACAATCATGCACAATCCCTCCAGAGTCAGGCCTGGATAAAAGGCTGCCTATCTGCTCTGAAGGGATATGCAGTCTGGAGAGTAAGGGAGCAGCAAGAAAGTCAGTGAATGCAAAGAGCTTCCTACGTTTTAACAGTACTGTCTCATGAAATCCCTTCTGACCATATCCAAAATGAATTTAGCTTTAGCTGTACACTAACTGCCACTTAATGATCTTAATCATCACCAAGGTTAGATCACTAGAAACTGACGCTGCTCAGCATAGCCCTGCTTTTAAGTAGCATGTGATAAGACATTTCACAGAAAAGATTTCATAGATTCAATTGCATTTTGTGCTGTCATCTAAGTCTTACCTTTTAACAGTCATCAGAAATTTGTTAACAATTTAACAATTAGAAAATTCTTTTAAAATATACTTAAATCAGAAGAGTTAAGAATAAGGATTAAATTACAAGGCAAGAGGATACATTCATTTTCATGTGGTGAATACTTTTGTAAGAAATTATGCTGAAATCTGCAAGAAAAATAAGAAACTTTTGGGGTTTTCATAGCTTTTAATCATGATTGATGTGACTAAAATTAAAACACTTTCAGTTCAAGCTGGGATTTTTCTGTTTTTTAACAGAGAAGTAGACTTCTGTTATGCATGAGATGTACTGGGAGCAATTCAAAAGTTTTTCTGTAAGTGCCTGATTCTGCAATGATATGCAACTTTAGTCAACGACAAATTGCCAAAGTGACTGAAAAATGTACCCAAGAATATTAGTAAGTGACAACTAGCTCTGTGGTCAAAGTAAAACTCTTTATCTTCTTTCCTGTAAGAAATAAGCCTTTTACATCTCAAAATAGAAGTTTACATATGTTAGCACTTAGAAACATGCTTCAATTACTTATACTAACCTAAGTATCTACTTTTCCTGTTTAAATCCTTACATGTACTATTTTAAAATAATTTATTCTGTGACTTTCTTAATATAATAGCACATCAGCAACATGTAAATGAGTTGCCAGTTCCGTAACCGTGCTAGCTGTTACAGTCACAGTAGGTACAGTACAGGGACTAACAAGAACTAATTTCTCTATCTCCGTCTCCATGTTTCCTGTAATTTTGTTGTTGTTATTGTTGCTGTTATTTAATTACAAAAATAGTTTGCAAAAGAGGTGAAATTAGAACATTTTAAATACTTCTGAGCTGTGTCTCATTAACTTGTCCATCAAGGAACAATGAAAAGAGAGAAAACAACGTTTTAAAAGTTACCAAAGAGTTTAACACCAATATTCACATCTTTTGCACTTCAAGCCGTAATAGATGAGTAACTCCTTAAGGACAACTATTCTTAAACTCTTCTCCAGGAAATCTTGAATCAAGTAAAAGAAAAGGCAAGACTTAGGAGCTCCAGCAGCCCAAGCTTTTAGTAACATCACTATCATCAACATGTGAGAAAGAGGTGACTCACTGATGCATAGATCCTTTGACAGGGTTTACAGCTTTCAACATTTATTATGACTTGCACTCAACCACAAATATTCTTACATCTGCTAGACAGAAAAGCGAAAAGATACATTTTTTCCATGTTAAAGAAAATTGGAAGAAATGCAGCAAAATATTTTCTATACTTATACCTACCAAATGCTGTGAGGTAAAAAAATCCTAAGAAAAAAATGGAAAGCCTTGTGTGTATTCTGAGGGGTTTACTCGTATGTTGTTGAGGAACACATTGGAAAGAAAACCAGAACCATTTACCTGGATAGCAAAACTCTGAATTCCTAAGTAGTTATGCTTTTTTTTTTCTCAGGCTGTATGGTAGATCTTTTAAAAAGTTCAACAGCTAGAATTTTTAACTAATGTTCATTGTTCTCACAGAGAACAATGTAAAGGTCACAAGGTTGTGTTGATTTTTGAAATACATCCTCTCTTGTTCACCTTTGTGTAACTTTTACATATTAACACCTATCAAGTTTCTGAAGCTTGCTTTTCTTGTTTAAAAGGTCTTCATATAATCACTTTCATGCCATAAGCCATACTCCCCTATATTCCAGATCAGATGTGTACAGCTCTTACACACAATCGTCCACAATTATGATCCTCTTCAAGGGTGTCCTCTTTTTATTATGAATTTAGATTTAATTAATTTGCCTAATAGTTTTTTGCATTCTTTGTTTTGTATTATTCTGTATTTTGTAAATTTTTTATTCTTTATTTCCTTTCTCAAGCCTGCATTTTTCTTAGAATTTAAGATCACTCAACTTGGGTGTTTTAGAAACCCAAAAGAATGGACTTCCAGAATAAACAAATAATAAAAGCCTCATCATTTTTTTTAAAGTATGATGTACTAGTCAAGCTTACTGGAAAATCTAATCTCTGTGTCTTTTTTGTATAATGTATTGAACAGTTTAAAATCATCATCACATAACTCTGCTTCCTTGTTACATGCTCAGTTTGTGGCAGGTACTGGCATTCATTTATACCTTTTTATTTGTTTTGTTCATTGTGTGGTCAAACTTTCTATTAATGCATTTTTCTTAAATTGAAAGCTTGCACAGCTCGTGCAAGCCAGCTGTGAGTGAGTGTGTAAGCAGCTGAATGCAACATTCTGCACTGAGAAGTGAATAATAATGCTGCAAAATATTGCTGCATCCAATTGCTAATTGATTGCTGGTGACTTTGACAGCTGCAAGATATAAGAGAGTCTACACAGGTGGTTATTTTCTAGATATAGTACTCATTCTATTTGATCAATGAGGTTTTTTCTTCCTGAGTTGCCTTTTTCTATATGAAAATTGTTGCTCTGAATTCTATTGTTCCAATTATTACATTAAAAATATATGGAAATAAAAACAAGTTATTTATGGTCCTGCCTACATTGGAGAAATTTTCATACTGGTGGTGGTTGAGGTATTTCTGTAAATGGAACTAAAAACACATTCCTGAAAATGCACAGAAGTGTTTACCAGGAAAAGCTTACTGTTCAAACGCAGTGCGCTGGATCCAATTTTATCCATTTTAGTATTGTGAAGACAATTACCCTGCATATCCAGTGGAGTAAGAGAGCAAATTTCATCCATGTAATTAATAGGATTTGATTTTCTCAGCTGCCCTGCTGCAAATTCTTCCCTGAACGTTGCATTGCTTTTTGTTTGGTTCTGCTGGAGTGCAGTTCTTACTAATTCCTGCTTACTGATACTAATGTCCAATTGAATACTGAAATAAGTTCTGTTATTATGCGTAGTACTCCATAGAACAATTATTAATGAAGGTTTCCAAAATTAACCCTACAAAAGCACATATAAAGGGACATGTTCACAAACTCTTGCATGGAATATTCATTGCTTATTTACCATTACCCACCAAGCTGTTGTAGAAAGTGTGGGATATGTTAATAGCATTTATCATTCAAGTAAATGGAGGTAAACTATGGTCAAGGAAAGCAATGCAGTGAGCACTACATGACAAAAATTCCGGTGGCAGTTGGGTGGAATTTCCTATTTTGCACCTCTGTTCTGTCCATAAGCACAGCCGAGAATCCTTCTCTCAAATACGTCTGAAGCTACCCAGCTTTCTCAAGTTCCCCTGTTGTAAGAAAACAGAAGGGAATAGTTACAGTTCTCACTAAGATCATCTGCTTTGCCAGTATAACATTTCTTGCTCAAAGTTTACACTAGGACAGAATACTACTGTTTTCATTTATTAGCTTTGACTGTTGCAGTATTTAATGTTCATCCACAAATATAACAGCATAAAGATGCCAACTTAGGTGCATAAATATTAACAAATTCAGAAACTGTAAACTTTCCTTGGCCCACAATATTATTAAAGCAGCTGTCTGGCCACCAAGAAACTGAATTTCAAGTACTGGCTTTTTTTTTCTTCTTGAAGGAGATAGACTCAGTACATTAAGCCAACTTTCTTTATTTGCAAATGGTTTTGTATACAAACGCTACTTATCCCTCTGGCAGATGGATGATGGATAGTCCTCAATTTGGAATTTAATTTTAGTACATTAAACATTCGAATTAGCATTTAGCCTCTTTCTCATCTTGCAAGTTTTAGTTAGCATTGAATATTATGCATAAATTATTTTTAACCTAGAAATAATTGGAAACTCCAGGGACGCTTGTGTTATGAACTACACTCTACAATGTTTTCTTAGTTCCTTGGTATGGACATCTGTCTGCATTTCACAATGTATTTTTTATTCTCAACCAAATGCAGAGATTTAAATGACGTTTTTAAATAAACCCTAAGGATAAGTAATTTTGTAGTTTCAGGCTAATAGTCTTGTACAGCTCTCATTCACAAAAAAATCATGATGTCAGCATGTTATAGTCTTGGAGAAACTGCTTCTGTATGCATTACAGGCAATTTATTGATTTTAGGCTTGCTTTTATAAGTAATTTATAAGCTCTGATTTCACTTTATTTTTTGTATGAGTAATTCATGAAGCCAAATTTCTTATTTCTTCTGACATAACTTTAAGGCTGAATCCATTACAGTCAGCTTTTAAAAAGCTTTCGTGAAATAACATGCAAGAAAAGTTATTTGAACTTTCATTTTCTTTTAGCTTTATCACCCACAAAGAATGGGTAATGAACTGTTGTAAGAAAAAGTGGTACTTTACCAAATCATGCCAGCCCTTTTAAGAGAGAGCTAATAAAGGATCTCTCATGCCACTTTCAAATGTCATATTCATAATGATCAGATAATTTTCAGAAATTATCTACAAAAGGTTGTGTTTTTTTTAATCTTAAACAATTTTGCTGTCATGACAATGTGGTTACCTATCATAACATATTAAACATATGAAAAGGCACAAGTTTGCATGAGGGATGAAACCATAGGACAGAAACTAAGCTGTTACCAGAAATCCACTTTTTAAAAAAAAGGTAGTTGGACAACTGTATACTCCACAGAAAGAAACTAACAGCAGGTCTGGATGACAATTTGCTCTGGAGATGAACAAGGGGAACTGGCAATTAATTCTTATGCTGTCCCTGGGGACCATAGGCATACATCATATTTTACAGACTGTATTCAGTATACATAGTCTAGAATTTTTTTGGTTTTCCTTGTTTTACCATTTCCACAGCTGTTCATTTAGAAACAGAGATAAATGAAATTATCTTACTCTGCTTTTCTTCAAGTTCAGAAAGGTTAAGTTTTGGCCCACCTCCACTTCTGAGCCTTACAATGACAGACCTGCTCTTATTTCCACTGTCATCTTGAGATTTAATTGACTGACTGAAGTTCCAAAGGCACAAGTTAAGTTTAACTGTTCAGAAGATTTCTCAGACTGGAATATAACACCACTCTTCACTGAAGCTTTGAGACATCTCACAGTTTTGGTAAGCAGAAATCTTTTGACACATTTGTCCTTCTAGAATTGAGCACTTTAATTATTCTATGCTTTAGTCCACTTACTGTCTCTCTACAGAAGTTCCTCAACAAGAAAGAACAAAACAGAGGAAACAGAACATGAATCTACTTTCTAGAAAAAAAAAAAGTTGTCTCTCATAATACTTAAATAAGATTATTTTCTGTACAGTTAATTTTGAATTTTCTTTCCATAACTCTTCAGGAAAACAATTTTATTATTTAACCATTGGTTCATCTTAGGAAATTAATATAGGGTTTGACCTTACTTAGGATCTCAGCACTTGAAGAAAAAATCATTGGAAAATAGTATATACATATCAGAAGCAATCCTCTGCTTCTGGTATCACTGGCAGATGGACCATTCCATCTTTTCATTATTGATGGTTTGGGAGTTAATAAAACTATGTCATGAAGTATTTAATCGGGCAGTAATATGGTGAAAGCTGGTAAATCAGAAAGAAGGATAGGATGCCTAGAAAAAATATTTAGAAATAAATACAAGGCTCTCAGATCTTCAGGTGCGGGGCTTAAGGAGCTCTCTTCACTGGCCTTGCTCTTCTGAAGAGCTTAGAATCATAGAATCACAGAATCACAGAACAGTTCGGGTTGGAAGGGACCTTTAGAGGTCATCTAGTCCAAACCCCCTGCAGTGGCCAGGGACATCTTCAACTAGATCAGGTTGCTCAGAGTCCCAGCCAACCTGACCTGGAATGTCTCCAGGGTTGAGGCATCTACCACCTCTCTGGGAAAACTGTGCAACAAATTTTTTCCTTATATCCAGTTTAAATCTACCCTCTTTTAGTTTAAAACCATTACCCCTTGTCCTGTCACAATAGGCCTTGCTAAAGAGATTGTCCTCTTCCTTCCTATAGTCCCCCTTTAGGTGCTGAAAGGCTGCAATAAGGTCTCCTGGCATTCTTCCCTTCTCCAGGCTGAACAACCCCAACTCTTTCAGCCTGTCCTCATAGGAAAGGTGCTCCAGCCCTTGGATCATTTTTGTGGCCTCCTCTGGACCCGCTCCAACAGTTCCATGTCATTACTTACCTCAACCACTTTCAAAAATTTACCCTTCTTCAAGAAAATATTGTATAAATGGCACAATGCATATAGCCCAGGGATTATTACTCAATTAATTTGGTTCTAGGGATTGTATTTAAACTGAAAATAATCTATAACTGTTTTGTTTCACTTTTCAGTTTCATGCTGGTGCACTAGCATATCTCTTGCTGAGTTACTTTTCTGCTAATAATTCAAAAAGATTTCTTTAACAAAACTAGCCCTTAAATATATGATTAGACAGTTTTAGCAAGTTTTTTTTTTTCACTAGTCGGTTCTTGAATATGGATAATCATAGCTATCACACAACTCTCAGTTTCCAAACTCCAATTTCTCAAAAGTTTCTCTTTGCTATGTGCAGAAACAATGACAAAAAACTGTTTTCAGTATCAGCTGTAAAGCTCTGTTTTTTTCACCTGTGCATACTAAATCCATTATTAGATGTTGACTTGTAATTTTAGATTAATATTGTTATGTAAAAAAACCCCTATGGTTTTATACTATCTATAATACAGTCAATCATGAAAACAACTTTCAGATCTCTTTGGAGACCATCCAACCACAATAAAGTAGGCGGCCACTTTCTGCCTTGAAGCTCTGGACAGCCATTTACTGATTTTGAAACATCTGATTCTCAGAAGTCTGGAAATCCAAATATGTGGAGAATAAATCCATTATCTGATCCTGCCCTGTATTTTTTCTCAGTCTTCATTTGAGATAAATATATTCAGCATGACACCAGTTTGAGAAGGCTGTGATGAGTAGTATGCTACAATTGGTGAAGGCTGCAACATTACCGAGTTTTACTACTCCCCAATACGTGTAGAACTTTCCACTAACACAGGATAAGTGGAAACATTTAAACTTAGAAAATGGAAAATCTGTAAAATTTACCAGCATCTCAGATAAACCAGACTGATGAAACATCAAAATGTTATAAGCTGAACCAGGACTAAATAAATCTTAAACATTTAAGAAAGTCAAAGCTTGTGCTTAAATGTAAAATACCCCACTATCTTTCAATATATACAGAATATATTGATCCAGAAGATGAAAAAAAAAGGTATGTATAATCTAACAGAACTGCTTGAAGTCAGAATGTAAAATAGAAAAATCTCTAAAGCCTATCAAACATGTCAACATCTTCAAATGTTTATGCACAAGCCCAATATAATTGACATTAAACAGAGAAAAAGAAAATAAAATTTGAACTTTTTGGTTCCTAGAAGTTAAAAATAAAAAAAAAAATCTCTGAGGTATCCATAACATTTTTACTCTTTTACTCATACATTAAACCCATCCCTGTATTCTGAAACATTTTGTTATTTTCCATTGTGGAAATATTAAGCTTTTTTGTAATGTTTTATCAAGACCATCTGTAAGTTTGTCATAGCTGCATAAATCTTGCAATACATTTATTGACCTATACAGTTATTGCAAAAAATGGAAGGAGGGCTATTAAATGGAATTTAAAAACCCTCACATAATAAAAGTCTTTATTTTCACCTTTTGATAGATAGAGTTCTTCATCTTGCCAAGTCTGCTTCATCCCTCTACATTCGTCAAGGTGTGATGAAACTCCATAACGGAAAGAAGACACCTTTTCACTGATTTGCAATTTTCACTGATTTTGAAATAATGTATTTCCTGTCTTGATCATTCCTGATCCACACAAACCAATTTTTCCTCTTATTAATATATTGTCCATCAATAATGTTAATAAAATGCATTATTTTTTCTTTGTGTGTCTATCAATAAGGCTTTTGTATTGTAAGTGTGGTAAGAAACTAGACTGCCTTCCATGCACTGACCAGTAATGTGTCCTTGCTTGTTAGATTAAAAAGGTATGTATAAAAAAATACCCAAAGGAAATGCATGCATGTGGTGGATTTGTATTCTGTTTGTTTTCAACACTAAGTGGTGATACAATTTCAAATAAATAAAAACTATAATATCTCTGATCTGAGAGTTTTATTATCTACTTTAGGCAAATGTACTTCATCTTTAGCGTTGAGTGAACTCATAGCAAAAACAACTAATCAGTCAAGTTCCAGGCATGATTATCTTGTATTGCATTGTGAAATACTTCTTTTCAGTTTCTGTTAGCTTTATTTTCCAACTTCAGAATTCTGGAAGTTGAATACTAAATTCATCTTCAATGATCATAAATAAGCAGTCATGAACTGAAATCCATGCATGTCTGCAGAGGCTGAAATGACAGAATATTTTGATATGCTGATGCCTCCATGATGTGTATAGTAAAAACAAAGGGAATAGAAACTGCAATCAGATTATGTAAAACAATTTTAAACATGAATGGCAAAATAAAATAATTATTGTGATTATATTAATTTAAAATTCCCATAGATTAGCTTTGATTTTCCTTTCTAAATAGATAAGTTATGGCCGATTTTTAAGCCTGCTTAACACACAGAGAATTTAAGACAAACATACGAGAACCCAGCAGGATTGAAAATGAGCCCATGTGTTTATGTGCCTAAAAGAGAATTTAAATGCTAATTTTAGGTACACAAGAAATCCTAACAAACTATGGGGAAAATTGGCTACATGTTCTTTGTGTTTGTGACTGAATCACTTGGCATGT
This sequence comes from Phalacrocorax carbo, assembly GCF_963921805.1. Classification (NCBI taxonomy): domain Eukaryota; kingdom Metazoa; phylum Chordata; class Aves; order Suliformes; family Phalacrocoracidae; genus Phalacrocorax; species Phalacrocorax carbo. Next base: position 65,966,869 of record NC_087548.1, on the reverse strand, counting down.
ATGACTACCAGCACAGATAACCACTTGCAGCTTGAGTGACAGAAGTGAAAATTTTGGGTAATAGCTTCTTTGCTGGTAAAGCAGACTTGGCAGCAATACTCACTAGTGGGGATCCTCAGGACTCCCACACTGCCTAACTGGACATTTCTGAAGGTGGTGGATATATTATTGTTTCTGAAATTATCTGAAAGCACCTTGAAAGTAGAACAGCTCTCTACTAAGGCAGTAGATAAGGCCCAAACTTCACAAACTGCACATTTTTAATCTTTCATGGTACATATTTTTTTTAATGTTCTGTTTCCTGTCTGTGTAGAGTAGACACCATTCCTATTCTCCTTAAGTGACACTGGTTTTCTAAGGATGGGGAAAGGTTTCTATTACATCAATTAGAGAAGCAATTCTTTTGATACTGCCACTAAACTCTTTCCTTGGCGCAACATGTGTCTTCTTTGCCATGCAGTCTGGACATGGAAAATGGTTTGCCTTGGTAAGCTTCCTGCCCATCTCCCCTGCAGTTCAATTTGACATTTTTAAATGACACACCCTATCTACAACAAATCCTGACTTCTCTAGATATTTGTCCTTAATCATCACTGCTCTCCCTGACTTTCTCCTTGACCGGGTTTTTTTTGGTGTCTGACTCATGAAATAAGTTGTCAGGGAGAACTACCCTGACAGATAAAGCATGTATTTTAAAAGAGGAAGCTGGAGGATATGAGCAGCTATCCCCTGTGTTTCATTGTATAAACCCTTTTGTTTAATGCAAAACATTTACTGAAACACTGCAAAATTCAGTCATAAAGCAAAATTATTGGTATGCCAAGAATTGGTGTAGTTTGAACTATATGTTATGATCAAGAGCAAAGAATGTAACAGGTTGAAAAGCCCATTAAACCCACTGAAGAAAAAGCATTGAAAAATTATTTTATTCAGCTTTTGTGACGGTAAAAATCAAGTAAACATAACCCGTAATCTGATGAAGGAAGGCAAAACCACTGGAAAGAGTACCATCGGCATTTCTTAACCCACTCTACTGTGAAGACATGCAATGAAAAATGTGTGGGCAGTTGCTGGTATCCACAAGCCTCCTGTTTCAAAATACCAACTTTACCCTTTTTTTTTTTTAATGGTAAGCTTTTCCTGCCTTACCACAAACCCATTCATGATTGAACCATACCCTTTGTTTTTATTATGACAAATACCCATCTTAATTGGAGACCCTTTCTGTGTTACGGTATTCATTTTGTCACTGACATTTGCTGTGAAATGTCTCTAATACTCAGTCTATTTTTTGTGATTAGGCCTATATTTGTTAAACTTTCTATTCTTTGACCCAATAAGCCTTCTACTGATATCCAGCAGTCACAGTTGTAATGCAAGATTTTGTGATGTGGACTAATTTAATCATCTATCTTTTGACACTGCAATCACTCTATATTTATTTTAAATATACTGTGCCCATATATTTTAAGGGCTTACCATTTGCCATTCTGGTTTTCTACTAATATGGTTATTTGTTGGAGTTTATTTTACAGTTCTTTCTTGTATTCAATCTAAAATCCTTCTCCTGCAGCTGTGAGGCAGAGTTATCAACCATCCCTATTTCAAGAACCATTCTTTACTTCATCCACTGGTTGCATAACTAATGGGAAGGAGGAATCAATATTTATACAGCAACATTAAGCAAAGTCAACTGAAAGCAAGTTCCAATTACAAATTCAGCCTGCAGGAACCTTTTCTTCTAAGAAAAGCTAGTAAAAAGAAAGGTAAATGTTTTCATATTGTGGCACCACTGACCTCTTCACCTGAAATAAAAGTTTGGGAGTGTACTCTTAAATATTAATTCGGACTCATGGGCATTATTCTGCTGTATTTAAGATGTTTGGATTATGCTGTATGCAGGGAGAGCTTAGAATGCAATGACAAGCAAACTCTGGCATGGCCTTTAAATTTCCACATCAGAATTCACAAGCCTATAGACTGAGAGGGGCTCCAGTACCAGAAGAGCTTCATTGTAGAGATCTGTTGATGTGTTTAGAGCTGCTGGGTATATTACAGAAGGACAACTTCACAAGCTTATAGTGGAACTAGAAATACACACAGAAATTCTCAGAGATGAAAATTAAGACAAGAAAAAATTGCAGGAGAGAACAGAAGTTAAATATGGTCTTAGATCTTTCTCTGAGGCCACAACTTGGTTACTGAAGAACTTGGTTGTTAAAAGCCAAAGAGTGGAAATTGACTACATAGATTGCCAGTCATGACATTAGTCACCATGCACAGCTTTTGCACTCCAGGAGGTGAACTGAGAAGCATGGATCAAAAAAAAAGGTTATCAGAAGTAGTCAACATGGATTCACCAAGGGAAGATCATGCTTGACCAATCTGAGAGCCTTCTATGATGGTGTGACTGGCTGGGTCGTTGAAGGGAGAGCAGTGGATGTTGTTTGCCTTGACTTCAGTAAGGCATTCAACACTGTCTCCCACAGCATCCTCACAGGCAAGCTAAGGAAGTGTGGGTTGGATGAGTGGACAGTGAGGTGGACAGAGAACTGGTAGAGTCTGGTTGGAGGCCCATAACTAGTGGTGTTCCCTAGAGGTCAGTGCTGAGTCCAGTCCTGTTCAATATGTCATCAATGACCTGGATGATGGGATGATGTAACCTCAGCAAGTTTGCTGATGATTCCAAGCTGGGAGGAGGGGCTGATACACCAGCAGGCTGTGCTGCCATCCAACCAGACCTGGACAGGCTGGAGAGCTGGGCCCACGGGAACTGAATGAAATTCAAAAAGAGCAAGTGCAAGGTCCTGCACCTGGGTAGGAGCAACCCCATCACCAGTACAGGCTGGGGGCTGAACTACTGTTGAGCTGCTCTGCTGAGAAGGACCTGGGAGTGCTGGTGGACAGCAAGCTGACCCTGAGCCAGCACTGTGCCCTTGTGGCCAAGAAGGCCAACGGTATCCTGGGCTGCATTAAAAGGAGTGTGGACAACAGGTCGAGAGAGGTTATCCTCCTCATCTGCTCTGCCCTAGTGAGGCCACATCTGGAGTACTGTGCCCAATTTTGAACCCCCAGCATAAGAAGGACGTGAAACTGCTTGAGCAAGTCCAGCGGAGAGCTACCAAAATGATCAGGGGGCTGGAGCGTCTCCCATATGAGGAAAGGCTGAGAGACCTGGGTTTGTTCAGCCTGGAGAAGAGAAGACTGAGGGGGGATTTCACCAATACCTATAAATATCTAAAGAGTGTGTGTCAGGATGATGGGACTAGGCTCTTTTCAATAGTGCCCAATGGCTGTCATTGGCAGGACAAGGGGAAATGGGCACAATATGGAACACAGGAAGTTCCAGCTAAATATGAGAAAAAACTTCTTTCCTGTGAGGGTGACAGAGCAGTGGCACAGGCTGCCCAGGGAGGATGTGGAGTCCCTTCCCTGGAGACATTCAAACCCTGCCTGAACACATTCCTGTGCCCCCTGCTCTGGGTGTGCCTGCTCAAGCAGGGGGGTTGGATGAGATGATCTCCAGAGGTCCCTTCCAACCCCTACCATTCTGTGATTCTGTGAAAACAGGAAGTAATTGTTAATGTACAGCTTATTACAGCTCACAAATAAGGAATTTATTCATTGCTTAGTGCAGACTATCAAATATACCAGCAAGAGGTAGGGCCAAAGAAGATCATTCCAGTATGGCTCTATGAACAAGAAATACTGGCTGCCACGAGAGCTGTGTAAGCATACAGTAATAGTAGGTATAGCAACAGTAACAGGATTGATGTAATAGCATCATAGTAATTAATATAACATAGCTATCATAGTAATGAGGTGGATTACTGGACTGTGTCAGCAAATTAAATAGCACTGTATTGCAAGATTCCATATTTAAGCTAAAATGAAAGACTGAAAGTATAATAAAAGCTTTGCATTTTGCTTTTAATGTACAAGTACTGCTTTCAATTGAGAAAATAATTAGGGATTTGCTTGAAAAGAGCATGGCCCTGAGGCTTCAGAAACAGGAAGACATTGAAATGATTCCAATAGTTCTTCTTTGCTATAAGGATGAATGGGAAATTATCCACTCACTGATTAATTACTTCCAAGGCAGTAATGGAATTGTTTACAGAAATTAACAAAAAGATAAAATAATATAAATTAAATCAAACATTTTAAACTTCACTTTATATAGCAAAACATCATCATGTCACTGCTTTTCAAAACACTATTCCATCTACAAGTTATCAACAGACAAGATGAATATTTTTAGTGGATATTTACATGTCTCATATATTACATAATGAAGAAAAATATATTACAAGCAATCAAGTTGTGGGTTTTTTTCATTATACAGGTTCCAAAATCAAGATCTTAACATTTAATATTTTCAGAATTACAGAGGCACATTCCTCTTTACCAGCTTCAAATATTCGATGTTGAGGCATGATCTGGCACCATGATACCTATTGGAAAAATAAAGGCAGAGAGTAAGACACACAATTATAGGGAAGAGGGAACAACTGGAATGGATTAGCACTGAAGCCAAACATAAAAAATTCACGAACAATATCCATGCCTACAGATCCCCTCACAGCACATATAAATCTAGAAGCACAGCAACCTTTCCATCCCTGGGATATCAACTATAAGCTCTTGATAGATAGTCTGCTCAGAGGGTCCACTTGATCTCGATGCAGGCATGTTTCAGCTGAGAAGTTTTAACAGTCCTACTTCTAAACTGGTGTACTAAACGAAAGAAGGAAAACACTCAATAAGGAGCAACTCTACAGTACTTAAAACCTACATTCAACTGAGGCCAAAATTAATAGAAGGTAGGCACACCTCTCTCCCATGGACATTTTGGTAAGCAGAAATCAGAGGCAAAAATTTGCTCCTATGTAATCTCCTTCCAGCCAAGTTCTCAGCAGGATTATTCTTTCCAAGTGACTTCCTACTGCCTCAATGAGAAGTAATTATGTAAGACAATAGCATCATTCCAAATGTGTTCAGGCTGGGTAGATGCACTTATCAGAATTTATGTAAGTGCTTCCAAATCTGCAGACAGGAGTGTCTGCAATATCAATGTCAGTTCGAAATATCAAACTCAGTTCTCAACTCTTGTTCATACAGTTTCATTTTTCTTGTCATCATTGACAGACACAAAGGTAAGAAGGCTTGATACTTTATACCCTTCCAGAGATGTGTGCTTTAAGATTTAAAATGTTGCTGATTACTTCTCTATAGAGAAATAATTATTTTAAGCTTACTAGCTTCATCTTTTTAACAGCTGATAAAAAAATTGATATCTTTAAAAGACATCAAAATTTTACATAATGTAGAACAACAGAATAGTTTAGGAGATAATCACACCAGGGAAATGCTTTCACCTTGCCATGGCAATGCTCTATTTCTATCAGGACCTAATCAATAACTCAGTTGTTATTGGTTAATTAATCATTTCACAAATTACTCATTTATCAAATATCACAGAATCAAAAATTAATTAACATACACACTCAAGTGGTTCATAACAGAGAGAATCATAAGCCAATTACTTGACTTTACGAAGAAAGCGAGCATTCACAAATATGTATTTCTGAAAGCAGGAGTGTTGTAATGTTCAAATATGCCAAATAGTATCACTGGGCAGAGCACAAAGAAGTAATCCTACAAAACCTACTTTTCTCTAGCAATTACATCAGACTACAGAAAAAATCCTAGAGAAGTTCATCAATAAATTTTAAAGGAAAAAGAAGATGTTCTTTTATTTCCAGAAATGAGATATAGATAGGGGAAGAAATGTTTTTAGATCACTACAGTGGGTTGCCAGTTATATAGAGAACATACATATGGAGATGAAACACAAATTATGCAAATACAAAGTAAGGGCACATATGCAATTTCCCTGATACAAGAACCCAGTTAAAAGTACCATAAACATAATAGCCATCCACATTTTAGTATACTTTACACTTTGGATCTATTTGAGCATATAATTTTTCAAGAGATACTATGACCTCAGCCCCTAATCCATGTTAGTCAATTCAAACTAAGTGAGAAAAATATGAGGCCAGTTTTTGTTCTTTAAAAATGCAGTGCATTTATTTGAATTATAGCAGGTAACAAGAGTAGCAACAGCTGTCAACTGATTTTTTAGTGCCTTTACTGGCAGTTTTACACACAGGGCTAAGAGGGAATTTTGTGAAATGACACTGCATATAAAGTTGTCCATACTCTTCTCGAAGGTGGAAAAGTCAAAAAGAACATATGTTGCTGCTTCAAATAAAGAAGGAAAAACCAGAAAAGCAAAACCTATTATTTTTGGCTAGTGAAGACTGTGTGAACATTTTCCCCACAAACTTCTTGTAATACATTTTTAATCTGGATCCTTACAAAAAACAGGCTTATGCATTTGGTGTCTTTCTGTGTGCCTGTATATGTACACGTCACTTTTAGGTACCCTGGTAAACTCACTCAAATTAAGCACTGTAGGAAAGCTCAATATATAATTACTTTCCTACAAGATTCCTGAAAATTTTATGGGTACATAAACAGAAGTCCGGTTAATTGGCTGATGCAGTTGCTAAGCCATTCTCAGTCCTATTTCAAAAGTCATGGTCCTCAGAAGTCCCCAGTGACCACAAAAACACCATGCCCATTTTTAAGAAGAGCTAAAAAATAGGACCCTGAAAATTACTGACCAATCAGCCTCACCTCTGTGACTGGTATGATCGTGCAGCAGATCCTCCTGGAAGTTATGTTGAACCATATGGAAGACAGGGAGGAAATTAAAGACTGCCAACAAAGCTTCAACAAGGGGAAATTGTGCCTGACTAACCTAGTGGCCTTCTGCAATGGAGTGACTTCATCAGCGGAGAAGGAAAGAGTTATGGGTGTCATCTACTTCAACTTCTGTAAGGCCCTTGATGAGGTCCATCCACAACATTCTTGCCACTAAATTGGAGAGATATGGGTTTGACAGATGTACTGTTAGACAGATAAGAAACTGGCTGGTTAACCATGTCCAGAGAGTTATAGTCAATGTAGTCAATGGCCAAGTGGAAACCACCACCGAGGGCTGTCCTTCACGGTCCTTACTGGGACCAATACTATTTAATAGAATCAAAGAATCATAGAATCATTAAGGTTGGAAAAGACCCTTAAGATCATTGAGTCCATCCACGAACCTATCACTGCCAAGTCCACCACTAAACCATATCCTCAAGCACCACATATTCCCTTCTTTTAAGCACCTCCAGGGATGAAGACTCAACCACCTCCCTGGGCAGCCTGTTCCAATGTTTGACAACCCTTTCAGTGGAGAAGTTTTTCCTAATATCCAACCTAAACTTCCCCTGGAGCAGTTTGAGGCCATTTCCTCTTGTCCTATCGCTTGTTACCAGGGAGGAGAGACCAACTCCCGCCCCGCTACAACCTCCTTTCAGGTAGTTGTAGAGACCAATAAGGTTTCCCCTCAGCCTCCTCTTCTCTAGACTAAACAACCCCAAATCCCTCAGGCGTTCCTCGTAAAGTTTGCTCTCGAGACCCTTTGCCAGCTTCGTTGCCCTTCTCCAGACACGCTCCAGCACCTCGATGTCCTTCTTGTCGTGAGGGTTCCAAAACTGAACACAGTATTCGAGGTGCAGCCTTGCCAGTGCTGAGTACAAAGGGACAACCACTTCCCTACTCCTGCTGGCCACACTGTTCCTGGTACAAGCCAGGATGCTGTTGGCCTTCTTGGCCGTCTGAGCACACTGCTGGCTTATGTTCAGCTGGCTGTCAACCAGCACCCCCAGGTCCTTCTCTGCTGGGCAGCTCTCCAGCCACTCTTCCCCAAGCCCGTAGTGTTGCATGGGGTTGTTTTGACCCAAGTGCAGGACCTGGCACTTGGCCTTGTTGAACCTCATACAGTTGACCTTGGCCAATCAATCCAGCCTCTCCAGGTCCCTCTGTAGAACCTTCCTACTCTCCAGCAGATCAACACTTCCACCCAGCTTGGTGTCATCTGCAAACTTACTGAGGGTGCACTCGATCCCCTCATCCAGGTCATTGATAAAGATATTAAACAAGCCTGGCCCCAACACTGAGCCCTGGGGAACCCCACTCGTGACCAGCTGCCAACTGGATTTAACTCCATTCACCACCACTCTTTGGGCTCTGCCATCGAGCCAGTTTTTAACCCAGCGCAGAGTGCACTTGTCCAAGCCGTAAGCAGCCAGCTTCTCTAGGAAATGCTGTGGGAGGCAGTGTCGAAGGCCTTACTAAAGTCCAAGTAGACAATGTCCACAGCCTTCCCCTCATCCACTAAGTGGGTCACCTTATCATAGAAGGAGACCAGGTTAGTGAGGCAGGACCTCCCTTTCATAAACCCATGCTGGCTGAGCCCCATCCCCTGGTTGTCCCGTCCCACATGTGCTGCATAATGGCATTCAAGGTGATCTGCTCCATGACCTTTCCCAGCACCAAGGTCAGGCTGACAGGCCTGTAGTTCCCTGGATCCTTCTTCCGAACCTTCTTGTAGAGGGGTGTCACATTCGCTAGCTTCCAGTCATCTGGGACCTCCCCGGTTGACCAGGACTGCTGATAAAAGATGGAAAGTGGCTTGGCGAGCTCCTCTGCCAGGTCTCTCAGTATCCTTGGGTGGATCCCATCCAGCCTCATGGACTTGTGAACATCCAGGTGAAGAAGCAGTTCGGTGACTCCCACCTTGTGAACAACTGGGACTTCATTCTGCATACTGTCCCCATCCCCCAGCACAGGGGCCTGACAACCCTGAGGATGACCAGCCTGACTATTAAAGACTGAGGCAAAGAAAGCGTTAAGTACCTCAGCCTTCTCCTCATCTTTCATGGCAAGGTTACCTTCCGCATCCAACAAAGGAGGGAGATTCTCCCTGGCCCTCCTTTTGTCACTGATATATTTATAAAAACATATTTTGTTATCTTTAATGGTGGCGACCAATTTAAGTTCCAGCTGGGCCTTCGCCTTTCTAATCTTTTCCCTGCATAACCTCACAACATCCTTGTAGTCCTCCTGAGTCACCTACCCCTTCTTCCAAAGGCAGTAAGCTCTCCTTTTTTTCTTGAGTTCCAGCCAAAGTTCACTATTCAGCCAAGCCGGTCTTCTTCCCCACCTGCTCAACTTCCGGCACACGGGGACGGCCTGCTCCTGTGCCTTTGAGACTTCCTTCTTTAAAAACATCCAGCCTTCCTGGACTCCTTTGCCCTTCAGGACTGCCTCCCAAGGGACTCTGTACCAGACTCCTTAACAATCCAAAGTCTGCCCTTCTGAAGTCCAGGGTAGTGGTTTTGCTGACCCCCTTCCTTACTTCTCCAAGAATTGAAAACTCTGTCATGCCATGGTCGCTGAGCCCAAGACACCCTCTGACCACCACCTCACCCACCAGGCCTTCCCTGTTCGCAAACAGCAGGTCCAGCGGGACACCTCCCCTGGTTGGCTCGCTTACCAGCTGCGTCAGGAAGTTATCTCCCACAGACTCCAGGAACCCCCGAGACTGCTTTCTCTCTGCTGTGTTGTACTTCCAGCAGATATCTGGTAAGTTGAAGTCTCCCGTGAGAACAAGGGCTAGAGACTGTGAGACTTCAGCCAACCGCTTGTAGAGTACTTCATCTGTCTCCTCATCCTGGCTGGGTGGTCTATAACAGACTCCCACCAGGATATCTGCCTTATTGGCCTTCCCCCGATCCTTTCCCATAAGCACTCAACCTTATCATTGCCGTCACTGAGTTCTAGATAGTCAAAATACTCTCCAACATACAAGGCTACCCCTCCACCTCTCCTTCCTTGCCTGTCCCTTCTAAAGAGCTTGTAGCCATCCATTGTAGCACTGCAGTTGTGTGAGTCATCCCGCCATGTTTCCATGATGGCAACCGCATCATAGTTTCCCTGGCACGCAATGGCTTCCAGCTCCTCCTGTTTATTGCCCATGTTGCGTGCATTGGTATAAATACACTTCAGTTGATCTATTGATCTCTTCTCCAACACAGGCATGCCACCCCCAGGCTCAGCCCTAGCAAGCCTGGTTTTATCCCCATACCCCTTCGTGTCTAGTTTAAAGCCTTCTCAACGAGGCCTGCTAACTCCTGAGCCAGAATCCTTTTCCCCCTTTGCGACAGGTGAGCCCCATCTGTCTCCCGCAGGCCTGGTGCCATGTAAACTGCCCCATGATCAAAAAAACCAAAATTCCATTGCTGGCATCAGTCTCTGGTGCCAGCCAGTCCCTTCATCAATGACATAAACAGGGGGATTGGGTGCATCCTCAGCAAGTTTGCGGATGATGTCAAGCTGACACATGCAGCCGATTTGCTTGAGTGACCTTGTCAGGCTTGAGGAGTAACCTCATGTAAATCTCATGAAGTTCAACAAGGACAACTGCAAGTTCCTTCACCTGAGTCCCCACCTGTACGGGGGCAACCCCCAGTATCAGTACAGTCTGGGGCACGAAGGGATTGAGAGCAGCCCTGAAGAGAAGGTCTTTGGGATACTGGTGGATGAAGAATTGGACATGAGCCGGCAACATGCTCTCATACCCTAGAAAGGCAATTGTGTCCTGGGCTGCATCAAAAGCAGCATGGCCAGCAGGTCAAGGGAGGTGATTCTGCCCCTCTGCTCTGCTCTGGTAAGACCCTACCTGGAGTGCTGCATCCAGCTCTGGGGTCCCCAGCACAGGAAAGACAAGGTCCTGTTGGAGCATTTCCAGAGACGGGCCATGAAAATGACCAGAGGGCTAGAGCACCTCTCCAATGAAAAAAGGCTGAGAGTGTTTTTGTCGCTCAGCCTAGAGAAAAGAAGGCTCCAGGGAGACCTTACTGTGGTTTTCCGTACTCAAAGGGGGCTTATAAGAAAAATTGAGAGAAACTTTTTACTAGGGTCTGTAGAAACAGGAAAAGGGACAATGGTTTTAAACTGTGAGAGGATAGATTTGGATTGAACATAATTACAGTTCTCTGCAAAAAATTGTATGTTTTCCTAAATGTGCAATATTGTACTCTAAAGAACTACTTGAAGTAAAAATCTTGTCTATAGAATTGTAACTTAAAGGGAAACAATATGATAGAATTTATATTAAATTTAAATGATTGTTTTATATTATTTACATGTTGTTATATATTATTTTGGATTAAGCAACATCAGCTTGATTGCTAAAGTGGTCATGTTTGTACCAAAGTACCTACCACTCCAAATCCTTTCAAGGTTGGAACAGAAGCTGCCATTAAAATGTAAGGTAAAGGCTTTTTCTGGGGCAATTTACTCTGGATGAAGATTCAAGTAATTCTAGAAGATAGAATTATGGTTCAGGCTATCTTTCTGTATACAGTCAAAATTCACCGGTGATCAGCCTCCTAACAATAACCCTATGCACAACCAATTCCTTTGCATCATGATACTGCAGCTGAAAGACCATAATATGTAAACCATAATATCAACAAATGGTCATTTCCTTGGCACAGCATAAGCAGTCCTCACATTGAATTTTAGATATCGCTTAGGATTAAAACAGAAAATATATCCTAAAACTAAGATGGATCCAAACACTGCCTTAGATTTATCCTGACGAACAAGTACAATGGGTCTGTGTACTGCTGGAAGCTAGCAGTTTGTCAAGTAAGAAAGGTCTATGACCAGCCAGCATGTTTTTTTTCAGGTTTTTCATTCTCCCTAATTATTGTGTCCTTTAGCCATTGATCCAAATGTGCTCCGTCTTTTGTGGTTCAGATCTGAGACCTCTGCTGGAGCCACCTCCATGTTCAGAAGAGTTTTTTACAAGATCTGTCAGTACTAGTACACAGACCTGTACATCTTGTGACAAAAAGCAAGCCTTGATATCCATCAGTCATTGAGTGGTAAAATACCACTCAAAAAACCTGATTTGTTTCTGTTACATTACCATACTGCTCACTTACCACGTTTCATCTTTAAAGGACTTGTGCAATTGCCTATAAAAATACCAGGTCAAACAGCCAGTCAGCACTTATTTTAAAATTCTCCAAAAGCTGAAGATGAAAGTCAACATCCTGCTAAACTCCACTGTCATGCACAGAAATTTGTTGGTCAAAATATCTGTGTCAGTATCATTCTGCTAACTGCAATACACAGTAATTCAAAAGTACATGCCAAGACATTCTACTATTTCAGAAATACAAGTTCCAATTAGTACACATCCTGCTTTATAGTTGTTGTAACATTTACATAAATCATTGGGATTCAATTCTTTCATTTAATGTTTAAATTATCCATCATGTCTTCTTTTTTTGTGGAAGTTCTGGCTAAAAGAGTTAAACTACTGTTGAGGTAAAAGATTTTACCTTTCATTTCCAACTTCCATTTTCTCTATTTGTTTTGAGAAATGTTACCTGCATCTGCAAAATCAAGAATGTTGAACATACAGATTAAATATTGATTCTAACATCTTTGGGGGAAAATAAAAGGGAAAATATGAAGGAAGATAATTTACCTACAAGCATTATAAAAACCTGAATTCAGCCAGTAGATATAATGTAATTTGTGTGTGCATTTAAAAACACATTTCTGCTCCAGTATTTATGATTTTATTAAAGGAAGCAGTCTCTTGAATCAGAGACTGCTAATGGAATTGAAATACCTGGCTTTCATTGATACCAACAGCCATTAAGCTTCTAAATATCTTTGGGAATCTGCACTTCAAGTCAGTGACAGAGATATGCTTCCATTGCTTGGAAATATCCAGCTTAAATTAAAAGCAGTTTGCCAAGCCATTAGAGTGATCAGGTCTTCTATGAGTTCTGCTGAAAAGATAATCAGAAGGTCAAGTAACAGTTTCAAACCTATTTTTCATGCCTTTGAAGATGTCTTATATCCACAAAATTATTTTAGTCATTTGAGTACAGATCCTATTTAAGGAATAACAGTCAAGAGAAAATAAGCAGTGGAATTTCTTCTTCATGCATCTTTGCATAGCTTAAACACAGTAGAAGTGTGGAAATAGTGCTTTACGGTAGTATTTCTTAAGGGGGCACAAGACCTACGTGAAGATTAACCTAAATATACAGTCTTCTAATTGTAAATCCATAGAGATTTCTGTCAGTAGAATCTGGTAATTTAAATATCATTTAAGCTTACTTTATTTTGTTCCCATTGACCGTGGCTAAGCTTGTTTTCCTTTCCAGGGGAAAGTTCTAATCTCAGTGGTTCTCTGACTATTTGAGCTGTTAAGGGTGGGATCTGGCTCCCTCTACAGGATCCTTTTTCCAAGAAGTATTTTTGAAGTCAGCATACTGTGGCGAGTCATCATCAATAAAGATTTCAACATGATTTCTTATTAAGCCTACAAGGTATTTCCCATTCGAAGAAATTCTTTTCAGTTGCCTATTACTTGGCCAAGTTACTGCTTCAGCCTTGACGGTGAAATTTTTCAGAGAAATTGTCTATCTCATGAATTTCAGAGAAAGTTTTAGCTGAAATTGTTTAACTATTCACAATTACATAAAAGTCTATATTATCAAGACTGTATGCAAGATGAAAAAAATGGAATTTCAAGCTACCTTGTTTTGCCTAAATGTCAAGTGGCAGAATTTCCATCCTTCTAAAGTAGTTTTGTGCAACTACATAGAAGACATAATTGTATTTATCATTGCTATTTTTGCCAAATATGCAGCATAAGTTACAGAATCCTTGAAGGACTGTTCACTATTTTTATTAATGAACTCATGATAATCACAGCAATTGATCGAGAAAAAAAATACTTTTTCAAAGGATTTGTGGATAACACAAGCTCTTGCAATTTAAAGTTACTTCAGGAAATCTTTTAAATGACAAAAGGTTTAAGTGAACCCCCACTGCCTCAGAAGTGATTTAAATATCTAATTCTGTTATCAAAGAATTGGGAGAATTTAATATTGTAACAATTTTTAATAATGCGTGAATGGTAGCATAAGATTTGACTAATGCAAGTTAAAGTAGATTGGGTGCTGTCCTCAGAAGCATCCTCCTTACTATTCCCAGGTCGCATACAGAAGTGATACTGCCCTAGTACTAGGGCATTAGGACGTATTGTCTAATGGAATAAAGTCACCAAAAGCTTATGCAAGTTCCAATGAGACTTTTATCAGTTATCAGTAAGAGGAAACTGGTGGTGGAAAACTCAACCAACTGGCTTATGTTTACAGCTCTCTCAATCAGCTGAGTTCCAAATTTCAAAACCCTGTACTTAATAAATGGAATGTCATGTTTAATACTTTTGAAGCCCATCTGTATCTGTATTACAAGAAAATAAATTCCCTAGTTATGCATAGTATTAGTGCCTCTTCCTAATTTCCATATGTGTTTGTCCAAAACTGCTATGGTTTTAAAGAAATTAGTTCATGACCCTTTGAGATAAAGAGGGGGGGGAAAAAACAAACCAGAAAATGTTTATAGATAAAGAACATAAGTGGAATGATAAAGGATGGCATTACCGGCATAGTGGGAGGAACAAAGAAGGAAGAAAGACAGAGAAACAGAAGAAGGGGAACTGGACAGAGTTTGGGGTCTTGTATCTGGGATACACAACAAACAATGCTGCATATTTAAATATTGCAGTTAATAAATATCCAGGTTTATTTGTGTGCAGAAAACAGCACCAAGCAAGCTACCGTGCATGTTTCTTCTGCTCAGTTCATGCACTATTACAGTATTAAATCACAACTGGTTCTCAGGTCAGTGTGAGGCTTGATCCCTACAAACTTTCTGTGTCTGATCCCTCAAGTACTACTGCCTTCAGCTAGTGCTATGAAGAATGCCACAATTAAAAGATCATGGCCATTAAATTTACTACTTGATGCTGTTCAGCAAGACAGCTGTCATGTAAGCGTATGTGTAAGAACAGCTCTGATTTCAAATCGTTTAGACCTACCAGCACGTATAAAATAAAACTGTTCGCAAAATTACTTTTTTGAAGGAAAGAAAGAAGCTCCTTGAACTAGTTCTGGTTCATTAAGGGTTAAATTATATTAAAAGAATCCTTTCATGGTACTGAGCACCAGGATGACATCCACAGGCTCCAGCTTGTGGTCTTTAGTGATGACACACATATTCTTCTTTTAGGTTTCAGATTAACAAAGTCTGAATAACACTATACTTCCACCACATTAGCTATATGAGATTATGACCGTATTTTAAAAGCCATAAATTTTAATAATTTTGCAAGGAACACACAACAATAACACTAATGTTCATTTGATCTTGCTTTGTGACTTAAGGATTGTTTTAATAGAAGTTGGGAAGAGATAACCTGTTTAGATTATTAATCTAACACTTGAAACACTTGAAAAAATAAATTAAGACCTCACATATTAAAAGCAGTGAATAATTCAGCTTTATCCTTCTGTAAAATATTAAATTACAGATATCATCTGACATGAGGCACTTTTTATGCATTATCAGTGAATAATGGTAATGTTAAATGAATATCCCTCTTTTTATGATTTTGGCCTTTGCAAAATTGTTCCACAGGATTAGTTTCTTCTTTAACCAAAGTTCGTTAATCATTTCCTATGTAAGGAGGTTAACAGATAATTCTGTTTCTTGTGCAGTGGAGTGTGCTGTCATCTATCTCTAATGGTTTGTTTGCTTGCAATTTTATTTTACTAAGACTGCATATATTTACTTAGAAATAGCTCTAAGTGTTATAAATACAACTAAAACTTTGAGTAGACTTCTATATTTTCTCACAAAAAGAAACAACTGTGCTTATTTAGTCTTTTGTCACTGATTAGCCTAGTTTCAAGACCCACACCATGGTTCCTATACCCATGATGCAGAACAAGAGATACTTTGACTATGACTTAACAGCAAGATTCAACAATAACAATTGAAACAAAAGGGAAGAATAAATAAAATAAAGCAAAGCAAAGCAAAATAAAACAAAATAACACCAAGTCAAACCAAACCAAACCAACCAACCAAACAAAAAATTATAAAATAAAGTAAAATAAAAGTTATTGATTTATCATTTTGGACTGCCTCTGTAACAGAACACATAATAGATAAATTCACATACACACATAGTTGTTGTTTGGTTAGTACTAAAAGAAGAAGTTGTAGAGAAAGGTATTAGCCACTTCAAAAGTCAGGATCCCTTGGTCTTTAGTGAGAGTTATTTCATCTACCAATATAAGTGTCTGCTTTGTTGTATGGATATTCACAGTTGCTATAAATAGATAAAAACCACTTTAAATGCTTATGTGAAAAAAAACTGCCTCATACTTTACGGAAGCATGGCAGCCTGAACCATATCCAAGAAAGTTAAATGTTAAAATAAATACTAATTTATTTTGTGAAGTTCCATTCAACCATTTTCACTCCAAAATTGAAGTATAATGTCTCCAAGCCGTACTTTACAGAAACTGAGTGCCGTGTTTTCACAGATTTTAAAGTGTCAACATATCCTCTCAAAAAACTTGAAAATTCCTTGAAGAAAAAAGATATGAATATGAAATAGCCCATGAAAAATTTATAGAAGGAGAATGGATCAATTCTACATTCTAATGGAACTATACACCTATGGTATATAATGGCCTTGCTTTTAGCTTAACTGATGATACTGCGGAGTGACTGAAAGCTGAGAATTTGATAGAGGTCTAATACACTTTTTGAGTAGTAATCTAAAAAAAATTGTGGTTTTGCCCATTAAAATATTATTGCTATTGATAGCAACATGCCACAGACCTTAGGCTAACTTAGCCATCTGCTGAATTTGCTCTCCCCAGTCCTGGCTTGTTAGGCTTGTTATCAACTTAATATGAGAACTTGTGCAAACTGAAGCTTTGTGCCAGGTACTTCTTCCTATGATGTAGGGTTCAAGCACAGGATAATAGCAAAGGCCTTGAAACTACAAACAAGGTTGAAAACGGACGCCTAGGGACAACTTGTTGATGGCCATTGCTGCTTGTGGTAGAAGTACACCCTTACAAGCAAGGAAAATGACCACATTAAACAGAAAAAAGAAAAGCAGCAGACGTTCAGGGCAGAAACCCCAGGCAGGTTACTGGGACTATGAGCATGCGTCATGCTTCAAGGACCCTAGGACCCAAAAGCCCCCTTTCTCTCTATCCCCCTCTTTACCTGCTCCAAGAACCTTGGTTCTCCCTTTCTCCACATGTAAGCTGCAAGAACATTTAAATTTGCTCAAAATTCACAGCTCTGCTGCAACCTACAACTGTTTATTGAAAACAACATTCTTGGACAGGGTAACACCTCCATGGTTGCAGCTACAGCTCTGGGTGCTTTTGATTTAACTGGTTTTGTTTTCATTTAGTCAATAGCAAACCAAATTTAAATAATACACACTTACACATTTGCCCAGCTTCCATGACATTGAGGTTTGTTTTCAAACAACTTTATCCACACCACTTTTCTCTTCAAGCTTATTTTCAAATACTGTTTGGTTTCTCTGTAATCGCCTACAGTATAAGGCACCGTTCAGCCTGCAGAACCAGCTTTCCAGACAAGAGACAATTGGCATTAATCTAACAACCCAAACCAGCAAATTCTAATTTCTCTATCCAGTTTTAATTCCAGACTATCAGAAGACATGAGATCTTTTCCCAGACCCTCAGCAGCATCCACTTTGACCAGGCCAGAATTATGTCCTCTACAACTTACTATCAATTTTATTATTATTTGCATTTAGTATATATTACCCAATCTATGGTTTTGCCTACTGTTTCTTTAAGAAACCAGTTCACAGTCGGAAATATATAAGACATGCAGAGTTAATGTATTCTGTCTGTTAATCTATTAAAAGATTTTAAGAAAAGGCTACCTGCTTATTGTCTCTCTTACTGGTAGTGATTGTTGTCACATATACAGAGTTGTAAAATTTAAGCCCTCTCATTTAGTTCTCCATATTTCTGACCACTTTGAACCATGATGGAGCTTTTAATTGCTCTCCTATTCAGGATATTTCCAGACCACATTTTACACCTGATATTATGTATTGTACAAAAATCAGAGACTAGGTATTTTGATAGATTACAGTGTTACCAGTTCCCTTCAAGGAATCTCATCATAAAATTGGGACATGCTTAAAAGAGTTTAATTCATCCATCTTGACTGTATTCTGAATCACCTATTTATTTCTATAAATTTGAAAATTCAACGTATTTGTCAAATCAGTCATACATCATTTATTTTAACAGCTTTATTTTCATGTAACCACTCATACTGAGAGAGTTTACAATTCAGTTTTACCAGTACTCTACCAGTAAGTTTGGCAGGTATTCAATCCATCCCACACTTCACTTCCTCCCTGCATTTATTTTATTTATCTGTGAAACAAAAAAGTCCAACAACAAAGGTCTTTTTAGTCATTACTGATGAGTGTTACAGACTAATACCCACAGATGCTATGAAACAAGGTAAGAATCTGAATGTCTGAACATTTACTTTTAAATAAAGTAATTAATAAATAAAGTGTGCATTCACTGCGCTGTAAAATAATCTGTAAAAATCTCACATTATCTCAGTGGCTCTGCATAACTGCACCTAGTCAAATGAGTTTGTCACTGGAGCACTTCAGGAGTAAGTTATATATAGTATGAACATCTCTAAATTCTATTCTTTTTCCAAATGTATCATCAACACAAGAGCATATAATGCAAGCATATATAAACCCATAGTTTTAAGTTATTTTGTGACCATTTTATATAATCCACAAAAAATTCTTTTATGGAGACTACAAATAAAATACGCCATCTTGTCCTTCATGGCCCCTGGAAACACAACTGATCCTCCAGTTACAAAACAGTCTTCTCTCTATTTGTTGAATTGAGAACAATAACACAGACTTTCTTTAGAAACCTAATTTATGAAATAAACCTGCAACTCTCAGATTAAACAGATCAGTTTCAGAATAATTGGCCAGTAGTTACTCTGGCAATAAAAACTCAAGCAGTGGAAAACAGATCTGACTCTTCAAAGAAATGGCTCAGGGATTTAGATCTGGCAAAGTTTATATGTATATTGAACAGACTACATTTCTTTTTTCCTGTGGCATTCAGGAGAATTCTGTCCTCATTTTTTTTTTTGCCCACAGAACAGCTATTAGATGAAGCACTGAAAAATTAAATCATATTGGCTTCCCCCTGGTATTTTCTTAGCATTTTCAGCACCACCAGGTGGTACATTGGTACGCAGCAGCCACAGGATGACTGCATCTAGAGAGTTCATGCAAAGCGTTCTAAATTTAAATTCCATGTTAGCACCACATTACTTTTCAGTTTTAGCTGTTTATTCAGCTTCATCACTTCTACACTCTGCATACAAACTCTAAAAGCTACCATTAGATGTACTATCAACCCAGAAAATCTGGACCAAAGCAGAAGCAAACTGACCCCTCGGTTTGTAGAACACAGAACAAAATCAGTGAAATCATTAATACAATTACATCAAAAAGCAAATAACAGTAGTAAGCACAACTCACTACTAGAAAGAGTGAAAATTAGTTTCATTTCCATACATTGGCTGATAAGTATTCATTGCACCCTACAGGGTGAAATATAATCTAAATCTTGCTACTTCAGGTACAAAATCATACACCTAATAAATAGCCTGGGCTATGTAACAGCAGATAGGTGAATATACACGTGGAGTTATAGACACAGAGGAAACTGTATCTACAACCATTTGAGTAAAATATATTGGGCTAGTATGTTAAACACAGACAGATCCCCCTAATTCTTATTGTAAACTTTAGAAAAGATGTCACCTCAGAAAAATAGCTCCAGTCAGGTCTATGACTAGGGCTTTGCTTAATGAAGTACCAGTAATAAGACACATGAATTTCTATGATAACCCACAACTGAATGCAGAACAAAAGCACAGTTCTTTGGGGGTTTTTTGAGACATTAAAAAAATAACCAAAGAGGAGTGGAATATGGAAGATTTTATGCTTTTTCAGGTAAAAATATGTCAGTTACGAAGTAAAATGCAGAAAATGATACTTAGATCTTGTAAAAGTGTTTATGTGCCCATAAGCTTTCCTGATTTTTCTAGCTATATCACATGACTATTAATAAGAAATTACCTTTACTTACAAACCTTGTCTCATCTAGCAACATGTTTTTTAAGTATACAGAGAAGTGAAATGATGCTTTATTTTCAATTAAGAAGAAAGGTAGAATACCATTATGATAAGGAGGTTTTATGATAAATAGATTTTAGTAGAGAAATATTTGTTCCTTCAGTGCATCCAGACAGATGGGGAGATGGGTACTCAAGCTTTGCAAACTGCCCTTGCTAGTAGGTAGTACCTGAAGCATAAGTTATGCTGAAAGACGGAATTTCTATCAGGACAGTCTGTGCAACTCAACTGGTTTTACAGAAGATGGCAAGCAGATCCGTGACACTGTAAAGTGGAACTCTTGCTCTTTTCCTGTCTGCATGGGGTCTGCTCTCTCTGTGCTGCTGTTTCAGCTGCTTATTAAGCTGACTCAACTCACAAACCCCAGAGAAACACATCCACATTTACTGCTGTCCTTCCTGCCTTTCTTTATTTTATACATACTGATAAATATGTTGTTTCTCTTGGATAGCGTGAAGTGGTTTTAGTTTGTACATTTTTAGTCTGATCTAGTTTAAGTGTAGTTTTAACATAAGCAAAAAGCAACTAGGCCATCCTCACTAGATGATTTACTAAAGCTTTCTGCAGAGGACCTTGGCTATCTTGATTATCCTCACTCCTTAAGATATTCTCTAAGATATGTAACAGTGGAAGTGCATTCCACTGAACAGCAGTTCGGTGTACAAAAATGTTGGGGAACACACTTGCCTGACCAGAGAGCTTCAGCGAAACTTGCCACACTTCTCCTTTGGGATCACTGCAGGAAACTGCTTTTGTCCTAGAGCACGGCCATTTTCTGCAGGAAAGCTGAGGTGTGGTCTTACAGTACATCATCTACTCTGCAACCCTACAAAGAGACTGGCTGCTGGGCACAAGCTGCATGAGATTCTTTTCAGAATTATTTAATTTATGCAGTGCATCTCATTAAATTGAAGAAGACTTCATTTAAATATGGTCATGTCACATTTTTCTTCTGTTTCAAGAAAAATAAAAATAAAGGAAAAAAATTCTGTCAAATTTAAGCATGACAAGCTGAGCAAGAGCCCAACATTTCCCCTGGCAAGATGCAAAATAAACCAACATACTTGAACAGACCCTCTGCTCCCATTAGATATTTCATTACTGTCCTACACACATTGACCAATTCCATTGTGTTACTTGTGAACTACCATTGCTAACAAAATAACAGCCATAATCGCCATGATTTAGTTTTGCTGCATTTTTCAAATTATCTCCTAGGGAGAAAGAAGATTATTTCTTCTTTGCAGCTGCAAGGACAGTATGTGGTCTTCAGCTCAAAACAGTGACATTAGAGAGTCCACATCATCTCACAGAGTGCTGCAGTGGGTGAAGGTCTTGCTTCTTTTCAATAGTAGACTAGATTGAAAGTTATGATTAAGGAGTGAATAGATAATGACTCCGGGATGTTCTCAGTAGAGAAAGAAATGGGGTAGGAAGAAATAAACTGTGGAAAGAAAAGCTTCATAAATTCTATTAGTGTATTTTTTAAAGGTCTGTATGGTTTTCTTCAAACAAAAACCCCAGTCTTTTACAACTCATGACGTATAATTACAGAGACTTGTTTTCTTTTCATATATGTTGACTTGAAGTCTTAATTTTCGTATTTCATTTGATTTGGTGCAAAGTTTTCCAATTTCAAGAGTAAGGGTACATAATTTAAAATTTTTTCCCAAGGCACAGGTTTGCTATTCTCCTTTTTCGCTGCAAAGGCAAATTATTTTTAGTAAATCAAATAATTACCTACACATAATGAGGATTTTTCTTGCCAAAGCAGGATTTAAAATGCACCTGTAGTTTTACTTAATGCTGTGGCAGAAACTTGTTAAAATAAAGCAAACTAACGATCATAGCATTACATTCCAAAATTAGACAGGACATATCAATATGACACTTGGGAAATGATACCAAGAACTAACATTTTCATAAAGTCATAGAATGGTTTGTGTTGGAAGGGACCTTTAAAGGTCATCTAGTCCAACCCTGCTGCCATAGGCAGGGACATCCATTGCTATATCAGGCTGCTCTAAGCCCTGTCCAACCTCACGTTGAAGGCTTGCAATGATGGGGCATCAACAGTTTCTCTGGACACTCTGTGGAGACTCACAAAAGTGGAATAGAGGGGGAGAATCACCTCCCTTGACCTGCTAGCCACACTTCTTTTGATGCAGCCCAGGACACAATTGCCTTTCTGGGCTGCAAGCACACATTGCTGGCTCATGTCAGTTCTTCATCCACCAGTACCCCTAAGTCCTTCTCTGCAGGGCTGCTCTCAATCCCTTCATCCCCCAGCCTGTACTGATACTGGGGGTTGCCGTGACCTAGGTGCAGGACCTTGCACCTGGTGTTGTTGAACCTCATGAGGTTTACATGGGCCCACGCCTCAAGCCTGTGAAGGTCCATCTGAGATGGTGGGATGGCATTCCTTTCCTCAGGTGAATCGACTGCACCCATCAGTTTGATATCATCTACAAATCTGCTGAGGGTGCACTCAATCCCACTATCTATGTTGTTGATGAAGAAATTAAATGGTATTGGTCCCAGTACGGACTTTTGAGGGACACCACTCATTATTGGTTTCTGCTTGGCCACTGAGAAGTTGACCGGAACGCTTTGGACATGACCATCCAAAAAAATTTTTATCCAACAGTTGATCCATCAATCCCATATCTCTCCAATTTAGGAGCAAGGGTTTTGTTGTTTTCACCTTTGTCACATTGACTGTGTTACACTCTCAGCTCGTTCAAAAGATGTAAACTGTCTTGGATATTTTAGTACTGCAGATATATCACTAATCTTAGAACTATTTCTCCATAAATATTTCCCCTGAATATTCCTTAAGCCTGCCTCAACAGTTTGCTGTTTACAATCAGCAGTGCGTTGCTGTGGGTACACTGCAAGTAATAGGTAGGTATTGAAAGTTTGCTGAGACAAGTGAAGTTGCTGTAATGGAGGCACTGTCATGAAGTTTGCCTACCAGACCAACTTTCTGAGACTGAAATCTACTAACACAACCTTTTCTTTGAAAGATAATTTTTTAAAAAAGAACTTATTTTAGCATTTCTAGGTGCTCCAGATAGTTCATTAATCATGCTATGTAGGAAGCATAATTCAACAAATAATGCGAATTTTAAGTTTTTCTGCTCCCTTTTTCATACTATAATTTTGAGGAATTTTGTCCCTGTTTCTCCAGATCAGTTCTGAGGTCTGCTCCATAATTTTTGCAGCCTCAGGTCCACAGCTGCTCAAATGTGCTCTAAAAGAATCTACCAAGGCAGCCTGGCTATGCACGGTTTATACATTGTCATCACACAGCTACAACATTCACAGTGTTGGGGGAACTCAACTAGCCTAGATGCAGACGGTCACTCAAATAAAAAGAGAGAAGAATAAAAGGGAACAGCTATTTTCAGCGAAGAGCAGAATAGATTTTCATTTCCATGACTGAGTTTCCAGCCACTGTCAACAATAGAGAGTACTATATATTTTGACTTAATTTTTCAATTAGTAGCTTTCCTTCTTTTGCAGGTTCAATTTTTTTTTTTTTTTTAATAAATTCTCAAACTGTTTTGCAGTGCTTGATTTACTGGCATGTAATGAACCATGGACCCAAAACTTAGCCATCTGAGCCAGCAGTTACTGACTGAAATACAATCTCCGCTATAATCACAGCCACCAAAATGGAAGCCACATTCTGGGAAAGGGAAGTCGTTAAAGCTATATTGTCTAGAAAAGAGAGGTATATTAGACAATATTATAATAATGTTTACTCTCTCAGTAATTGAAGTGACGTGGAAGAAAGAATTAAAAAACTAGAAAATTTTACATAGAGCTTAGTGTACAGACCAAATTATAAATACTTTAGCAGTCTTTGCTAAATTCTCTTAGCAAATCAGAGAAAAAAGCTTCTGTTATATTAGCAGTTGGGTGTTGCACCTAATCATTCAAGTCATCTGTTTTCAACACAGTGAATATTCTTACATCCTGGAAAACATCACAGGACTTAGACATGACAGTCATTTAGGTTTTACAGTGTTTATTTATAACTATTAATGTGCATATATTATCACTCACAGATATATAAGCATACAAAACCTAAGGTAGGAATCATTGTAGCACTTTACTTGCATTTTTGTTATACAGCATTCAGCCAAAAAAAACTTCTGGATGAAGAACTCAGGCCAGATGCACTCCAACATCTCAAGGGTAACACCACAAACCAGTCTTTGTTATGTCTATAATGTTGTAACATGAGCAACATTTGTTTTGTGCCAAAATTCACTAATACTGACTCTGTAAACATTTTCTGCTCAGCAGATTTATTTCGTTTGCTTTCATCTTCTGTACCGATCGTTTTCATACTTATTTGCCACTAAGCCCACAGACATTTAAACTGCTGTCAGATTCAGCTCAAGCAACCAGAAGTCAAATACTTTCCTGTGCAATTTTGGTAGTATAAAAATAGTTGGACCTAGATCAGAGCCCCACAAAACTACTCATTGATCAGTGGTGCAGGAAGAGTCAGTCACTAGTACCAAATATTTACAAAGTAAATCTACAGCTCTGCCCAGTTCCCTATGTAACCTCTTCAAAACAGATGGAAATCTAAAGTTCAAGTGCTTTGCTGCAAGACAATCCTTCCAGTAGTATTTATTTTTGCTATTTTCTTTTATTTTTAATCCTTTGAAAAGAAGCTTCCTTTTAAGAAAATTATGACGTTCAAGGCAATGCTTTCAAAATCTGGAGGTATTGAAATCCAACTAGAGAGATGGGTGTTTATCATTTTCCTCCAGAGAAATGAAGAAACCAGCCAGATGGAAACAGGTAAATGGGGTCCTATATCTAAAAGCATATCATTGAACGAATTCCTGGAAATACCAGGAAAAAAAGAACTACACTGATCTTAAACCATGATAAAACATTAATAATTATATTAATTTCATGCAACAAATCTCCTATAAATATAGGCCATAAGAATAAGTACTTAAGGAACTCTTTAGACTTGAATAAAATTTCTATGCACAGCATTTTAAAATTCCAAAACTGAATTTGAAAAATCCAAAATATATATATTCTTTGCCTCAGATTAAAAATAAAAAGATAAAATTAAATAAAATCAAGAAAAGTTTTGAGTCTGAGACCTAATGTAATCTAGAATTTTTAAAAAAACTTTTATCTCCATATATTCTCTATTTTGTATTGGGTCTGGCTGGGATGGAGTTAACTTTCAGCAACCTGATCTCCTTTTATGGCAAGATGACTGCTTAGTGGATGAGGGGAAGGCTGTGGACGTTTTTTACCTAGATTCCCACAGCATTCTCCTGGAGAAACTGGCTGTTCATGGCTTGGATGGGTGTACTCTTCACTGGGTAAAGAACTGGCTCGATGGCAGAGCCCAAAGAGTGGTGGTGAATGAAGTTAAATCCAGTTGGCAGCTGGTCACGAGTGGGGTTCCCCAGGGCTCAGTGTTGGGGCCAGGCTTGTTTAATATCTTTATCAATGACCTGGATGAGGGGATCGAGTGCACCCTCAGTAAGTTTGCAGATGACACCAAGCTGGGTGGAAGTGTCGATCTGCTGGAGAGTAGGAAGGCTCTACAGAGGGACCTGGAGAGGCTGGATTGATTGGCCAAGGTCAACTGTATGAGGTTCAACAAGGCCAAGTGCCAGGTCCTGCACTTGGGTCAAAACAACCCCATGCAACACTACGGGCTTGGGGAAGAGTGGCTGGAGAGCTGCCCAGCAGAGAAGGACCTGGGGGTGCTGGTTGACAGCCAGCTGAACATAAGCCAGCAGTGTGCTCAGACGGCCAAGAAGGCCAACAGCATCCTGGCTTGTACCAGGAACAGTGTGGCCAGCAGGAGTAGGGAAGTGGTTGTCCCTTTGTACTCAGCACTGGCAAGGCTGCACCTCGAATACTGTGTTCAGTTTTGGAACCCTCACGACAAGAAGAGCAATGAAACTGGTGAAGGGTCTAGAGCACAAGTCCTATGAGGAGTAGCTGAGGCAACTGGGGTTGTTTAGCCTGGACAAAAGGCGGCTGAGGGGAAATGTTATAGCTCTCTACAACTACCTGAAAGGAGGTTGTAGTGGGGCGGGGGTTGGTCTCTTCTCCCACGTAGCAAGTGTTAGGATGAAAGGAAATGGCCTCAAGTTGCACCAGGGGAGGTTTAGATTGGATATTAGGAAATATTTCTTTACTGAAAGGGTATTCAAGCACTGGAACAGGCTGCCCAGGGAAGTGGTTGAGTCACCATACCAGGAGGTATTTAAAAGACATGTAGGTGTGGTACTTAGGGACATGGTTTAGTGGTGGATTTGACAGTGCTAGATTAACAGTTGGATCTGATGATCTTAAGGTCTTTTCCAACATAAATGAATCTATGATTCTATGATTCATAGCAGCCCTCATGGTGCTGTGTGTTATATTTGCGGCTAGATCAGTTTGTAACACAATGTTTGAGCTACTGCTGAGCAGTGCTCGCAGAGCGTCAGGACTGTTTCTTCACCCTTCACCCTGCAAACCCCAAAGGCCAGTGGGCTAGGGATGAGCTAGAGGCTGGGAGAAGACATAGCCAGGACAGCTGACCCTAACTGACCAAAGGGACATTCCATACCATATGACATCTTCTCAGCCATAAAAGCTAAAAGAAGAGGGTGGTGAGGAACTTGTTATGGTATTTGTTTTCTGAAACAACCACTATGCATCCTGGGGCCCTACTTCCCAGGAAATGGCTGGGATTCACCTGCTAAGGGGAAGTAGAGAATAAATCTTTTCGCTTTGCTTTGCTTCCATGTGCTGCCTTTGCTTTTCTTCTTTCAACTGCCTTTATCTCTACTCATGAGCTTTTCATCTTATTGCTCCCCCATCCTGTTGAGGAGGGGGAGTGATTGAGAGGCTTTGTGGGCACCTGGCAGCCAGCCAATGTCAACCCATCACATCTGCAACACATTTATTTCACAAACAGTTTATTAATAAAACCAGGACATACTGTTTGCTAAATCAGTTTTGACTGAGCTTCAAGTAAACTTTCAGAAAGAATCAGTATTTAGACAATACCCCAAAATGAGGTTTTCTTCTCAGTCATAATACAAGTATGTGATTGCATAATTGATTTCCTATGTGATTACATTTTTACTAATTTGTGTTATTTCTGTACCCGTCTAGTTACCATATGTGTTTAGATAATTTATCAATCAATAACTTTTGTCGAAGTTTTTCTGTACACTCAGGACAACTATATCAACACTGGGCTTTAAAGCAATTAATTCACCTTTTAAATATATACTTTACTGCTTTAACTCAGTAAAGCAATGCTAATACACACATAGGTAAGTGAAGCAGGCAATTTTTATAAAGGAAGAATTTTTAAGCACAGTTTTATGAGTATTACGCATGCATCTGTGGCTAAATGGTTTGATCATATCAACCTTTATGGTTGTACTCTGATGTATATTTATGTTATCAAGCTATTTTGGACGGCAATATTTTACTGAAAGCAAATTAGTTTTTTATAGGTTAAATACTACATATATTAAGAACAGTAACTGAATCTAAAAGGGTTTTAAATGGAAAGTATTCACACTCCTTTAAACTTTCCCAAATGTTGTCAAAGAGCAAGCCAATAGTGTATTTCTTCTGAAACAGGACAAATACTAATATCACGGCCTCTTTCTTCTTGCACGCTTTGGTGAGCTTGTTTATAACAAGTCAGAAATATGACCTATTCACATACAAGTGGTAATCTGTTGAAATTAAATGGACGTTTAACACTTCAGAATATTGTTTCTTGAACAAGATTTTGCAAAAAAAAGGGAGCTGATTTTGCATGAACACTTTCTTAAAAGTGTCACTTCTTACTGTGAAATATTCCATCACAAGAAAAATTTTGGGTTTGAGACAGTAAGAAGAGGCTGACATATTGTCCTATGTGAGCTGTAACCAAGGTGATTTATGGAGCTGTGCATTTGTATAAGCTTCATTTCACTTTTGCATTTGAAAATGATGCACAATGACACTCTAACAATACACAATTTTCCAAAATATGGAATATCTTCAGAAGTTTATTTAAATAAATGTCCTTAATTAAAGTTCACAATAAATGTTAAGACGCATAATTTTCATACTAGACTATTGCAAATCTTTACCTAAGTTGTCCATATTTGTCATTAAAAAATAATTTTGACAGTGCCACTTTGGAGCAAGTATTCAGCTTCCATAAAAATTCAGATGGACAGTAATTATATAAT
The DNA here is from genome assembly GCF_963921805.1 of Phalacrocorax carbo. NCBI lineage: Eukaryota > Metazoa > Chordata > Aves > Suliformes > Phalacrocoracidae > Phalacrocorax > Phalacrocorax carbo. The sequence goes on along the minus strand of NC_087548.1, from coordinate 65,938,513 downwards.
TACACTTACTTTCAAGGTTTCTTCATAGGCTTAACAGCTAAATGCATTAAAAAGTAAACTGGAATAGACTCTGGAGAACAAGTGAGAGCCTTGTTTTTCTGGTTCAGCTGACACCTTTGGTGAGCTTCTTGTTTCTTAAGGCCCGATTTCATATTCTGTACTCTGAATAACATTACCCAGAGGTCTTCTTTCAAGAGGTTTTGCCTTTTAATTTCTATGATGGAATGCTAAAATAAGTTCTTAAAATAGATTTCATTAGAAAATGTATATCACAAAGAAGGGTGACCAGCAGCAATTCTTTCACATTTTAATGGTGTTACAAATAATTAATATGCTGCTTATATTGCCTATGTACAACTCAGAATTTCAATATTAGTGCTTGACATTATAAAGTATTGATTGACATAGGTAAGTGTTACAGAGCCCAGAATGTTTCACACTTTTTTTAAAAAAATGTAATATGAACTGTCTGGGACAAGATAGAATTTAAATAAAAGAAAACAGGCAAAGTATAGCAAAAAGTATAAGAAATATGGCTCTCTCTTTAAAGTCAGCCAGCAAAAAGAAAAAAAAAAAGTCACTTCTGGATACAGGCAGACCACAGTACACTACAGTTACATAAAATGGATCTTTAATTTTTATTTTATCCAAATAAAATCAAGTAAGACTTTAACATCAAGTTATATAATATTAGAACATGGAGACTTTGAAAGCAAGGGGAAATGTGAAGTGCCACCTTGTGCTTGGAGACAAACTACTACAAAGATTTCACAAAAAGGTTAATGAACATATGGGAAACTTGAAGGATAGAGATGACAGTAGGGAGGTATCCAAAAAGTTCTCTTCATGGCACGTTCTCTCATATACTACGGAGGAGTTGCCCATACTGTATAATAGGTTGGAAATTATCTGAATTCACAGGTGTAAGCAAGGTTTTCAGTTAGCCGCTATTCATAACAACCTGAATTAGTATTTGTACCAGCAAGAGCAAATGCCACAAGCATTTTGAAAACAGTATTCCTTTGGGACAACTCTTCACAGATACAGGTCTTAACAATGATGGTGTACACGTTGCTAAGAAATGGCAAAGATTAAAAATATTAAGTGAAGCTTTATCCCCTTCAGCTTGTAGTAATTTAACTCTGGCATACTACCATCTTTAAGTCAATAAATACTTCTGTGAACATTTACTCCAGGATAAAGAGATCCTTTTCAGCTTGAGTTATGGTAACTGACAGAAAATTCTGCTTAGTTTAAAGAGCCACTTTTATACTAGAGGATTGTCCTGATGGCACAGTGGGAGATTACATCAGTGTAGTTAAGCTTTTGTAGTTAGAACCATTATAAGAGTATTGGCCAAATTCTTCGTCAAGTTCCAGGATACGGCAAAAGTCAGCAATAGGGTCTGTGTCAAGCTAATTGTAACTGAGATATCTAATCCACATTATGGATTTTGTCTAGCACATTATAGCTGATGTAGGGAGTAGAAGAGACTTTATTACCAACTCAATGAAAAATTTTACTTGGTACAAAAAGTGAAAATATTTTTCCTTTTTCTTTTTTCTTTTATTTTTTTTTATTTGATAGTTAAGATGACATTAATAATATTGTGGTACATGGGATTTTCAAATAGTCTTGATGAAGAACCTAGATTCCATAATAATCAAAGTACAGTGCATCAAGGTGAGGGTACAGGAGAACACTGTATATTAAATTTTGCATTAATCTAGAGTAACATGTTTATCTGAACACTCCCATGAGTATATGGGATGACAGGTTACTGTTCAGATTAAAGAAACAGATGCTGGACACATCTTTGTGTCATAGTACAGCAGACAAAAGCTCACCCATTTGACTTCAAGAAGAAAGGAAGCCACATGAAACCAAATGGTTTGGAATAGAACCAGAGCTTGCAGCAATGTAGATATCTGTACTTATATGTTTAAACAGGGCTATTGCATGTACATCATGAATGTGATGTCAAATGCATATGAATCTTACACACCTTAAATTAAGCAAAGCAAGCTGTGTCTGCTGGCAAAATAATGTGACAAGATGTATGTTCTTAAAAGGGTGAGATTTGACAAGGAAGAGCTGGCTGATTCTCAGCTCACATAAGTGTGACTTTTTGGAGGAAGAATCAGAGGAAGAAAATGGATTCTACAAGGAACTATGATAATATATTCATGTGGGGGGATATATCTACCCTCTTTTGTGTGAATTCACTGTGAGTGACATTGCTGGATACTCATTCTATAGGCAACAATATTTTTTAAAGCTTATGCTGAGTCAAAGATCTTTCTGACACAACCATCTATGTTTTTGCCACCCCAGCATTGAACTCTGCTTCCTCCCCTCACCATGCCTACAGTCCAAAGTCTCACTTCATAAATTAATGACGCTGAAGGCAGTACAGAAGTTGTTGGCAGCAGCTCAGTTATTAAGCAGTGCTTCAGAGAGGAAGCCCATTATTTCCCAGAGTTCTGCAGCCTGCACTGACCTAGACTTAATTTGAAGGTGTTGGTTCCAACCTGCAAAATGTTAACTAGTCTTAAGACTTTGTGGCAGATTATCAGTTAATGGTCTTATTAAAATGTGAGGAGGATTCTGAAAAGATACCTTTAAAAGACACATAAATAATGAAATATGGCACTTGCACTTGAAATACATTTCACTTGCCCTACCACTGATCAAGTTTAATGGTCTTCAGAGCACATTCCAATATTTATAAACTTAGACAGATTTTCAGGTATCATCTAATTTTAATATGGCTATGAGATTTCCCAAGCATTAAACAAGTTACACATACAACTTCCTGTAAGGTTTGTGGGTCACAGTTTAACTTGTGAACGAAATATTTGTACATTTGTCCAAAGATAAAATTTCATTTTAACATGTGATTTCTTGCACTTGCTATTTAGTTGAAGATTCCTTTTGGTATTGATAGGGCAGTGGGAGGCCACCACTTACTTAATTCTCACTGAGAATCTAGCTCATCAGCTAGCTTGAGATGGCCTGGTATGTTAACAAAGAGACGACTGACCACTGATTAGCATTTGCAACAGCAAAGGGAGAAACATTTTCAGCTAATTCTCTCGGGTTTTGAGTGAAATTGTCTGCATGAAAACTATATCTGCCCCAGGATTCAGTAGGTCTTGAATCTACCCTCTGTCTCTCCAGCATGCACAGGCATGCTTCAGGAATTTCAGTCTATAGGTCACTCTAAATTAAATCAATACACGCTATCTGTGAATGAGGGAAGAAGGAAAGAGATCGGAATCTGGCATATTCTTTAATGTTTTAACATACCCTTTTTCTACAGATATTTTCAAGGTTCTCAAAGCTAAATGTATGCTCACATTTATGAAATGGAATTGACACAGCTGCACTTGCAGGTGCAATCACAGCTATGATGTGTTCCTTCCTTAAGGGCAAAGATAAAAAGGAGACAGTGATACTTTGTTTTCTATAGCAGTTTCTTAATCAGCCTACACAAGAAAACCTCTCTGGTCAAAAAGAAAAAAAAAACAACAACCACCAAACAAACAAACAAAACACATGCTATTTTATCTGAGTCCTGCCTCACTTTTTATGCTTGGTAGAGTTGGAAGTATCTGTGAGGAAGAGAAAAAAGACAAAGTGTCAATGGTAACCCATCTGAACCAAATTGCAAAAAAACATAGGAGAATACAAACACACAGATCTTCATCACACAAGAATTGTCATTCCTTGAACAAGAAAGTTATGACTCAAGAGTAGTTATTTTTCTGGACTTTAAAAGGTCTATAATATGCCTTGCAATGTGTTTATAAAGTAATCTCTTGTTCTAACTAGCTTACTTTATAATCTCCTTCCTGACAGAAAAAGCACTGTTTTATACAGAAATAAATTATTCTGAAATAGAGACATTATTTCTTCTGGTTTTCTGCTGTTTAATAAAACTGTAATACTACTGAATAGGTAAATTTCTCAAATCTGATTTCTTCAAAGAGAAAGAATAATCCTTTGCTGGCTGATACAAAACTGAACACTGCTTCTCAAATATAGAGAGTTAAAGCAGATAGAAGTAATAAAATCACAGGACCTTTGAATGTTCAGTATTCCATTAATATTAGTTTAGCTGATTATGTGCATAAATGCAGATTTAAATATCAATATTAGACACACACTCTTACAAAAAAAAAAAAAAGCTTCATACACCACTCAAATGCATATACTAATCATATACTTTTCTAAGTTAAAAAAATTATGCTGTTTCTCTTTGGTCTGGTTATTAAGAGGTTTAGGAAGATGTGTAATATATCTGAAAATCCTTATGGCATTATATTCAACACAGTGCTACATATATTCACTCAATTTTAACTGGCATTTCTTGTTGGATATTTAACTTCACAGCTTCCCAGTGAGCTGAAAAAAGAAATTGAAATTTGCTTTTTTTCATGCGCATTTCTCTCCTTCTGTGGATCTACCTGACAAGACTACTACAGATAATCAAAATAGATTACTGAACATCATTCTACCTGATCAACACTTTAATGGTGCAGTCACCTTCTCTTGTTGAAGCTTAAGTTTATCAGCCTAGTCACAAGCTTTCCTTGGATTACTAGGGTCTCTAAAATGCACTACATATTTTTGGATGACGGGAGTGATTTCACCACATGAACTATTTCTCCAATAGGAATGAAATTTTAGACCAGTTAATCAGCTTCATTGCCTAACAATAGAAAGGACATATCTATTTAACTAAATTCTTCCTCTATGTTTTAGTATATTTGCAAGTAAAACTAACATGTTCCATGTATAGCATATCTGTTAATGAATAAATGATTGTTACAAAGGACTTTGGGACTGCATCATGTTTGACAGACATTTGATTGTCATATAAATGAATGGACTCAAGCACAGGAACAAAACCTACAAAATCTGTAGAGCAAAGAATAAATAGTAAACTCCAAATTCAGTCCTTCTATAAAATTCTTAACTGCTTTCCTGTTAAATCTGAGTTAATTTATCTGCATACATAATACTATAAATATTGAAGGCTTACTGATCTGTTGACACTTTGAGGCATTTAAACAAGTTACATATTTTTAAACTACTGCAGAACGTGATGCAAAGGTACAGTGCTGTTTCAAAATAGAAAGAAATACATTTATCTATTAACATAATTTTAAAACCACAAAAAACAATTCACTAAAAGCCAATGATATTTGACAAAAAGAAACAGACACCCACAAAAAAACACTCTGTCATTGAAACTACAGAGATTCAGAGATATACCATTTCCTCACCATTACAAGTAATGGGAGCTTACCCCAACCACATTTTAAATACAAGCAGTTGCAGTATCAGTGTACTGTTCATTACTATAACTTTTCCAAAAACATTGGTGTACAGTAAAAGTCGAGAAATTTACAATAAGATATTTTCTGTATCCTTGGAAGAAAGAAAAACTAAAGCTCAAAAGAAGCTACAAAAGTGACACCCATCTGATTCTTTTTTGGAGTGGAGCAAGTAGGGGGATAATAAATTTTAAAATCTTATTTCTGTATCAACACTTAAGAGTCTCGCTAATTTTCATCACAGGACTAAAGTACAGCTAATAAAACTTTGTCATTTAAAGGAGAGCAAAACCAAATAGTACTGTAAGAAAAAAAGAATTAAAGAAATATTCATTAACCTAGGCCCCCAAATTAGATTATCACATGTGAGGAGCCATTACTTTTGTACCACAAAATTAAATTTTCTCATTCTAAGACGACAGCTCAGGAATTATGTTTGAGTTTTTAGTTTTAAGCTTAATTTTCTTTTAAAAATCTTTTTGTTTTATTAGAAGCAAAATCATGATGGTAAAAGCAAACTGTTCTGCAGTAAGACATTCTACCAGTTAGGATCCAGACATAAGCATTTATTCACTTGACAACCTTGTATAATACAGGCCCTGTAGCACTGCTTTCATGTAGATTAATATTCTCCTATTAAAGACATAGCAGAGAAACTGGGTTTACACATTTTTAAAGAAAGATGTTGAAAGATAGCTAACATGGGCACACTAAGACCAATGCTCCACTAAGGACAGCTTCTGATCTCTTGCTAGGTCCTCCACCAAAACCTGCAGACAGCTGTCTTACTCAAAACATTCTAACATCTGATACCTGCTCTTTTTCATTTAAAGGACTGATGAGACTTCTTTCTCCAAAACAACATGAGGCATGCCCATCTTCACAACTGCTGTTTCATGTCCTGCTTTTGTGGATATGCTGTTGTACCTTTTTATTGCTGTTTTTTAAAATTTTACAGGCTACCACAACACCTAGAGTTTTGCCACACAGTGTGGCAAAGCAACAAAAGGTTAAGAACTTCAGAATACTTTTGCTGTAAAATATAGACAGAACATGGCACAAGGCTATTACCCAATATTGAGAGGAGACACACAAAGGCAAATATCTTTGTGCTTCCATAATGGACATTAACTAAGTGTATTCTGACTTACTGATATCAAGGACTGTTTAAATAACATTTGTGAACAGAAATATTGCCCATTTGTTTATACAAATAGAGTTTTTCTGTATTTGGTGCAAATGCTGCAACTACCTTGATGCCAATCAGCACACTCTATACTTTTTCCTTTTCAAAGTGTTCTTTCAAAGAAATAAATACCTGTTGCTGGCTGGATTTATCCAGTTTCTAAGATCACTCAGGTTGAAAACAGAGCATATTTCTGCTGCTCTAAAAAAAATTGTATTGACTAGTCATATGTTTTCTAACAAAAGCTTGAAGAAATTTACCAAGTCACATGGGTGTCCAGCAGCATGCACTTTCTGGATGGACCTCAAAAATAGAGGCAAAAATGCCCTTGGTTTTTTTCAATCAAAATTTTATACAGGGTAAGTAGGGGGGATGGGAAAAACTGAGAAATCATGATCTTTATTTTTGAGAGTTAGTATTTTTAGATATCACATTGGTGCAGTATTTTGTTTTTTGGCTCCTGTTTAAAAGCATGTTGTAGCATGGTTAAAGAGTATGTTACCCAAGGACATTCTAAATTAATTTAATAAATACACAGGTAAACAGAAAATTAGTAGATCCATGTTAATCTTGCACATAGTGACTCCTTCCCTGGAAGTCAGTGGAACCATGTGCAATGTGTATATCCTGCTGTGTACAGGCAAAGACTTGTCTATACAAATATTGGGAATGGATGGTGACTAATGAAGAAGATTAAAAAGCAACTGCAATTTCAAGTGGACCAGCCACCAGAAAAACAAACAAATGGTCCCTGTGCTGGCAAACTGCTTTTCCTCAGAAATACTTTTCTACTGAACACTGTGCTAGCAGCTCTAGAACTTCTTTACATGCAGTCTGCAGTCTGTTATTTTCCTTCCTTGTTCATTTAGTATCTGTGAATCCTTAAGTTTCTCAAGTATTTAGTACATTAGGCTCTAATAACGTGTGAATTATAATTTAATTTCTCTTCATGAGGGAAAGTTTGAGTCAGAAACATTCATTTGTACAGATTCTTATACAGATAGAGTTCCCACAATTATTCCTCAAAATTTAGCCTTTCTATTGAAACTTGCATTTGTAACAGTTTAAGTACACTGAAAAATACAAATTTCATCTGTTCTTGCAGACACCCCACAAAAATTTACTGAATAATAAAGCTGACAGCTGACTTTACATAAGGCACACAGCATGTTCTTCTATTTATTGCTCTATGGCTAAATGTGGTTAATTTTAGTCAGATTAAAATGTTCTTCTGTTTATGATTGAGCTTTTGTACAAATATTATGTCCTTTTACAGTGAGAAGACCAGAATATATGCAGAACAGTAAGAAACAATTCCTTTAAATGATTTATCTGGAGACCCTGAACAAAGTCTGATTACACATTACAAAGCTGCAGCAAGAGTAAAGTGAAACACTACTTTAGAAGTGAGCTTCTCCTTAAGCAGGGTACAGCCAAGGTACCAGACGAAAAGCAGGTGGGAACAGCCATGAATCTTTAGCACAACCCAAATCCCCTGGCTCAGTTACCTGATATGGCCAGACCGCCAGTAAGTTGAGCAAAAGAGTAGAAAAATAGATGTAAATGACTTTTTGAGGTCCTTCCTCTCCTTACCATTCTCATTGTAATATGACAAAACCAAATATGAACTAAAGAAAAATGCAGTAATTCTTTGGAGCCAATGCCAAAGGGAAAGAGATATGGTGCATCCAGAGCAACCACTCTGACCTCAGTTTCATCTTACACCAGAAAGCTACAATTGCATCTGTTTTAAAATGCTAGAAACAAAGAAAGGCACAAATGACATAACTGTCATTGAGACCTACCGACAAGCAGCTAGGGCGACCAGTACCAGCATATGCCTTTAGAGGTTGAAAGTAAAAGAATGTCTTTACCACTGTTTGGTGAGGCAGAAGAGGACTTCTACCAGCAGATTCTCCAAATTTTACAGCAATGAGGACTATAAGCCTATATTTGATGGTCAGACACAATGAAGTCTTTTCCTCCTTTGAGTATCTTCCCACAAGTTGCAGCAAGTACAGTGGGTCCACAAATTCTGTAAAGATTAAAAAAAATATTCCCAAGAACAAAAGAGTATACTGCTACCAGAAGATTTACAATACATTATCTCCCTCATGCCACCCTACCCATCAGTATTCAGACTCAGGAAACAGTAATGCTCTTTGAAGAAATTTGTAGCATTTGTGCCACAGGAGGCTATTCCACCCCACACATCCACCCCTGGCTTAGAAAGGACAAATTAAAAAAATTCAGTTATAGTCGGGTATACACGCTTGCATGTGGCAGTTCAGAGGAACTTGCCCAAACCACTACAATCCACATTGGGACTATTACATGTCAATTCTGAAAGGCATTTTTCCTGACTGAAAGAAACAAAGACATACAGCCATTGTGTAATTAGTTCCCATTTATGTTACACTTGCAGACTAAAAAGCTGATCTCAGTAAGATTGCCAGTAGCTTGTACCATAGGGGCCACAGCACTCCAGTAAAAAAATTAAGATTGTACACAGCTGTTACATGCAGACATTTAAAGATTTTAGGCACCGCTTAGATAATAATTTCCCTGTAAGAAGTTTTTGTATTAAAAGACTCAAATCCTTGTTGCTAGGATCCCTCCCCTCATCCCCACACACTGTAAGGAAGCTATAGATATTTTGCCAGGAATTCTCATTGTACAGGCCAAGGGCTCTGCTCAGGGCTGAGCATTGAGGCCTTATGTAACAGACATAGGCTCAATTCCATGATTTGTGTCATTAAATAAGGGTAGTGCCACAGTTCTGACACTAGATAGACCATTGCACTGCCCAACCCAATATGAGTCATCATTTTACACGTTCCAGGGTAGTTTGTCAGCACTTCACCAAAATCTTTCTGAAATGAATTGTTGTTTACTTTGTATTTTCCCTCTTTTCCTTTAGGGAGTCAAAGTAGTCTTTCAAAGTTAGTAGCTGAAATTACAAAAAAAACCCCAAACCAAACCAAAACAAACAAACAAACAAACAACAAAAAACTAACTACACAACACTGTCCAGCTACACCAAATTGTCGCAAATACAGATCTGTGGATATGGCTGACTGCACCAGATTGTCAGGAATATGATTTGTTACACACCTTTGGTTAACAATTTAAGATTTCTTAATATTTTTGAGATAAATCACAGTATTAGGTTGTATAATTCTTAACAACACCAGGCAATTTAAAATGGCAATTTGATGGAATTTTTTACAATCAACACAGTAACTTAGTTAAAGATTTGAGAATGGCAATGTTGACTTGATTACTTATATGGAAGAAGTGCACAAAGGAAAGTTCAGTCATGCTCAAGTTAGAATGATTCACAGAGGGATCGTAGATGCAGGGGATAAGGAGAACCCTCTCATTGAGTCACAAGGTTCAGAATAGCCCCACTTCTGTTCTAGAAGTCTAGGTGCAGCTAGGTCCAATTTTAGTCTCAGACTTGGTCAACTGTTTATGTGAATAGGGATAATATATGTATATAGTCAAATTGCACACACACACACACACACACACGCCTCAAGGTTAACTTGTGAAAAAAATTTCCCTTTTTGTGAGTTTCATAAATTACTCACTTTTATGTGCTGTCATTCATCAGTGCACAGCCAGTGAGCCTCACAAAAACAAGCCTTTGAGTCCTCATGAAATCATCACAAGAAGATACTTCAATCCTCGCGAAATCTACCCTGCGAGACATCCCAACCCAGGGGGAGATACAGTGTCACAGGGCCCTCTGTGGTCCTGGAGGCCTCAAAGGGTCACCCTTTTGGATCACTAGTTATAGGATCGAGATGATTGGCAATGGTCAATATTTTACATTCTGGCCACAATTCTAGTACACAAGCCAGGGAGCAGATGTCCCAGGCATAGACAGAGACTGCCTGGTGCCCAAGTCATTATGACCAAGATAATGGCACAATAGGGTTTATTCTGGGATCCCAGAGTGGTCCAGGAGCCTGCACCACCACAAACACCCACAACCATTTTCTGAGTTTCTCTTACCCCAATAGGAAAATCAGGATGAATGCTAATATTTCCCTGAGAGCCAGCTCCAGATTTGAAGAATTAAAAGTAATTTTGTCCAATTACCCTCCTCATCTAGCACCTTCCATTAATAACTCCCTGTTTCATTACTACTGGAAGCAGTTCTGCAACTCTACTGTAGTTAAGGCTGAATTATTCAACAACCAAATAATTTGAAAGCCACCTAACACAGACTTTTATAGTTACTGAATAAAACAAACAAACAAAAAAGTCAATTGTTAAACACTTGATTACCTCAATTGTTTCATGCAATGGGGGAAGTGACAAGGGGACCAAAGAAATTAATAAATGATTCATTTATTTAAACAGCCTTTGAATACTTTGAGGTAAAAGCCAGAATACAGGAAATATAAGCTTTCTCTTTTAAAAGAAAATTGAACCAGTGCATGTAAACCTGACCTGGACTGTAAGACTAGACTTATTCATAAAGGCAGTTCAGTTAACACGATGTAACAAGGGCCAATGAAATTTGATTTGCTATCAGCAATATCACTGAAATTGCAGATATCCCGAAAATTATTATTTGGCTGGACATGCTCAGCTGATCAGCCTAGTAATCCCATACAAGAAGTCAAGCTATGGTTTGAGTAATAGAAATGTGTTGGCACTAAATACTTTGTAATTCTAAATCTAAATACCTCAGTTCCAATAAAATTTAAGTTCATTGACCTGCGTTAAGGTATGATAATTGATATCTTATTGACCAACTAGAGAAAAATTTGCAGTTTTATTGAATTGTAGTCTCTCTGTTGCTGCATTAATTTGTTTCTGTGCATAGAAATGTCTAATTCAGAAAGCAATTACCGGCACCGCTTGCCTGCTTGCATGCGATACAGAGGATGTATGCTGCTAATCTGATCTCAAACCTTTCATTTACCGGCAGTTGGTGTTCATATCAATATCACTATTGAAGGTAGAGTATTTTAGGAAGACAGACAAATGAAAAAGATAAATTGCTAGTCCTACAAAATACTGAAACGCCTTCACACCATCTCTTTAATATAATTCCTCTAATGAAAGAGCTGCCTCTCCTTTACTACATACCCAGCTGCAGCACCTTGGAGATGCTTAAGCTGTTCACCAAAGTATGTACTTTGGTGAAGAACAGGCATAATTTCCAGCAGTAAAGGGCTAGCTTAGGTAAGCTTACCCAGAGAACTATTCGGCTAATGGATTTGGGCAAAAATCTTTTTCACACATGCATGGTGAATGGGATGCCTTTCACAGGACATATGTTTTGCCATAACTTGAAATGAAAGTAAGCATGCGTCAGTAAAAGTTGAAGCACCACCAGAAGTCTAGACTTTCATTACTTCACTATTCATTCCCCATTTATTGCTAACTGCATTCGCAAGTGGAGGATGTTGAAATGCCATGATGCAAGCATAAATTGAAGGTAACCTTTGCTGGGCTGCTGCTGCATTCACACAGAGGAAGGTAACTGAAAAAATCAGTCAATAATTTTCTGTCTGAATGTCTGCTGGTAAATGAGTTTGCTTGCCAAGAATCAGTGCTCCGTGCAAGAAAAATGAATCAGCTAGAGAATGTAATGGGAAAGAAAATATTTACTCTCAGGTGCTGTAAATTAAAGGTGTTTGTTAGCCTATTTTAAGAGAAGTCATTTTGGGTGGACATTGGGCAACAAGCTGTCTACCTGAAATGTTTAATAATCCCCTATTTGCTTGAGGTGAAGATTTACTGTTAGATTTCATAACATTTTATGCGATGTAACTCAGTCAAGTGGTATGGTACATTACAAGGCAGCTATTTGGCCTCATGCGTCACTGCAAATATGTTTCCAAGAAGCCTGCAACATCAAGAATGTTTATCATCAAATGTGCTTTCTTTCGAGATGCAAATTTTAAAATGGGGGATATGCCAGTATTTCAATTTTTTAGCAATATTCTATTTGTTATTAATCCTTTCACCCTGATCAAGGATGCAAATATACTTACACAACAGAGTTTAGCTCTATCCCAGTGTACTTTAATCTGGCAGAACTAAACCAAGTACATCTACAGTTGTTAAGTAAGTCTTAGGATGTTAGAACACTAGCTATAATACTGTAATAGACCACCTAAAGTCTCATGCTAATGTTAAATAAAAGAAGGAATTTAAGGCTATAAACATTAACCACAGGTGATACTTGTGGAATTTTCTTTGATAAACTGTAGACAGTTGTATCAAGGATTTAACTACAGTACGTTGATACGTTAAAGGGTAAATTTCACACTATCTGAACATCCTGGTAAGATTGCTTCAAAGTTGTTACACAGTTGCCGCAACTTAAATGACTACCTATTAGAGGTTCTCCTATTATATCTGTCTGTCATGTTGTCTTTTCAGAAAAGACTGAATGTGTAACTTGTACTATAGCTCTATAAAATAATTATCCCTTCACTAAACTAGCTGCCAAAGTGGCTTGTTGCCAAACTTTAGAGAGGAATTTCAAAAGTCAGATCAGTTTGAGAATAATTGGGTCAGCAGTTTTTAAAAAAAAAAAAAAAAAAAGGAAAAGAAAAATCACTGCCTTACCTTTAAAATTTAAATAGACTTTATTTTTACTGCTTACTAGAAAAATGCAGGATTTTCCAAGCCTTCCCTGATGTTACTACCTAAATCAATTAGCTGTTTTGTCTACAGCATCAAGAAATGGAAGAAGTGAAGGGTGGAAGATCTTGCAAGTGCCTTTCACTATAGAGTAGCAAACTCAAGTGGTAACTAACAGACAGTGGAACTGAGTAGGAATGGACTGTAAATTTAATCAAGAACTAAAACAATGGAACACAGGACAAGAGTGATCTCTGTGTCTGTGTTGTTTTGCGTATGGTCAGGCTGACACAAGTATAGGTTCACAGTGAAAAAAGTACTGACACTACACTACTGGGTAGTCTAGCAACCACTGAAATAGAATCAAAGAAAAGGTAATAGTAGGGAAAGAAGAGAGAAAAGGCAGACTACTTTCTAAGTGGATGCTGATTGTCATCTGGTGATTAGGTTAGTTCACTCATATTCAGAGGTGTAGGACTATTACAGTAAAGCCTCAGGGAGAACTTGTTTTTATTCCTGAACATGTGTTTGATTTAACTCTTCAGCCAACTAAGTATTCTAAATTTATCTGTCTATCCTGACATGCTTGATACCCCATATTTTCTTGAGGTGAGGCTTTGCTATTATATTTTGTAACTTTTGATGTGATGTGACTCAACTGAGTGGTATGGTACATAATACAAGTCTGGCCTCACGCATCACTGCAAATATGTTTCCAAGAAGTCTGCAGCATTAAGAAAAATGAATGTGAGTTTGGATCAACTCTTTGGTCAAAAAATACTCTGCACTCATCTGATCTCATTGCCTGGAGATTGCATACAACCTTGAATACTGATTCATCTGAAAATATTTTGATAAGACAAAAATCAGAATACCAGCCAATCAGTAATAATATCACTACATAATGTGGAGCTTCACAAAATCAGGAGACACTCTTAATTCACCTGTGATTTCCAAGTCCTTGGAAGTAATTTGTTTTGCTTTGTACTAAGCTCAATAATTTGAGCAATGCTGTCCTAGATACTTTGTTTCAATAGTAAACAATTGTCACTATTAAATACATAGAATCCACGCTTGAATCAGAGTTTTATCTGGCTTCAGCTTCCACGCATTGACGGTACTCATTCCTCTAAGGACAACTACAGTATTCTCTCTCTGCTCAAAGAAAACAGATTAGGTAAGTCATGAAGATTAATAACATGTGAATAAGAGACCAAAAATCAGATATTATTATAGTTCAGAAGTATTAAATTTTCTTCAGAATTAAAATCTTCAGATCTTCTACAAAGACATGCATGAAAAAAAGTGAAAGTGTTCACAGTTTTCTCACTTCAGGCATCATCTTATTTCTCTACAGATGGTACCTTTACTTTCACAAGTATATTCTAGTGGAAGTTTCTTTGTGGTTTTGGTTTTTCTTTTTCTAGTTCATTGGTGTTTGCAGTTTTCTTGGTCTTCACTGCATTAAACACCTGAAGATTTAAACATTAATTAGAACCCAAGAGTTAGATGTTTTCCCAAAAGCCCCTAGAGAATAATAAGTAAGCCTGTATTTATAGATTAGGATTGCCTAGGGTGTATCCCTGCTGTTTCCAGGTTCTCCAGTCATGGCAATCTCCTAAAACAGCTATGTAGATTTGTTACATTTATGTAGGCCAATACCAGAAAAACCCATTCTTATTAGAAGAGACAAATGCTACTTTGTAATGGCAAAACCTAATTTTCTTTTGAACAAGTTGATGCCTAGAGCAGTTCATATGATTAAACAGGAACAGCAATTTGGGGCATTAGATAGTAGTATATAATGTAATGTCAATGACAGATAAATGTGCTTGGGAAATTTCAGGGGGCATCCATGTACTTACACACTCTGTGTTAGGGTTATGTGTATGATCAATGCCAGTACTCATCTTCAGCAAGTCCTTCCTCACCTTCCATAGGAAGAAGACATTGCTTTTTATTTGTTATAAGCCACGTGTTGCTGCTGCAACTCAGGAATCAGAAGAAAAAATTTTTTTTAATAATATATTTGAGTTAAGCAAATTTTAATTTTAAACAGCAGTATGCATGTAATTGTGTGTGTTTCCAGCTACAGTGTTACCACATGACAAAGGTATTAATACAGAGTCAGGCTAACCTTCAATGCAACATAATACACACTAAGTGTTTCTACTCCAGGACACTCACATGACAAGATGGGGTTTTGTTTGTGGCAGATTATATGATCTACCTCTGTAAAGCTGTGGTAGGATGAGAAAACAGAGCAAATAAAGCATATGAATACATTCCTAGTTATATAAGAAAACCAGAATTTATTGAGGAACTGTGAGAGGAGATAGCTTCTGCTCTGTAGCAAACCTTTCAAAAATAGTCACTAACTGTCAGCCAAAGTTTTCCACATAAATTCTGAGAAAAGACTTAAAAAAACATTTTCACTTACCATGCTGCCTAGGATAATTTTGATACAGAAAAGGTAAAAATAACAATTATGTTAGAATATGTGATTTTTCTAGAGGATGCTCATATTTCTTAACTAGTAAAGGGCTAGTAGTCTGTAAGACCTCCAAAATAGGAATAAAATTTTATATAGTTGCAAGTGAATCATTTACATTCAATAGTTTGTATGACAATGATTTCTAGCAATGTCTGAAAAATCTTCCCATTTTTTCACTACGAAAACTCCAGTATAAATAGAAACATCACATTATTCTATGTCTTGGTACAATAATCAGGAAAACATCCCAGTCAAGAATAAATTTCTAATGAGCCTAACTTGCTGATCTCTTCTGATGGTTATACATCAGAGAATATGCAACAGTGAAGCAGCAGAACCACTCCTGCAGACAAGTCTTCCTAACCACAGCCACATTGCCTGTACCTGCTGCTGTTTCCCAAGCAAAGTCGAATGTAAATAATCAAAGATTTTTATGTGCACAGTAACTTCATCCACGGAGATAAGAGATGGGTATTTTTTGCTGTGTAATTTTCATCTCTCTGTAAATGTTCAGACATTTGAATTCCACATTCTGTTTTACTGCAATGACAGCTTTCTGCATTCTTTGTATCCGTTTCCTTCTGATACCATATTATAGTCTAAGACCAAAATATCTTAGAAATTAAAACTGCTGTATGCCACCTTGATATGTCAAAGTAACTATCAGGTTACTGAGGAAAGACTTTGGTACAGGGTTGTTCATGTCATGAATACACACATTTCCCAAAAAGAAAAAAAAATTTACAAAATTGTTGTCTCAGCTACCTTCTAAAAATACGCAGTCCAGGAGAATATCTTTTCTTCTACAGTATCACACAATCAAGAATCAGATTATAAACCAGTAGTATTAGTATCAGCAAGACAATTCTGTTGCTTGCATCTCAATCACAGAATGTCAAGAAAAAAAGTTAATTTTTCCACCCTCCTACATGTGTTTGTTTCCTGTTGAAACAGGAAACAGTTGGACTTGATGATCTTCATGGGCTCTTTCCAACTTGAAATAGTCTATGATTCTATGACGTATAATAAAACACTACACATTGGGGTGCCTTTGCCAAAGTGCTTTAGTATAGGATAGAGATTGAGCTTGGTAGCCCTACTTTATCTACCAAGCAGCCAACGCTAGCTTTATCTACCAAGAAGCCAACTCAGAATAGCTTATCTTGCTTCTTGAGCTGTCACTGCAGGTTGGTAGAAAAAACATGTATCTTTTGAAACCTTATAAACACCCAAATTATTAGAATCATAGAATGGTTTGCATTGGAAGGGACCTTTAAACATCATCCAGTCCAACCCCCCTGCAATGGGCAACAACATCCTTCACTAGATCAGGTTGCTCAAAGCCCTGTCCAACACGACCTTGAACATTTCCTATGATGGGACATACACAACTTCTCTGGGCAAACTCTTCCAGTGTCTCACCGCCCTCACTGTAAAAAATTTCTTCCTTATATCCAATGTAAACTGACTCCCTTTCAGGTTAAAACCATCGCCCCTTGTCTGTCACTGCAGGCCTTGGTAAAAAGTCTCTCTCTGTCTTTCTTATAAACCCCATTTAAGTATTGAAAGGCCACAAAAAGGTCTCCTTGAAGCCTTCTCTTCTCCAGGCTGAGCAATCTCAACATTCAGCTTTTCTTCATTGGAGAGGTGTTCCAGCCCTCTGATCATTTTCATGACCATCTGCTGGACCCTCTGTGACAGGTCCCAGAGCTGGATGCAGTACTCCAGGTGGGGTCTCACAAGAGCAGAGTAGAGGGGGAGAATCACCTCCCCTGACCTGCTGGCCGCCCGTCTTTTTATGCAGACCAGGGTACAATTGCCGTTCTGGGCTGCAAGCACACATTGCCAACCCATACCCAATATGTTCCCATGCATGCATTTAAAAGCACATGCTACCCACACACCTGGGCTCATAGACTTTCTGTTGATGTTGCTAACATTTCCCACTTCAGTCTATTTACTACATTTTAAATAGGTATTGTAAACATGACATCATTCTGAAACATCTTTTCCCCAGTCTGCCACACCACTGCCTTAAAAAAAGTAATCAATTGCAATTCAGAGGCTGATACCTCACACCTTAAACTGGGCAGATTTCTGTGCATTCTCAATTATGCCAGCTCTAATTGCCTGTCATGTACTTTAATTCTCTTTTGGTTTTCTGTTGCTTTTCACGATGTTATATATGGCATCGGGAATACTATCCTGGCATCACACATCTACGTCATGCCTACCATTCTCGCACAGTACTATGAACAATGGAAAACACAATCCATCATTTTCAAGGTCTTCCAGCAGCAACTACTGACAGAAGGAGCAGTGAAATCCACTATCGCCAAACATTTCCCTTCTACAGAGAAAAATAAAAATTGACAGGAGTTAAAATCAAAGCTACACCAGCTTGGCTCCAATATTTACATTACGCTTTGGCATTTAGGAACCAATATACTATCACATAACAAGAAAAAGGAAAAGCTTCAAAATAGCACATTTAAAGGTGTTCTGAATTTGCGTTCCTTTTTGTTCTCATGGACTTAAATCCTACTCAACTTGTAACTGAAAGGTTTTAATGTCTTTTTAATTAGTAATCCCTCTCACTTCTTCCCTATCCCTCAGAAGCCTATGGAATTTGAATATAGACAGCTGTTTTATCAGAGAAACATATAGAGGTTTTATCATAAGAGGAGTATAAAAAAATGCAGTAGGAGAAAAAGGAAAAAAAAAACCAAAAAACCACAACTTACCCAGCGTTCAGGAGACTCCTGTCTGCTTTAAGAAATTCAAAGCCAATTATCTGTTTTCTGAGAGATTTCTCCACAATTATGAATCTGTCCGTGACTGGTATGCTAACTAACAGCTGATGTACAACGTCCTCAGGATTTCATTATTGCCTAGTTATAGACAGCTGCACGCTGAGCAGACCAGCCCTTTTTTCCAAAGCTCCCAAACCTTGTGTATGCAACCTCTTTTTTGTCCATTATAATGGCCAGTCACTTTGATGTTAGCTCTCTCCTCTAAAATCCAGGACCTGAAATCTTCTGAGTTGTGCACACAAACATACTTCAAGATTCACAGATAATATGCAACCAATTTGAGATCTCATTTGCTAAACTGAAACCAATTAAGCAATCGAAACCTCAGGTTTGATAGCTGTACCACCTAGATTTTATATAGCACTTTTTCCTCCCACTGTCTTCTGTTCATTGATCTTTACTAAAGAGTGAGACAAAATTTTTTACTCCTACTCTTCATAAAGGGAAACAAAAAAACTCACCTCAGAGCGTAAGTCTTTAATGTCGAGCTCTCACCATCAAGTCTTGGAAAACTCAAAGCCAAAATGTAACTTATTCTCAAACTATTCCCCCTATCAATGAAATCCAGATGTGCTAGAAAAAGAAACTGGTGCTATGTTGTAGGTGTTGGATCAGTGAATTTCTCAGAAACTCAGAAGCATGGCCATGATATAGCCAAGAACTGAGCTCTCCCACTGCCATCAGAAAAAAATCCCAATCCATGTAACATGGACTATTTGAACGTGTGCCTCAGCTATCTTCCATTTTTCTGGGCTGGCTGGCCAAATAATGTATTCTGATTTTATTTTTCAGATTAAAGTCTTCATTAATATAAAGTAGTTGTCAGCAGTAATGAACTTAACTAAGAAGTTATTACTAATTAAAAGTAAATTAATTATCTCACACAGTTTTTATCCCAAGATTAATTATATCTGTTTCCTGAGGTGCTCTTTTAAGGTCCAGAGAACGTAGAAGAGCTACAGTTTACTGCTACAGCTGAACTGCAGAACTGTGCAACTTTGTATTAAATGCACAAAGAAAGAAAATCTTGCACTCATAACAATCCATGCTGCAGTTCATTAAGTTACTTTGGTGATCACACTTTTTATTTCTATCACATGTAGATCAGCAGTAAACACAAAATCCAAGGAACACAGCAGTCTCAAGTGCTCCAGCAGTATTTCATATTGAATTTGCTGTTTATTATAGCACATCACATCCAGCTTAATTCCAGCAGAAATAATCCTGAGAATCTACTGGGTGTAACTGCTGATGCTCACCACTTCCACCAAAAGGATGATCCTCAGTTGCTTTTCAGTGCAAACAAGATCAAGCTTCTGGTGCAAGACTACACAGGTGTAAGGCTGCAAGACTTCATGGACACAGTGTGAACTAGAGGAATATGGGCTGTCTCTTAATCTGGCTCTGCGAAGGGCTGAATACTGTTAATTTCTGAGCTAGTCAGGACTTTACAGCATTGCATAATAGAAGAACAAATATTGCAGATTTAAGATCAAGTGTTAAAACAGAAAGCTATTTAAACATGTTCATTTACATAGGACATGACCCATGGTAGATTCAATAGAATATAATTGTCAAGCACCTTATTTCTTTCTGTGATAGTACAATTCCAATGTATTGCTTAGAATGCCTTGCAGGTTTAATTTAATTACTGTAGCACTGACCTTTTTATACTATTAACAAATAATCCTTTGTCCCCGTAGACTAGATTGTTTATTACATTTTCTGCCCACAGTTTAAAGCACATTGATTCCCAATTACCGGTTCATAAAACTGCAAAGTCATCTTTGTCGCATGACAGTTTGAAAAGTATACAGGTCAAAAGAGGTAACAGCAGCATTAATTAAAAGTTACAGGAGGAAACAAACAGTCCCAAACAAAAATAAAAATCCTTTCAATTACTTCAACAAGGACTCTGTGTGTCTTACACACTTGTATTATCTAAAGAGTTTGTTACCATAAAAGCTTTATTTTTACAGTGAGTATATTATTTGCCCAGAATGAGATAACATAAGAGAATCACATTATGGTGGGGTCATGCCAGAGATACAGTGTTTAAAAGGATATTGAAATAAGCATTTTTGCTGTCCCAAAGTGTAATATCTTAATATTCCAGTGTAATGTAAATTTACAGTTACAATTTCTAAGCAAATGCCCTCTCCCTGCATGCCATCAATCCACCTGGAGGAGGAAGACAGGTAAATCTTGGTTATGAGCCAAAACGGCCACACCTGAAGTCACACGTCCTGAATCCCTTCACAGGATTTCTATGGCTATCTCTAAAATCATCCAATCAAGGTTAAGGTTGCCTAATAGCATCTTTTTTATTTTTACTAGAGGTTTTGGGGGTTTTAGTACAATACATGTTTACCAGACCATGTAATCTTCCATGATTTCCAGACTACATTGCATAGTACTTAGCAGTCTTTACTACCAGTGCCCGCTTCTTCCAATTCAGTTTGGTGTTTTGGTACAACAGCAACTATGCTCTGAAGCTGCAAAAAACTCTTCCATGTCTTTCTCTTTGCCTAAGATTGGCCTAATATTGACCTACAACTACCTAAAAAGGCAAGAATACTTCCTGGATTAGGGTTTGGTGAGGTTTTCTGGGGGCTGTGTATATCCACCACCCACTGACTTTTTCATGAGAGGTTCCCTAGGGCTTCTTGAACATTGACAGGCATTTCCTACCTATAGAATGATGACCTCTTCTTCCATGTTCTTTCCAAACTAGTCCATTTGATCTCAAAGTCTAAACACCACTGCCAACTATTTCAATATTTTTGCCTCAGAGCTATGTGTAAAATTAATATCCCATCTTTATTTGCTCTTTGCAGGAAGCCATGCATGTGGTTACATTCTACATTACTAGAGAATCCACAATCACTTTAATAAGTAAATTTCTTTTGTTAACAAAAAGAATTTTGAGCATAAAGGTAGCAACCGTTTCAATATAAGAATCTTCTCAGGCAACTTTATTCAAAGAACAGGTGGATGATAGGTGCTGGTGAACACAGTACATATGACCAAGTTAACTTGCAGGACATAATTCCCACTTAGCAGAGAACCCAATGCTGAAAGAGCTCAGGATTTATTGGTTTTTGTTGAGAAAGATCATGAATAGTTATGCCTAAGTTACACACATAAACTCAGTCTTACATTTAGAGTTTCTATGTCATCTCTTTCTTCTCAGGCCTGCCGTTTCACCCAACCTCCCATTCCTCTAACCCCTACTCTTGAAGCATTCATTGATATATTTATTTGCCTTGCTGAGATCCAGTTTTTCATTTTCTCAGGCAGAAGGCGTTTCATTAACTTCTGTGGATGAAGCTCTAAGAAAGTAAGTATGGATTGTTTGCATGGTACCTGGTACAATCAAGGTATATCCTTTGCTCTTTAATAATTTTCAAGAACCTATAAGATACAGAGGTCAAATGGCATGTGCAGAACATTGTTTTTTCAAGCCAGCTATACTGGAGTGAGGGTGAGGACTTGTTCAATAGTCAGGCCACAACTGTGCTGTGGGACTTAAAGAATCCAAAAGTATGAGATGGTGCTAACAGCACTGGACACTCTCCTTTTGTCTGCCACTCACTTCCTCTGTAAGGCTCCATTTACCCTCTGTAACAGCCAACATAGTTTACCAAGGGTAAATCATGCCTGACTAATCTAGTGGCCACCTGCAATAGAGTGACTGCATCAGAGGTCAAGAGAAGAGCTACGGATGCCATCTACCTCAGCTTCTGTAAAGCCTTTGATACAGTCCCCCACAACATTCTTACCTCTAAATAGGTGACATATGGGATTGGTGGATGGACTGTTAAATGGATAAGAAATTGGATGGGTGGCCACATTCAAAGAGATAGAGTCAATTGATCAATCCATACCCAAGCAAGTGACAACCCTCAAGGTCCACACTGGGACCAGTACCATTTAATTTCTTCATCAACAACATAGACATTGGGAGCAAGTTTGCTGAGGGGTGCAGTTGATTCACCTGAGGAAAGGAATGCCATCCCACCATCTCAGATGGACCTTCACAGGCTTGAGGCGTGGGCCCATGTAAACCTCATGAGGTTCAACAACACCAGGTGCAAGGTCCTGCACCTAGGTCACGGCAACCCCCAGTATCAGTACAGGCTGGGGGATGAAGGGATTGAGAGCAGCCCTGCAGAGAAGGACTTAGGGGTACTGGTGGATGAAGAACTGACATGAGCCAGCAATGTGTGCTTGCAGCCCAGAAAGGCAATTGTGTCCTGGGCTGCATCAAAAGAAGTGTGGCTAGCAGGTCAAGGGAGGTGATTCTCCCCCTCTATTCCACTTTTGTGAGTCTCCACAGAGTGTCCAGAGAAACTGTTGATGCCCCATCATTGCAAGCCTTCAACGTGAGGTTGGACAGGGCTTAGAGCAGCCTGATATAGCAATGGATGTCCCTGCCTATGGCAGCAGGGTTGGACTAGATGACCTTTAAAGGTCCCTTCCAACACAAACCATTCTATGTTTGTATGATTCCTTCATCTGGCACACGCAATCCATGTTCACAGAGGAGGCCTACATTATCCTTGCAGGAATAGCTCACAGATTTTGTACATGTCTTCTTTGCATAAACCATGTATCTCATTTGAGTCATGATAACCTCCACTTGTGCTGTCCTCTACGCAATAATCTAGCTAATTTTTTGTAGAGCATTTTATGGGGTTTCTGTTGCAAGGTATTAGTAGCAGAGGTGCTGTAGGAGCAGCATCTCTGTGAAGACAGCAGAAGCTCTCAGACAGAGCCGGTCCAGCCAGGTCAAGGATGGACCTGCTACTGGCCCATCAGCTATGGTGGTAGCACATCTGTGATAACATATTTAAGAAAGGATTAAAAAATTCTGTGCAACAGCTGTGAGAGAGCAGTGAGAAAATGGGATAGAAACAACTATGCATACACCAATGTCACTGAAGAAGAAGGGGGAAGCAGCTCCAGGCACCAAAGCAGAGAGTTCCCTGTAGCCCCTGGAGAAGATCATGGTGGTGCAGGTTGTTCCCCTATAGCCCATGCAGGTCCACGGTGGAGCAGGTGTCCATACTGCAGCCTGTGGGGAACCCCACTGGTGGAGGTGAATGTGCCCTGAAGGAATCTGTGACCACATGGAAAGCGCATGCAGAAGCAGGTTTTCTGACAGGACCTGTGAACCCGTGGGGGACCCACGCTGAAGCAGTCTGTTCCTGAAGGTCTGCACCCTGTGGAGAGGACCCACAGTGGAGCAGTTCATGAAGAACTGCAGCCTGCGGGAGTGACACCTATTTTAGAAGTTCATGAAGGACTGCCTTCCATGGGAAGAATTGTCTTCCATGGGAAGGACCCCACACTGGAGCAGGAGAAAAGTGTGAGGAGGAAGGAGCAACAGAAAGGAAACATTTTGGGCTGACTTGAACCCCCATCCTCCTGTGCTGCTCAGAGGGAGGAGGTAGAAAAGTCAGGAATGAAGCTGAGCCTGCAAAGAAGGAGGGGTGGGGGAAGGTGTCTTTAGTTTTGTTCTTATTTCTCACTATCCTACTCTGTTCAATTAGCTGGCAATAAATTAAA
This sequence comes from Phalacrocorax carbo, assembly GCF_963921805.1. Taxonomy (NCBI): domain Eukaryota; kingdom Metazoa; phylum Chordata; class Aves; order Suliformes; family Phalacrocoracidae; genus Phalacrocorax; species Phalacrocorax carbo. Next base: position 65,914,495 of record NC_087548.1, on the reverse strand, counting down.
TTAATATCCCCAAGTCTAGTCTGTTTTGCCCATTATGGTAATTGGTGGGTGATGTCCCTGTCTTTATATTGACCCATGAGCTTTTTGATTGTATTTTCACCAACTGGCTTGTTGATGGACGGGGAGTGATAAAGCAGCTTAGTGGGCACCTGGCAGCCAGACAAGGTCAACCCACCACAAGCATTACCCTATACCTGCATATATAGGAAAGTCCCTGGTATGCCCTCTTAACTAGCCAAGAACAGCAATGAACGTCAGTTTTATGTCTGATTCACAGTCATATGCACTAGGGCAAAATGGTTTTTATGCCTTCCAGGAATTTCGGAACTGAGCCTTTAGTTCTTCGTAGTTTCATTCCAAATACTCTTTTGGTATGCATCAATATTGTTACAGCACTGAGGTCTAATACATTAATCCAGCAGTAGTGATATTACAGATCAAGTGTTACTAGAAGTTTGATGCAATATTTAACTCATACAGCTTACTGGCTTAAAAAGCTGTATGTTAACTGCCTCCTAAAAGTAGTGGATCAGCATGATATATACCAGCAACATGAAAAGATAATTGTCACCCCAAAATGCTTCCATAACTGATCAACACAGATGATCAAATGTAGACTAAATCATTCAGTAGAAAAACATAAGTCAAGGAAAATACATGATGTTGTTGATGAGAGTTATTTATGACAGTCTACCTGTCTATAAACTCGAAAGCATACAGCAAAACTGCAATAGAAGCTCAATCATCACCTTTTTATTGTATCACACCTTAACATGGCAGCACCCAGTTGTCCTTAGCCATTGCAATTCTAGCAGTAATCTTTGAATGGATTAATACATAACAACTGTGTAAAGTCACATATTTTTGCTGAACAAAGTACATAAGCCACATAACCTACGCAAATATCAAGCTTGATTACCAAATCCATCTCCTGGTGGTTCTACTGAACATAATATATTTCCTCCCTTTTAGCAATAAATGTTTGCTGTTAAACCAGAGCAACTACTGTGCAGTCTTAAATTGCAAGGCAAGATTTTTAAATAGAGTTCCTTACACTGCAATGGAACATTACCTCTCTGCACATGCTGACTATTTCCCTAGCAGACAAGACATTCAAAGTTCACAGAAACACAGGAGGCTGTTCACTCAGCACAGCTCAGATAGGCAAGTCAAGTCCTAAATTTTTAAAAGTTCTTTGGGATGATCCTCAACGAAAGGGCTTACCTAAGTGCAAGTCACTGCTGTTCCTGATGCAAGTTTCTCAAAATTTTCTCTTAACATTTTCACAGACTAATGCACCTTTATGTAGCATCCCATTGAAGCAATCCCTAGACAGCTGGTAAAAGTGTGAAGTTAATAGGAAAACAAAGGAAAAAACCTAAACTATACTATCCAGGTTTTTAGGAGGATCATGAACTACAGGAGGGCTTCAGCTGGAAGACATAATGTAAATGTGAGACATTTTCAGGTGTGTAAGTGCTGGGCCTGTGTAAGCACACACAGTAAGATCCATTTTGTCTTGCTTTCTGCCAATCACTCTCTCTGTCTAACTGAATTCCTGTGCACCGTTAGAGTTGTGTTTGCAACACTGCTTATTATTCTAATGGGCAGCTCTTCTTTGCTTGTTACAGCTAAGGCAGTATTATAACTAAGGCTGCAGGAAACTAAACAAAATGAGAAGTAGAAAAAAAAAAAAGAAAAAGCATTGAGTGCAGTAGACTCCAAGTTTTTTCAAATTCTCAAAAAATGAAAAATTCCTCTTTTTTCCTTGACCGAGGAGCAAAGCAATACTTCATAACTTAATAGAAATATAAAAGAAAATGTATTAAACATTCCTGATAGGGGAAGTTGGCTAAAAAATTGTAACATTTTAAGCAGTATTAAAAAGGGAAGCTAGTTCACAAATACTCAAAATCACAATATGAAGTACACAAAAAAAACCGGTATTGCTCTAGTTTTTAAATGATGTTGCCATGCTTTGCATAACATTATGCTTCGTGCTGGTAGGACATCAGAGAAAATGGTGTTGGAGTCATGGAAGACTTCCACTGATTTTTTTCTTTACTCCTATCAGACTTCATGACATTCATCCTATTCATGGAGAGGTCCACCAAGTTCTATTGCAATACTTTCTGGGCATTTAACTATGTCTGGAGAGGGCTGCCCGGGTACTCCAGTATTAGGACATATGTGAATTAAAAGATATGTATTTTTGGGCACCAGTTCTAACTCAATCTCTTTTGTGCCACAGGTATTTAAACAGTTTATGCTAGCTCTGGCTCATTTAGCTTGAAAACTGTCACGTTTTCCTATATTGAAAACTTGAGGGCTAGACACCTGCTATGAGACTGGATAAATAATTTCAGATCTCTACAAGAATATTAAATACTCAGTAAGTAAGAAAGAAAAAAAAATAGGGGCAGCATCTTTTTCCACCGTTTCTTCAGTGATACTCTTTAACAAACTGTAGTTTAAATGCTATGGTTGTTACTAAGAAATTACTAAAGAATCACAGGAAATTGGAAAAGACCACATCACACAGAAAGATATAAGGACTAGTTCTGCTTAGCATACTGTTTGAAGATTAGCTCATCAGTTCTTTAATTTTTTTTAACAAGAAATCGTGAGGTAAGATAAAAAATACCTGAATATTTGAGAAACCTCATACTCATAGAAGTATCTCAAATCATTCACAACACCCAACCACCTTGATTTGTATTTAAACATTACATAATATTCTTGTGTTTGCAATAACAGTCACACGGAAAAACAAGAAATCAGATAAATTTCAGCAAGAATTAAACATCTGCACACAGATCAAGTCTTCGTGTCCACACTCTATGGACAGAGGATGATAGTTTCATGATAGAACATTACCAGCCTACAGTTTCATGTCACCTCAACAATTTTAACACAGCGCAAGCTGCTGCCACCATAAACAGCAGACCCGTTCTGTCTTCATTTCTTCATTCTCACACTGCTTTCCCTCTCCCTTCCCTTTCTATGACAGCATGAGTATTTTTTAGGCCAAATATACAAAAGTTAGCTGAACTGAAATAACTTAAAGCCGTGGGAGGATAAGCTGTTCTCCTCTTAATGTGCCTTGCTTCCTTCATGTGGTTTGAATAAACACTGAGTTGTGCAGGCATAGGGAAATGTCTGCGCAGAGGGGAGAAGTGATCCCCTGTAAGCAGGGAAAGGATCAGGATTATAACTTTTAGCAACAGTATTGGATTAAAGTGATTGTGAGACTCTAATATAACTGGATTATCTGATATTTAGGAGTAAGGTTAGTTTTTAATAAGTTTTCACTTTAAGTCCAAAATAAACTTACTTTCAACGTTCATTCCCATGACTTTCAAAGGACAGTCAGAAGTCAAAACTACTGTAAGTTTATTCAGTTGAATAATTTTAAAAATAATTATAATGTCAATGTTCACACAACAATTGATTTCTAGCTAAGGGAAGCAATAATATTTCTTTGGAGACCAATGCAAACAAAAGCAATTCAAATCCTAAGCAATAAAAGAGTCTGAAAAAGCTTTCCGGTAATTTTTTTTAATTGATCTTTGTTAAAGATCAATCACTTTTTGCACATTTGGGAGAAAATTCCACTGTACGTCACAGCACTCTGTACCTACACACACCCAGGCTCCATCACAGCAGTAGAAGAAGGTGCCTGGCTTCCCTTCTTGGTGAGGCAGGGCAGCTCTGCACAGGGCCCAGGAAGACATACAGCATCCTGGAGGAAGATTTTCGTATTGTTAACACAGAATAATTTAAGACAGCATTTTACAGGCTAACAGCAAATTCTGGTTCAAGATTTTACAGTCCTCAGATCTCTTCCTCACCCACCGGTTTATTGCTTACCAGCAGCCGCACTGGTACAGGAGAACTCACACAGGTCCATGCCCAGCAGCTTCAGTTCAGCAGTTAACAAATTAACAGAGGACAATAGCCCAGCTTAGACTGTGAAAAGTAATTTAGGGACAGTATAGACTGGCAGCCTTGCTTGTGTAGAAGCATAACCCGCTATCTCATGTACTAAATACATGGTGAGCTGGCTATTTATAAGCTGTTCAGTAGGCACTAGAAGAATTGACTTGACTCAAAGAGTTATACTGTTTCATTTTGTTATTTTAGTCACAGCTCAAAACACCTAAGAGATTACTTCATCCTAAAGAATTAAGTTTGCCTACGGAAGTATAAAAGGCTGGGGAGAGCAAGTTTTGCTTTACCCTACGTGTGAAGTTACCTTTTAAGTAAGGCTACACATACATACCGTGAAAATAAGAGGAGTTGTGGAGTTGGAAGTTAGATAATATCACATTATAAGAGTACTGATACATGCATAAGTATTGGAAGTTAACCACAAAAAGACATCTCTACTGACCAAGGGAATGGACAAACTCGTGTTCAGGAGCCTAATTGCGATGTAACACCAAACCTGAGTAAGACCAACCAACACTCCCTGATTCACAAAGAGAAGAAAAAAAAAAAAACACAACAAACCAGAGCAGCCACAGCTTCCCACCCCTCCTCACCGTCAGGTCAGGTGAAAAAATCAGTTAGTATGTCTCTTCTGCACCCTTTTCAACACCTCAGGGCAGAATTGGCTTTATTACTGATATGTCAAGCTTCAACAGCTGCTCTGTCAGCAACTCAGCTTGGACTACTTGAGAAAGAAGCAGGAGGGAGAGCTGCAGGGGAAGGATAATCTCTGGAGCCATTTAATCTTCATTCATCTTGCTGGGAGAGAGAGCACTTACAGAAGTAATTTTAGTTTTCTTAGCATCTTTCTCCCTCTGCGTCAAGCAGAATTTTTTTCCCCAAACACAAACAGTGTCTGACTCTTCCTGTGCATTTGTACAATACCTTTCAGCACCTACTGCTGTAATAGAAATTAAACTTCTGAGGAGGACCAAAGCCCTAAAGCAGCAAACCTGAGCAGAACAATTGCCAACAAGTATTTCACCAAGCCATCACTGGGCTACAAATATTTAAAAAATCTGAGCTTATGTTTCTACCCAAGTTTGCCCTGTAGTCATGAGTTGAATTCAACAGCTTAGTTACACTATGCCCTCTTATTTTTACACTAGCTTTTAAGAACTTAGTGGGGTTTGGTTGAATAAGATAGAGCTTTATCAATCGTTAATAACTAAACTAAAATCAAGAGCTTCCCAGTCCATCACATGGCACTTACTTGTTGCGATGCCTTCTCAGAGGATGCTTTTCCCCTTTACACTCTCTCTGTCTGTTCAGCTGAGTGACTCATCCCCTCAGCATGAAAAGAATTAAATTTTATATAAAAAAATCCAAAGAGTTTTATCCAAGCCCTCATTTCTTTTAAACAGAAAAGTAGCAGTCAAAAGGCACAACCTCCTTCCCTTTTGCAGCAGTAAAAAGGCTTTATTTCCCATCACACCTTATTTCTCCTACCTCAACTGATAGACTGTCCCTACTCAGCCATCTCCATAAACATCTGTATCTCAAATCACATTTCTAAAGCACCCTGTAGCTACCAAAATTGCTCTAATTTTACTTGGTCTGAAATCTTTGATAGCTGATGCATCTAACTGGCTGTTTGACACAGCCAGTCAAACAGTTAGCTGGGAGTTAACAAGGGTCTTCATTCACCCTTCCAAAATTTGTCCCTGTGAGAGATTACATACCCATTCTGGAGATGCTGAGAATTTATCAAAAAACTTGTCTGTAAAACACCACAAACTAACAATAGTGACGTTTTGTTGGAAATTTTTTGGAGGGATAAAAAGCTAATTTTTCTTTTACTGAAAAAGACTCAATTGTTACAGAGAGTTCATTATGTCAGGGCCTCAACAATGTATTCATATATTTTACTTATATGCTATTCATATATATTAAAAATAATCATTAACGAAACCGGCTTCAAGGGGAGCTATATGTTCCATAAACCTCGTAAAACAAAACCGCTATTTCTAAAGTAAAGACCTGATATGAACGATTTTGGGTATTTGGACACTGAAAATAACTGTTCATATTCCCATAAGTCATCCTTAAGTCTTGGCACAAGTAGATGTCACAAACACAAATATCAATATTACAAATACTAAAACCCATATTTTTTGTTGGTACTTCACTGTGAATTTTTCTAAAACAGGTACGTGACAAGTCTGTAACTGTGACAGCATTAATACTAAATTTCTGTCTATAAGGATTCTAACTGAAGTCATCTTCACATTCTCATAAACTCGATAAGATTTTTCAAAACATAAAACCATATAAATACCTCTGACCTGATGGCTTTATGAGTAATTTTATGAGCATATAAGCCTTCTAGTCTCTGGAGACGTTTACCTCTGTTCAAAAAACTGTTTGAAAAAGTGTCAAATAGGTGTTGGCTATTACGTGTGTATGGGTTTCTATAAATACACATACATAGGTAAGTAGAAGTGTGTGTGATACATTTGTACACACACATAGTCACATGCCTTAATACAGATTACACCTTTGCATACCGAAGATGTAGAAAATAAATAGCTTAATACAAGTTATATCACACTGGGCAAAGCATTATATAATAGCAAAGTATGAACCACCCTTCTCCCAAAAAGGTTACAAACTTTAATGTCAGGTGAAGGAAAGGAGCTGGAACAAAGGCACGGAGAGGTGTGCCAAAACAGACACCAGCTCCCTTTGCCCACGGTCGCTAAACCCTCTGTAATACACTAACTGCTATCTTCTGCTACCTTTTATAAAGGTTTGCTTGCCAAATGTCTCCCCTATATAATGCACATTTAAAACACTCCTCACACCTCTGATGGCCAATGCAATTGTAAGGAATCCAGACTCCACCTTCCTGGATAGTTCATTTTAATACATACCTTCTGAAAATAAAAATTTGAGGCAGAGGAAGTATTTAAAATAACATCTGCCTAAGGGTGCTCACAAAGTGTACTTATTACATGGTCAGGAGACATTTTCTAATTATAGAGGGTTTGGTTTTTTGATTTTATTTTTAATTTGACCTTTCTGGGAAACCCAAGGTAACGTTAATGAGTAAGGAAGCAGATTTTATTTCTAATGCCATCAAAATCAAGGAAGCAGGGATTAGATCAGAGCAAGAATCAGCAATAACACAGTAAACTGCTGGAAAACTTAATGCGCCAGTTCATTTCAGCAATGAACAAGAAGCAAAAAAAAGTGAAGATGTAAAAGAGATTTATTACACACAGAAACTGAAAAATGAAGGGAGTAAAGGCTTTCCACATCAGTCATAATAAACCACTGTCTCTGCCTGTCTTGTAGAATATATGTGTCAGTAAATATCAGTCTGACAATTCAAAGGCAGGAAATACCAGTGTTCTCCAAATATTGTATCTTCAGGTTTTTTCTCAGCACTAAGCAACACTTCAATTTTATACATACACCGTGTACAAGTTTATCATTCAGGGCCTGATCCTTAAAGTTGGGATCTGATCCACAGATTTGTTGGCAAAGCAAGGTATTAAGGGGTCTCATGCATGTGAAATATATAAAAACCTTAAATACATTATTTCACATACTTTTCTAGCACTAATACACTCCCATTTTTTCACTAAGTACTGAAGTGACATAGGTGAAAATTCAATTTTTTTCTTTTACATATTTAACTGAATTAAGGAGGAGGAGAAGGGAGAAAAAAAACAACCAACAAAAAATTGAGAGCAGAACCCTGCGTAACATGTTTACCCTGAGCTTGAGGAAAATATTAACATATTCTCCCAAAGCTAATCATTACTTAACTTCATTTGAATTACTGGAAAAATAGAAGCCTTAGGAAATAAAGTACAAAAATTTAAAGATCAGGGTCTGAATGACTTGCAGACACACCAATAATATTCAAATCAAACAGTTCCAGATTCCTGTGTGATTTCTGGACAACGCTTACTCTGACTGTGTTTAATTTAATAGGCCAACTAGAGAAGCCATTGCTTCACTCTAATGAGTTTTAAACACCGAAAAATATGCATGCTTATTGCATTACATCCTATGGTATTCTATTACATCATTAATGCTCTTAATGGATATAAAATCTATGTAAAATGCATTTTAATTGTATAAATTTCACTTTTTAAAGCACATTTTAGCACTCAGATCACTTATCAAAATCTATATGAGTTTTCATGTGGCTCTTACAGGAAATAGAGGAACAAGTCACTAACTGTTCTGTATATGTAAATACCAAAAGCTGTTATTTTAAATCATTAGAACATTTTGCCTTCCTCTGGATTAAACCATAAATAACATTGCCACTTTGAGTTATTTTGTTCCCCTTCTAAGTGGTGAAAATCTGCCTTTTTAAAATTTTCATTCCATCTGAAGGAATATTGCTTCATTCTGTATCACATTTGCAGCAGAAAGACCTTGCCCAATATAGGCTGGCAATGATATGAACTGGTTCGAATTGATTTACAGAGTTGCTTGCCTGTCAATAACTCCAAATATCTTCTTAGTTGACTCAACGTGAAACTGAAATACCTGTTTGAAGGAGTATGAGAATATCACACAAGCTTTGCTGGGGTTTCAGTAAATGTAAGCTTCAAAAAGAACTTTAAAAGGCACTTTATCCTACAATCAGTACAATTCCTGGGAGCACTCATACAGCACAAATTCTTAGGGGAATGCCAAGCCCGCATTCTAATACTTTGTACTTATTACTGAGGCAACAGTACAATCTCACCTACAACAATTAATTGTCTTGTCATAACATTAAGAATAACAAAACAATCCTAATGTTATTCATGTTATTAATTCTCTGAGATTCATGCATACATACAATTTAAAGTTTGCCTCAGTCATAATCACTTATTTTCCTTCTGTTCTTCCTTCTTTCTGTCCACTCACTGAACTCATATATATCCAAGTTGAAAGACAGGATTATTTTACATTAAGGCTTTCAGCAGAAATGCATGCTGACATTGTAACCATCTTACTAGGAACATCTGCAAGTTACCCAAAATGGACATTTGAAACACAGGTAACCACAAAGTGTACAGTAGAAAATCTAAGGCATTTTTTGCAACTACTCTACATTATCTCTACTTGTCATTTAGAGGGTTAATTCATATTCCTGGGGAGGTAAGAAAGATCATCTAGGATAATCTTGGGCTTGTGACAGACAGGACACTTTTCATAAGAAACCTCATCTATGAGCAATACTGCTATAAATGTTGGGGGCTCAGTATGTCATGAAAATCCTGAACACGCCTAAACTCTTTTACCAAATTCATCAAATACCTGTTTCATTATCACAAACTGGTCCAACAAACACCTGGACATGAGGACTTGCTATTGATCATTCAAGTACCAACAGAAATAACTAGAAAGAAGCTGTTTTACAAAAGCAAAGTACATTTTATTTTATAGAGTTACAGAATGTGAGACAGGTAACTGCTTGAGCCAGAGTTATCATGGACATCAGTCTGTTTAACCATGAGGGCAATCAAGATTATATGCTGCTTAAACTTGACTTTACAATAAAGTACACACTGGCTTAAAATCTGTCCCTGTGAAGTATCTGAAGTCAGACACCTGATTCCAGTCCCTTTGAAAATCTCTTCATCCGTATCCTTGCAGATGTGAAAATTGAGTTTGTTTTTTTTTACTTTCCACGCAGTCTTACCTTGCACAGTAGTTGCTAGAAAGTTACTTGCTACTGCTGTTGTAGGAGTGCTTTTTCTAATGTAGTTGCTACCCCTTCATTTTCTAGGGTGTCCACACATTTCAAATGCTTAATGATAACCCTTTGGGTCCAGGAGATAGCATATTCATATAGATGGAAAAAACCACTGTTGAACCCATGATACTCCTCCCTGCTGAAGGGAGGGAACTGTGGGCTCTGCAGGCCCAGACACTGTCCAGCACCTCTCCCCTCAACACTGCAGCAGCATTGAAACCCTTTTTGTGGTTAATTCCAGCCTTCTTCACTACCAGTGAAGTTTACCTACTTATAAGAGATAGGGGGAGGAAGAGAAGAGATACAAGAAAGGGAGAGAATACAGAGAGTAGAGCAAGTATTTCACCTTGGTCTGAAAACTGCTTCCACTTGCTCCCACAACCAAATGCCACATACACCAAGTACACTAGCAAGATTAGGTTTTAAAAGTGCAAATGGAAACAGTGGTATAATATATTTGGTGGAGGGCTCAAATTCCTGGCAACAGCTCGAAGATTTTATTTCATCTCTTTTGCAAAAATAATGTTTTTAATATCCTGTTGGATGAAAAATATTTGGGGGGTGGGAGGAGGGAGACCCTTCTAAGTAAATCAATCAAATCACAACTTATGCTGCCATGCAATGAGACCTGGACAGGCTGGAGAGCTGGGCCCAGGGGAACCTCATGAAATTCAACATGAGCAAGTGCAAGGTCCTGCACCTGGGGAGGAACAACCCCATGCACCGGTGCAGGCTGGGGGTTCACCTGCTGGAAAGTGGCTCTGTTGAGAAGGACCTGGGAGTGCTGGTGGACTGCAGGTTAATCATGAGCCAGCACTGTGCCCTTGTGGCCAAGAAGGCCAATGGTATCCTGGGCTGCATTAAAAGGAGTGTGGCCAGCAGTTTGAGGGAGGTTATCCTCCTCATCTGCTCTGCCCTAGTGAGGCCACATCTGGAGTACTGTGCCCAATTTTGAACCCCCAGCATAAGAAGGACGTGAAACTGCTTGAGCAAGTCCAGGGGAGAGCTATCAAGATGATCAGGGGGCTGGAGCATCTCCCATATGAGGAAAGGCTGAGAGACTTGGGTTTGTTCAGCCTGGAGCAGAGAAGACTGAGGGGGGTTTTCATCAATACCTACAAATACCTAAAGGGTGGGTGTTAGGATGATGGGACTAGGCTCTTTTCAACAGTGCCCAAAGACAGGACAAGGGGCAATGGGCACAAGATGGAACACAGGAAGTTCCAGCTAAACATGAGAAAAAACTTCTTCCCTGTGAGGGTGCCAGAGCAGTGGCACAGGCTGCCCAGGGAGGCTGTGAGGTCTCCTTCCCTGGAGACATTCAAACCCCGCCTGGATGCGTTCCTGTGCCCCCTGCTCTGGGTGTGCCTGCTCAAGCAGGGGGGTTGGACAAGATGATCTCCAGAGGTCCCTTCCAACCCCTACCACTCTGTGATGCCCATATGGGCATTTTCATTACACCTGGACTCACTGAAGAGCTTGGCCACATAAAATTCCAAAAAGCTCATGCAAACTGCCATTTTGCCTCAAAATAAAATCATTTAATAGTTCTGAGATCTCCCTAAGTTATAAATTTTTGTTGATTTCAAATTACCTACAGAAGGGCAAGAAACAAACAAACAAAAAGACTCCTTTTCTCTAAGTGATACTTGATAATTACTTATATGAATGTAATTTGAACCCAATCTGCTATAAACCTTTACCTTCCTACTGCATAGCTCTGTAAGACCGCATTTCCAAATTCTGCTTAGTGATCCAACAAACAGATCAGTAATAAATGAGAGTCTCAGAGGGCAAGAAACTCAACTGTCTAATTTCCCTAAATAATACAGAACTAGCAAACTGAGTATTAAAATGTCTGAAATTGGAAAAGAGCAATATATTAAGGGGCAAAAGGCTAGCGCAGAAGTCCATTAATCAGGAAGATGAGCAAAAATGTGTAAGACTCCATGTAAAAGCATAACCCTTTTCATTAATGACCCTCATAGTATTGCTGTTTTAATATATTTAAATTACTATTAAAACCGCTTCAACAAAGCAGTCATTTCCAGTAAATGGTTTAGCTTACTTCTACATAAAATGAATCAGCAGTTAATATTGTAGCCTCCTTCTCTGAGGGCAAGTTATGAGCAAAATTGCTTAGCTTGTATTGTGAACATTTTTTATCATTATTGAACATTTCCATGAAGAAAATGAAGGTCCTTGTTCAGAATGGGAAGATTTAGAAACCTGCATGTGTATCTGGGAGTGGGGCAAGTAATACAAAAGGGCCATAAAAGTAGCAGCTAAGCAGCAGTATTATAGAAGAAATATTTCCTCCTAAAGTTTAAGAGTTGTTAGTACAATAATTTCAGTAGCACCATTGTGTGTTATATGTCTCTGGTTTTCAGACTTGCAGAATACCCAAAAAAGAGCAACAGCAACACAAGCCCCAATGCTCCTGCACCAATCTTACCCTCACTGAGTCCCTGACATCAGTGATGATTTGCTCTTTTGCAGACACAGGTAGATACTGAACATGGTAAAGGGCATAGCCTGAGCTCAGTCCATCCTCATGTGCCCAGCCTCCCTCTGGCACTGAGCCAGGCACCCTGTGTATTTCATATACACCTCTTCAGAGCTTGGGCTCTGGAAATTTTTTTTTTTTTAAATATTCCAAATTTCCATTCAAGTAAAAAAATATTGTACACTGACTGCATTTTAAGTGGTTTCAGCCTCTCAGTAACTTATTGTCAGAAGTAACAGGTAAAAGAGAAGAGCAATTGACTATTTTTTTTACACAAAAGGCCTCATATTCTGTCCCAGATATTGGCCAGAAGCATATGTCTATGGAATGGGCTTGTATGAGTGAAAATTCATGAGCACGTTTACTCAAACTGAGACCATTGGACCTACCAGTGACTGAATACAATGTCCAAAGGTACCCAGTAATGAAAATTATACCAAACATATCTAAGCATCTATAACTACTTACAAATAAATAAATATATAGAAAAATAACAGGCTTGCTGGGGTCCTGAGTGTACCTCCAAGTTGAAGTATGCATACAACATACAGCAGAGGATACAGCACAGCAGTATTTTCTTCTGGCAGACTTGCCCAGGCTATCACCCATGTCCCCATCCTTATCATAACCTCAGCCAAGAAAGCCTATCTCTTTATCAACTGAGTGGCCTCACTCACAATAAACCAGCCCAGAAAATCCAAGTAAAGGCTGTAGCATCACATGTTGTGCCTCAGGACCTGTCTTCAGATGACTGGAAACCAGAAAGGGGGAAGGAGAGGTGTCCAGAGGGAAGCCAATGTGTGTTCGTTTATTTGTTTTTATTTCTCAACATCAAATCAGTAGTTTGTACTGTACTGATTTAATTTGGTAACAAATTAAATCAACTGAAATTCCTCAACCTGAAACTTTTTTTTGGTCCATGACAATTGCCCTCCCTTCCTATTCTCACTAGGGAAACAGGTTGCCGGCTTTTTGACCCCTTTGCCAAGAACAGACAACTTAGTGCCATTTTGTGTGAATTATCATCTCCTTTAGCTCATCTTGCCTTTATCACCACTTCATTTACATGTTCACCTCCAGTTCTTATACTGGAAAAATAAAAATGTAGAAAAAAAAAAGGTAAATCTTTAGTCTCTTCAATAAGAATCTAGCTTGAAACTGTAAATTAATAGAAAATTATTAGTATTGCTGCTAGATGGCATATTGTGTAGCTTCTAAAAATATATTGTTTCTAAACTCCATCAGAATTCTCTGCAAGATTTAACAAACTAGTCAATCAAGGAGAATTTGTGAATTAAGTTGCTGAGCATTTGAACTTTTCAGAAATGTTTGTATGAGAAGCTAATGAAGAAAACTATGGTGTTCCCTGTCATGGAGTAACATCTCATCAGATTATTAGAAAGCTAAGCAAAAAATGCTCAGTGCTCATCCTGGAAGGAAATCAATAGCAGTGGCAACTTCAAAACCAGATAATTTTCATGATAGCTTTTGGCTTAAAGATGAAGCAATTTCTGTAGTATTCAAGAAGAGCTCTGAATTATTAATTCATTGCAACCTATAGATTAAACTAAGCAAAGAGTTAACAGAATAATTCATTTAGCAGTTCAGAGTGGAACCTCATGCTACTGAAATAATTTCAATTAATCTCACACCGATTGAAGAGTAATTTTAATAAAAACCTATTTTAGCATTTCCAGAAGGAAGCTTGACATATGCAGCAACTCAAGAGTCAATGGTCAATAGGCTGTGATTCTCAAATCCACTTTGAGACATCAAGGCATTTGGGGGAGTAGGGAGGACATTGAGATTTGGTTTACTTCTCATTGGAGAGAGAATTCTATTAAGAACTAAGAATCCAAATCCAGACTAAGATTCTGAATTACATATTCCACTGCATTTTGAATTATATTGTATTTATCAGAACTGGTATCTCTATTGGACAATATTTGATAGTGGGTCTTAGCAAGTTATGTGATACAGCCCAAACGTTAATAAAGTCACAGGTAGCATACATGCAATGTACTTTTTACCACAAGTTCCAACTCCTAATATTGTACCCTTTTTTTGTTTGTGTATTTCTGGGGTAATCTCAGCAAATGGATATAAGGACTAGATTGAATGCACTGTCTGGATAGGAAATGTCCCTTTATCAATGGTGATCTTCAGTTAAAAACACTGAAAATAAAATGGACAGAGGGAAAGTAACAGAATTAGGGGACTGCAGTCTTCCTTCAAGCAATTGCCTAGGACAGGAGAAATCATAGAGCCATTACAGACACACAGTAATTTTCATAGGAATGGATATATGCCAGCTAAGCGTTTCAGGTGCGTGGGTCCTACTTTACTAGAGCAGTAGTCAACTAACCAGGCACTGGGTCACTGCTGTTAGGAAAACCTGCTTAGTTCTGAGAACTTCTAAGTGAATTTTGGCAGTAATAAATCAGTGATGGCAGCAGAACGCTTGATTAATGAGATGGCTTAGGCAATGGACACTGGAAATCAAATTGCTACTGCTTTAGTCCTTGACCTTCTAGCGGCTTGCTAAATATGACTGAGGTGCACATTAACTTAGCAACAGAGATCATAGCAAAGGTTGATGCCTAGATCTGCCAGGACTCTCCTGTGCATTGGGACCACAAGCAGGAGAAGCTGGCAGCTGGACTACAGCTGAACTTTAAGGCTCTTTCTCTGGGAGAGCAGACAAGGCATGTTGTGGGATGAGCTGAAGCCCCTTCTTCAGTCAGAAACAGCCAAACTAGACAACTACTGTCATGGACAAACTATTTGTAGACTTGTACCAAATTTAAAAGTAAGGATTAGAATTCAGAGTACATATTATTGATGAAAGAGGTATCTCATCACATATGCACATGAGATGATTTGGCCACAGGTGGAAGTAATACATGGTTGGACTCTCTAAAGCCAGTCTGTGCCATCGAAGACTAAAAATAATTATGTTATTCATTAAGTAACTTGGAGAAATTAGGAAATGGAAAATGGAAAAGTGAACTTTTCTTACCTGGCACTTGAGTCTTCTACGCTGATGGAACACCTGCTTAAGCAGGAAACAGGTACTAAGAAGTGATGGAAGAGGGAAGAGTTTGATCATGTTAATTATCAACATGAATGCAAACACTGGCATTTTGCTAGTGGATATTTTGTCCATAGGAAAAGTGTTAAGACTGAGTGGACTAAAAGACTAAATGTATTAAATTAAAATCTAATATTTTATAATTTAAGGAAAAAATTTTAACTAAGGAAATTAATTCTTTGGAATTAAGGAAATTAATGGAAATTAAGGAAAAAAATGGGAAGACCTTTGTAGCCTTTATCAGGTGGATTCTGAAGTTGGACCTCTGTTCACTTAGAGGTCAATCAAACCCAAAGTTAGTTTAGTAGTTCATTGCTCAGGAACACACCATTTCTAAAAAGGAAAGCAGAACACAGACGAACATTCACCAGTCCTCATGACTTATACTCTGAATAATGATCTTGATTTCAACTGAAAATACATTTAAAATATTTTATTTTTTCTTTATATCTTTATTACAAGACAATAGAGTAAAAGCTAGACATAATACAGAGCCACCATATATTAAAAGTGATTGTGCTTTGAAGAGTTCTGGAAAACAAAAAAAAAGTTTGTCTAGCAACTATCTGGCAAGTAAGAGCAATAAGGGTAACTTGACATTATTGTGTCCTGAAAGCCACCTCAAACTATACATTTTATCTGAATGAATAATTTTCTCAAATAAATGTCAGCTCTAGAGGACTTATGTTCTAATTCAAAGAAGCGAAAAAGAAGCTGAATTTATCCATCTGTGTATAAAATACTTTAATATTGATAAAATATATTTTTTTCTTTCATTTTTATCTTCTTATAAGAGATTTTGACTAAGTACTACTTTTGTAGTGGAAGCTAAAGAACTAGAAAATATCCATACAGAATTATTGTCTACTGCACTATATACAAATTGTTTTGTCCCCCTAAGGACAGGATGATGCAGGGTAGGGAAGGAACACATATTAGGAAGTATATAAAAAAAAATTAAGAAGAAAGGTCAAGGTATACACAGCTCTTCTTTGTTGTAAATTCTGGAGAGAATTTACATCCATAGCACGAATTATCGCTAATACTCTGTGACTTTAAACTGCAGAAGGACCAGCAGTCTTCCAGCAGAGCATTTTAATCAGTTTCCAGGCATTCCTACCTCTCCTTACACAGGGTTAACATATTTAAGTTGGATTTACATTTATTGTACATCTAGGATCATGGCAGTGTGCAGAAATAGTAAACTGAATTTGACAGAGCTGAACTTCCCATAAAGATATTTTTGCCACTAAATGTACCTTTTTTCCCTTTCTACTCTAAAAACATACCATTAAGACCTCAGCTTTTACATGAATATTCATTTCTACAAAGAAATATGAAGACAAGAATGACTGTTATCCGCTAAGCTGCAAGCACATTTCTGTGCCAGAAAACTCAAAGCTTAGGGGAATCTCTAAGGTCACGTGCAGGCTGATACTCCCCATAAGTACCAACCTGAATTTAGAGTAAGTTGCATCTTTTAATACCTTACTTGCTAGTATTTCTCAGCAATGCTTTTTATCACATGCTCATACTCCAGTAAACAGGCTACCAAACACCATGACACTTTTGACACTTTAACCTTGGTTTACAGGCCAGATGTGGACAGCAATTAATTATTGCAAGACAAGACAGACTTCCCTACATTCTGAGGTTTAGAGAGTGCTTGCAGTAACTTTGAATTATTTCTTTTAGGAAGGAAAGAGCAAAGTGAAGTAAAACCTAAAGCATTTGGAGACAAATATTCTGACAGAAATGGCTGGGCTCCAGATGGCACAGCATTAGCTTAAGCCTGAATTTTATTATGCACATGTATAATCTACCACATTAATTCATGTTTTTGTACATGACAGGTGTAATTTTAGGTGGTTTTTGTTGTTACTTTCCTATACTATAATTTCTAAATGACAAAAAAGTAGACAAAATACACTTGCAGTGCTCCTTTATTTAATTCATATATCTTCCCCACTTCATATACTTTCTTTCCACCTCCCAGCATTTTAAAGTGGAAGGCATTGTTTAGTGTGAGATAATGTCTGATGTCCTTATCATATAAAAGCAATCTGAGATACTGTCATGCATGTATTTTGTCAGTTTCCTTTTACACAGTTCAAATAAACTTTCAAAAAGATGTGTCTTGCCTAGATATTGGCAGCTTAGGAGGCTGCCTAAAAGCAAAGCATTTCAGGGGGAATAAATTTTGGTCTTTACTGAGAGGAAAACAGAGCAAAATATTATAAATCTAGTAAAATTGCGAGATACGTAGGTCTTGTTCACAAAGCAAATTCTGACAAAAAAAATCTTCCACTCTACTTGCAAATATACTTGTCTCTGTGCACAAAAAAAAAAATTACTTGATTAAGTCACTGAACCTTTAGCTGAATGTAGAAAATCTTGTATGAGACAACTGCAGCCAAAGACCTTGTATGATCATGTCCCCCATGCGAGCATACAAAATCAGTGAGAACACAGTCCCACTGCACACACGGTTTTCCTGGGATCTCATTTTAACTAGTACTCACACACTCACCATTTGAATAGGATCATTGGTCTGCTGGCCATAAACCAGATTTTGCCATATAATTTTATATCTTCAACTGAAATTAGGACTACTAAGACAGTCTTCATATATAATACCTTATCATGTAAATAGGCAAGGCATCCAGGCTGTGAAAAGTGGAACAGAGATGAGTTATCAAGCCTCTAAATCAAAAGAGAGACAGAGATGGCATTGAAACCTGAGCTTTCTGAGCACTTTTACCAGCCATTGAACTGTGCTGCCTAAAACTAGTCTTAAGTACCAGGCCTTCCAACATTAAAATGATACCTTACAAGGGAAAACATTTTAAAACTTCAACTCTAACCCATTAGTAAGACCATACATACTCCTACAATTCTAGATATATACATACTCCCTTAAAATGCTTTGTATAGGTTGAATCATCAAATAAAAATGATGTCACAGACAGGATTGTGCCAAACACAAACTGTCACAATAACAGAATAGAAAACTAAGGGGGATTATTGAAGGGGGTTTTTATTTTTATTTTTTGAGTGATTTTTTCCTTTGTGCTAATGCTATTACTATAAATAGATACAACTGTAGTGTCTTTGACAGACTTTTCAACTTTTTAAATGAGAAGTACAGCCAAATCTAACTGTACTGTAACTGTAACTGTAAAGAATTCTTATGATATAGACTGTGAGTGACAGGTTGTCTTTTAAATATTTATCAAATCTGTGCACCTATGGATTAATATATCCTTCAGACAAAGAAGGAGCCCATCTACTCCACTCTGGTGAGACCCCACCTTGAGTACTGCATCCAAGTCTGGAGTCCTCCATACAAAAAAGATATGGAGCTGTTGGAGCGGGTCCAGAGGGGGGGCACAAAGATTATCAGAGGGATGGAACACCTCTCCTATAAAGAAAAGGTGAGATAGTTGGGATTCTTCAGCCAGGAGAAGAGAAGGCTGTGGGCAGATCTTTGTGGCCCTTCACTATTTAAAGGGGGATTGTAACAAAGATGGGGACAGACTTTTTAGTAGGGCCTGTAGGGATAGGACAAGGGGTAATGGAGGGTAGATTCAGGCTAGATATAAGGAAGACATTTTTTATGATAAGGGTGGTGAAACACTGGAAGAGTTTGCCCAGAGAGGTGGTCAATGCCCCAGTTCTGGAAATGTTCAAGGTCTTGTTGGACAGGGCTTTGAGCAACCTCATCTAGTTGAAGATGTCCCTGCTCGTTGCAGGGAGGTTGGACTGGATGACCTTTAAAGGTCCCTTCCAACCCAAACCATTCTATGATTCTACGATTCTAAGATTTGGAGCTATTGCCAAGAGCCACTAGCAAAACAAAATGTACCTGTGGAAAGAAAATACTACAGGTAAAAATTCTATACAGGCTTTCCAGTCTCCTGCCTACTGAAATTTTCTAGATTGCCACGTCTCCTTAATTCCCTTTATTTAGAAAAGAACATCAAAGAATTACAATCAGTCTGAGGCTGCATGTATTACGTATTGCAATTTAAGTCATGTCAGTTTGATTTATGTTTTCATGTTTGATTGATGTCAACTTGATTTATGTTTTTATACCTAGTTGGTGCTTTGAGTATTTATTTAATGTAACAGCTTCCCAAGTCAGAACAGATCCCACAAAAAGGTTGTATTTCATTTCCTAAGCAGACATAAATATATAAGTGAGATAGCATCATATACTCTACATCAGAGCTATTTGCTGGACTGAATAAAGGGATGATTCGACACATACTAACCTACTGATGAGCACAATAATATTTATACAAATTTATTTTGAGGCATCCATATGTAATATAGGTAGGAGTTGATGTGGCATCCCTATTTTTCATAGTTCAGTACACCGGTCAGCAAAAGACTCTGAGAAATAAAATTATTTTAAGCAGTACATATGGTCTATGTTTATTGCAGTCTTAGAAAATCTTCATGGCATTCTCCTATCCTGCAACTCGTTGTATGGATAAACAAATAAAATCAGTATTTTTATCACTCTAAACTATTGTATGGAGCAAGAATTTCATAAAGCTCATGTCTTGACATAATGACAATCCTCACTCAGTATGTTCACATAACCTTGCAGCAATATTTTCTAATTCTGTAGACATTGTCTGTGTTGAATTCAGGCCCAAGTTACTATTAAGATATCTTTTATACTTCTTAAGCAGTTGCATGCTGCAAAGAAAGACAAAGATTTGCAATCCTTCATATCAGTCTAGGGGAGAAAATAGGGTCCTACCACAGCCAATTGCATTATATTAAGCAGCATCAGAATTTCTTCCTAGAAATTCAACATCTATGCTCCTTATCCCTTTATCATTCCCTTACTCTGCATCACCACTTTCTTTTCACAGCTTTCCAGAACTTTTTACATATCTTTTTATGTGGATTAGGAGTGACAGAACAGCTGGTTGCATGAAGAATTTGCTCGCCCTTTTTATAGACATATTTGACATCATAAATCTCATGTAATTTTTTTGTTTGTTTGCTTTAGAGTTCACCAAATAAAGACAAGAAGAAGGAGATAAAATATTCAAGTTCATTGCTGGTTTCCTGGACTAGTAAATACCTTCATGGAAATCTATGTCATCATGAACATCCCTCCTACCCAATCACTTTATTTCAAATTCAGGTGAAAGTTTTGCAAATGTTTTATTGACTAAAATGAGGATTGTGAAGGGCTGGAACCATCAACACACATCTTGCAACTATCTTCCCCAATAGCATAAACTGGAGGTTAGTGCATAGGATAGCCTGCTTTTTCTTGTCCACCTGCTAAGCTCTTTCCATTTCCTAGCCTTATGCACCTCGGTGGCTAATTCAAATTTTTTCTTTTCCTGGATTGCATAATGTAGAAGTCTGATTGTGGACCATGGAGTCAAAAAAGGAGGTCTGTTTATGATGTGATGTTATTGCTGTTCCCACAGACAGACATAAATCCCTACTGTCTATCCTATAATCTGTTCACCTGCTCCTTATAGTATTTTGATATCTATTCAAAAAGAGAGAAAGACAATTTTTTATATTCATCATTAGTGTGTGCCAAGAATACAGAAGAGGTAATAACATGCCTTACTGACTTGAGATTGGCTGATGAACTGGAAAAACCCCAAAGGCATCTCCAAGTTAGAATTAAGGTTTGTAGTTAGCATGGTATACAGTACTTCTTTTTCCTAGTCTGGTATTTCTAAGTAATTTCGAGTATATAGAATTGCACTGAAAAGAGAATACTTTATTGTAATACAGACACCAATAAAGGAAAGAAAATTATATAATCGTTGTTATCAATTTGACAAAATCAGGTTATTTCTGGTATTACATTAAGCCACCTGATACCGAAGAAAGGAAAATAGCATAGGATTCTGAGACTGTGCTGCCAAATAAACAGCAAATGAAATTATAGGTATCTATGCTATTTGCATGTTCATACTACTGATGATTTAAGAACAGTGTATTTTAAAATTGTGGAGTTATTTCTTGTGGACTTTGGGTTTGTTTATTTTTGTAAATGTGCATTACAAAGCCTATGATCTCTTAAATCTTGTAATTTACTATAATTACCATGTGACATCGCAGATGAAAGCTGAAGAACTTCAGAATTTAAATTCTAATTGGTGAGTTATTCACCCTTGACATCTAGGCTTTACAGCTTCAAATGCACTGAAGAAAGTTTATAAAGAAAGCAGCTAAGCGGTAGTATATATATATTTATACACACTAAGCGGTAGTATATATAAGCTAAGCGGTAGTATATCGGGAGCATGAGTTAAAGGAGATAAATTAAAGAAGGGGCTGGCAGAACTACCAGACTGTTGTTTGTTCTCCAAAGGTCTCCTTTTTAAAGTCATTGAGTATTTTGTACAGCAATTAAAAGTAATGGAAATTGTAAATGTTCAGCATTTCCAGAGATAAATGTACACATGGCTCAGCTGTCTCATAATATCTTTGCTTTTGTTCCCATTTTAAGATGCCATTAAAGTGTATTCAACAACTACTACTATCCTAAAAAGAGTGAGAAAGCAAAACCAGGTTTCCAAATCCGTGCACTCAGTCACGGCTCTCTGTATTACCAGTGACGCCTGCAGTAGACGGTTTCACCACTGGACATTGAACAGCATATGAACTGTGCAATGAAAGGCACAAGACGTGTGTAAGGGCAGTATTATAGTTTCAGCAGAAATCCAAGACAAATCATAGGGTAATAGAATCATAGAATATCCTGAGCTGGAAGGGACCTACAAGGATCATCAAGTCCAACCCCTGTCCCTGCACAGGACAACCCCAAATTCACAACATGTCTCTGAGGGACTTGTCCAAGTGGTTCTTGAATATTGTCAGGCTTGGTGCCATGACTGCCACCCTGGGGAGCCTGTTCCAGGGCTCCACCACCCTCTGGGGAAAGAACCTTTTCCTAATACCCAACCTAAACCTCCCCCGGCACACCTTCCTGCCATTCCCTCAGGTCCTGTCATCGGTCACCAGAGAGAAGAGATCAGCGCCTGCCCCTCCTCCTCCCCTTGTGAGGAAGCTGCAGACCACCATGAGGGCTGCCCTCAGCCTCCGCTTCTCCAGGCTGAACAATCCAAGTGACTTCAGCCACTCCTTATATGGCTTCTCCTCTAAACCTTTCACCAACTTTGTGGCCCTCCTCTGGACACTCTCCAGTAGCTTTACACCCCTAATGTACTGTGGCACCCAAACCTGCCCACAGCACTGGAGGTGAGGCCGCCCCAGCGCAGAGCAGAGCGGGACAATCCCCTCCCTCGCCCGGCTGCAATGCAGGGCTTGATGCACCCCAGGGCATGGTTGGCCCTCTTGGCTGCCAGGGCACGCTGTTGGCTCATGTCCAACTTGCTGTTGGCCAGAACCCCCAGGTCCCTCTCTGTGGGGCTGCTCTCCAGCCTCTTGCTCCCCAGTCTGTGTGTACAGCCAGGGGTTGCCTTGCCCCAGGTGCAAAATCTGGCACTTGCCCTTGTTAAACTTCATATGGTTGGTGATTGCCCAGCTCTCTAATTTTTCCAGATCCCTCTGCAGGGCCTCTCTGCCCTCGAGAGTGTCAAGAGCTCCTCCCAGTTTTGTGTCATCAGCAAGCTTAGTTAATATTCCTTCCAGTCCTGCATCCATGTCATTAACAAAGAGATTAAATAGTACCAGCCCCAAGATGGATCCCTGCAGAGCCCCACTAGTGACTGGCCACGAGCCCGATGTAACCCCATTTACTATGACCCTTTGAGCCTGACCCATCAGCCAATTGTTCACCCCCTGCATTATGTGTTTATCCAGCTGTGTGCTGAACAAAATGCATTCATATGAAATGGATAGAGCAAAACATGGAAACAGCCTGAAGATAACAGTGTATTTCTCTGCTGATGCTGAAGGGTAGAAGCAGGAAGCAGCTATTCTTCTTACTTGCAGTGCCTCAGAGCTACTGTGTTACTTTCTTATCTCCATCTTCTAAGGTGCACCTACAGTATAAAACAAAATTTAGATTTATAATTGAGATTTAGAGGGTTGCATAGCTGAAATTTAATCTAAAACACCTGATTTTCTTCTGAGGTATATTAGCCTCCTCCCAAAAGCACTTAATGGAGTATTAAAAACGTAATTTAGATAATTTGCTCCATGTTGTCTGTCTCTTTTTGTTTCACTATCCTAGGCCTGAATCTTCAGAGAACTTAATCTTTAAAAGACCTGCTGCCTTTAATTGTATTTTTTTTAAATCGCCAAAGCTTCTGTTTGGCAGAAACAGAGAGCTTCTGAAGCTCCAGAAGGACTACTTCAAGCAGAGCCAGATAAACTGTTTATAACTTACACCGTATTGCACTTTTTCCCTATTAACTTATTATATTGACAATCATTTTAACCAGCAATTGCCTAAAAAAGGAATTATAGCTTGTGGATCATAGACAAAAGAGACACCACATATATGCATTATGCTTATTGCATATGTCCAGTACACCACAAGATAACATTTCTGTTCTCTCTTTGGATGACTTATATTTTCTAATTAAAAGTATAGTTTTCCAAGGAGTTTTGCAGTTCTTGAATAAAACAATAATCAAGGTAATGGGATGAGAGAAGCTTCATTGACTTTAGTAGGTTTTAGAACACAATGGTTACATCCATGTAAGTCTTTGTTTTGAAATTTTTATTTCATAGTGCAAGGGGAGAAAGTATGTTAATCAGATGCTTGATGTTCTCTGAAGCAGCAAATGCAATATTCTCTAGTCTTACACTAAAGAAAAGGAAAAAAGAAAAGAGCCACACTGGTCTACTTCATAAATTCACCCATCTTATTACTCTATGCTTCTCTTCTCCTTTTCCTCTTTGAGGCTTCTCCAACTTTTCACATCTTTCAACATTTCTCTTCTGATGCTGTATCTTCCAGCTGCTCATTTTTTCCCTTAGTCACAGACAGTGCTAAGGATTCACTGGTTTTAGCCCTTCTCTCTCATCTCCTCAGCAGTGGATATTGTTCTGCATGTAGAGCAAAACATTCTTGACTGCTATATGTAGAGAAGGATTCATAGTGGTATTCTTCCATAGACCACAATCTCTTTGCATGTGAATATGTGCAAATTTGTTTGCTCTCTGGCTTACAAGTTAGTCCAAACTATCTCTGTTCCCTGCTGCTGATATATATAACAATCATTGACCAAGTGATCTAATCACTGTATTTTTAAAGAGGCCATTGCAGAATTTTTGTTCCTTATCCACCATATTTCCTGAACATAGTAACAATAATTTATAATCTGTATTTAGCACTGAGTTCATGGGGTTTAAAGCAAGAGTGAAATAATGACAACTTTTACATTATTTATTGTTACTGTTTTCTATCTCCAGGGAAGTCAGTCATAAATATTTATATACATGAAAATAGCAAGCAAAAGGAGCAAGTTGGTTTAGCTGCAACTTTCTGAAATGATCCACTTGCCAGATTTCCCAGAGTACTGGGGACTGATTACCACAATAAAAATGTAGTTCCCACATGTAGATTCTTCAGCCCTTCTGGAATGATCACAATGTTGCACAGCCAAGATACATTTTTCAGAATATTTATTCCCAATAAGTGTTCATAAAGACTACCTGCTGCTACAAATTTCATGTAAGGCCATAAGAGGCTCTCAATACTTCACAGTATCAGACCCCAGCTGAAAAAAAGGATGTAAGGTTGTTAATTTAATGAACAATAATAACACTAAAATCTTTTAAACAAAACACAAATTTCTGACAGAAATATATTCATGCCTAAAGATAAAAACAATTATTATAAAGGTTACTGGACTTCCATGTTTATTGTACTTATTCAAGAAAAAAAGGACCTATTAATTGCATCCTTTTTATTACACAGCTATCTTAATGGACATAGTTTATGATACAGAGGTAATAGATACAAACCCCATATAGATGAGATTTACTTTAAAGTTTTGAAGATATTTTAAAGAGCACACAAAACTAGTCAGGAATACACTATAGATACTTAGTACAAATAAAGGAGGAAAGAAGCAAAAAACAAGTTAATAGTTTCTTTAATAGCAGAGTGCAGTACAAAATCACTTTAGCTTGCAGCTTGTTCCTTGCTTTCCAGCCTTAACCCACTAGAAGAAATCCTGCTCCTTACATAGAAAGAAGTATTTCTGTAGTCTTCAGTTAGAAAAAAATCCCTGACTAATAAATGACAAGACTTTTTCTTCTTCTGAAGGCATACGGAGAAACTGCAATTCTACTAACACAAAGCAAAAAAGTACTTTATAACTTACAGCTCTGAAGAAAGAACAGGGTTTTTCACAATGCTGTATATTTATTCTGACAAAGGGAGAAAATGTGCAGCCTTAAGAACCTGGGAGAAAAAAAAAATAAATAAAGAGCAACTTCAGCTTTTGAGTACTTTCCTTAGGATCCAATTGTTAATCTGAGCTTCTGAAGTTCACTTGAAAGAGTAACAACCCCTTGGAGAAGCACCTAATCTGCTCATGATAGATCTCACAGAATGAATGTTTTTAACAACTTATTTCTTAAATTTATACTAACATTTCAAAGTCAAGCAAGTACATATAACTACAGAGATTCAAGGAGGTTTCAAATTAGATAATTTTCAGATGAATAAATGAATGTATTCTACCACAGGATGAAGAGGTAACAGAAATTTCCAGTAAAGGAGAAATAATGAAAATGAGATCTGAGATGTGCTATTTTTAATGGATTTCTGACCTTTGCAGCTTGCACATAACTTGTAGAACTGTCCCTTGCAGCCATGAATGGGCTCTGGAAAACAAACGAGGTCAGTTCCACCTTGCACAAGAAGACCCAGGGAGAGATCAGAGGGACCAGCTGCTGAGCAGGCGGGACCTGGAGCTTAGGATGGTTGTGAGGTTGGAACATCTGCGTCCTCACCAAAAAGGGCATGGGCCCACCGCACCCCAGCGAGGAGAGCTGTGCAGGGCCACAGCAATGACAGGGACAGCCAGGGGACCTGTGACCACCACACCATCCCCAGCCAAGGGGCAGCTCCAAGGCCAAGCCAGGAAGCCAAGCCAGACAATCAGGGTCAGCAAGGCATGAGGCTGGGAGCAAGCAGGCAAAGGATGAGGGCCTGAGGTGAAATGCATCTTCTGAGTGAAGGCAGGGAGGCCCCAGGGAGGTTCCTCACAGGTTTTTTGCCCCCCAGCTCTTTCCCAGCAGGCTGCCCCAAGGCCACGGGCCTGCACATCACCAGGGCCAGCCATGAGCACTGTAAGCCAAGCCCTGGGGCAGGGGAAGGCTGCTCTCCAAGCTTTGACCAGCACTAAGTCTGAGAGGCACAGGCATTCAGGGTAGGCGAGATTTTGTTTTTTCCTCAGAGTGATTATTTGTTTTAGCAGTTTTGCTGAAAATAGATGCTGGGAATAGATGCACAAGAACTTTTTGGGTCAAATGTGAACTTAAACAGCAAGACAGACGAGGTGTGAATTCATAAGAAATACTTGATATTTTATTTTGAAACCAGTCTGAATATTTTTATTTTGTTCAGACTAACTAATCTTTTCCACCTCTTCACATTTCCACAGATATAAAAGCAGGGTGCTACATGAAAGAGAGAGAGACTACTCAATGTTCTAGCTGAAGGGGAAGCTTTGGTCATGGACTGAAAGTCAACTCCTCAGATCAGGAGACCCAGATCCACACTAGCTTAACGGCTGCATTGTTCAAGGAGCTACTAGTCCTTTTAAGATTACAATACTAAAATATATTCAATAGTAAAAATCTAGTTATTACAGATACATACTCACAAAATTAAAATATATGTCTTGTTCCCCAGTTGGCACTGACCCAGCACAGGGTAAAGCAAACACGTTCTAAAAAAGTCTGTCATTGATACAGACACTTACCAAACACTTTCCCTATGATTTCTTTATGGCCTATTCCAGTAGGACTGGTGATATAAGTAAAAATAATCTTCGCTGAAGCAAATATTATGAGAAAGTAAAACATAAATGTAATGTCTTCTATTTAAGACATTTTATTACCTGGTATTTGCATTTATATGTCCTCTAGTGTAGGGAATAAAAAGTGAAAGGAGACTACACAGAAATTTTAAAATTAGGACACATTAAATATCTTGAAAGATGTCTGAGATTTCACCAAAATGTTGGAATATACAAGCAGATTCAGTGTGACTGAGCACATAGCCAAGATTTTAGGAATTATTAAGCATGATTCGTCTGAGCAATAAAATTTAAACACCAAACTGAAAATCTTTTTGTTTAGTGCTTGAATTTGGAACATTGTCACAATGTGCAAAATTGAACAGCCTGAAATACTGACAGCATTAGTGTCTGAGGTACTAATTAAGGCTATGTATTAGAGAAATCTTTTAAAATTAGCTTGCCTACTTTTGAAATAATCTACCATAATTTTTCCTTCTTTGTTAATGTTTCAGTTTGTTTCTGCTTTGCAAGGAACATAGGCAGTAAATTCATCAATTGTCACGTCTGTCTTTATTTTTGCAAGTCCCTGCACCGTAAAAGTAGAAGCAGTAGCTGTAAATCATGACTATAGCAATAACATTATTTAATGGGATGGATAGGTAGTCAGCAAACTCCAATAAAAGAAAAATGAGGAACGAATAAAAGCCATTAAGGGTACTGCAGGAGGAAACTCCATCACAAATAATGTTCCTTCTTGTAGAAGTCTGATTTTTTTCTTCATTTCCAGTTTGAGCAGGAAAGGAGCCCTTTGGTCATCAGAGCAGTTAATTATTGCCACCCTAAGCATGTTGTTTACTACACATTTATACCTTTATATCCCCTTTCTTACAATAAAATCTGTACTCCCTGAGTAGTTGACTCAGAATTACTGTTACAGCAATCAGCAAGGAAGACACGCAGTGCAGTGCTGTAGCAACAGCTCATCCCAGACGCAAGGCACTGGCTCAAATCTCGTTTTCCCCTCTTCTTTCAAAGTACAGTCTCAGAGAAGGCATCTCTTCTAATGTAGGCATTGTTAAAAGTCTCTGATCAAGAGAGACATAAATGAGGTAATTATATTTGATTTCAATGGAACCACAACAATTAGAGTTTCTAATATTTCCCCAATATACTTTCCATCATGTAATATTGTCTTCATGTATGCTTCCATACCTCTCTCCTGGTTTGGTTTTGGATTTGCATTTTTAGGTTGGTTTTTTTTTTAGTATTAATGTAGAGAAATTTGGAGGTTAGTTTTTTAGCTGGAATTATTTCAGAACAGGAACTGCAGCTGACTGATTTATTGAAGCAAGAATATTTGGCTGATTCCTTCTAAAGTCAACAGAAAATGCTTAAATGTCAAGAACCCATTTTCAAGACATATACTGAAGTACAGAAAACTGGTATAGCATTGGATTAAAGGATTCATATAACCTATGCAGCTATATTTTGGATTTCTGACAATTTTTACTCCCAAAAGTACTCATTCTTTTTCCATGAACATGAGCAATCATTCCAGCAAAATCAACGGGATAAATGATAAACATCACTAGAATAGAATAGAATAGAATAGAATAGAATAGAATAGAATAGAATAGAATAGAATAGAATAGAATAGAATAGAATAGAATAGAATAGAATAGAATATTTCACTTGGTAGGGACCTACAACGATCATCTAGTCCAACTGCCTGACCCCTTCAGGGCTGACCAAAAGTTAAAGCATGCTATTAAGGATATTGTCCAAATGCCTCTTAAACACTGACAGGCTTGGAGCATCAACCACCTCTCTAGGAAGCGTGTTCCAGTGTTTGACCACCCTCACGGTAAAGAAATGCTTCCTAACGTCCAATCAAAACCTCCCTCAGCATAGCTTTGAACCATTTCATGTGTCCTATCACTGGATACCAGGGAGGAGAGCTAAACAAAAGATCAGTACCTGATCTCAGTGAAAGATGAAAAACAGCCCCCATTTTAAATAATAATTAAAATGTAAATAACAACCCCACTTAACTATGCAAGAAAAGTAAGAAAAATATACAAATAATGGCTTTTAACCTTTTTAAAGTATTTTTTGTATATAACTTTTCTAAATTGTGAACAGTCTAGGTTAATTTGCTCTCAATTTTCATTACAGCTTTGTCTTCTGTTTTTCATGGATTGCATACAGCTGCTACTACTATGTCAAAGAAATTCTAAATGAGAGGAAAATCTAAGAGAACTCCTGCTGTTTATACCACTCTAGAGATCAGAAAGAAGTCTTCCTTGCATTTTTAAATTTGTGCAGGTAAAACTATAAGTGATAGCTACATGGCTCTAACAGCTGTTCAGCACCACAGATTTTTCCCACCCAAAGATAATTCACTTGCTTGGTGAATCTTCTTGCGCTACCCGTACCATTTTTTAAACCAGACAGCTATATCTGATGACTTGTACCAAGTGAATATCAATTCATTGTTGTGCAATTAATCTAAGTTGACTTATCCAGCAAAAAACTTAATATGTTTTCATTAGCTTCAGAATTTTTACCAAAGTACTCAATTGTAAGAAATAGAAAGCACACTAGTATGTAGCTTGATTTCTAACATATAGCTTTATTTATGTGAATTTAGGTCCTTCCAATGACTGGAAGACTGCAGAGGCATGACAAAAATCTCACATCTGTCACAGAAGAGCACTGAATTCTGAATTTTTCATAAAATTTTGAATTTAAAAATATAAATTCAGCCTAGAAATGAAAAAGACAACTGAACAGTTCACTCTGTCACCCAGGTGTCTATGTTCTGATACATCTCCAGAAGAAGATGTACTTCCCTAGACATGAAATAAAGTTCTCTGGCCTGTAAGTTTGTCACATCTGGATGTTTTACAGATAAACTCTTTGTAGATTTAACTACATCCAATTACAAACAGTGACATTCAGATCTGCATTTTGTATTTTCAGGCCAGCTTTGATGGGCTTCCCTGAATTTTTCCATATCATTTTGCTTACAAACACAGAATTAATATCAAGTTTAACGAGGTCATATATTTCTTAGCTTAGAAAATTGAGGTGGGTTTTTTTTCTGACTGCTACTACTATTTAGGTAAATAAAAGTGTAATCCACCAATGTGGTTTTAGAAACATGTAACTGGAGATATGGTTAATGCTTAAATGTTAAAAGAAATTATATTCCTAAAACATTAGATTAATATAAAAAGAACCAAAGCTTTTTGACAGCAAGGCTTTAATTTCTTTGGTACGGAAAACCATACCAAACTGAGATATTGCCAGCAATAGTCAAATCACTGACCTTTTTTAATGGGAAGCAGCATTAGAATTGGAGAGAAAAACATATGGAGAGTCAGCTCTGAGATTCACTTGCTGTAGGATCTGTTTGCCTTTGATTTTGCTTCCACATCTAGTTTGCAAATCCACCAGAGAGGGGGCTTATTTATGCAGCTTGGAACTCCTACTCTTCAGCACGATATTTTTACAATGCCATATAAATGATTTATAAGAAGACAGCTATCTTTACTGAGAAAATCCTTGATTAACCTCATAAATTTCTCCATCTAGAAATAGCCATCTTCAGGAATTTATGTGATTCACTGACTTTATTAAAGCAGCTATAAGAGTTACAAACTTTTCCACGCAACTGTACAGGACAATACTGCTTCGATAATAATGCAAGTTCCTAGCATGTGGGTGGTAATTTGGAAAAAAAGGCTTCTGCTTGGCCCTGGTTGTCAGCCAGCACCAGGTCCACACGTCTGCATTACTGAATGCCGTAATGCCACAGCTGCAGGGTCGTCTGCAGCCACTTGGTTACAAAAACAGCCTCCTTCTCAGGGGTTCTTGACTTATGGCCAACTGATTTGCCCAACATGAGTCACTTGTGAAGGATGATGGCTGCATAGCACCAAGCACAATATTTCTGGCTCGTTTCACTAACAGAAAGTACACACTTGCACCAGTGCTAAGGAGTGAGATAGTCTAAACTTTTTTTGTTTCCATGTCATCCAAACACCTCATAATTTTGTCTGCTTCAGCGGAGAACATTTCAAAATAAAATCTGACTCACAGAAAATTTTTTTTTTTCATTATTTTCTAAAACACTGGTGTATCAAGGGCTTACATGGCACTAAAGTGGACACCATTTTCAATTTCATGTTGTTTAATTATTGAAATAGTTGACAATCATTTTTAAAAACAAACACCACCAAAAATATTCTTCTGTGAGTATCAGACTCTAAGTCTCCATGATTTCAGGAAAACTAGTGAAGACGTAGAAATGTGAACTGTGTAAAAAGGCTTTAAGGTCTTAAAACACCAAATGTTCTAAACCTAGTTTAATGTTACGTACAGTATTGAGTCCTAAAAACTACTATTAAAACTGTTTTACTAGATCAGGGTGTAATTTTTCTGGATAAATTTATTTTTGTGTTAGATTATAAACATAGTCTGCTGAACACAGGTACCACCTACAGCATAAATAAGGATAAATAATGACTTATACTTCATACATTTATCTTGAAGGTCCAGGTTTGAATGCATGTATCTTTTCCCATCTATACTTAGCATGTTTAAAGGTGTTAAATAAAAAACATTTACAAAAATACAGGTGCATATATTTAGGCTGCCTTTACAGAACAATGTTTGCATTGGTTTTAAAACCCAGTATTCTGAAGATCTCCTCAGCAATAATTGTATCCAGTATGATATCTTTATCTGCAGGAATAAAGAAATCTCAGACATAGTCCTATGGTCGGAACAAACTCTGATGCAAGAAAAGAACAGAAAAGTGAATGTCTAGGGCTATCACACACTGCTATTGGATTACTACAAGACCCATGATATGACAGCTTTGTCACTGTCATGTGCTGATATGTCCTATATGGAGTACTAAGAAAAAGCATTTCAAACACACAGGCTATCATGTCTTCACTGCATAAGGCTCTTGGTACCAGCTACAAAATGGGATTTCTTTCTGGCACCCTGGGCCATTAATTATCTTTGAGTAGACAAGCAAGTGCTCCAGGATTTAAAGGACACATTTTTAATATTTACTATACCCTACTGGAAGTCAACAAACAGCAACGTAAATAGATGGGCGCATGGGACAGTAACATTTCATGAGACAGGAGCAGTATATTTTCCAGAAGATATTGTTGTGAATTTCAGCGTAAGAAGTATTTCTTTCCACAGGCAATAGGAAGGGCTCTTTCTCACTCCCCCAGTTTAAAAGAAATTTGTCTGAAAAATGAATGCCAGTTGTTAGTGTTAGTACACCATCTTGTGGATAAGTGGTCTAATTGGGAGTGTTGCTGTAACAGGTAGCAGTGTCCAACTGCTGGAAGCAACAGGACCGCTTCCTATTCATGCAGTGCTTAGAGTCACAGCAGCTCTTTGTTTCATATGTATCATGACTCATTTCCAAATCTGTTTGTGAAGAATGACATCTTTTAATGTACAAGAAGATATATATATACAAAGAATGATACGGTTCTTTAAGTATTAGTTATTGTTAATTACTTCTCCTTAGGGCATGTGTAAACAGTATGTTTGGAAGAAACCGAAGGTATTGAGCACATAACCATGCTAAAGTGATAACCCCAGATATAGCAAACTACTTATCTAATCTGCTATAATTATATTCTTATGGTCCAACAAGGTTACCACTAGCCCCTTGGGCTGGTCGTTGGTGCAGATCAGCATTGGAAAGTAGATGCTATCTTTCAGAGCACCTGTTGTTCATCAGTACCAAAGATGCTAACTAGGTCTCTTCATAGATTAGACATTAAATCCAAACACCTTCCATGATCTGAGGTGCTTCCAAAGCATTATTCATACAAATTTCAGATCAATGGAAGAGAAAAAAGAAGTATAGACTAAGCAGGAGGAGTGGGAAAGTTCCAGGATTTTCATATTCTTCATTTTTATACATCTATGATTAATGATCCCATTCTTTGCAGCTGTAATGTATAGGCATTAGAAGATTATTTGATTTGATTTGAATTCTCTAGACTAGTTTCCCTGACAAGGACCATCCAGAAATATTACAGAGGAGATGAGAAAGCTTAACCTGCATGAGCCAAAATGGTGGTCTCTAGCTTTTTCAATCGTGGCAGTTTAGTACATCAAGATATATAAATTTTGATCCTCCATGACAAACCTTTTCACAATGAAGACAGTGAAGCAGTGGAACAGGCTACTTTGAGAGGCTGTGCAGTCAAAAAAAAAAAAAAAATTAGAACAGTGCAAAATGAATCTGAAAGGGTGTAAAGCCTACTATCAGCAAGACTTAGCAGTACACCTGCCTAGAACAACTACAGGTCTAAAACAGCAGAGAATATTGCTTGCTGAACTTAATTCCTATGTACGCGCTGCCTTTTTTGCCCACCCTTTACTCTGAAGAGAAACACAAAGATCTTGAAAAGGTGTTTCAAGGTCCCAGTGCTGTGATTACCTGCCGTAAGCAATATACACACTCCGCTTATATGGACACCCATAGTCTCTCTGTTATCATTCTGAAAGCAATTCACATGGAATATTAGAAACTGCATAGAAAATAAGATTAATTGTTTCACACACCATCCATTGAAATTTGTGTAGAGCAAAACCTTCTGAACTAAATATTCTTCCAAAATGCTCCCCCAATAGCCCTAAGGCATATGTATTTTAGACAGTTGTCTCCTTTCTCTTGGAACCCTTCCCTTGCATTCTCTGCTGTTACTTCTGCCTAAAACAAAGATTGATCAAAACTGTCAACCAGAAGGGATAAAAAAAATTAAAAAAAGAAGAATCAATACTTACAACTTCTGTCTCCATAGCTTTGAGTTTCTTGCTGTATTTTGTCACCTACAAATACCAACAGGCAAATCAACTGATATTTTTTTAATGTAACAATAACTTGGCATTTTATGATACAAGTACATTGGGTTCAGTGTGCTTTGCCTTTTTGTAATATTACAAAAAAATTTAGTAGGGTTTTTACTTTACTGGCTTACTATTTAGCCCTGATTTATCTCTAGAAGTTATATTGTTTGCTATTGTATTTTTAAGAGAATAGATCTGATCTTTAATGTACATGTTTAAAACAACAACAGAGACAGAACAGACATCAGGATGTTTTATCGGTTGGTGATGTCCAACTAGGCAAGGAATCAGTCAGTGCAATTACTTGGATCATTTGGAAACAAGCACAAACAAGTACATATCTGTTGTATTATGTGGCTGAGGGTAGAATAATTACAGGTCTTTCAAAAAGGGATCAGAACCTCAGTGCACCAAAGTGGAAATAACTCTGAAGACAATAGTAATGCTATAATGTTATTTAATACAGTTTAAATTGCCAGAATTAGGGAGAAAAGGCTGAAAACACAGAAAAGCAACTAGAGCCTATTAAATTGAATATATTTGCTTTCTGCCTAGGTAACATAATGAATACAATAACAAGGCTTAGATTCAGTAGTTTCAGCTTTTTTTTTAACATACAGAGCATCTGATAAAATGCTGCTGTGACAATTTCTATTCTGTGCTCTGTTGCATATTTACTCCACATGCCTTAAAGCATAGGAGGGTTGCATCACAAAGTTACTTAATGAATTTCTGACATTATAATTTACCTCTTTTCACAGCTAGAAGAAATTAGGACTGGGAAAAAATGTAAACAAAATGTCTTTGGAAAGGCAGCAATATACTTAAAGCTGTTTCAGCTGCTTCGCCAAACAGAAATAAGACAAAATTTTCAGATCAATATATAATGATTTTTTTCCTGAACAAATACACAAAAGTTTATTTGATCAAATGGGATTTTTTTTTATTACACAATAAAATATTGTATATCTTCCCCTGTCCTCTTCCATGAAAGGATGAAGTGTAACCTCTGACTAGCTTGGTATTGCATAGCTGTTTGCAATTTGTGCAAAGAAAAAATATCCCAAAATAAGAGTCAAAGTGGTTCACTTAAAAAATTTCCAAAGGATATTCCAATATTCATTCTGCTGTTTTGGCTTGTCTATAAGCAGTTGAATACTCTTACTCTACGTACGCTCATAGGTCGACATGTATCATTATCTGTTCTTGATTTACCCAAGTAAAACCATCATAACACCACTGTTTATGGCTTTGCACAATTTGTATTTTCTGGACTTTTTTTTAATGCTGGCTCTTTCTGGGGCTGGCAAAAGCTGTCCCAACAGTCCCCTTGGGACAAGAAGGGATCATTTTGCACATTCTCTGGGAAGGCCTGATGGAGTTTTACTGCTTATCTATTTACTGATTCTGTCTCCTAATAATGACTGGACTGTGCATGCCTTCATGCACTGAGCAGCTGGGCAAGATCAATCCTTTTCATAAGTGCACCTGCAACAAGGAGATAAGACAGGGTCAAACGGGAAGAGTTCACAAGCTGGATGGCAGTTGACACAAGAAAGCCCGCTGAAGCACGCCA
This sequence comes from Phalacrocorax carbo, assembly GCF_963921805.1. NCBI lineage: Eukaryota > Metazoa > Chordata > Aves > Suliformes > Phalacrocoracidae > Phalacrocorax > Phalacrocorax carbo. Next base: position 65,878,789 of record NC_087548.1, on the reverse strand, counting down.
ACCTCCAGAGTCCAAGGAAACAAGGACCCCTGAGCTGCACTGTTCCTCTGATGTCAGGATACATTTGTGGAAGGACTGCAAAATACACTGAAACTGTCTTTACACCTGCTCCACATTCAAATGATGAAGTACAGTGGAAATCAATTCACTTTGGTAACTCAAGTGATGGAGTCTGTTCTCATTCTTCCACCAGAAAATGCTGATGTCAGCGTGACAATATGCCGTAGAATTTCTTTTCCTTCTTTAACATGAAATTAACAGTTGCAAATCAAGGGTTCAAGAACAAAAAATTTATCTGCAAAATATTTGAGCTTATTGTGGCTTCACATTGACAATTATAGTTTTGCATTGGTAGTGCTTTTAGAATGAATCTTGCTATGGAATGAAGATGATGTGTAAGCTAGGTTTCACTGGTTTCATTTACCTGGAAACTTGAAAGACATTAAATGGACTAGCTAACTAGGAAACTATTAAGAGAGCCGATATTGCCCTGGAGAACTGGAGCTGTCTTTTCCATTTTCCTATGTATTGTTGTACAAATCTCTTCCAAAGAAGTTCTTAGATAGGATCTTTCATTCTTTTGGTGTTTGAATTACTTGTTCTGATTTTAAGAGTGGTCAAGTGGTCACAACTGCAAAAAAAAAAATCTGAAAAATCATGTCTGGTTATTTAAATTTGGGCACTGGGAATGACTGTACAGTTTCTGACCCTTATGTGTGGTGATGAGAAATTTGTAAAGTATGTGCTTCTGAAATGGGAATAAACACCCTTTCAGATTCCTGAGATTTTGAAACATGTAATTAATGTTTGTGAACCAGATATTACAGTTATAATCACTATAGAAAACCCTCAGGAAATGAATTATTCTTGTTTCTGATACCTGCTGAACAATGAAAATAAAATGAAATATTAAATACTGGTTTTTTACATGAGCATTATTTGTCCTGTGTTCTGAATGAACTAGAAATTCTGCAAGAGAACAGTATTGTAACAATATAAGTAACTTTCTCTTAAGACAAATAAACAGTAGGAAAGAGTTTGTACTCTGCTTTAACTCTGCCATTTCCTAACTTTTGACATTCTGACTATGGAAACTGAATTTTTTAATATGCTGGAGAAGGGAAAAAGAGGGAATTACAGTTATAAGACAATGTAGTGACAACTGGAGGCTTGTACTGAATACCTAAATTCTGTGTGCCAAAGCACAATTCAAATTATGTCCTAAGTCAATAGAACTGAAAACAGAGTTAGATTCAGTATACCTCTTGATGAAGCACAGGAGAATCAGCAAGGAATCAGAATCTGATCCTGCTGCTCTTTTATATTATATTTTGTACACAATCTTAATTACAAAATAAATATGCAATACATCTTCTATACAGAGAGGATAATTTTATATACAATTGTATTGCTATTAATATCATATAATCCTGTAAATTTCATTAGCAGTCTGTCAGGGCACAGCTGGCAGGAAAACATTGCTGCTTCAACCTGTATCAGCTCTCACTGCCCTCATCCAACCAGGATACCTTAGAAGCAGAGGTCAGTGAAAGAGAAGAAGAGCAAGCTTGGTTGCTTGCCAGGCATTGCAGGCCAGAGAATTGTCACCAAAATTAGTTCAGTCATTTAAATCAGACTGCAGCTGTAAATTAAGGGAGGCATTAGGCATACACAACATCCAAAACTAAAAGAGACCCAAGAGATTAAAATCTTAAGGGGTATCATTTTATCTTTCCAGGCTGAAATTACATTCCAGGTGTCCTCCCACCATTTCATAGCCACCATTTACACATATTTGTTAAATTACAATGTACTATAGAATCATTAAATCAAATGGGTTGCAAGAGGAGTGGCTAATAACTGAGCTACTAGAACATCACTTGCACATCTAAGAGGCATTTGTGACAAATTCCAGTAGCAGTGATCTCAGTTCTAGTAAGTGCAACTCTGTTGATATCAGATTGATTACTGGTTTACACCACAATATACAAAAAAAGAATCAACCTCTACATTTTTGAATCTGTTTCCTCTAAGTAGGAAAGTATGTTGGAGGAAAATGATGCAATAATCTAGTAGTTACCTACACAAGTACCCTATCCTACAACTGGCAAGCTGGAGGTTAGGAAAGATGTTGAGATATGAGTAGCTACTAGTTAATTTTCACAAGTATTAGAAGTTCAGTCTATAATCTACTGCAACTGTAACATAGTACATATGATTTAACATAACATTTTAGAGGCACTTGAGGGATTGGACACTTTATGGAACATTAATCTGTAATGAATGTTATTCACGAGAACATTTCACCCACAAAGGTGAAGACATTTCTTTTGTAATTGGTGTATGTCTCATTTTAAGTTGGCTTTACCAGACAGCCTGTTTAACTTGTGTCTTACAGAGGTAGATATATGCCAGGGTAAAATAACTTAGTGGCCTGGAAGGAATTGTTATAACTCTTCATCTAAGATCATTGGGTATTTCCCTTCACCTTCAAAAAAAAAAAAAATGTTGTCTAATTACTATAACAGGACTATTTTCCTCTATTTGTGACTGATCAGTCAGGAAGAAAACAAATTTTGAAGGATTTCTAAAAAATGTAACCTACTGCAACAGTCTAACAGAAAACTAACTGAGAAAACCAATTTTTATTCATCCATTGTATTAACTTCAAGCAATTATTTTTCTTAGATGTATGAACTAAGCTGAGGAATTTCCACCCAGTTCCATGTGCAGCTGCTTGTTACATGAGAAAGCTAGGAAAATCATCTGTTATTCCACACTAAGAAGGAGATTAAATGGTCCCCAAGATGTATATGCAATGTATCAATATTACCTTTAATATTTTTGTCAGACAACAAGCTGAGATACTTTTATCTCCTACTGTTGTCTCTCTATGGGCAATATCTTGCGCTGGGACACCTGAAATGCAAAACAATCAACTCTCCATTCAGAGACCAGTAAAAGGAAGAAAGGGGTCACTTGGAAGGACAAATATGTTCTGCTTTGAAATGCACAAAATCAGTTCTCCATCACTTCCTAAAATAATTTGTCTGTGCTTTCCTCCCCTCTTTTTTCACCTAATAATATTTCTTGTCACCTTTCTGTTCTGTGATGTTAGGACACTAAACACAAAAGAATCAGCAAGGTTCTATAGTAAACACAGGCAATAACAGTACATATATTCTTCTCTTAACATATTTTGGTGTTCTTCTAACCCAGTACCTTTACCACAACCTTCTCACTTTCCAGAATTTAATTATCAAGAAATACCAGAGAAATACCACTGCTGAATTGCTGTTCTGTTTTCCACAAGGGTAAATGTTGCTGTCACTTGCGCTTATTTCTGCTTAGTATATTGCTCATCTGATATCTCTTAACTCTTCTCTCCTTCTAACATTTTGTTTTATTCCATTCATATTACTTACATTGTTCTTCTTTTTCTGCTTTTCTTCTTCTATTCTGAGTTCATTTGATTGCATTCCTTTGGGAATCTCCTGACTACAACTGACTTAAAAATTAAGCAAACTCTTCTGATTGATTGTTTTTTTCCAATACCTATAGAAATTTTGACTTATCTTTCAAACTACCTTCTAGCTGAAACTACTGAGAGGAATGACAGTTGTAACAGGAATCCTTTGTCTATACTTTTTTAAATAAGAACACTTCTTTTGAGACAAGACATATTACTTTTGTTACAATTCTTCTGAGTTCTTAAACTAGATGCATATTTGAACTGAAAATTATTGGGTACACTGTATATATAGTACTTTATTGTTAAAGAAAGAAAATAAATAATTTCTTGGTCCAAACTGAACAGGCCTGAGAAAAGTTTGGCCAGGCCAAGGCAAAGACTACAGTTTGTTAGTTGTGCACAATGTCTAAAACAATCCTTCAGAAAAATATCACTTAGAAACAGTGAAAAACAAAATCTGGCATAGAATTCTCAATATATTAGTCATTCTGCATGTCAGATGCCATTTCAACTGAATATACCACTTCACTAGGAAAAGGATTGAGCAATCATTGCAGTAATGGGATACCACGTTCAAGCATAGTTTACAGTTTACACATTCGCTCAATATGATCATTCAGAGTGTAACCAGGGTGATGGAATTAACCAACCATAGATGTTGCTATACTCCTTGTACAGCCCTATCCATCTGGACATTAAGTCTGGGGACATGGAGCATACAAATCAGTGTATTCTTTGATCTGTGTTTTAGTCTCTAGGTAACCATTAATGCGAACAAAACAATAGACAATGTGTTTCTGTCAGAAGAGGATGACAAAATGCAGTTTCATGTAGTGGACTGAGAAAACTGGCCAGGACTGCCAAGATTAAGAACCAAGTAGGTAAAAGGTAATTCTGGCAGGGGGGAGATTGTGACCACCGACTCATGGACCACCGACCCAAGTAATACCACCTACTCAAAAGAAAACAATGGGAAAGGACAACTGAGTCTGTGCAGTAATTCACATGTGAAGCGAGCAACTTTGTACCAATCACCAAAGAGAATAATATTTAATATGTATGGATAAAATGAATATGTATATTTTTGGTCTATATAAATCACATGGGAATGGTGTGTAAGGTATGCATGTTAGCGGGAGCTATCCCCTGTGCATCCGGTGCCGTTAATAAAGAATGCCTGCCTTTTAACACTACATTGGTGTTATGAGGTTTATTCCTGATTTCGGTGACATACTGATGTCAGAAGCTTTAGATTGTACTTAACTAATGTCCTTCATGGTCTTACAGTTAACTTAATTTCTCCACATTCTTTTGCATTTCTAGCCTTTCTATATTTTGTCTATTTAGATTAGACACTCTCTGTGGCTGTCACATTCTCCCAGTTCATTTTCTCACACTCTAGTCTCCGGTCTAAATACTGATATACAGTGATACTGTCTAGGCAGGTCACCAGAGAAGAGAGAAGAGGTATAAATAATGTGTAACCCAAAGTAGCCATGAGTCAGTCCTGCACAACAGTAACAAAATTTTCAGTCTTAATGCTTTTTAAAATAGGGAAATACTCCAGAAAATGAATAATACATTCACATATCCAATGTATGTTGTATCTCAGGAGAATCTCACTGGATGAAGCTTTGGCTATGGTTCAGCATTTTGGCCTTCCTGAAACAGGATCTGTGTAATAAAGCCTAGCCTCTTCCATCAGCAAAGAAAAAACATAAACAAAAAGATCCAAAAGGACAAGGCATTTGGGAATGAGAGGGACATTTCAAAGATACATCTACTGTTCTGTGGTAAGTTTCACTTGCATTCTTTATTTCATAATCTAGCCAGATACACAACATTTTTTAGTACTTAGTTTCCCTCCTATAATAAAGTATATAATTTCCAACATGCTTGTCTACCAATATGTTACATAGAGATCCCTCACAGAAATGCTTCATTGTGTATGCAAATCTCAACTTTATTTTAAAGGGCCATTAAAGATAATTTTCAAAATAACTATGGTGTACAAGGTATTGATAAAAATATTGCCATATTAAAAAGATTTTCTTTGGAAGAAAATACTTAATGCATTCACTCTACACATTAAAATGAAAAACATTTCAATGATGATGGAAAAATACTGTGTGTAATAAAAACAGATCCTTTATTTAGTTTATTACATACAAAGTGAAGCATATTTGAAATCTGTTGAGACTGGTAACATGATATCATTCTGAAGGGATGCCTTTCGTTTGTAGTCTACCATTCAGCTTTCCATTGCAGAGCAGGCAATGCCTAATGAATGTTGCCAATAAGCACAGTCTGCAGTTGAATGCTCCTCAGCAGCCCCAAGGCAATTGCGACTTCAGCCCCAGCTGTCCTTAAAAAAAGAAAGAATTGTTCCATTACCAGTTCTTTTACCCCGGGGTAAAGGGATGGAAGTGTCTGGAAAGCTCTGCCTGTTAGTGATCAGGAGCAAAGGCTTCAGCTGATCACGTGAGCTGAAGATGTAAGTGCTGTCACTTACTCACAAGAGTCCCTTCTCATGCCACCCTAAGAGTGTTGCACAGCCCCTGAAATGATCATAGCTCAGATTCAAGTGAACTAGCAAACACCTGGGTATGCTTGACATCTTTTCCACATGCAAAAACTCCAGAACAAACAGCACAAAAGCACGTGCAGGTCAGCCCCACACACAGAGAGTCCCATATGCGTTCAACTTCTGTGCGAACACTAAGTGCCCAAGTGTAAGATTTAGAGCAGTAAGTCTGAACTTTGTGAATGTTGTGCATGTGTCTGGATCTTAGACATAACAAACTCCCTGCATGCTGCAGCATCCATGTGCCTGAAAAATCTTATATAAAAAAGCTAGGACACTTACTAATATAGTAGGAAAAGAGAGAGTACCTTCTCCTGCTACCTTGTGTGAATCTATGCAGACTAATTACAATCTAGAAAATACAGCAGGAACTACTTTTAAATACCCATAGAATAGATCTTATCAACTCACTGACTGCAATGACAACACATGCTCCCTGTATGCTTTCAAATTACACAGGTAAGGAATACCAATAAACCATTTACAGTTCAGGAAAACAGTGAGTAATGCAGGCCATTACCTTTTAAAGGTGAGAACTTCCGTCTCTTTACAGAACTTTTAACAAAAATTCGTATACAATCCGTTTTTAAAAACTGTTTTCAGAACACTGTAGCCCGGATAATTTTTTTTCTCCTACTTTCTATAATATAGCAGATTGAGTCTTGGATATTTTCTTCCTCTCTCTAACTCTAATTATACTACTGCAATAGCTACAGCCATGCTTTCTATGAAAAACGGATATTAGTTAAGAATTTAGTATATACTTCTCTGTGTTTTGCTGCAAATTTTCTTGCAAAATGGTAGGCTTTCAACAGGCTACTTCAGCAAGGGATCTGCCAGCCACCAACTGTCTTCAAGAACAGCCTGACAGCCCTGGCTTGTCTCCTTGCCATTACACACACAAAAGTGAATCTGGCGCTTCTGGTTCTTTCACTTATCTTAAAAGTGTGCCTCTTTACCTCCATGTTTCTTATTCAGTGTCTGAAATAAAGGGGGAAATGGTGATGAATACAAACCCCAACTTTATGTGCCATTACAATGTAGAGGGCTTTGCTAGTGCCTTCCACCTAAATGTCTTAAACCCAGATAGCTGAGCTCGAATGGCATGGAGAGTCTTGAATGAGCTCTTTCCAACCAGATTATCTGATAAAGAAACATCAATGAGTATAGAGTCTCATTGAAATGATTAAAACATTTTCTAATTGTTCTGGGAATGAAAAAGCCAGTTTCTTACACACGAATAGTAGAAGCGTTGCTGTCCTCAATTTTAGACAAGAAGGTAATGGTGAGACAGCCCCTGTGGCACCCATCACAGTGCTGACCCATCGGAAGGAGAGCTGTTTGTTATCTATGATAAAGGATAGCAAGGCAGGAGGGAAGTTAAAGGCCAAACTGAGTTTAAGTGGTTTTAGTTAAGTTGCCTTTAATGGGGCATGATCCAGGCTTGTTACCTAATATTTGATTCTTTTGAACTTCTGCACAGGTACAGTAAAGCATAGTGTTGGAAAAATGTATAGTCTGACCAGCTGGAAAACGTTGTGTAGAACCCCTTAGAAAGACTGAGGAGGATATGTGTGCTGGTTTTGGCTGACAAAGGGTTCATTCTCTTCACTGTAACGCCTGTGGCAGTCAGGGACCTTTCCAGCTTCCCACGCTCTGCCACGTGGGCAGGAGGCTGGGAGGGGCGGGGCCACAGCTGAGGCAGCTGACCCCGACTGGCCAATGGGATGTTCCTTCCGTACCATGTGATGCCATGACCAGCACATTAACGGGGCAGCTGGTGCATGGCGGGGGGGGGGGGGGGGGGGGGCGGTGGCGGCGGCGGCTGGTGGCTGGTGGCTGGCGGCTGGCGGCTGGCGGCTGGTGGCTGTGGTTCTGGGGCTGGTGGTGTCAGGTTGGTAGGTGGTGAGTGGCTGCATCATGTGCGGTTTGTTTTGGTGGTTCATTCCTCCTTCCCCCCTGCCCCCTGGGGGGCATTCTTTTCCTCATTCTTTTCCTTTCCATTGCATTTTTGTTGCTGTTTTATTTTAATTATTAAACTGTTCTTATCTCAACCCATGAACTTTACCCTCCTGATTCTCTCCCCTGTCCCACCGGTGGGGGAGTGAGCAAGCCGCTTTGTGGGGCTGAGATGCCGGCTAAACCACAATATGGTAAGAAAAGATTTAACCTAACAGTACCCTGGACACCAAAGACATCATATATTATTTAGATGAGATCTTGCTCTATTAAAACTTTAAACCAGAGGAGGTATTTGGACCAAAAACATACAAATCTTGTCAGCATGCCACTTCAACCCAGATGAAAATGTTTGTGCTCAATGAGCTATGCTTACTAGCTGGAAAGTGGACAGAATTTACTAAGTGTGCTTTGCTGTGCACCCAATTGATTCTTTCTCGTAAAGGTAGTCTACTACCATGCCTATTATTAATATTCTACGTAATTCTTGCTGCTTATTTATGCTTTGTTACCACGTGGTTTCTGAACATAACTCTAGCATTATTTCAGTTTACCTTGTGCAACTCATTATAAACATTAAAACATTGTCACTAGGATTTTTTAAATACTCATAGGTCTGTTAATCACTAGGATCTTGCACCTTGGATGGATACACAGATTGAAGTTAGTGGGCTGAACTACAACTTCTCCAAGTGATGGAAATTTATGCAAATAGGCAGGCTCTGGTAAAGCCAAAGGTACATGTCCTGTGAAAATTAAGTACTACATCTGTGTGCGCCAAATGTGGAAAAATCAGTGGGAGTAACAGAGGATTATTGTCCTTTCATTGTTGAAATTTAAATTAAAATGGTTTTCTTTTGCCACACATAAAGAATAGCTACTGCAACGGTTCTTATCTGGATTGCTCAATTTATGCAAGAAGATAGACTGGTGACTCTACAATGTGATTGTGTGTTTAAAAAAACACCCCAGAAGTCAGGTTCTATCCTTGGGTAAAAGCCTAGTACTGAGTTATAATTCAACTAACTGGTAAAGGCTGTTTCATCTGAAATGACAATGTGAAAGATTGCATAGAAATTGTTAAGGATATATATGAACTTTTAAGTACTCTATGTTGGAAAAAAAACCCCCTGAGAATACTAATCTGTAAACGTCTATATTCTATATTAGCAGAAAATGGAAAATCTATGGAGGTCAAGCATTTTGACACTTCATTTTATACTGGGAGCACTGAAAGCCTTATGAGGCTCTAATGTAATAGTGATTTTTGCATAGACCTTCACCAGTTTCCAAGTCTGCTTCTAAGAACTCTCCCTGAAGTCTCTCAGGAATAGAGCTCTGCGAAGACCCCAGCTGTACCAGTGCCCATGTCCATTCATGCACAGCATCCCACCTGGAAGCATGTGGCTTCTCAGGGACCCAAGTCTGAGACATTATGAAGGTGAGAGAGACTCATCTATCCCTCTGACAACTCCTCACATGCTACTCAAATCTGCAATCATTAATGACTTCACCAGCAATTTTGCTATGGAGTGCACTAAAATGCAAATTGGTTTAGCACATAGTTAAAATCCAGGCAGTTGAATACATGCCTGTACAAGTGCTGTTGCTAGCTCAGACTGCCCAGAGGTGTGAAGGTACATCATAGGCAGACAGGTAATGATGAAATTCACCTCAGAAAAAAGGGGACGAGCACCACTGTGTACAAATCTGCTGACTTAATGGGAAGGATTTTTTTCCAGAAGATAGGAGGATAAAATGTTAGCAGGTAACTACGAAAAATTAAAATCTACACAGGAGACTACGATCTGGAATAAAGGGGAGTGGGGAGAGAGGCTTCTTTGTGATAAGGGGTAAGGAGGACACAAAGAAAAACAGCGGGCCAAAATACTTAATGCTTTGACTATGTGCGAAACCAAAGAAGGATGAGGAAAAGGCAAAAGGAGTTGACAGTTCGAATATGTGATCAAAATTCTTACTTAGCTTCTCTTCAGAAAGAAAAGAAGCCAAAGAGAAGACAGCAGCTTCTGCATGGGCATGTGACCACCTGGGAGGAACTGACTGAGAGCAAAAAATTGAGATAAACTATGGAAACACAGAGTTCATGACTGTGCAAAGAAGAAAAAGAGAAAATAGAAAAGAGAAAGTAACTATAAAAAGATTTATTTTAATAAATGAAGAAATTTGGCAAATAGTATTTAATGGAGAGACTATCTAAGCAAATAAAGAAAACACAATTCCTCAAATAAATTATACCAGATGGCTTTAAGAAATGACGCTAAGAAATGACACTATGAGATACAAACTGTTCTGACACAGAGGAAGAATAGAGTAATAAGACACCCCAAATAACTATACTTTTGTTTCACACACTCTCTACTGACCTTACAAAATAAAACTAAGTTTGAGAAAGATGTATATAAAGAGTATTGGGAGTATTTAGTGATATTTAAAATGACAAAATTTCAGTTCCAACTAACAAAAAAAATGGTATGATATTGTCAGGCAGAAAACTATGGAGAGGGTGATTTGTTACTCAAGAAGTGGAAAATTTAGTGGTAAGAAAGATAGGAAAGATGAAGTGGGGTTTATTCCTTAATTTTTCATAAAAAGCAGGTAGAGATGATTGACAAGCCCAATAATAACAACAAAGTGACATGGTATCAGCCTAGAATAGTGGAAGAGCTGTAGTAAGACAGTACTTAGACAAATATTTTCAGAATATTTGTATTTGGTAAACTTCATCCTGTGGTACTTAGAAATTTGAAGCAATCTTAAAATTATTTACCATTTTTCAGAGATTTTGTAGTAAATCAGAGATACCAAAAGATGTTGTCTTTAGTCCTAAACTGGGTATAAAGCCCCCTTCAGAGGTGAAATTATACTCTTTAGGAGAAATTTAAAGTTTTTAGGGAAAGAGCTTCCAGTTGTTATTAGAAACTGTTCCTGAATTTAATCATCGAAGAATGTGATCTGGCATGGCTACAGCAGCAGAAAATGAATGCGGAAAGTAGTCAAATGTGTATGTTAAGTGCAACTGGCCATGTGCAGACATGTGTATCTCTATCAAGCATGTGTCTCTCTCACAGTTAGTCCAAACACAAACCCATCATGAATAAATGAAAAAATGTAAGGATCTGAAACAAAATTAGAAGTAATTTTATACATTGAAAATTTTTCATGTCAGCCAGTTTTGATTTTTTGTGTTCAGCCTTTCAAAAAACAAATAGGTGGCAATAAAACAGCAAACAAAGATTGTTTCCCAAAGGACAAAAATGAAAAGTTACTTCTCTGCTGCTGATGTCCAGACTCTATTCTTGGGACTTTCAATGCTGAAAATAGTTCACTGGTAGTAAATTCATAAGTTTACTATGCCCACCCACAAAGATAAAAGTAGAATTTGGCTAATAGTGAGCGATAACAATGTTGAAAAAGCAAGCCTTAAAAATTTCTAAGCAATGTTAGCAACAAACACTAACTCAGAAGAGAACAAATAAAGCCATTTTTCTCTAAAAAGCAGCACAACTATCTGTACATTGAAGAAAAAATAGTCATTTACTCATTGGTCATTGCTGACTACTCCTTTGAAAACATTTGTATCTTCGATTGTGATAATGACACAGCATGGATCTTGAATGAATCACATTGAGCTAATACTGCGCTTAGATGTTACTGTATCTATAGTCAACATCACAGGAAATATAGCTATGCTGGTAAAAGGCTTTAGTATATACAAAACCTAAAAGCCCCTACAGAGAACTAGTCTGATGTTGCAGAAAACCAAAAAAGGATTGCAATTTACAATGTGAACTCTGAGTGATTTAAAATGCCTTTGTAGATAATTTCTTCAGAAAATGAAAAGATTAAAAAGGAACTCTCTTATTATATCATATTTTTACGATGCATTGACAACAGATAATGAAAGGCTTTGATGCCAACATGACGTGTGTGACAGGACTGTCTAAAAAAAGGAGTCTGTAGTCTAAAATAGTCTAAAAGAACAGCCTGTAGTCTAATAGTCTAGAATAGTCTAGACTGTGCCTACCTATGGGCCTGATCGACCTGGGCCTTACCACAGGCTGACTGCCTGGACAGATGGCAGCCCTGCCTCCTGGTAGTGGACCCACCTGATGCCCTGTGCAGGAGCTACCCCCGGCTGCCATCCTCCTCAGGGCCCACAGGACAGGGCCTGGGCTGGTCAGACCCCTGCCCTGCTGGCTGGTGTCACACCCAGCTCCTTCTCCCTTGCTGGTCCCTGACAAATTCAATATGAGATTCACAATGCCTGTGAATTTATTGATTAAAACAAGGAAAAGATGATAGGACATACAGCCTATTTGATGTCGTATATAAAGAGGACATATTAATGCACAGAAATACTAACGTCTTCCTTATGAACAAAGCATGGACCTTGATTATACTTCTCATAATTATGGTAACATTACACCCTTCTGATACTCCCTTTTTGCTGAATAAAGAAAAGGGAAAAGGGAAAAGGAAAAAGGGAAAGTTAGTAGAAAGTATGGATCCTTGTTTCATGTATCACACAAAGTGAATGGCCAGATGGCTACAGTGGAACAGAATCAATAACTTCAAAGACTGTTGGTTGGAAGCAGAGCATTTGAAAAAAAGCCAGTAGCTCAAATGTGGAAACCTGAAGTTCATATGAAATGGCAAACTCTTTATCACTGTCTCCTTATCAGAGATGTACAGATCAAAAAACAGAGTCACAAAAATTAAGCAAAACAGATTTTATTGCAGTAAAGAGAGAAAGATGCAGCTAATTGAAAAGAATACATTGATTGCTCAGGCATCTGAAGAAGTAAAGGTACTTAATAAATAATATTGGTTGAACTTCTTTCTTAATTACAGAATCTACAAAGCTGATGATGATCACTGTAACTGAGGAGAATTTATGAAAAATTGCTGAAAAACAGTGATCTGAAAGATTACAGACCCTTCTTAAGAAATGACAGTCAACCACAAAGAACATCCATGTATGCTGCTCATTTGCAGTGCAGGAAATATAATAAAAATTCTAAATCCATAACTAAAAAGGACCTATATGCCCAAATGGCACCTAAGTACCAGACTTAGGTACCAGAAATTATGCACCAAAATTCCAAACTTCAGCCACCTCATCTGTTAATTAAAGTTCACAGACAGGTAACTGCTGACTAGAGAGGCAAGATCGCAGTGAGAATAGCTAGGAAGGCTGTTGATTTAAATGTTAGCAGGGAAACATGAAGGTTGAATTTCCATGCTGTATAGTCCAGGATGGCAGTTTCTTTGCCCAAGCAAATGCAGAGGCACCACATAACAGGGCATTGATACAGCTAGTGATGCTGACATGCTTTAAAGGAACATGGCTATTACAGAAGGTGAGCACCTCAGGTTCAGGCTTGTTCAGCTCTTTGAAAGGAAGTTTACAACTTCAGAAGAAAGGTCAAGGCCAATGATGCTGTTTTGCGAAAGACATCCACAGAAAAAGATTTAAGATTTATGTGGTCTCTGTGTTTCCTCGTTGGCTGTTGACTCTCAGGGAGCATTTGCCCAGCAGGTTGTGAGGCTCCAGACCTCCCTCAGTTTGCACCCCCCAGACAGTACAGGCAGAGCAGGCACATAACACTGGGCCACCAATTCCACTTGAGAGGTCACACACCAAAAAGTTCAGAGTTGAAATGCATGTTTTACCTATTTAGCACTTTTTACTCTTATTCCATTTCTTACTATGCTTTCACTTAAGTGACTAATGGCTTTTATTGTTTTTTATCTGGAGGGGTGTTGTTACTCATCTTTGTATCTTTTCACTAGCATGACTTTACCTAAATAAAGGTCCTGTTTCTGAAGAATCTAGTTTATTACTTTTAAGAGACTTCTACAATAATTTTAAGGTCATATTACCTACAAGCAACAAATCACCAGAACACTTAATTTCACTTTGGCGCACTGCATAGAAGTGGAATGATATACGCAAAATGTTAAGCATAGCAATGGAAAATAAATAGGTACCAAAAAGTTTTCTTTCTGAAAAAGGTGAAAAAGATGAGGAGTCACTAAGTTTGTCAAAGATTGCTCTTAAGGTTCTCTAATCTTTAAGGAATAATTTTCCTGATAAGCTCAAGAGATGTTAGTGGCATGAAATATCAGATTGCAAATGGCTACCACAGCATGGAAATCTGAAACCTAACTAGTAACTTGGCTTATACAAAAAGAAATCATTGCATCTCGTATGTACATTTCACTATGCTGAATCCTAAAAGACAGTGACTTTCCTGTCACCGTGTGACCTTTTTGTCCACCTGTGAGATATTACTACTTCATAAGAAGTAGAAAAGTCCCTCCCAACCATGTTTAAAATATCTGTGAAGAAACAATATCAGATGAAGTAAAATGGAGCTGTAAGCTATGATTTCCTGTTAATGGAAAAGAGAGTTTGAACAGTTCAAATATAGTCACTAGGAAACATTTCTAAATATCTCCCACTAAGTAACTGGAAGTGCTGCCAACACTGGATTAACACTGCACCACATGCAGTTCCTCTTGTCATACACCAGAGGATACAGGAAGTGATGGGAATAAATTAAAATGGAATCTTTCAGATGTCTGTCATTTTTCAGAACTCCCTATGAGGCTGTTTGTACAGAGTTCAAACAGAAGCCTTTTAACTGCACTGAAGGCAAGCCGGATACCATTTTTTGTACACTGAAAAGACAGAAAGCTCGGTCCTTCCCAACTGTCATTAGTTTGCAGTTGATCTAGTGTTCAAATGAATAATGTTTTACTATTATTTAATTGAAATTGAGATAGTTAAACTTTTTTAGAAAACTTGGGGAAATCCTTTTGCCTCAGTGTACACACCTAAAGAAATAACTGGAAGGAAACATAACCTCATTCCTTCTCACTAGGCTGAAAGTATTTTAATATTAATCAATGCTTATTTGAGCTATGAATTTCTACTGCACATTGTGTTCGTGCAATATACATTTTCAACCTCGCCAACACAGAAATAGGCATCAGATAATTTTTTGATACCTTCGTGCTCCCCAAGACTCCTGACTGAACCAGATGACTGCACCTGCAAAGATCACATAGAATTCCATCAGCTTATAATGGGTACCATTAGTCAAACAAAAACATCTCTAACTTCCTCCAGAAACAGCATCTTTTTCTGCTTCCTGTCACCAGAAGCCAAGACACTGGAATGCCTTACTCTGAGCCAGACATAGATTAAGCAGCGTTAGATGGAAGATCTGTTACTCCATCTAGCCCCCTTCTAGACCTTGCAAATAAGCAAAACAACATTATTCAGTGTTTCCCATCCACACAAAAAATAGGATTAATATGTCTCTGTTATAAGTCAACAGGAGTTGGCACTGGTACACTACAGTGTTCCTTAAATAACAGAATAACAGAATTCAGTGCTACCAATTTACATGACTTATGTTAAACATTTCCCAGCACTTGAAATGTTTAAAAATATAAACAGAATGTACCACAAATAAAAGAAATACATTCTACAGAGACACCAGGACTCATTTATTTCTCATTTATACATGTATCAAGAAAAAGCGTAAAATCAGTGGAATTATACTTGTATGAAAGTGGCACAGGAAAGGAATTCAGCAAATTGTAAAGAACATACAGTAAATCTTTTAATATAATCTGCCATGATTCTTAGGTGTACCAATTCACCAAGCCAGAGGAACACAAGAACTTGGCTGTATTTGACAGATCTAGTACCAGATCTGGATGAAGATGGAACTTATCTATCAGCTCTGCAGATGCTGGGCCTTTAGAGCTTCCTCAGTACCCTAGTCACAGTGAATCAGTCATGAGTTACACAAAAGAGGCAGCTGATACTGAGCTTACATCAGAAATAGCATGCAAAGCCCAAAATGAATACATTAACCTTCAGAGCCTTTGATATAGAGAGCTGTTAATTTTATAACTGAACAAGAATTATGTAACCAACTATACGATGAACTGTAAATGAACTGTGCAGAGTGCTGAGGAACACATTTCAAATATCATATATATTTTATATGTTTATACATATTTATATAAAGTTCAGCTACAATGAGCTCACTCACTACTGTCTATACAAAATGCTGAGCATGATCAACCCTTTTCTACATGGCACATAAAAAGGAGAGAAAAGCAAAACCAATACAAAACCTACTAAAGATGAGGTTTTGCAAAGGTGGGGCCAGTGAGACAGCAGAGCAGTAGCGACTATGCAATATAGTCAGTGACTTTATCATACAAAGTGAGAGTAGAAAACAGCAGATACAAATATGTGACATCTGTTGCCCAAATTAGAAAAGCAAGGTGAATATCATCTGAAGATGCTGACAGTATAATGAAAACAAAAGACTATCTTCAAGCCTAGCATTACTGAACACTGAGAAAAGAGCTGAGGTGAGCCTCTGCTCCAAACAGCGTTTAGAGTCCAGTGTAGCGATGATTTGCTGGAGAAGGAATAAAGAATTGCTAAGGTCTGCTAACTGATTTTCAAGGATATAAAAACATAACAAGACTTGCTCTGCCACTGGCAGTGCAGTCTGTCAGCTAGCTAGAGTATATAGAGCATGAGAGCTTTAAAAACATTTCTGAGATTAATTGTTAAATAATGTTGTTACTATGAAGAGAAGCTACTCTAGGTTGTTTTATTTCAAGCAGGCTGAGAGGCTAGAGGACACAAAAGAAATGTTTTTGCTCTGGATAATGGAGTGTGAAGACATGATTAGGTCCATTTTACATGTGCAATTATATTACAACTTCTCTTCCATAGGAATTGGTTCATTTTTTTCAGAGAGCCATTTACAAAATTAGAACATCGTGTTCATACACAGCCAGATCCATGCTCACTGTAGCCAATGAGGCATATTATCAACCTGCAAATCTGTCTGTGTGTTAATCCAGCTATTGAGACGTGTGACAAATTACTTCAGTGTGATATATCTTGTTTCACACTGGATTACAGCTGAAAAAGCTTAATTTTTTAAAATGGAGTATTATCTCTGATTTCCCCTATATATGGAACAAACTAAATAAAAAAAAATCGAATTGGTTGCAGTCTCTGGGAAAAGTTTACAGCACACCCTTCCCCTGGCGCTCCACAATTAGTATTTTGCATCTGCCAGGCTTTCCATATGAAAATGAATTCAGCTTGCCATCAATGCACTGCTACTATGTCAATTCCCTCCTCAAAACTTTCAGTAATTTTTTGTAAATTTCCTTCACAACAAAAGAGTGGGCCATCCCAATAGAAAAATCTACAAGTCAATGCACGTAGGTGGGAGAAGGGCAAACTCTTTGCTGCCACACTTTTCACTGGTGAGAGAGCACAGAGGAATCTGTCAGTGTTTCGGGGTCTGTTTGTCACCTACCTCTGTGGAAATGTAATATGCTCATCCTGTTTCATATTCACCTGCAAACATGAAAGTACCTGAAATCATTAACCTCCCTCCTTAGAATTCTTTGCTGCTGGGAGGACAGGGGACAGTAAAGGAACAAGAGACCAAACAAGCTACCAAAGACAGGTATTTTGTTTTGGGCAACCAGAAGCTGTCTTCCACCAGTGGGCAAACCATACATTCTTGTTTCTCCACTGAGAGGTTTCCCACCACAGTCTGCATGGTCAGACTTCCTCTCATTAGCAATGGAGGTATGTGTCAGTAGCTAGATACTTACAGAAGGACTGAGCACATACACAAGTAAGGAGAGAGGTTACAACACACACATGAAAAAGCCTTTATTAGAGCTTCTCATTTGATTTTAGAAAAGATTATGTTCATTTTGTTAAGAAAGCTTCTGTGTTAACATTGATTCAACCTAGTGTAGTTGCTGTGAATGGAACTGAGCCAATTTAGAGCTGAGGGCATGGCCAAATGATTTTCCAACTTCTATCATTTCATGTGTCAGAGGGAAATGGTACTGTGTAAACTGTCAGCTCAGATGCCCCTTTGGTGTTGTCCCTATAAATGAGAGTTGAATGCTTCATGATCAACCCTGTGCAACTATGGCAAACCTGCTAATAAAGCAGTAAGGTCAAGGTCATTCAAAGACAGAAGTGACATTTATGGAAAGTTTTGCATTTGATTAGAGAAGACAAAATTTGAGCTAAATAGGCATGACTAGAAGCACTAGATGCTAAATTATTCTGCATAATTCTGTGATTCAGAAACATGAATTAGCTGATGCTCAAGGCAATGAACTGTTGAAGTTCTAATGTGTAAAGTTCTGCCTATTGCCATTAATAAGAATTGCCCTGACAAATAATACTCTCTTGCATGCTGCATACATCCATGCCACAACACCCAGAAGGACATGGGTAATAAGTAATTAACTGCAACTTTTTCTGAAATCTACCTTAATACATGCCAAGACTTTTCATAATTCTGACATTTACTTTCAAAAAATGAATAATGCATAGTGATACATAGGGCCATGAAGTTCAGATTTGGGATTAACCTCTGTTTTGAATATATTATGTGGAGATATGACAAGGGCAAGATCCATCAAAATGGTGCACATATCATAGTGGCAGAGCAATGAGGCACAACATAATCATACATCCCTTCTATCAGTAGTGGTACATTAACAGTAATTTTTGTCATATCATTATCTGGATGAAGGAGGCAATTACAATATACAGTAATTGTTTGCACATTTTCCTTAAAGTATGAGCTTAAATTTTTAACAGATGCTGACATGCATATTTCTCCTTAAAATATTTTCAGTGCTAAGAAGGGAAAATAAGGTCTGCATATTTTAAACAAAAGAGTATCATGACAGTATTCTGCATTTGAACCTACACTTTGTTCAGTTATTTTGTCTAAAATAATAAACTAAAATTAATATTTGGCTTTTCTTCTGAAGTTTTGCATAAACAAATTCTTTAAACCACTTGTATATTGTAAAATTAATTTCAACCAAGATCACATTTAATTCACTTTAGTTCCTACAAGGTCTGCTTCTCTTTGAACATTTGGTGCGATTTCAAGTAAATCAGTACCCAATCCAAAGTAAATATCCATTCTAAAACAGCATAGTCACACAGAAACTACACAACAAATAGTTGTATTTATATGCTATACTATTGGATTTGTGCTATAGTTGTTGTGATCCCTCACAACATGGACTACCAATTTGTTCTCAGAAAGACTCTTACTGGCTAATGCAGAAGGTAAATTTATAAGCACAGTATAATTTTGAGAAATGTCAGAGAATATAGTAGATTTTAAAACAGAAAAACACCCATAAAAGAGAATGCATCATCATCCATTTCCGTTTAATTACAAGAGCATGTCTCCTAAAGGATAAGGTCATAAAGATGTAATTTACTAGCATTTCTCTTGCGTTTTTTAAATTATTAATGTGTTTAAGTGTTCATAAAATCAAGATTTTTATCTTGAAAGCATTTCTTCACAGTCTGATCATGACAAAAAAAAATATTAAGCCCTTAAGTAAAAATCTAGAAATAAGCTACTAAGTCCATTTTCTTTTCAAAACTCAGATATGGGTGCAGTTAGCTATAGCTGCAGTTTTCAGATCAAATGTTTAGAAACTTCACTTCCCTTAGCTCTACATCTCAACTCCTTTGGACATTGAAGTCAAAGGCAAAATAGAAAACCTCATCTGAACATAAAGAGATTTTGAAAAACACTCAAACTCTTCAAATGAGAACACAGAAATATCTGCATGGTTTTATTAAATACATTGACATATATTAGTTTACATATTTTCCAAATAATACCAACATTTTATGTTAGGTAAACCATCCTGGAAACTCTTTATTAAAAAGCTTCTCATAACTGAAGTTAATAAAGCTATAACATTTCTGAAAACTGCATTTTTCACCTCTGTAATTTTAAAGCATTTTTTATATCTGTCAAAAGAGCACATGGATACAAAAACATTTAAAGTAATATACTCATAGAAAAACAGTTTCCTTCACATTTTCATTATCATAAATCAAAAACAGGAAAAATTATTTTAAGCTGCAGTATAGCAGTAAGAAAGGTGTCTTTATTATTCAAAGACTACCGTCTGCAGAGCAGAAAATTACAAACAGTGATTACTTTTTATCTTTTTTCTCTAGACATAAATTAGCTCATCTTTTATTTTGTTGCAAGATATCTCACTGCTATTGTTTCTTGCCTATTCATTGCTTGAAAGTTTGACCTTTAGTTTCATTCCTGCATTTTAAAAATGCATTGAACATTAATAATAACAATAACAAGCAGGAGGTTATTGATCATGGAAACAAATAAAATGTGTCCTAGACCAGCATATATTCAGTCCTGTGTCTACAGCAAGAAGACCTATTTTGCCAGGATTCTGGTTAGAGTCAAATAAATGGCAAAAATCACAGTTACTTCAGTGGGATCAAGTGGCATCAAATCTTTACAGTATTTCTCAAGTTCCACATGAGAAATTATCTTTAAAATAATTAATATTTAATTAAGGACTGCTAACAGTTCTTTAAGGAAGAAAAATGTTTTTTGAATAAATTTTGAAGAAATTATATGTTACCTGAAGCCATGTTACAGAAAAGTAATGTTCTTACTAGCCATTTTCTGGCCAACAAATCATTATAATCGTGACACATCTATCATCAGCAAATTATTATTCATTTATTCTCTTACATGCAGGAAACTATGTGAAGTTTCACTGTTCTACAACTACCTGAAAGGAGGTTGTAGCGAGGTGGGGGTCGGTCTCTTCTCCCTCGTAACAAGCGATAGGACGAGAGGAAATGGCCTCAAGCTGTGCCAGGGGAAGTTTAGGTTGGACATTAGGAAAAACTTCTTCACCGAGAGGGTTGTCAAGCATTGGAACAGGCTGCCCAGGGAGGTGGTTGAGTCTCCATCCCTGGAGGTGTTTAAAAGAAGGGTAGACGTGGTGCTTGAGGATATGGTTTAGTGGTGGACTTGGCAGTGATAGGTTAACGGTTGGACTCGATGATCTTAAGGGTCTTTTCCAACCTTAATGGTTCTATGATTCTATTCCTCATTTGCACTACTCTTCTCTGACATTGCGTATATGTTCTATAACATTGTTCTTGAAGTTCTGATACCAGAAAACAATGCCTCCAAGGTTTTCTATACTAGTCTTTTCATATATTTACAGGTTTTTTATTTTAGTATTGGATATAGTTTGGAACTATGCTACTGTTAAATTCATCCCAGGTCATTTGTAATATCTTGATTTTCTCCAGTGTGTTTATAATGAATTTAAAATAAATGTATATGGCAATCTATTGCTCACATCCTTGTGAACTTATCACTACTTATTAGTGCAACAAACTCCCATGGATGACACTTTTAAAAGCAGACAATACAGGAGTTTAATATCCCACTTTAGGTGTCGTTTGATGGAAGGGAGTAGCTAACAGTTAAGAGGAGTTCACTGCTCTAAATAAAATGAGAAAGATTTAATACTCTTCCTCCCTAAGACTAAGAAATGAGGTATGGGGCAGAATGTCTAATAAAATGTACTCCCTACTGCTGGGCTGTGGTTAAAGGTGAGAATCCCAGTGCTCAATCCCAGAGCAAAACTGGGACCACCAAAAAGCTTTTATATTCAGTGCTGAGTGCTCATGTCTTAATTCATTAATTTGGAAACTAATCCTTGATTCTATCACCTTTGCTGCCAACATTTGAGCTGTTTGAGATTCTATTTGAGCTAATTGCTTCCTTCTTCACTGAAATTGGTTGTATACAACTTGACAGTTTGATGAGAGACCCAGTGATTCTCTGGGTAGAGATACCATGCCTTTGGGCTGCATAAGCCCCAGTGGGCATGTTAGACATAGCTTGGCAGTTCTCCATATTAAGCATTACAAGTTTTAAAGGATTGTATTTATGTGTAAAGAAAATTATGTTTATGAGAGCCAGCCTGTAGCACATTCCTACCTCTGGTTAGTCACTCTGTTCAGACACTTATTTACTTCTGCAACACGAAGCAATCTGTTGACAGCTGTATTCATCTTTCAAAGACAGAAGAAGTTAGAACAAACATAATTAATTCAGTATTGGGCAGGATAAATGCTGGGGTGCAAGAAAGACAGTAAAATTTAATGTAAAGTAGATCCTAAGATTTTGAGTTAAGAAAAAGGTAGTAACTACACTGAAAAAATTTGCAGTTACGGTAGAGCACCAAGTATTTCATTTGTTGATAATACAAAACCTCTCCAGCCACCCAACCATGGAAATAACTTGTTAGGCACACATAAACCTGTTTGAAGCAGGTTACTTAAAACTGCATCTGCAATTCTCAGCCCAGAAAAACTTGTTAGTTTTACACTATTATAGTATTTATATCCCTTTCTTCTGAAGAAGTTTGTACTTGAGACAACAGAGCAGAGTTCCCAGACCAGGTGTTCAACTGGAGAGGCAGCTTAGCTATAGAGACTGAGAGCGTCCAGACCCAGGACTTCCAGCAGGCCCACTGAAGAAAATGCGACTAGCTGCAAAATGTGCGTCTGGATCTGAACTTCTACATCAAGATATCATTTTGCATCCACTGTCATTATGAAACCTGCTCCACCGTTACACTTGCTTTTTCTGGGTCTACTCCTACTCCTTCCAATCTTCTCATTTTTGGATCTCACTGTGGTCTTATTTTGACTAATTTTTGAGCAGCACAACTTCACTAGTATCAGGGAAATTGGATTTGATTTACAGTGGTGGAGTTATATTAGAGTTAAAGGAATTATTTTGACATGATCATTGTCAATGTTAGACTAATTTTGCAAAAAGCAGGGTTTTTTCCCCATTTGCTGTCACTATGGCAACAACATCCAATGACTTGCTGTGACAGCATGGGCCAGGGTGGGAGCTGTGATGAAAATGAAGCCATAAAAATATTCCCCTTGGCAACAAATTAAATCTGAAGTAGAGTTATATTACTATTTTCTCTCCATAAATCTATCTTCTCCATGCTATCTTTCCACCAGATTGTTAAAAATCCCTGGCTGCTATTTCTAAACCACGTGATGCCTGAGAAGTTTTTTGCTTTGGCACTTTTAAGATTGGAGAGTGCTGATGCAGAGTTCTCAGGCTAATAAATTCAGGATTTAGCATTTACCTTGGCTCTTTAAGGCAATATTTTATTGCTTCTTGTAATTACAGGAAAGCCCTGAGGGGACCTTGGGTGATATATACAGTATAAATATGAATATTGATTCAGCCAGTCAATCAACCAGGCATTATTTTATATAGTCCATCTACCTTTCAGTGTTCATCTTTGGTCACTATAGATAAATAATGCAAAAGGAATTAGAGCCATAAATAAAGCTTCTGCACAGGAAGAATAGTTCTGACAGAAGACAGAGTACATAATAAATATGCACATGAGAGCAACTTATTAATAAGATAACTAGTATTCTAGCTTCTGCAGTAGTGCTCTCAATCGTGCCATGAACCAGATGCCAACCACATTCCCTAGAGGCCAGCTATTAATTCCTTGGCTAAGCAGCAATATAAGCAACATTACTTTAAACACAGGCTGTTTCTCCTCAACTCTTTAACTATCCCACAGTGCTGAAATTGTAATGAAAAAAGATATGGAGCTCATCCAGAGAGTCATTTGCAATCCAGTCAAGTGAGTATAACTGCATGGAGGCAGGTTATTTCTTTTTATGCTTTTTATCAAGTTAAGATTAAATACACCTGGTTTCTTAAAAACTCCTCCTTTCACTTATATAAGTATAGGTACTTCAAAGTGACCTTCTTATTTGTAGATCCACAGATTGGATAGGACACATGCTGCATGGTGCTAATCCAGAAAAAGATTAAAATGCATTCTCAACTTTATGAGTAATCCCACCCTCATTGAATCAAACAGTAAGCCTCAGCTTTTTTTTGAAAGTGTTAGCTAAGTTTGAAGAGAAATGTATGTATAAGCGTTTCGCTAGATAAGATATAAAGTTTTTACATTTCCACTATTTCCTTACAAAAAATTGACACTAAAAAAAATGACAACGGAATACCTGAAATCCATTTAAGTTCTGAATATTACACTAGAAGTTTTTTAGTAAGAACAGAAGCTTACTGGTATTTCAGCTCTCAAAATAGCATTCATATTTACCAACAAACTGTGTGGCGGGTTGACCCTGGCTGGCAGGTAAGCCGTCACTCACTCACTTCCCCCCACCAGCAAGATGGAGGAGAGAACTGGAAGACCATAAGTAAATTGAAGACAGTTTTCATCTTTAAGTTACAAATTTAAGTTAAACTTCTACATTTTTACTTTAAATTTTTAAAAATTTGCATTTAATAAGCAAATGAAAGTTGAAGAAAGAAAAGGAAAAAGCATAGAAAAGAAAAAGAAGTGATACAAAGGTACTCATCACCTCTCACAAGTAGGCTGATGATCAGCCAGTCCCCAAGCATTGGCTACCTACCCAAAACCCATCTTCCTTTCAGTTTTAATGATGCTCATTGTGCAATACAGCATGTAATATCCCTTTGGCCAGTTGGGGTCAGCTTTCCTGGCTATGCCCTCTCCCAGTCACCTGCTCACCCCCAACCTACTCACTGGTGCAGCAGTGACGGACAGAGGAGGCATTGACACTGTGCAAGCCCTGCTCAGCAACAGCCAAAGCATTGGGGTTGCCAACACTGTTTTGGTAACAAATCCAAAACAGAGCACCATAAAGACTTCTATGAAGAAAGTTAACTCCACCCCAGCCAGATCCTGAAGAGCTGTAATTCCAGAAAAGAACAAAGAAAAATGTCTGATTCACAATATGTGGAAATAAAAGAAATGTAAAATGTAGATTGTGATTGTTTATCCACCAAAGCACTGTAAGATAATTTTGCAAGTAAAACTGAGTCTGTCCAATAAAAAACAGAAAGTGTTATTTAGATGAGCTTTAAGCAGGCTCTAAAGATGAGCCTGCACAAAGACTTAGTCTCTAATATCTTTCCACTAAGAGTGATGATTCAGCAGCTTGTTTCTAGACTTACTTCCCATGAATAGTACCTGATCCACATACTGTTTTTTCAGCGGGAGTACTTGTAAAGCTTTCTTCTTATAATCAAGGCAGCAGAATTTTTCCTACATGGTATCCAACCTGAGATCCAAAATTAGTTTTCAGAAATTATTTTTTCGTATGTGCCACAGCCTAGTATGAACTATTACCAACTTCCAGTTCAATGAGTGGCCTCCAATAAGTTATTCAGATCTCATCAATACTGTTACATATCAACAGACCACATAATAGCTCCTCCAAATCAGATCTGAAGCACTCTAATAACACAACATTGTCTTGTTACTTCCAATTTCCTACCTATTCAACTCATAAGCAAGGTTGTTTGTCAATGATGCTGATATATAACCTCTTCGCAATATTAAATTCTTTCAGAGAAATGTGAATTAATGCCTGACCATTTAGTTATTATTCTGTTTGGTAAACCTTTACAGGATTCTTAAATAACAGATGAATGAAAAATGGATTTCACCTAGAAAAGAGTAATTTGCTAAATTATTTTGAAGTGGCATTTACCAGAATTATGTTAGTGAAAAATACATTATTGTATTACTTTTTCTTTGGCAGTACACTGAAATATAATGTACTCTTCAGAGAGGTCAATAACATTTCACTTTGTTCAGTTAAATTTATTTGATTTTTGATTTGACAGTTGCTCTCCACACCTTAACAACTAAGCCTATCCAACTGTGTCATAGCAGGCAGGCTTTTAAACTGACAGTCTAAGGAACAGAATGTAAATATGTTCATATTTTCCATTCAAATGAATTGACATGTACATAGCTGCCGAGATGCAAGGATATTCCAAGAAACATGTAACAGAGCTTCAGTACCAACATTAATTTTATTTTTTGTCAAGGTATGTAATATTTTACATAATTTTATCTTTATATACTATTTCATAAATAGGGGAATAACTCTGGGGACATTCCTGTTTACTTGCCAGAGCTGACCAACGTGTTACTATTCTCAAAACACCCAGAGCATCCAAGTGCAGTCTCAGGTATCTTAAAAAACAACACTATTCCCTCTGAACACAGTTTGTCTTAATTGTCTTTGCTTTTGAAAACAGTCAGGTACATAACAAATGAACATCATTATTAGCATCATAACTCTGCCAGGGTGATTGAACACTGAATAATGTAGAAATATCACACATGAGTCTCATTTAAATCTCCACTAACTAGAGTCAGTCTGCCCAAGATCTATTTGCAAAGACTGTATAAACCATTTCCAGTCTTTTACATTCCTCTGTTCACTCAAACATCGTTAGAGGGAAAACGTCAAAAATTCTAATTGCCGTTTAGAAACACAAAAGAAGGGGGAAAAAATACCACCATAGAAATCTTGCTATATACCTATCCTCCCAAATTCTGACTGCCTTGGAAAAATAGACTTTCAGACACCAACATCTCAGTTATTTAAAGTATATAGAGACTTCAGAAGTAATGAATATACTCCTCCAGGTAAGGCCAGTGAAAGCTGAAGATGTTCAAAGATGCAGCCTAGTATTTTATAGGATGAAGCTGAAGGTTACCTCACTGTGCAAGAAGGCAGGCATCCCTCCTGGAAATGGGTTACTGTAAGCTGACTCCAAATAACACAACAAGCTTTATCTGACCTGTCCACACTCTCTCATTTACCTAAGATTCCTCATTCATAAGCTCTAGCAATTTGCAATGGGACAGTGTAAGAATTCACCCTTCTTGCTGGTTTTCCCTGTCCCTGTGCCTTGCTAGAGCCAACGAAACAGACAGTCTGTATGAGGATCACAGGGTCATTCTGGTGGGAAGGAAACTCAAGACCTTGTCAGCTTCCTCGTTGCCTACCCTGACACTGCACAGTCTGCTCACCTCTTCCACAGCGTCTTCCTCTGCAACTCAACCGGGACCACTACCTCTTCTAGAGGAGGAGAGGCAACAGGCAATTCCCAAGACTTGGACAGCAACACCCTCCTCCCAGAGCTTCAGCTAGGACAACGCTTCTGACACATCAGGACAGCTTCTCTAGCTGGTGCTGGGATCACCCTGGCACATCACCACTGTATCACTGCACAGTGTCAAGCAATCACATGCTGTCTAAAGCAGAGTTTCTAGTGCCCTTTACATTCACCTTCACTGCCAAAGTCACTAACAGTTGTTTCTGTTTGCTGGCCTCCTGCTAATAGCAGAAATGATCCACGCAGCCAGTCATCTGATATATGGAAATCATGCATTAGTTAAAGTGTAAAGATGGAGACTTTCCCTAATCAAGAACCAGATAATCAGGAAACACCTAACAGAAGCCATTAGATGCAGATTCACCCAGAAGCAACTAAAAGCAGAACTCCAGATCTAAATGAAGCAAGAGCACATGGGCTGCAGTGTGGAGCATGGCCCAAACCCCTGCAGAAATGTCCGGAGTTCCTGGAGGAGAGACCCCTCTCTGCAGCCATCCTCAGCCTTGCACCTGCCTATCCTGCACAAAATATTGAGCCTTCAGTGAGGGTCAAAGCTGTGTGTGGTCTCCAGCAGGGCGTACTGTTCAGGAGAGATGCCTGCAGTGGACTTTGGAGGCAATCAGCCTTGTGTAACTGTCGCCAGTCTCTCTCACAGTTAGGCAGATCCAGGTTGAAGGCCACTTCCAAGATGGTCAGTCTCATGTTGACTGCAACACTGTGCTTTCCAGGCAGCTACCCCACCCCTGCATGGAGAGGGCTGCTGTTCTGCACCTGTCCTGGTGCCCACCTCGCTGTGCAAGTAATGGTGGCCCTGCTCCTCCCAGGCCTCTACGTGGTCAGGCTTTTGCAGCCAGACCCCAAGAGGACTCTGCCCATCCTTCCTCCCACCTCCTTCCCATCTTGTTCTTGGCCATTTCCTCTCCACCATCTCTGGAGGTGAGCTGGCTAAATGGCAAACTGGCTACAAGGCAAGTAAAAAAGTCAGATTACTTTATCGCTTACTTAGTGAAGGAGGGGATGGGAAGACTCGGCTGGTATCAGAAGGAAGACAACAGTGGAGACAAAAGGAGCATCATCCTGGGTTGTTAGATCTGTCTCAAGGCATTACACTTGTGAGTCTTCTGTCTTCCCTATTATCCAAAAAGCATCTGCATTTTTCAACTCAGAACTAGCAAAAACTGCTAGTTTTCTGTTATATCTGACATGGCTGTTGCGGGAATAGTACATAAGGGGTATGGAGTGTAAACATTTGCCCTTTTTGCTCTGATCATGGTTACAGCCAAATTTATGTGTTCCATACAGAAAAAATAGTCAATACCACCAATCTGGGATGTCCATTTAGGAATACATACCCTAATGCATTCTTCTGCAAGAGGTTACTCGTGCTTTCTTGTTTTTAATATGTAAGAAGACATTACATTGGAATTTGCCTTGCTCTAAGTTTGAGAGATTTCTCTCTGTGTGAATGAACAAATGAACAAAACAGGATGATGTGCTCTTTTCTACAGATATCCCTGCTTTAAAGAAATGTGCTTAACAAATCTGTATACAACATTTATGCATTAGTCAATATTTGGTCATGGTGACTTATGATGAGAATCATCTGTCAACACCCTTCAATGGCTATCAGAAACACAGATTAAGGTGGCTTGACATAATGCTTTCAGTGCAAGTACTTAACCAAAATTATGTATCTATCTTCGATATTTGTTTCTTAACATGTCCCTTCTAGAGATCTGGTTATTCCTGAAGCCACAGTCTCCATGCGATCTAGTGATTTTGGCAGACTGGCACACATAGAGCTTCTAATTACATTCTAGTACAACAAAAATCTTCATAACCATAAACATTTGATAGATAAACTCAGGAAAATATATTACTCTCCATAAACAGAAACATGTCGATGACGTACATCTTAAGGGCTGGTATAGTCTATCCAAAATAACCAACTCAGCATGTTCCTTGCCAGTGAACACACTAATAGGTGGTATCCATCTATCACTTACACTGTCAGTATTTGCATAAAGCAGTCACCGTGATTTTAATTGACAAACACCACTTGTAAAATATCCAAGCTGCACTGACGTAGCAGTACCATCACAGCTGGAAAAGGAAAATCTGCCAAAATATAAACACAGTTTTATGGTATGAAAAGTGTTCTGACGGGATGTGTATTGTCAGATCATATAGAGAGAAAGCACTGCATTCATACTGGGGACATAGCTGTAACTATTCGAGTAAAATAGCACATCCACAACTCTGATAATCACACCAATCTAAAACACACACATTATCTCAAGGACTAAAAAGTTTTCAATTATTTTCATATGTAAATTGAATTTGGGTGCAAAATGTACTGTTTTGCAAGATGAAAGGAGACAAACTGGACTCATATTTGCAGAAACTTTAACTGAATACCCTGGTTCCACCAGCTGCTTATAGGAAATAAAGAAATTTGGTCCCAGGTACTTCTTCGCTTTCTTATTCTAACTTAATTGTATTATTTTTAAAGGTAAAGTTAAAAAATACAGTTCTGTTCTGAAAAGGAAATCTGTAAACATTGTTTTATTATGTCTCGCTAACTGCAAACTACTCTTATATTCTTTCTAATCAACAGCAATAATGTAACCTATGAGATGCATTTTAAGACAAAACAGGTTTGCTGCAAGGTTTGTATGCTGCAAAGTTACCATTCTACAACTGACAGTCAATATCTAAGATTAAATACAAACTGATCTTCAGATCTGTATCACTCCAGACCACTTTCCTGTAGTTTTAACTATGCTTTCTTAGCAAATATTAAAAACTCCCTTATTTCTGTAAGTAAAGACACAAACCTTGTAAAATATCAGTTAAAAAAAAAAAACCACATTGATTTACTGAGACTTAATTTAGAAGTATACTTAAGTCTACTCAAAATGGAGCTAGTAATGGTTTGTTCTTATGTGGAGTTTCATTCAGTTATGCAATTGCAGCATAAGACCCATAAACAGAATTTGAAGTGCTATGCAAAACCAGCAAAAATGAAAACTTACCAGCCCATATTTCAGTTGAAACAGCTTGCACTCTACATTTCTCCTAAATTCACACTTCAAATTGGGAAAGTAAACAAAAACCTGAAGTCATATCTGAATTTCTAAGCTGTGATGTCAGAGCCTGGGGTGAGGTGCAGAGCAGCCTCTACCCTCTCCCAAGGGTTTGTGCTCACAGCTATCCCTGGTGATGTGCAGGCCCGTGGCCTTGGGGCAGCCTGCTGGGAAAGAGCTGGGGGGCAAAAAACCTGTGAGGAACCTCCCTGGGGCCTCCCTGCCTTCACTCAGAAGATACATTTCACCTCAGGCCCTCATCCTTTGCCTGCTTGCTCCCAGCCTCATGCCTTGCTGACCCTGATTGTCTGGCTTGGCTTCCTGGCTTGGCCTTGGAGCTGCCCCTTGGCTGGGGATGGTGTGGTGGTCACAGGTCCCCTGGCTGTCCCTGTCATTGCTGTGGCCCTGCACAGCTCTCCTCGCTGGGCTGGTGGGCCCGTGCCCTTCTCGGTGGGGCATGGCACTGCCTGCCTCCTTGTCCTTGTGAGGCTGCCCACCCTCTTGCTGCCTGATACCTGTATTCAACACAGACCTGGTCTTATATGCTCAAAAGCAGGTAGGTGTAGACTTTTTGTTTATGACTGTTAAAGATATGACAAAGTAGGGTGAAATCCAAAATCATATGATGGAAGTACATGGGCTTAAATTCATCTCCTATATGTCAACATTAAAGACAGGCCTGTAGTCAACAGAAAAAATGTGTACAATTTCAACTGGTCCACACATCCATTATCTAAAATAATAAGAATCAAAAAGTCCCTTGGGGCTCACAGAAATCCAACATGTTTGCTTAACTGTGCTTTTGCTGCCACTATAATGAACGGAGTGACAACTCAAAACCCAAGACAGGTACAGGACTTTCTTAAGCAAACTTCAGAATTTTCTGTGGCACTGTCAAACTTAATTATACCTTTAATTCAATAAACATTTTTCTTTGTTTAGACTATTTTAGAATTCAAAGTTTGCCAAAGTGCCAAATGATAATGAGACAGAGTTAATGCACACAGTTCATGTACTCTCATTCAGTTCACATTTTCACTTGTGGATCTCAGCTACCCAAAGTGGGTAACTAATTATTTTCAGAATCATGGTGTTACAACTAGGTCAGGGACCAAGATCTTGGAAAGAAGAAATCAAGCCCAGGAGCTTTGCAGGAAAAAAACTCCACAAATGTAATAAAGGTCAAATAATGCAAATGAGATGAATATAAATTATCACTTCACGAAGATTTAACTGACCATTGCAGCACAAAATGTCACTACACTGTCACCCAAGAAAATTCTTCTGACTGATTGGAAAAGAAGCTAATTTTTATCTCCTGTCATGAACTATTAAAGCATTATAATAATCTATGTAAGTAGTAAAGAGACTGTTCAGCTTTGTCAATTTTGACAGCTAACCCAAGAAACATTTGCTTCCAGAATAATTGGATGTTCTCATTACTGTGTTGTTTATATATTTTTTTACCTTAATTAGCTCTCCTTGAGCTCTCCAAAGGTCTCACCTCTACAAAATATCAAATTTATTACAGTATGTAGTCAGTATATAGCAAGACTTTGCAGTGTTATGCCTAATCCAAACAGAAAGTTTTAACATGCTTCAATAGTCAATAGAGCTCTTTTGTAGAGCTCCTTAACTACAATCTTGTGCTCTCTCCTCTCCCTTACCCAGTCTGCTGTTGTTTGCTTTTAACAATCTCAAAATTCAGGGTGTTTTGTTATCTCTATAATTAAAACTCTCCTGCTAGATGTTAGTCGTGTTCTGTAGCAACTATACTGCCACTTGTCTATGTTATTATTACCTTTGTTTGTCCCTTTTCAGTTTAGAAAGCCACTGTCACAACCATCTTTCACACTTACCAATCACAAAACTTCTTCCTTTCTATCTGCTTGTTGGCTTCTTATCTCTTGTGATACAGTTTCAGTCTTCTCAGAAGCCTATGTCATCCTTCTTAATTTTCTTCCTTGTTTTTCCCCAGTAGCCTCACTACCTTACCAATTCTTCAGTGTTACATCTTTGCCTGTGTAAGCATTCATGTGTTCCAACGTATAGGTCCAACACCAGTCCTAATCTATGGAAAAATGCCACCTCAGACAAATGGGTGCAATAGTACATATATGATCTATAACTGTCAGTGCACAACAACTGGCTATTAAAACTATTCTGCATATTTGAAATGTGCCAGATAGCAAATCTGTGCTTCAAACACCTAGAACAGCCAGCCTGTTCTCCTATACCTTGGAAACTGACTGCACATCCTCATGTTCTTCATTGCTGTTCTGAGTTATGTAGCTATTTCCCATGTCTTGTGTAAATTGCAAAATCTTTGGAACAAGAAACTCACACTTTAATCATGTTGATAAAAGTATCATTTACAGTGGCCCTACACTGTTGTGCTGATAGTGATTATTTTCTAAGGTCTTAGGTGAGATCTTCAAACGTACTTCATTTGCAGTGAGCTGTAACACAAAATTTAACACTCACTGCAAGTTATTCTGCTGGCTTTAATCAGCATTATGTTCTAGACTTGGCTATAGATATGAAAGGATTAAGCTGTTTTCTAACCTACCTTTTCTATCTGAGCCACTGTAAGTACTGCTAAAATATGACTGCATAAATCATTACAGTTTCACAAAAAGCCAATTTAGCCCCTAATATTTTGCATAGTCTTTCATTCAGGATGAACATTAAGTAAGTGGAAAAGTTATTCTGTGTTATGCTTTCCTACTTGATATTCTTTCTTATGTTTAAAATTAAATCATAGTAAGCAAGCCTAAAATATTAATCTTTTATTCCAAAAGTGCATATATACTTTTTTTTTTTTAAAAAAGCCACCGATTTAAAAAAAATATATGCATTTACTGACATTTATGTTACTCTGCTTCACTGTACCTCCTTTATCACCTATGCTTTATTACCCACTAACCCAGTATGGTTTGGTCATGTCTACCCTCTGGGGAAAATTAGATTTAACACTGTAACCATTTAATTGTTTACTAACTCCTTCGATTTAATTCAGATTTCACCTTGAATTGTTACTAACGTCTTCCTTTTTCTCATTTGCACTTAAATAAGGGCAGACAGTTCATTGGCAATGCAATGTCATTTCTTGACTTCTACCTTTGTTCCTTTGTTCTTTCATTTTAATATACTTCACTTGTTTTTGAGGGGGGTGTTTGTAGTTTGTTTGGTTGGTTTGGGGTTTCTTTTTACTTTGAAGCTGTTTAATATTATTTTTCAAGGCTCTGTTTAGCTGGCAATTAATTCCTTGACTCAGGTTCAATGAAACCACAGACAGCTGATGTTCCAGGGTCTCTTTTCCCATTAGCTACTGAAAAGCCTGCTCCACATAACAATCTTCCCTTTTATTATTTCCCATCAGAGTGAGAAAGCTCCATTTTAATGCAAAATAATGTTTGATGGTGTTTTGGTTAATACATTTGTTTTTTGCAGTAGTCTTAGCTTAAAAAAAAAAAAAGAATCCAAATAAATGAAAGCATACAGGGAACAATTTGTAGTGGATTTACCTTTGTGTTCTTTGAAAGGACTGATGCACTTATTAGATCCCATACATGACAATAAAAGTAAAACAAAGGCTGAATTAATCCCTTAGCAAAGACTGCCAAGAAACCTCTAAGATTAGTCAGAATTCAGTATTTCAAAATAAGAAGCAGAAGGTAATAATTCCTCTGCTGCTTGAGTTTATTCCCTCTCTAGCATGTTCAGAGTCTACTAACTCAGAGAAAAATGAATGGATTTATATTCAAATTCATCAGCCAGAACTGAAATATGCAATCATTAAGATACTACAATTACAGGAATTTAAACTTTTCTTATAAATTGCATGTAGATAGATGGGAAAAATAGATAGATATAGCAGCAGGGGAGCTTAATTTTCCAGTACCCATGAGATCATCTGCTGTTTTTAAAGTAGCGTCTTACTGGGACTAGTGGCAATGGTAATTAGCTAAAATTGACAAGGTACTCATTGTGACATATTATGACAGAGAAGAGTGAGTATCACATCTCTACTTTAGCACTTCAACATATTATAATAAATTAGCCTCATGGCCTTAAAAGGATATTCAGATTTCCTCTCTTTTAATGATTTGTAACTCTACTATTTCTATACCATCAAGCTGCTTATAGGAGTCTTTCTATAAAATATGGCTTACATCTCTTAACCACTGACTTAATGACTTTTAACTCAATGCACAGCTACATAGAAGAGTTGTTCTTGCTAAAGCAGAAAAATCTTGCAGCATAATTTCCTGTTTACCTTGAAATACAATAAATCTTTGACACTTCAGAAGAAGTACTCATTCTAAGGGTTGGGCTTTTGATTTATTATTTGTTTGGGAATTATGAAGTCTTAATCTTTGCTTTTGTTAGTACTGCAGTTTGGTGCATCTCTGAGAGAGAGTGAACAAAAGAGTTTAGAAGCACATTAAAACTGACTCAATACTTTATAACCTGTACTTGCTTGAAGCTATTAATGACACAGCATCAGAAACACTAGATGCCTGTCTGAACCTTATACTAATGCCTCCAAGATGAGAAGATTTTTTGACATGCAAAACAGCACAGGCAGGCAGTCTAAGAGTAACTACAAGAGAATACTGCATTTCACTTACATTTTTTTAAAATCGGTTTCTAAAGAAAAATGTGGTTTCTGACTTTGATCGTTATGCACCAGTGGAGGGGGAAGTGAAAAGTGCTCCTCCCTTCATCAGTAGTCACAACCCCTATTAATGTAAACACTGTGGAAGTCTTCAAAACCTCCAATAAGCTATCATTATTCAAGCTATAGTTCAGTGAACTATATATAGTTCAGTGAATTGGAAGCTCCCCAACACAGGCAACATACAAGCAAGTATTTATGGAAGTTAATAAGACAAACAAGTCTGCTTTTTAAAACTTTGAGCCCACGGAACACGGATGCGTCTTTATTCTGTGCCAGATTTTTTATAATTCAACAGCTTTCTATTAAAATTTCAACTTAAAAATCTTGATAGATATAAAAAAAACATAATTCATAACTGTAAAGCTACAGTATGTAATATCTAAGAGTTTCTTTTGGATCTATGCAATAGTCTCATCCAATTATAAGAGAATTGCTTCAGTGGTACTGTGTGTGTTCATTAAATGCACAGGAACACAAATGGAGGGCAATCTCCTTTTGACAGTCATTTGTCTTAATAAAAAACCACAGACCCTAGATTCTCTGAATAAAAAGACTGTATATGTCTAGCATAATATGTATCTTTTCATGCAGGCTCTGCACAGGGTTGTCAGTTCATTTCCTTTCAAAAACTAGTAAAGCAGCTCTTCAACAGGTGGAAGGTTAGAAGAAATTCTAGATGATACTGCTACACTTCTCCATGTCATATAAAAAGCTAAAGTAAAAAAAGTTGCCATTTCTGTTTCAGATCCTGTGTGATAAATTTATATTCCCAGTGATGTGATTGGTACCATCTAGAAAGCTGTTGTAGAACAGCCTGAGCAGAACTGCTGCTAGGGTCTCTGAAAACACTGCTAGTCCACACCAGGCAGTAATAAAATTCAGAATTTCAAGTTGCTAAGTCTGATACCATTACACTTACAGCACTGAGCAAGTAACTTCCTGCACATATAACAGTAGCCCCATGTGCATGTGCCACTAATTTATTATCTGTGGTGTCGTAAGTCCCAGACTTTGAACACATAGTATTTTCACAAGAGCTGCTGAGACCTGAACTTTTGAAGCAAGTTCTCTTTAAAACTGTTTACTCTTTCTTTATTATATCCTCCAAACATTTTTTTTCCTGAGGTCCGTCCAGTAACGCAGGATATACAAGTCACCCCACACATTAGCTGCAGGAGGCTCCGACCTAACAGAAGAACATTTGAAGTAATGAACTAAATCAACACAAATTTTTCCTTTCTTCAGCTGTGTACGAAGAAAACACCCAGAAATAGGAGATAGTCTTGAAAAGATCATCCTCTGGTTAAGGCAAAGGACTAGAAGTCCATAAATTTCAGTCTTTTCCCTAGCTCTGCCTCAGATCCTTAATAATGATGGGATGTTTTCCACATCTAAAAACAATGATGATAACTGCCTAACAGCCTCAAAAAGTACTTGCAAGGCTTTATTCTTCAGTGCTATTAAATGCAATGATGTGTTTGTCAGAAGGCAAAGTGTTTGTTGGAAGGCAATGAAGTACACAACACTATTCTTTCACGTGGAGTGGACTGTAAGAACTGCACTGTCTGGCAGGATGACCACTTTTCCTTCTGGCTTCATGTCTTCAAGTATTTAAGGCTGACACCTGGGTCTCTCACATTTTTTTAACAATTTTCGAAGTATCACTTCAGTTCTCAGCTTCTCCAAGCAGAAAATAAGAAGGCCCTACCTGCTTTCCACAGGATTTTCTGTATTTTATAGCAGTTATGTAGGATGACTAACAACTGGTAAAATCATATATCCTCATCTGCTATCGTTTCCAAACTGTGCAGATGACTTCTAATATGCAGTTGTTGGCACACCTCAACAGAGGACAGTATTGTCTTGCTTGCAAGACAGTACTGTAAAAACAAAGTTGCAGAGTGTGAAGGTGTATAAATTGATCCATATTTGAGCATGAAACTAGGCAGATACCATCTATGGAACTGACTCAGCAGCAGATCAGAATACCATTATTGCCTGAAAACATCAGCTTCTATTTAACAACACTTTCAGACTAAGTAGTTGTAGAAGAAATGATGCCTACAGTTGCTTCAAGATCAAAATTTGGAAGAACCGAATTCTGTATGTAGGGGCAGGGGGTAAAGGAAAGGCTGTGATTTGTTGTTTTTGAATGTTTATGGTTGACACGCTATATTCTTCTCTTTTTCATTCAGTGTAAGTACTCACAATGCTCAGAGCATTAACATGTCTATGACAGAAACTGTGTGTGCTCTTTAGAAATAAGTTCCATATTGATTTTTACTAGAAAGAACATGACTGATGTCAGATCACCAGTTTCTACTGAAATGTTGGTCTTCCTGAAGGCTGTTGTATTCAGCTGAAAAATTTACTAAAGCTACCACAGCTCCACATGTTTACTGAATAAACAGTTGTTTAATTAACACAAAAGCTTGTTGTGAATTTTCCATATGAATGATTTTACCTAAAACCTGATTTTCTGATGTAAAGTCAAAATCAAATATTTCATTGTAAGTCTCTCTGACTCATATATTTTATACAACGCCAAAATGGACATTCTTATTTTTGAAATAACAAAATATTAAATAGCATTTCTCAGACACTACACTGCATTACGGAAATTATATGTCAGGCTTCCATTCCATTTTGGCCTAGGCTCTCTAAATAATGTTTCCCACAATGCAATATAAACTTCTCTTTGTTTGAGCTGGCCAGTGCTACCTGAGGGAAAAATCTGAATTTACTGTAGAAGGAACTGGAAAGCAGAAAGGACCCTAGATGCAAAGGCATTGTATAACATGTTCAAACTAGTCTTTTCTTCCCTTTTCTTCCCTTTTCAGCTACTGGAACACTGAAACGCCACCATATGAGTTTGAAAAAAACAACTGAAAGCTGACTGGTATCCCTCAAAGCAGGGTCCATCTGAACTTCTGTCTGGACAAAACAGATGCTAGCCTACATTAATCTTCCTTTACCACACTTTGTGCATAGTACATTCTTTTCATTCCTAGCACAGATTTCACTTTCTGTGTTGGACCACCCTGCAAATACACCAACTTTGCTATGACTTAAGTGCATTCTTAGTGTCAGAGTATATCGTGTCAGGGTCCAGGTGTTCAGAGCCCTTTTTCTTGGCAGCCCATGGCCTGCCAATGTGCTCTAGAGAAATTTCAGCTTCACAGAATCCTAAGAAAAATTTTCACTCATCTAGAAAAATATCCTACACAATTTTTTTCTTGTACATCATTTATATGTAAAAACCCTTCAGAATTTTCTGACACTACTCAACTGCTTTTTTTTTAATTTTATTTTTCAAGAAAATCCAGCAACATGTCAGTTTCATTAAATCTCCTTAAGAGACAACACGTTCCTAAAATGTTTCCACTGGACACTTGATGAGGTGGCAGATGGGTAGTACTGCAAGTTCTTGTCAGTGAAACCTGGACCAGCTCTAGCAGAGTTCCACATCCTGACAGCTCTTCGGAGCATCTTGGCTCTTCTGAGGCAAGCACTCTTAAAAAGAGGATTGCTGCCCACTGAGTCCTAGTAAGTGATTTTCCTGTGAAGGATGACTTAATCCAGATCAATAGACTGGCAGATCTATTTGCAGACCACAATTTCTAAAACATCTTTTGGAACCTGAGAATAATCCATCAGCCTTTTTTGCTGCCTTTCTTCCGTCATAAAGTTGGCTAGAGTTTTTCCTGAGATAAAAAAATGTAGAATAAAGGTGAGCACACATTCATCTGTCTGGTAGTGTAAAAGGAAAACACTGCAGAACATTGTTGCCTGACCACAGTTTCAGGGGACCAGAAACTTCTTTTTATTTCTTTTTCCTTTTGGCAGCATGATTTTACAGTGAGGCCCAGACGGGGCAGGGAAATAAGGGAGTAGAGAAAGTTCAAATAAGAAACAGATGTTGGGAAAGAGTGTTGAAAAAATATTCAATGTCCCAACAGCTATTTGTTTCAGCAACCTAAATACCCCAAGAACGTAATGAAAATATAATATAAAAAAGCATGTATCAGTATACTGATGGAAATTAATAACACATCAGATTTTAAAAGTAGCCTTATAAAGTAAAAAGCACTGAAAACAGCAGTCCATATTTTTTAAATTATTTACGAACTAATTAATTGATAATTTACATAATTACATTCTAACCTAACAATATAGACCTTAGTAATATGATTTTGTAAGTTATTAGACAGCAATTTTTTCTGAAATAAAGTTCATAGGAAAAACATAACTGAAATGAGAGTTAGCAATGAAATGCAAATTTTCTAGCACCTCCAGCAGGACCTTTTGTGACTACGATGGTTTTAGTACCTGTAGAATAAACTAAATGCCATAATATTAAATCACTAATGACCATGAGGTCTTTTCTGAACTGAAAGTCCTATTTTGTGTCAAAAGTCTCAATGTAGACTGACCCAAGTAAGGATATTTGTGCACCATTTTCATCTCTACAGGCAAGCTCACTGCTCTTTTTAGTTACAAGAAAAGAGTATTGTCTCCAGTGAGGATCTCAGAGCATTTATACCAACACAGCTTTTCTATCACACCGTTATATATACTTCCTGCTCTATACAATACATGAGTTTGAGAAAAGAACATGCCCTATGGAATATTTGTTTCTTAATTTTCTTCCCTTGCATGAGGTCTCTGTCATATTATGCTGCATCCGGGTGACTGCAGGTAGTTAGTTGGGCTGTCTAAGGGGTTTCCACAAGGGCATTTTGTACAGTTATATTTTTCTTAAGGGAATGCCACCTCAGTCTCATTACTGCTTGCTATCATACCTTGCAAAAAAGTCAAAAGGAACAACTCAAGAAACATATTTCTTACCTTGGTTGAACTCTATCTGGTCGTATATCTCACTACTTCATATACACATACATATATTTATCACACTGGTTGAGCTGTATTAAGGTATATATCTAATTACTTCCTATATTACAAAACTTGAATTTTTCCACCTTTTCTGCAGTAGTGAAGAGGTATTTTCTAAAAGAATTCAAATATTTGAGTAATTTTTAAACTCCACCCTCTAAGTTCAGCTGCTGTAATCTGATGATGCTATTTTACTTTCAGCCCATCATATTCTTTGCCACAAACCATATTGGCAACAACCATTTTTAACAACAGCTCTCCTACAGAAGGCTGCTGCAATAACCACCCTGGTATCAGGCAATTTGGAGTGAATCAACAGTAGTATTATTATTAGCACAACTCTGTTCCTCATATTTCTTGTTCTGTTTAGGATCAGAGATTATAGATGTGAGCAGACGTTTACATTTAAACCTGAGTAACAGTGGCTTGTAGATAGAATAATCGATTTTACATATTTTAAAAAATCCCAAAGATTTAACTGTAATATATTTTTACTTAAAAGGAGGTGAATATTAAAGTAACCTTTAGACAAACCTTGGTGCACTCTTTAAAGAAAAGTTTATATTCCCAAGAAAGCAGAGCACTGAAGGATGTACATACAAAACTAATTTCTACCAATATACAAAGCTACAAGGTCTTCATGAAAGAAAGCAGTTTTACAAGTTCATCCCTGTTCATAAAAACTGTGAAACACATCCTTAACTCAAGACCATATGTAAGCATTACATTATATGCATATATGTATTTTATACCTTTGTGCTTATATATGTATATGTAGATATATATTAAATAAACCTGATATATATTAAATAAACCAGAGCCTAAATTTTCAAAGAACAGATGCTAAACTTGTAATACTAGAGAGTATTTACTTTCAAAACAAAGAAAAAAACACCTGACCAGTTTCTTGTAACTATAAATAATATAAAGGAATATTATGAATGAATTAAACTTTAAAAAAAATATTCACAGATTTTTAATTTACTCAGATATTTTCTGGGTCTCATATATTAAACACAGTTAAGAGAAAAACTCCAGGGCAGTAAAATCAGCTAATGATACATAAGTGATGAGAATTTTGTTATCCTGAAGAAAGGATCTCTCTTGATCTGAACATCTCTGCATCTTGCCCCTGCTGTCAAGATTTCCCTTGAAGACTGGAAAGGAAATAACTCTCTGAAACAGTGTGAACTTTTGGGAAAATAATGTGAACTTTTAGAAAGCTGTCCCTCCTAGCAGTGCTGAGTCCTTGAATAACTCCTGCAGTAGTCTTCATTTTCTTTCTTATAAATAAAAGGATTTCAGTATCAACACAACAAAAGTTGGGGCACACATGCTTATAAGCACCTAAAACTCTCCTTCAATCAGTGTATATTTCCTTCCCAAAGGTGCTTCCAGGTTTTGGTGGTAGAAGGCAGGCCATTTATTTGTTAGTCGGCAAAATTTGTAAGAACAGCTGTAATATATGATTAGATCTGACTGTTGAGTGACATTTGAAGGCATTGCTCAGTGATATTAAAAGCTGGACAGTTTCTCCTCCCATATCCACCTTAATTATTAGTTGCATAACATAAAGTTACAAATATCAGCATTACATTTTTACTCTTTCTTGTAAGAGAAAGAGAACACATACTGTTCCAATATATGTGGTGTGCCCCATGGC
Source organism: Phalacrocorax carbo (assembly GCF_963921805.1). NCBI lineage: Eukaryota > Metazoa > Chordata > Aves > Suliformes > Phalacrocoracidae > Phalacrocorax > Phalacrocorax carbo. The sequence continues at coordinate 65,837,507 of NC_087548.1, read as the reverse complement.
CATGTCATGTGGCTATTTTCACAGGCTACTATTCCTATCATGTGGAATTACCACACATCAGACAAGTGATGTAATACCTGCTCACCATACTTTAACAAGCACATTCATGGATTTGTATTTATAAAGCAGACAGACTTTGGCCAGTATTACGTTAAAATTATTAAAAACTATTTTCTCTCTGCTGACTTAAGCAGGCTGAAAATCCATTTGATCAATGAATGTATCACTAAAAATACACTACAAAATGTATCTGAACATCCATGTAAATGAATGTTGGTGGATTTTTGGACCTCCTACTGATAATAGCCAGTAACAAATTCTGTAGCATATTTTCATTCAGATGCGTTATCCTAATTGCAAATCAGCCTTCTGAGAATCATATAAAGTAAGTTTTGCAAGACTTGTGCATTTTTTCAGCTTTCAAACCATTAGAAGTACTGACTTCTGCTGCCAGTACAATCATTCCTCAATTTACTAAACATGTTCAAAATGCGTTTCACACTTCTTGCCGCTGAACTGACAAACATAACAATGAAAGAGATCTAGGTTCTAAATGGTACGCTGCAGGGATGAACAAATTTTAGTAAATTGCTAAAAAAATCCACGTGTAGCTAGCTACAGCTACCAAAAAAATTGAGTTAAACTTATTCATTTTGGAGAAGAAAAATGGAGAAATAGAAACTGGAATTCAGAAACCAAGGGAGAACAGATTGTATAATTTACTGAAAAGTCCAATGATTGGGTCCATTTTTACTTTATTCTTCACCACAGTCACCAGAGCAGGTATTTTCTATGATAGTATTCTAAACGTCATGTTAAGGTTTATTTCAAGGGGGATTTTTTTCTTTTTTAAGTTGTTCCATGAATGTTTTTATTGGCTCAGAGAGACAGAGAATGTGAGGAAGACTCTATAACCCATTCTCTAAGGAATATAACACAGAGAATACCAAAACCTGGACTCTAGGCCTTGCTCTACCGAACAGTAAATTTGCATAACTTCAGAAGGCAGATACAAGCCAAATTCACAAAATAGCTTAGAATTTCATACACAAGAACTATGAGGACAAACCAAGATAAATTGCAATTCCTAATGCATGATCAAATACAAAATTAAGCTGCTATAACAGACTTGATGGAAATATTCAAATGAGTGGAATATTAATGTTATTAATATTAATTAAGGAGGTGAGGAGATATCTTCTTGTGTATCAAGAACACATACGCTTACTCTAATGTTCAGGATACAGAGGGAAACCTGCTGAAAATATCTAAATTTTGATAAAACCAGAAAACGAGAATTTACAACTCCGTAGTGACAATGTTACAAGAATAATCTACCACAGAGAACCTAAATCAGGGACACCAGGTAGAGCAGTCATTTTACGAGTCAATAATAGAACCATCCAAAACATCACACATGGCAGCAACTGGGGATTTTTAACCATTCAAATATCTGTTGCAAAAGCAATATGGCAAAACAAAGACTGTACAGCAACTTCCTTGAGTAAAGTGGTGGTAATTTATTGACAACTTTTCAATAATTTGTCAGACAATAATACAGAGAAAGGTGTAGCAAGAAAAATGTTTGTTTTCTAGATGCTCTTCCAAATGCTATTCCATAGAATAGGAAACGTGGTTTAAATGGGAAGTGCAAAATTGGTGTAAATAATCACTGTTTTAAATTTATAATCAGGTAATTTTGAACTTTTTTTCCCTCAAGTTTCCATGTTTGACACCAGGCCACAAAAATAAATTATTCACACAGCATTCTTCAGGCTGTGTGTGCAAGGTGAATCTCCTCATTCTTTTTGCTGTGCTTGCATAGTCCATGGAGGCTCATGTATTACTTTAATGACTGTATAACCATTCAAAAAGCAGTGTGGAAGTTGGCTTCTGGTCCTTTTCACAAGTTTCTCATTTTAATGATATTGTAAACAAACTCATCATCTCTAAAAGAAGTACCTTCTAGAGGTAGTAAAAAGCCCTCATCAGCCAGATCATTATAATGAGACTAACCTTCTGCCCCTCCCAAACCACTCAGGACTCTAGAGTAATCCTAATTAGTGAGCTTTAACAAGAGACTTGAAATTAATTTGTATAAAAATGGTCTGGCTAAGTGGATGAATTACTTACATGAGCTGAAGGCAAACTATGTGTGAAGCCTCCACACGAGGGCACGTATGTACTGCACATTTCAGCTACACCAATTTCAGCCTAGATTTTCTGGTTCCCGTTGAGCCATGCTCAGCAATGAGTTTTGCCAGTTTTGCACTTCCAGCAGCCCTGCAATTGGCTTACTTGACCCTCACATAAATTAAAGCCTCCTAATAGCCCGCTGCCAGTAACTGCTGAGAACAAATTGGTGGCTAAGGACTATCCTGACCTTTCTTCCTTTCCCCAGGAGCTTTAATGTCAGGGTGAGGGGTACAATCAGAATCCATTAGCATTCTTTACCCCGCTAGAAGTTTTGCAGAGAAGTCACATGGCAGCTAAGATATCAACTTTCTATTTACTTTCCAGAACTATTGTATTGCACAAGTCATGTAGATTCAGGCATTTCACCTATAAATAAATTAATGAGGAACCAAAAGTAGCAGTAACATAACCTTCCCTTGGAAAGCAGAGATTAAAATCTTGTTAATGCAGTAGATAGGCCATGAAGCTGAAAAACAGAAACCAAATTTATTTCCTTAGCTTGATCACAAATTTGAGCAAGAACTTTAAGCAAGCCACTAAGGACCTTAACAAGTTAAATTCTTAAATCCTGAGCAGTCTGAATAGACTTCCTTTACATGTCTGTTATGACTATCCTTCTCTCTAAAATTATCCCAGAGGTGGGTATACATCATTGGACAGTAAGAAATCAGAGGATGTGAAATCATTTCACAGGATTTCTTATTCATATATTCATTTGAAAATTACTCTTGCAATATGCTTCTTTCTGATTGGAACAAACTGAATATACTTGTTCATTTTCCAGGCATGACTGCCATGAATGGAAAAATTACAATCAGGTATTAATCAAGATACTATTACAGGCTGTAGGGATTTTGTACGTTCACTGGCAGAAAACCAGACAAGATCACTATGTGAATGCATTTCTTTAAAAAAAAAACTCTATTCATTCAGAGCCGTGTATCACTGTATCTGCCATCCACATATGGATATTCACTTATGGTGACCATTTTCAGGAGAACTCATATGCATATTTACTTACTATATCAAGCCAGTCATCGCTTTCCAAAACTAATAAAAAACATGAGCCTACAACCAGTTCCAAAATATTGTGACTGAACAATTCCCTGCCACTGTTGACAACGCTTTGGGGAGTTTTCTGTTGCAGTAGAAGCAACAGAGAGGCCAAGTAATTCACTCAGCTCCTCTCCTAATCTATTTACTTCAAAAGAAACAAAATCTGAGCATCCCTTATGACGATCTTGTGAATGAGTTCCTGTGAATTTTTTCAGTGGAACAAAAGACTTTTCAGTTTGTTCTCCCATGTAGCATCAAAACAAAGTCACAAGTCCATGGTGCACATGTGCACACACAGAGAGAAGTCAGTAATAAAAAAGAAACACTAATGCATGATAACTTATTTATTAGCAGGCTTAACAAATTTGTGTGGAATAATTGCTGGAGATGACCTAGAAATTAAACTTATGTTTTTAGAAAAGGTACAGCATTGAAGAAGCTCTCAAGGTAGAGTGCAGCTGATACATGAGGAATCCATTACACACAAGTTCCCTAGTAACCTTAGATGTTGGCAATGCCAGGAGAACTTGGCGCTGTCTGGAGGGTGAAGCACTGTGGAGGCATCGCGGCCAGGCTCTGTGATAAACGGGAACTCAAGGTACCATGGAGCTGGTACGCTGCATATTTGCTACCCTGGGCCAACAGTTTGTCACACTTTTGACAAAATGCTGTCCTTTTGGTGAACTTTGTTCATTATAAAATCATTATAATACCAAAACACACCTCCAACCCAAAAGCTACCCGCCTCTAAGGTGCAACCACCCCTCACTGGGAATGGGCTTTGAATTTTTCTAGTCTACACCTCTAAAAGCAAAGCAAGGAAATTTTACACCAATCATAAGAAAGATATGTATGACTAAAGTCACTGAAGCTCCACCTGAAAGATAAAAAATAGTATAAAATGTGTGATGAGAAAGAAGGTGTTAAGGAAGATACCACTCTGACTTCTGGGACCAGTCAACGGGCTGAACCTCTCTTCCCCCCAACTGGGACAACTTGGGTAAGACTGGAAACCTCTACAGAGTCACTTTAAATCTCTAACGTATTATGAGTTGCTTTGCTTCATATTAGAGTCACTTCATATGTGTTTTTCATAAATCTCTAAGGCATTGGAGTCGCCGCGTAAATCTCCATTTTATAGAGTCGTGTAAATCTCTAAAGAATTGGAGTTGTCCTGTAAATCTCCAATGCATAGAGTCGTGTAAATCTCTATGACATTGTGGTTGCCCTGTAAATCTCCATTGCACAGAGTTGCCTCATATTTATTTAGCATATTTGTAGCCTAGCAGTGTACTCTTTTCTTTGGTATTTATGTGTGTCTTGTAACCAGCAATCTTATCACCTGTAATCTAAAGAACCTCTGTATCTGTTGCTTTAATAAATTACACTATTTGTTAATCTAGCCATGATTGTTCTCATTGAATGCGACTGGCCTGAGCGTCTGCCAAATTAGTTACTAACAACAAATATTCTGATGAGTGGTTACTTCTACAACCCTTAGAAAATAAACCATTGACCAAGTCTGAGATTAAGACTGGACTTAGCTGCACCTAGACTCCTCTCAGAGAAGGAGTTTAGAAAGCAAGGGTGTCCTGTCTGAACCTCGTGACTCAACAGTAGGATCTCCCCCTAGCCACTCCTCAGACTCCTGCTATTAACGCAATAATTTGCTAATGTTACAAAATCAACAAAAAAAGAAAATAAGAAATTAGAATATTCTTCCTGCAGTTACTATAAATTAAAATGCAGAGGTCAATAAAATGGCCAGAGTGCTAGGTGAAAAATTCAATGCATTTGCAAGAGAAAATGAAAAATAAAAGCAAAAACCAACAGACATTACTACTTACACGTTCTGTTTCACAGCTCATTGCATCAACGACAGGCTTTTACTTCAGAAATGAAAGACACAGCAAGTTAGAACCAAGACCAGATGTACATAATTTAGGTGGTTTGAAAAAAGACAGGAAGAAAAATCAAGAAATCCCTGACAATCACCAGGCAGAGCCTCTACTCAGTCTACTCTCCAATGACTGAAAAGCTAGGCCTAATTTGGAGAGTGAGAAGACAACAGTGGCAGGTGACTAAACTATGGCGTAATTCTGTCCATGGACTCATGGACATGTTTTGGCATATTCTTCTACTTGCTACAGAAAGAAAAGCCCACCTTCTCACAAAATTACATGCCAGAAAATAAAAAATGAGAAATAGGAATGCATTCTCTTTTACACAAATCATTCAAGTCTGTTCAGTAACATCTCTTTACCATTCTATCAGAAATCCAGATGACCAGACTACTAGATTCTACCACTGATATGTTTCCCCGAGATATAGCATTAAAGAATTTGTTCAGTATCAAAACCTCATAATACTTCCAAAACAAAATGCTCATGAATTACTGAGGAATTATCTCCTACAACAATACCACAGGAGAGGAATTCCATGGAACTTCGTAATTAGAAAGAAGGAAAAAGTATCAGTGAGCACACTCAACCATCTCTCATGATAATCCTGATAGATGAGCTGGAGGGAGAGCATATTGTAAAAGTGGCAGAGACAAAACCTTCACCTTGAAGTTACAGCAACCAACCCCTTTTCCCTTCTAAACCAACGCCCAAGATGCATTAATATTCATACGGAAAGAATGATAAAACACTATGCCACAACCAATTAAGTACAGAAATACATGATGCTTTCTTCCCCACATTTGGTCACGAGTCATTGATTGTCATACAAATATCTTTGCCAGTTTTGCACGGAAAATGGAGTAAGGCACGCTTGCTCACGTCTTTTGTGAAACAGGTCTATTTACTGGTAGCACCAGTTCAATAATACAAACTAGCACAGAGCGGAATAGCCACAACTTTATCAATTAAAACAGCATTAAATTCCACTGTCCGGACAAGTAGAGGTACGGTACTGCTCCACACAGTGTATTCTCAAGCACTTGATCTAGCTACCTACATTCAATACTGTTTATGATGCCGTTCCACACAGTCTTTGGAAGGTAACTCTACAGTATAGCACAGTTATTCGTGTATATGAAAACCTAAATACTAGATTCTGCCACTGATATGATCCCCTAAGAAATGGCACTAAAGTTGCTCAAAAAAAGGCAAAGACTTGAGACTTGCATCAGAAACACTGATCAGTCAGGAACTACATAGACCCTCCTTTCCATCACTTACCTAGGTTCTGTTTCAAAATAGAAAAATAAACACCCAAAGCTTACTTATACCCTACGTTTTGTTATTGTTACCGGTTTGTGCCCAATGCCTCTTGTCCTATCAGTGGGTGCCACTACTTCCATCAGGTATTTATACACGTTGATAAGATCCCCCTGAGCCTTCTCAAGGCTGAACAGTCCCAGCTCTCTCACCTGCTCCTTGACGCTCTAGTCCCATAGTCATCCTCAAGACCCTTCACTAGACTTGATCCAGGATGTCCAGTCTTTCTTGCACTGGGGAGCCCAGAGCTGGACTGAGCACTTCAGATGTCTCTCACCACTTCTGAGTAGAGGGGAAGGATCACCACCCTCAACCTACTGGCAACGCCTTTCCTCATGTAACCCAGGAGAGTGCCCGCCTTCTTTGCCATGAGGGTGCATTGCTTCCTCATGGTCAGCCACTGTCCACCAGGACACCAACGTCCTTGCCTCTTAAGTTGCCTTCCAGTATGTCAGCCTCCAGCACAGGCCGGTGCAAGGGTTTACTGCAACCCAGGGGCAGGACTTGACGTTTACTTTGCTAAACTTCATGAGATTTCCTCTCTGACCATTTCTCCGGCCTGCCCACGTCCCTCTGAATGGCAGTACAACCACCTGGTGTACTCTTCCCCATTTTTTATCTTCTGCAAACTTGTTGAGCATGTGCTCTGCCCTACCCTCAGGGAAAATGTTAAATACTCTTCACCCCAGGAATGAACCCTGCACTATGCTACCGGTTAGTGGCCTCCAGTTAGGTCCTCTTTGCGCTGCTATCAAAACTTTTTTTGCTCTGCAGTCCAGCCAGTGTTTGATCCACCTCACTGTCTCTTTACCTAGTCCCTGCTACTCCAGTTTGGTTGCGAGGATGTTATGGGATATCTGTCAAAAGCTTTGCTGAAGTGGAGATAAACACCCACTCTTCCTCTTGCCCACCAAGCTAGTCACCTCACCGTAGAAGGCGGCTACCAGGTCAGGCAAACGTGATTTCCTCATTGTAAATATAGGCTGTCAATGCCTAATCAGCTGCTTGTACTTCATATTTTTGTAAATGGTTTCCAGTATTATTTGCTCTGTTCATAACCTCAGCAAGTGAGGAGAGGCTGCCTGGCCTACAGTACCATCTTGCCTTTCTGCAAGATAGGAGAGAGATTCGCTTCTTCCCAGTTGTCAGGAATCTGCCCCCATCCCCCCAAGTTGGTCCACCAGGACCATTCAAAAATGACTGAAACTGGTGACAACGGTCAGCTTCCTCCTCAACTAAGGGTCCATTCCAACAGGTCCCATGGACTAGTGTATGTCCACTTTGGTTAAATGTTAACGTGATCCTCTTCCAGCATGGGCAAGTCTTCCTTAAGTAAGTCTGGATTTTCCCACTGGTTTCAGAGACCCCGGACTGCTGAAGGCTGCTTTTACCAGCAAAGACTGCAATGAAAAATGATTTATTACCTTGGCCTTTATCAGAAATCTCCTGTCCCCTCATCAGTGCACTCACATTTTCCCTAATCTTCCTTTGGCTGCTGATATTCCTGCAGAAGTCCTTTGTGTTGCCCTTCAGGTTCCTCACCATATTCAGCTACAGATGCCTACCTGGACAGTGTCTCTATATTCCTCCCAGGCCATGTCCCTGTTTCCTCCTTGTATACTTCCCTTCTACATCTCTTTGTTCATCCTGCAGGCCTCCTGCTGCCTATACTTGACTTCCTTTGTGTTGGAATGGTTCATTCTTGAGGTTGGAGGTGGTGATACCTGAAAAATACACCTCTCCTGGACACCCCTCCAGGACTGTACCCCCATATGATTCTTCCAAGCACCTGCCTGAGAAGGCTAGAGTCTACACTCCTCAAGCCCAGGGTGCTGATCCTGCTTGGTTTTTTGGTTCCCTGCTCTCAGGATCCTGAATTTCACCATCAAGGGATAACTGCTAGCAATGCCACCCCTGACCTTCATCTTGCTGACCAGTTCTTCCTTGCTTGTATGTATCAGGTCTAGCAGAACATATTCTGTCATTGGCTCCTCAATCACCTGTGTTAGAGAGTCATCATCAGTGCTCTCCAACAATCTCCTGGATTGCTTGACAGCTGCGGGATGGTGTGCACAGCCATGAGGAAAAGCAGGGCCAAGGCACTTAGGCCAGTGCTGGCAGGGGACAATGTGTGCAGCCACACTACCCTTAACGTGCCTAGTCTTGAAAGCAAGGCAGGGGTGGGCACAGTAGTACTGGGATGGAAGACTGCCTGGGGACACCCTTTTGCCTCTGTCCCTTTCTGTTTTGTGTTTTTGACCTTCCTTTCCTGCCGCAGATTTTGTTGTCCTCCTTTTAAAGCCTCCTTGCACAATGATGAGGAAAATGGCCAGACGGGTGCTAATGGGTGTAAGGCCGTCCCTCACGTTTTGGTTCTGCTGGTGTCGCACTTCTGATGCTGGCTGTAGACCGGGAGACGCATCCTCTACCTCCTTGGAGATGGAGGTGTGAGGAGGTCCTTCTGCCCAGACAAGGTGGTGGGGATGCTTTCTTTATCCCCTCTGAGGGGCTGGAGCAAGTCCCTGGAGCTGACCCGGATGGAGCCTGTGGTGTCCCAGGAGGCACTGGGAGGCAAGGGCTGGAGGAGGCAGGCAGGGCACTGATGGCAGAGCACCAGCACTGTGGGTGCTGGTGGGGAGTACAGGGGAGATCGGACACTAACCCAGGCTGGGGTTTGCGGGTACATGGCACCTGAGAGGGAAGGCTGCTACGGTTCTTTGGCTTGCAGCACAGGGCACGCACGCCATGGGCAGCCTTTGTGTGGTGGGAGCTGCGTAACATGGGCAAGTTGTGCTTTGCGGAGGGGATGGAGCATGTGAAGTCATCTGGATGGGTGTCTTCGTCTTTGTACCAGGAATAGTGTGGCCAGCAGGACTGATTAGGGAGTGACCATTTCCCTGTACTCGGCACTGATGAGGCTGCACCTCGAACACTGTGTTCAGTTTTGCTCCCCTCATGACAAGAAAGACATTGGAGGTAATGGACTGTGTCCAGAGAAGGGCAACAAAGCTGATGAAGAGTCTGGACCACACGTCCTATGAGGAGCAGCTGCAGGATCTGGGGTTCTGTAGCCTGGAGAAGAAGCTGAGGGGAGACCTTATTGCTCTCTACAACCACCTGAAACGAGGCTGTAGGGAGGTGAGTGTTGGTCTGTTCTCCCAGGTCACTAGTGATAGAATGAGAGGAAGTGGCCTCAAGTTGCACCAGGGGAGGTTTACATTGGGTATTAGGAAAAACTTCTCCACCAAAAGGGTTCTCAAGCACTGGAACAGGCTGCCCAGGGAAGTGGTTCAGTCACTTTCACAGGAGGTATTTAAAAGACGTGGCACTTAGGGACATGGTTTAATGGTGGGATTTGGCAGTGTTAGGTTTATGACTGGACTTAATGATCTTTACAGGTCTTTTCTAACCATTAATTACCTAGAGAACAAATCCCAAACCTCAAAAAACAATACTGCCTACCTGGGGATCACTTAGCTATATTCAGAATCCACTCTCCAATGTTCATGAACCCTAGAACAGTAGAACAGTTCTCTGTTTGTGACATTAAAGAAAAAAATAATTCCTTTTTTTCCTAATTGGAAATTTCTGAAAGATTATTTTTAAAACAGCTGTGTAGTTTTTTTATTCTGCTGGTAATACTGAAAGTGATTTAAAAGTTCTCTGAGTTTATAGCAAAATCACACGTTAACATTTTCAAAACCAGCCAAATCCCAAAGAATAGTATAACCAAAAGATTTAATTATCTCTCAGATTAGAAGTAATCAGTGGAAAAGATTAAGAAATACAAGTTGTTGATGGCTAGAAATTTTGTATATAACTTCTCTCTGAGAATTAATTTGTGTAAGACAACAAAACTGAAATATGATGTCAGCACCATAAATATCCTGGAAGCTCAAAAGTAAGGAATATCTGTGTCTGTAGCACAAATATTATAGCAGTGATTCTGTTGTCATTACTTTCATACCAAAAACACTTATCTTCAAACTGAGTGTTGAAACTAGTGCGTAGCCACTGATGTTACTTTAAAACATGCCTTTAACAGAGAAAAGATGTATCTGAAGTTAAAAATAATATATATTAAGTCTTCAGAATTCAGGAAATCATGTCCAGTTTTTACTGGTTCCACAGCAAACATTCAACAATTGCTCTGACATTGGAAAGACAGCATATTTTTCCCATCATTTTGTGGCTTTAAAACTCAGTAAGTTTAATCTTTGCCAAAGGATCACATGTTACACAAACTCTGGGTATATCACATAATGTACTCTTTTGCAAGTGCTTTTAAATTAAGCTCTTTTTGCTAGTTCAACAATGTTGTAAATTAAGACAACATTAATTTTTCATCTGTATTTTTCAACTCCATTTATAAAATCCTCAAAACATGATTCTGTTAACACTGCTGCAGTTACAGATTCATCAGTCAAAATTTCCACTACAGACTCTCACTCTCAAAGCTACACCATAAAATTGTGTTTAGGTATTAATATTAGCTTCAGATTGCTTTCTAACACTAATTGTAAACTATTTCTAAGCCAGGACCACATACAAAATTTTTAAAGCATAAAGTCTTCCAGATTTTTTGTTCCCATAACTTGTGTAAAACAAAATGCAGCCTATTTTATAAATCACATTTTGAAGAGAGATTACCCAAAATTTAGCTTTAACCTTTTGCTCATTTTAATGAAAGAAATTATGCATTCATCTGTGAAAACTTTTACTACAAATGAGTATCCATTGATTGAACTCACATGCATACAAGTAGGACTTACTGCTGTGAAGTTGCTACAATCCATCTGTTACATTATACATACCTTTAAATTGACCAGTAATGTACTTTCCTATTCAGAGCTGTACCAGATGGCAGGTGAAGGCATACAAGGACAATAAATGAAATACATATGATAATATAAAATACAGTATGCACCTAATACTGCAACTTTTACTCATGTTCTTAGCTACTCAAACTTCTTAGAACCTCCTTTAGTTCTGTAAGAGATTATGCTAAGTGCCAGCAGCTGTTTCTTTAAAGCCAGAGACCAGTGACAGAAAATGTGATTGTTCCAAGAACTACTCTGAATAACTAATTAGTTTAAGAAGAGTTATAGTGCATTGCAGACTTTTGCTTACATTTTTCTCATTTTCTTTCAAAAATAAAGTGACTTTTTTTTCCTAGTGTTAACTTACTTTATTTTGAGAACAGGACATGAGGAAACAATCCATTTAAGAAGCTTAGGTTAAAATGCCCTTTGCACATTCTGGTAAAAAAAAACTGTTAATTAGTAGACTGAAAGAAATTCTGAGAGCTTACACCATTAGAAATTTGTTCATGTATGTCTGTTTTCTTTGTCAATATATCAAAACTACCATTAGGACCAAACCTGAAACAGGATTCTCATTAATCACCACCTAACAATATTGTGCAAGTACACAATTCCAAAGCAGTATGCTTCCAAACTCTGATTATGAAAAACTCTAACTATTTGAGATATCAAACTAAGGCGTCAGTTAAAAAGTAAGCAGGCTCCACCAGACAGCTTTAAATAACCTTATGGTCTATGGATATTGATCAGTTCCTTTGATTTGACTCCTCTGAGGGAAGAATGCTGGTCAAATTCTGCTCAGCTCCACAGGCTTAACTCCTACATCAGTTTTAAAGGGGAAAGAAAACAGAGAGAGAGCTTAATTAGACAGATGCCAGTTGGAATGTACTCTGAGATTCCAATCCCCCAACTGCTTTTGTACGTGAACCTGACAGAAGACAACCCTGACTCAAACATCTTTAATTCCATTCCACTTGAGTACTCCACTGGGAGTACTCAAGAAATACCTTGCAATATAATTTCAGACTTAGGTATAGGTACACAGTAAATACCAACTACATCTTTTACATTTTTGAGCTTTTCTTCATAACTACAATGATACCCATGCCAAGATTCATCCTACCTAACTAACCTTTACTTGAGGCATCTAAGCTAAGTATCTAATCATGCTAGACTTCTATTATCCTCAGCAGCAAGATCTTAGATAAGCTTAGGTGCTCTCTGGAAGTATCCCTCTGTCTCCCTTGGAAAGGAACAGAAGGGACTACTTATGCTGATTTGACACCTGATTAAACATCCTGATTAAAACCCTAACATTAGGAGTGATGAACTTTGGCCTTCAGTCTTTTCTATACCAAAAATTTATGCTTACAAAATTTATATTCTAGAATATGATACTCTCTGAATTGCCAGAGTATAATTAAACTATGATTCTATATTTTCACATAAGTAACTCACATTATTCTATGGATGTTAAATTCTCTTCCGTTTTAGCCAAGAAGTTTCTCATCTACTCGCCTAGTCACACCTATACATTTGCATTAATGATCCCATGCTGTTCCTGATCCTGCTTACTTTCAATTTATACAATTTACCTTTCCTTGCCACCCATTCTCTGCAGCTTTTTTCTACACAATAGTCAGCAGACAGCCCCACTAATCCCATCAGTCATTCCAGCTACTATCCCATAGAACCTTTCCACATCCATCTCCAAGCTCCATTGCCGACTTCCAAATTCCCTTCCAGGGACTCTCTATCAGGACTCATTCTATATAGCTTTCACCCTAGGTGCCATATATGATCCCAATGCATTTTTTACTATGAATTCCAACAACCTCTCTCTAAGCAAGAGTCTGACCCACTTCTCTACTCTCATCTTTCCCAGCACGTCAGTTGTTTGTGTGCTGTGACAAAGACCCACTGTTAATCTTGATACTGTATGCTCACACAGGTTCTGCTCATGGGATCTCTTTAAAGTGTTTCCGCAGCTTAATTTTCAAGTGATCCTCCTGCAAGAGACTGGAGAGAGCTCAGTCTTTTCTCCCCCTGAATCCTACCTTTGAGTAATCTTTTCTGCTGTCATAAATTCAGCAGCCATCTCTGGACTGAAACATACAGATGTAGCTTTCTACTCCAAACTTGCCCCTAGTCAAACTCATGTTTCAGCCTGTCTTTCTGCTATCTTGTCAGAACTAATCATCAGCTTGGCTACTACCCTAATTTTACCCCCCAGCCACTTCTCCCACATGCTTCCTGAATCAACAATGACAGCAGCGCCATCCTTTCAACAGACATACATTGGGCATCAGAGTCCATATACTGGGCCTTGAATATTCAGATAACTTCATTGTCTAAGGCATAAAGATTTTGCCTCCAACATACGGTCTTTCCTATCTACTCATGGAGCTGACACTCCCATCCAGGTTTCTGCTACCACTCTTGCATTACATTTGTTGCCACATCGTAGTCCATGGCCTTGGCTAACACAATTCTGTGCCTTTCCACTGTATGCATAGATCATCTTCCTAGAAAGTATTTTTCACCTTACCGCCCTTCTCTTTGCAGCCTTCCTTATGCATTAAACACAAGCTTCTTACCTTCACTTTTAAGATCTTAATATTCTTTCCCAAACACTACTGGAATCACCAGACAACTGTGTACAGTCAGTCACTGTGGTGACATGAGGGAGCAAGCAGTGTCAAACCTGAGGTCTGCCTCTCAGTGCTCCTCACTAGTGCAGGCAAGTAACAGTGCCATAAAGATCCATTGACATGGCTTCCGGACAACTCAGAGCAAAACAAACTTGAGTCTGTTTCAAATATGAGCAGACAGTATTTGAAATGGAGAACAGCATTTTCGACTCTGTTCACAATGGATTGTGTATTTACATGAAAAGGAGGGCAAAGACAATAAAATGGCATTAAACTAGGAAATGCAAAAAGGCAATAATCCTTTGCAGAAAACCAACAATTAATATGCTGTCAACTACTTTTGCAAAAGTCAAACTACTTTTATACTTTGAAGAATCTCAATTTCTTAGTACTATTTGAAAAAGCTTATTTAATATATTTTGAAATAGGCCTTTTACTGTCTTAGAAATGTTATTACAAAGCTGGCACCTTTCTCTCAAGAAGCTTTGCTCGGTGCCTTTGTGATTACTGCCACTGTTCTGCAATACTTTTTAATAGCAATTTCAGTTGGATACCTTGACAGAATCCACCATCTGCAAAGCAGCTGCAAAAACTGCTCTACCAGACAAAGTTACTCCTCTGGGGGAGTGTTTCTAGGCTCTTCCATACGTAATATTTCAAACTTTTACAGAGTCTTATCCCATCCAACGTAGAATCCATTCAACGTTCCGCCACACTGTGGGCCCTTAAATTTAAAAAATATTTCTAAATTTAATGAATATTCTAATGTATATGAAAAACAGAGCCTGGAAAGATGATCTTGTGGTGAACTCCCACCTGGGACATTGAGTTTAAATGCGTAATGCACACTGTTTTCTTCTGCAACCCATCATAAATCACTCAATAATTCCTATATCCTACACCTTCCTTTCATCAGAAGCAGTTTCAGTAGTTCACCTGGCTATTTCAGTTGCTTGTTGTGTGATGCTGAAACTTCCTCTTACTACGCATACATAGAAAGCTAAGTAAAAAACAGGATCTTAATGTCAGCTAGATCCTTTAAGTTTTATTATAATTTCAAAAAGAAAAAAAATCAAATAAAAGAAAGGGAGCAAGCTCAGAACAGATGCTTTCATATCAGTAAAAAGAAACTCCTCTGGGAAAAGTCAGAGCACAACCTGCTACACAGGAAGCTACAAGTTGCAGCACACCTGGTTTTGTGGTCCTCAATGTCTAGTTAATATTATTGGCACTTTCATTCCATGAAACTTCTTAAATTTGTTTTACAAAACATGAGCAACTAATTGAAATAGCTAAAATTTACTTTTTGTAATATTCAATACAAATCACTCAATGTATATTTCATTATGCCTGTATGAACATATGAGTGGAAGTATCTGCAATAATCACAAATTTCAGTAAGTACTCCAAAAATATGACTTAGATGCATGGCCTCTTGGGTCAAGGCCAGATGTAGCTGCAAGATGGTCAGCACAGCTGCTACCATATCACGTAAGCCTGGAGAGTGCCAAGACAAAGGGAAGGAAATAGGACCCAGTAGTCATACCCCCCTTTTTCCTTACATAGCTTACCACCCCGACTCCCCTGTATTGTTCTGCAACATATTATGTCCTACAAATACACACTGCCCTGCCACGTGCATACACAGGCAGCTGTTCTCAAAGTAGACAAGATGGCCCAGAAAAATGCATTCACACACTGAGAAAACATGCCAAAATATGAGTGAAAAACTGACATGAAAGGAAGAAGGGTCAGAACAAAGCATCAAAGTATGAAAGTGTTATATAGGGCAATGCCTCAAAGCATCCTGGCTGTGACAAGCTGACAAGAAAATCTTGACTTAGAATTAATTTAAGTCAAAAAATAGTATGACACACAGCCAATGAACCAGCTGTGAGGCACAGCAATTCTAAACTGTGGAAGGCCACTGAGGTTTAAAAAGATGAAAGCAACAAAAATAGGTTTTTTCATCAGTGACTGCCTGAGTAACAAGAAAACAAAATTGTTGGATAAAGAAAGGCCAGAAGTATGTCACCAGGGTCTACGAGAAACTTCCAAACCAAGTTATTTCAGTGTCCAGAGGAAATGGAAAGGAAAACTGAAGTCATGACCCAGGAGGCTACACAGACGGGGAACGGCTCTAATGGATGTGAGGCCAGGCTGGCACTGGTTGGAGTCACAGAACCTCAGCTGGCTCCCCAGTCCCACTTTTGTCTTTCTCTTTCTAAGGTGCACAATGGAATTTAAGACTGGCATATCTAGGAAATAGCTTTGCCTGAAAGATCAAGACAAAGGGAAGCACCTCTTTATTTCCCTCTGAAAATCTTTCCTTACTGAGTTTCTAATTTTACACTCAGTGCATACAAATCCAATCTAGATATGCGATCATATTCTGTAATTTTTAAAAATATATTGACTGTGTGAGAGCATCACAACCAAGACTGCTTTATATGCAGACCTAATCAAATACAGCTTCTTCTCATGCAGAACACAATAGCTGCTTGCCATCAGTGGTACTAAAAAGCAAAGAATACTCTACAGCAGTCAGCTGACCTTAGGTAGGCTTGATGTAACTGCCCAAGTCAGAATTTTTCCAAAACAGCAGCTGTGGTAAATACCCCTCACCTGCAGTTAGAGCCAAAGTGCTGTCCGCAACTGTATGTTAAATCTGAAATTCAGCTCCTGTCGGAACAAAATACCCGTATTACATTAAGAAGGGATGGGTTCAAAGTAGTTTCAGCTGGTTCTTTATTGATCCAAATGAAACCTAGACGGCTACTGAACAACCAGTACCACTGTCTGAGACATCCTAAATCGAACTTGAAAGTTTTACTTTGAAGGACTAGCCTGGCCTGATCCCTCTTCCATGTAAGACTTAATAAAAATTAAAACCAAAGGTGATTTAGCTGCAGATCACTTACAGGAGATGCCTGAGCACCAGTTAGAAATCAAACACTAAAATATAACAAGATCTAAATGCTAGATCCTGCAGACAAAACACATTACAGAGCTGCCAACAGTTGTACTTGTTTAAACATTCAGACTTCAAAGCAGAAGAATTCCAGGCCCAACAGTGCCATCCAGGGGCCAACTAATTGCTGTGAACGTCCAAAGAATTTCCTTAAACAGATTTTATTCGTATAAACAAAAAGGTTTTATATTTAAAACAATTTCCCCAAATATTTTCAAATACGTTCTTAATTCTTTTGAATACTGCAACCGACAACCATCAACATGAAACAATAACTGGTTCTTTCTGTAGATATGCTAAAACTTGCTTTCATTTAGCCACATTTTGTGAAAGTCCTGCTTCAGTAAAACAGAAAACTATTTGTAACGGTTTAAATCAACAGTTCCCTCTAGCACAATAAACTGGAAATAATGAGGAAAAGTTCTGGAGAACCTTTGCCAAAATTTTCAGTTGTGGAGATCTCACAAACTCCAAAACACATGCTTAGCCCCGCTTCACTACAGCTACTGAAAATGAATTGCTCATATAAAATTTTATGGCGTTAAAGCTTCAGACAACTTAATTTCTGCACAATCCGGGCTCTGCCTACTGCACAAATGGAAAAAAAAATCAATCTGAAAATTTTATAGCAGATTGAACACGGGAAACTGGTTTTGTGTCATACAGAACGCAGGGGCAGAGAGGAGGGGAAAGGATAAAGCTAAGACTAGAAGTACGGCACTGTTCACTATTTACTCATGTAACCTCTTCTGGGCTAGCTCCGTACCGGCCGCAACAAGGTGAGAGAAGCAAGAATCCCAGGCTATTTCGAAGATTATGAACTACTCGGAGGGACAACGTCTCTTTAGCTCAATAACAGAGGTGTACGTCTTTCCAGACC
Source organism: Phalacrocorax carbo (assembly GCF_963921805.1). Lineage (NCBI taxonomy): Eukaryota > Metazoa > Chordata > Aves > Suliformes > Phalacrocoracidae > Phalacrocorax > Phalacrocorax carbo. Next base: position 65,819,706 of record NC_087548.1, on the reverse strand, counting down.
TTTGGCTCAGCCACCTGATGCAACGCGGCAGCATGAAACGCAAGGTTTAACCTCACGCGAGGCCGCCTCTTTCCAAAGCGCTGCCCGTGACGCGACTCAGGCACGGCAGCCCCGGACCCGCTCACGGCCCACGCCACAGGAACCCCCACACGCCCGCCTCTTCAGCCATTTCTAAAAGGTGAGGCGCGCATGCGCCGTCCCGGCGCCGCGCGCCTGGGGCGGAGCGGGAGGACCGAGGCCTTCGAGGGCTGGCCTAGAGAGGCTCCAACCATTGAGTCTCAGCCTAGAGTGAGCCTGCCGCTGCACGAGTGCGGCGCATGCGCGCAGTTTCGCTTCGCTCTGCCCGTGCAACGGCGTGGGTAGAGCGCGGAAGGGCGGCGAGGCCAGGCCGGGCCAGGGGGTGGCGGCGGAGCTGCGCGGGCAGGGGCCAGTGCCATGGCGCCCGTGCTGAACCTCAACAACGAGGTGAGCCGCCGCCCCTCGCCCCCTCCGGGGGGGGGCGGCTGGGGAGGCGTGGGGCGGTGCGGCGGTGGCCCTGGGAGGGGAGCGGAGGGGAGGGAAGGAAGCGGCAGGGCTGGGCCCCGGCGTGTCAGCCTGCCAGCGGGCCCGGCCCGGCCTTTCGCAGGCCGACGCGGGTGCCTGGAGCGGGGGGAGGCGCCTGGGCGGCCCTGGCCGCGGCTGTCGCCGTGCGGCCTGAGGCACAGCCCGCGTCGCCCCTCGGTCAGCACTGCGCACCGCGCTGCCTCTCAGCGAAAGGGCCACGTGGTGAACGTAAAGTCTGCCTTGCGAGGATAAACCACCTGTAGGGGTACTTTTGTCCACGGGTGTGCTTCAGTTGAAGACCCGGTCATTGAGTGTCGTGTCATCGTCGCATCACGTCATGTTTTACTCTGTGATCAGGCTGAAGTTCTGCAGGTGACTGTAGCGGACCTACCAAAGTCTCAGCTGCCTGTCTGCTGGATAGCAAAGATACGATGTTGCCCTGTTTTCTTTCAGGTGGAGAGGCTGAGAATGAGAAATTAATGGGTTAGAGCTAACCTTTTCCTGTTCTGTGAGAAGTTTGGTATTTCATATTTCCTTCAGAATTTTTTTCCTGCTCTATAGTGTGAATTAAATCACTTATGCGTGTTTACTTGGGATGGATTTTGGCTACACACTTGCCAACCATTGCATGCAAAGTCTGACACAACTAAACCAGCCTCTTTAAACTGTTGCTGCAACACCTAAAGAGTAACTGACAGTTCTGCTGAGCATGTGTTGTATCAGCTTCTGCAGATGGCATTATGCACTTCCACAATTCCTATATAATTCACAGCATGGCTAAAGTTACTGTTTGCCATCAGCAGAACCAAAATGACATATTATACAGTCGCTTAAAGTAAGTTTTATGTTCTAGGCACATAGTAGCTCTGAGAGGTTGATTTGCAAGTCAGGAATTCAGGTAGCCTGTTCGACAGAAAAAAATGTAGTCTGGTATTACATTAAAATATAGATATTTACTCCATAATTTATTAGAAGCTTTTGGTCCTTCCTACTAGCAAATATAAGGTCAAGTGTGAGTAACTTCACATTGAAATATACCAGCTAATCACCAGCAAAAGAGGAGAGTATTTCATTCATTGTTGAAGCAAGAAGTTTTTTGATTGATCAAGTTCAGGTGGTGATTCATAGTCTTTCACCAAAGAGCCTATAACAAGGAATGAAAAAAGAAGCATTATTTGACTGAGGAATGACCGAACAATTCTTCAGAATAAGATAGGCTACAATGAGCTTCTGTACAAAGGATTAAAAATTTCAGTAAGGACACTGAGGATGCCATTCCTTCTTGTGGTTCGAACACCACCCTGTCCTTGAAGGAAACAGGAAGTGAGTTCTTAGATTTTCCGGAGGTGGGAACTTTCATGAGAGCTTGTACAAAAAGTGAGCACTCTAACAACAGGTCCATCCAAGATTTAAGGTAGTATAGAGACTGGAATCCTGGGGGCTATCTCAAGAGGGACAGAAGGTCAGGCTGGCTAAGAGTAGGGTGGAGACCTAGTGGGAACAGACTAAACAGTTTTTTCCATTTCTACACCTGTGCCTTTTCAGAAGCATCAGAGCTGTATTAATTACTAGACATGATATCTGAAATAAGTATTTTCTTTACCAGTACCTGGATATCCTCTGTGTCCTTATTACTGGGATGCCCTTGTAAGAACGCATTTTACTGGTGAGAAATATTTATCTTCCTCTAATAGAGGTGAAGTGGTGGAATTTGAGCATGAATAAAGTAATGATTTTGGAAAGTCTAATGTTTTAAACAGACTGCTGGATTTTTCTTGTGTGTTCATCCAATTTCCTACAGGAAAGATTTATTGTAGTTACAAAGCAGCTCTATCTTTGGCATTCCACAGTCAACCAATGCTAGGGATCTTGAAAATTTCATCCCCCGTTGGGCTGTATCAAACACGCATGATGGTAGTTGTTGCAGAAAGAACTTCGTGACCCTTATATAGCTGATAAATCTGTTTGTCTTAGATGTATTTACAGTCATTTTGTGTAAGGCCTTGTCAATTCAGCTGTATTATATTTACATATTCCAGGTTTTAATTCTGGCGGAGGCAGACTTCTGCTATTAATTAATATCATAAATGATAATGGCCTGCTAAATGATGGAGTCTTAAGAAATTCTAGGAGGGTAGGATTCAAATTTTTTTTTTACCAGTTCATATTTTGTTTACAGGAGGAACAAACAGGCTAAGACTAGAGTTTCTCAGTAACCTAAATTGGCACCTTTCTTTATGTTAATTGACCTTTAATTTCAGTACTTACTGTTAAGTGTTTGATACTAGTAACTAACAAAACAAATAGTCATCAATGTCCAAAACCTTTGTTCTGGAGAGTCTACAGCATTGCTGTAAACTGTATTGTCACAGGTAGAAGTTGCACAGCATCTTCTTTGTACAGATAAGATATATTTAGCTTATTTCTGAATGGGAAGGATGATTACGTGTCACATGAGTAGGTAGCTTCAGTTCAGTGTAATTAAATGACAGTTGTTCTGGTATATCTGTCCTGGTGAAAACAAAAAAGGCCCTTCACACTCTTAATGGAAGGCTTTGTTAGTACAATATAAAAATTGAGCATTTGGTTCCTATATTTTAAAGGAGTGTATATGTGTTTTGAAATAAGAGGACATTTAATTGGGTGATGATTCAACTTCTTATGACCAAAGAAACTTGAAAGCTGAATATTATTATGAAAACCTAGTCCTCCAAGGAAGCAAGACAAATAAAGGGCTGTGATGTATGTCTCCTTTCTGACAGCTTTTGAATTCATTGGCTAATTTCAGAGAATTTGAAAAGCAGTGGAGACCTGAAAAGTTATTGGCTTTTTTTTTTGTAATTATAATTTAGTTAAAGAATAGTGGCTCCATGAAGCAATATGCTCCCAACTGTTCTGATCTAATAGAATGAAAATGTACTGTTTAGGTGACTGCGTGAATGGTATCTGAAGTTACTGTACAGTGGTAAGGATCCTGGGTGAAAATAAGAGGGGACTGCAGTAGTTGTGATATGGTCAAATAAGATAGAAAAATATAGGAAATCAGTCGTAATTACTCAGCTATTCACAGAATAATTAGTTTAGACATTCTATTAATCATTTATTTTTTCATGTGAAGTTGTTTGTATCAGTGTAACAGCTTCAGAAACTCATATTATTTCCATATTAACAAATCAGTATTGTGCCAAAAGTGTATAAATGTTCTTTTTCTCTGTATATATACCTAGATAATACAAGAAAAAAGCAAGATCTTGGTAGAACCCACAGTTAGCAAGGTCCAGTAATTTTAAGTAGCCATCATCTTGCTGCTGGCAAATAACATGGTATAATTTCAGTGTGACTGCATGACTGAAAAATTAAGATTGAAAAGAGTTAAAAACCACAAATGTGATTAATTCAGACATCCCACTCCTGTATGGGATTATTTAATTTTGATTTCTGTGGGCTGGATGAAATAAAGACTGCAGAAAGTTAGAACAAAGTAAAACAGGGAATACTAGAGTTTTTGAGAAAGAAGAGGAAAATGCAGTATTTATTCCCATATTCTACTCATCTTGTTCTTTATAAAAGGGAAAACATACCTTGTAGAATGAAGATGTCCACTTTTGCACTTATTATGTATCAACTGCATATTATCATACTTTTGCAGGGTTTGTCTGTATTAAGCCTAATTGTATTCTCACTCACATTTATAAGCTGCAGGCTGAAGTAATCTTTTCAAAAACTATTGCTGTCTTTTATATGTTTCCTATTTTTAAAAGCTTTCTAAGAATTTTCGGGTGTCTTGTCACAGAATAGCTTCCGAAGTTAAGCTTTTCTGGAAACATTTGCTAGATGGCAGCACATAATCATCAACTGCCATGGACAAGGGCAAGTTTAAAGGAAGATAGTTCATGTTTAATGTGAAAAATGATCGTTGTTGATCAGCAATATCCCATAGTATGAAACTGAAGCTTTTGAATGGGAACCAACCCAGGTTTGTGTCTTTTTCAGAACCTGGGCTTCTTAAATTATGTTGTTCTGTTTTTACAGTCATACTCTGCTACCAATATTGTCTGATTACAACAAATACAGTTATCTCTCTGCCCCTTATTTGTTTTTTTTTAAATTAAATTCTGCTTACAACTACCTCAAGAAATTAAGATGCAGAAAGTCCATGAAGCCAGTGGAAATTACGTCTGTATGAATTGTTTTAAATGTAAGTGTTTTGGTGTGTATCTACATAAGTGCGGTAATGGCTGAAGTTGAATGTTAGGAAGGCATCATGTTATGTGAAACAAATTTAAATATTCTCCAGTTTGAGGGCTGTTTTTGTTTGGGCGTGGGAACTTTGGTATCAGGTGATTTTTTTCTCTTAAATTTGTATTTAATAATAAATTGCATGCATCGAAAATAATTTCTCTCTATAAAATTGTTAAAGACCTCTCACTCAACTAGAAAAGGTTGAGCTTTATTTACAAAGCTTTGTTTTTTAGATAATAAGAGCTGATGTTTACATGATGCTTGTCATCGACAATTGAAGTGTTCTTTTTTATTTTTTTCTGAAAGGTAGAGTCAAGGTAAAAGTATATCTTCAGAGTTATATGTCTGCACACACATTTTTTCAGTCGACCAAAGTGCAGGTTTAAAAAATGTTACATAGGGAGCTTAGTAACGAAGCTCAAGGAGGTGGATTCCATTCAGTAGCGTTTTGGGTCCCAGCACTTTGTCTTGTGATACCCAACGTGGCATTACTCAGGCTTTTTTACTCTTTAGATTTAGGTCTGACATCCTGACCACTGAGTCATCTGGACTGCAATTCAGATGAATGACTTATTCAGAAAGCAATCTGGACATGTGGCTAAGGATTTAGACTGGTGTACAGCAAAGTCAAAGATGGATAGCATGGCTGATCATGAAAAAAAGTCAGACAAAAAGCCATAGGAAATAACCTTAACTTGTGAAAAAAGACTCACATACAGTCTCTGAGAGCCTGAAACCGCAATCTGAGCTATATCTGTAATTCTGTGAAACTTGCATCTTTTGTTACAGTGCAACCAGAAGTAAACATATATTTGGAGATGCTTATATGAAGCCTGGGTTGGCCTGGTGTGGTATGAACAGGTGTCATGTTTGTCATTAGGTGGCCAGATACAGCTGAAATAACAAATGTAAATAGAAAAACAGTTACTGAAATTGTGTTTATACAAGCCTTCACTCACAAATTGCTGAAAGGCCAAGTATGTGCTTTTCAAAGTAAATCATTTTTGGTGAGCAAAGTGTGTGTATAGCAGTGAAAAAAACATGGTCTGACGGGGATATCAGGTGAAATTATTAAAGAATGGGGAGGGGGAAATTTGAGAGGGTCATGCATTCCTCCTGGCACTGAATTGACTTATATAGCCAGGAACTGCATCATGATTTTTGTAATGTGCATTAAATGTGAAAAACCTGACTACTTACCCATGCTAGTCCTTAGTGCATTATTTATTTCTTAGTGATACAGTAGGTCTAGCATGCTTGTATAAATGTTGATTTTAAATTGATATGAAGTTAACTTAAAGCGCTTTTGTTACTGAATGATCACCATTTCTGCAGAGAAACATTCCACAGAAAGTGGTTTTAAGACTTCTCCATGGTATTTATTTGCAGTTACTTAAGAACTTTCTTGTTTTCAACCTTCTTCAGCATTGATTGCTACACTGCTCAGATGTGATATGCCTCTCGGTTTTCATTGATTTAGGATGACAATCTAGACATACAATTCAAGATTTTTATTTTATTAATGGCTTTCCCCCCTGCACACACAGACATATTTTAGAATATAGAAACTGGGATAGTTTTGACATTGAAAGGCATTTCATGTAAGGCTTTTTGTGAAGAATTGCTTTGCCGTTCAGTGTGTGGTGTCTCAGACACATGTGGCGTGCCCCTGAAGGAGTGAGATTCTCTGATCGTGGTTTCACAGGCTCACTGCTTCTGAAGCTGGGGCTTCTCACCCTCCTTGTTCCTCATCCATTCCAGCCACATAGCTCTGCCTCCCTCTTATGTGAGCAGAATAAATTTTCTGCTAGAGTAGTTTTCCGCTACTGATTTGCAGTAGCAGGGGCTTACAGGGTGTGAGAGCAGCAGGAACATGGGACCAGGTGTGGAGGAGCGGTGGAGATGGTCTGTTCCCCTTCCACCACAGCAAGCTGTTCAGTTAGCTTCTGGGGCAGGTAGAGCTGTGCTGTTCTTCATCTCACTTAAGTATTTATCTCTAGGCAGTGGCATTTCTGTGAAATAAGCATAAGATTTAGGGAGGGTGTTCAACCAGCAAAACCTGAAATGGTTATATGATGTCTGGCAGGTGTTCATGTTACAGCAATTAACTAGTGGTCAAGGCTATAAGGGCAGGAGAACTAGAGGGTTCAGAGAAAGCCAAAGGAGCCCTTATATTTGTCTAATCTTGATAATGTTACATAGTGAGTTCATTGGAACGTAGTTACAAATCAGTGTGAAAGGGAAATCTTATCACTTCACTGTTACAATTAAATAAATTTACATTTATTTTTTGAAAACGTGACCAAGGGTATATCAAGGGGAAAAAAACCCTGGTCTCTTACGTGTTGCAAAAGAACCCTTAAAACAAGTTGCAGTCCAGTAATAAGTAAAGCAAAATGTGATTTTCAGGAGTTGTATTTCCCACAGTAATCAGAGAAATGAACACTTAGGCCTTCTTTTTTTTTTTTTTTAATTGCTTTGCATTATGATAAACAAGCTGATATAAGCATTCAAATTTTTTAGTGTATTCTGTCGAATGGCTAGTGTTATCTAAGGTGTGTTGTGACATTAAGTGCATTCCTGGACCTTCTTTACAAGTGATAAAAAAGAATCCTAGATGGAAGCGTTAAAAATAACAGTGACTGAGTGCTGTAGGCATTACAATGTTTAAAGCAGTCTGAAATACTGGGCAGCCAGCCCAGTGTGGTGATCCAGGCTTTTCTTTGAAATAAAGTAGCTACCCCCAAAGATCTGTTTCATGCGCTATCCCCTGGGCTATGTGGGAATCTAAGAGTTCTTTAAGGGCAACTTAATATTCCTGTGTTCTGACTTTATAGCTGCCTAAAGGGGAGGTGAGGTATCTGACCAGTTATCCAGTATTGGACAGAGCTGTGAGATGTCTTAACTGCTCATAATTCAAATATCAAACCTTCTTTCAAGGCATGCCTCTGTCTGATGGGGAAAACACCACATTTTTTTGTTTAACGGCTTAGTTGTTAGAAAACTTTCCAGTAGTTGAGAAACCTGGTGTATAGGTTCCCTCAGTCTGAGATGAGTTGAATCCTGTGATCTCAATGACCAGCAGAGTGCACTAATCACAAATACTAACAAATACTAATGCTGGGCTACTGTCCGGCAAAGAAGGGAGATTTTACAGGATGAGGGGAACGTGGTCATGTATTTCACCAGTGGGAGCATTTCCATAGGAAGAGTCCTTGACAGTGCTCCAAAGGTGGCTTATCCAACAATTAACGTAAAATACATAACCTCCTTCAGAGGAAATACTGGAAATCAGAATTCTTTTCCTCTGAGGAAATTATTCTTGCTTGTGTACAGATGAGCTCCCTTTTGCTTATGAGCCTTGCTTGTTCCAGCACCTATCCAGCATGCTGACCAGCCCACTCTCTTGAAGTAGAAGCATTTCTCCTAGACTCCCTGACATTGAAGGTGGTCTGTAATTTTAGGCTTTTCCATTCTGGTAAGTGCCCCAACATCTAGACTGTCCCTCAGATGGTGCACACCAGTTCTAGTACTTTTCTGAGCTATCTGCCAGTGAGGTTAAGCCATATCAGAGAGACTGTCTCCTGTGCAATTTAAGTCAGCTTTAGATTCATCTGTGGCAACTTCACAATTGTTCTTAAGATAAAGTGGTTAGCACTTCAATACTTTTGAAAAAATGCAGGTGTCTAGGATGCCCTGTGTTCAAAACTGAAGCTGCGGCTGAACTCTGGCACTGCCAAGATCTGTATATCCCTGGCTTGCACTTTGTCTTAAGTACTTCCTTGAAACTGGTCATAGTCTCTTGTATGTCACTGAAATTGGTCTAAAGTCTTGGAAAGGCATATAAAAAAGTTATGAGAACTAAGAAAAAAATTCTACACAGTTCAAAACCAAATAGCTAATCTATTCCATCGGTTTATTTCTCAGTACACTGAGAAGTCACTACTTTTTTTCTGTAAATTGCAAGTTTGTGCAAAGTTAGAAAGCAAACAGGACTTTCTCTTTAAACTCTGAAATACTTGGCAGCAGTCATTTTAGCTCTATGGAAATGCATGTAAAAATTCCTGCATTACTTGTGTTACTAATAAATAATTCTAAGCACAACAGTTTCTTGAAGGCGGAGAAAATTGTGCTAGATTGGGCTTGAATTCGGCTTAAAACAGTTCAAGTGTTAAATTACTGACATTCTTTTACAGACCATGTAAATGTCCTAAGGAAAAGGTCTTTTGAAAGCTTATGAAATTTCCAAACTTATACTCTGTGAGATAGAATTCTGAGGAATTGTGGCTTTTTTTTTTTCCCTAGGAACTGTTCCAGCAGCTGTTTCTAAAGTTTCTAGAGTTGCCACATCATCAGTTATACTAATATTAACAGCAAATTCTGATCTTCTATTCACACAGATTTTCTTTCAGCACACTACTGAAATAATTAAACATGGCAAAGTGCAGATTTTTTTGCTTCTGGCAGTAACTGTACAGAGCCGTTATCAAACTACTGTACTTCAGGACAGAAATGAAAACTTCTCTTAGCTCAAGTGGTTTACATAAAGTGTGTGTGGTAGGCCACGTAGACTAGTAAGATGCTCTCATAAAACAAAACATCTGTGGTTCCTTAGTGTGGTAGTATACAATAATGAAAAAAACATGCAAACACGGTCATGGGAAACTTTGTAACTTTTATTTTAAAATACTGTGAGGTATTTGCAGTACACAGTATAGTCTTTTATCAGATGTAATTTATGGGTATATATGCATGCATAAAATACCATTTTTAAAAACGGTTCTATTACAGTAAACGTGCTTAATTGTTTACTGCTGTCATTGCAGACATCTTTCTGCAACCTTTGCATTGCTGGGCCTGAAGTTTGCTGCCAAAGGAAGGAAGCAGGGCTGAAACGGGTGTAGAAGGGAAGGGGTGGTGCTGGATTTTTTCCTAATAAAATCTGGGGGCTTGGGAGAGGATTCCTAGAAGGAGAGTGGTAATGAATTGTGAATTTATTGCCAACTGCCGACCAGTACGGCAATGGTAAAATTCCTTTTGGTTTGTCTTATGCTGTGGAGGTCAGTAGTGAAGAGCAATTTAGGGAAAGGTTTTTCAAGTTAGGGTTTTCAGCACAAAAGTGGCCAACTACTAAATTCAATGACTTTTTTGATTGTAATTTAAATCATAAGAGAAGAGGATTTAAAATTCTTGTACTGATTTTATATGAAAAAAATACTGTTGCATTATTTCCATTGCAAAGATGGATCACAATGACACATGTTTATTCATATGGCATTTAATACTGAGTGAAGTGTGTGTATATGTATTCAAAACTAACTGCTTAGTATGTAAATCAGTTTTTTAGAACACAAATATTCTGTTCATTTTTATTCAGGGTTGTTTTCTGTTCTGTAGTCACCTTAGTCATGCTTTCCTGTTCTGTAATTTTTGTGTTGAGTAAACAGGTCAAAATTGGGTCCAGCAGAGTATGTGTGTAATGGCTCTTAGAGAGCTTCCATTTACATCACCAGTAAGCTTGATACTGAGATATCCATGAAACCAAAATTAAGCTAGGGGCTCTAATTCACAAATTTAAGTCTGAGTGTGTTATCTAGTGATCTGGTTGGATTCATTCAGTTGTGTTGGAAGCTGGTTTATTGCATGTAGATTTTAAATTCTTTTATCTGTGGTCAAGCAAACACTGGATATAACATGGGTCTCAGCAGTTGAACTGGACAACTATCAATTTAAGGTATTATTGTACAGCAGCTAGGTAGGGTGAGAAGTTAGATTGCAAGGTCTTTAAAATTGATACAATGCAAAAGAGTTAAATCTCAAAAATTCACTACCCTGACTATGAGCAGAAATGCGTGACATTCCAATAGGAGCAGGAGCTCAGAGTGAGGAGTATAATGGGAGGGAGTTTGTGTTTCCCATTTTTAATGTGACAAATATTGGAATTAGGGCTTGTCTTTCTCTTAAAAGATACTGTGTTAAGGTAAGCTGCAAATGTAAGCAGTGAATCTGGAATAGCACTTTGTTTGGAAGCTATGTTAGAAAAAGTGCTGTCTTATGATTTGGCTTACTCAGTTTCCAGATAACTGCAATAATGAGAATAAGCCAGTTTCAAATAAAAATCTCCAAACATGCTTTAAAATGGCTCTAAAACTATGTTTATTCCTTCATTATTTCTGTTCTCTTTTTTCTTCTGCAGTTCAGGAGATCTTAGCTCATTTCCCTAGATTCTGACCTTGATAATTTCAATATAGAATGACAACTAGCCAGCAAAATAAAACTGACCAATAGAAAAAAAAAAACCAAACCAGACTTATTCCTCAGGGTATAACTCTTAGTACTTTTTAAACTAGAAGTATTGAAATAACATTCATTTGGTCTTGAAAGAAAGTATTCACAAGAAAGCCCACCCCTTGTAAAGAAGATAAATTATTTAAAGCTAATTGTGGAGCAGGACAAACAGAAATGAAATTTTTATATAGCAATACATACGGTATATCACTGGCATAGAGTTACCAGTAACTGCTGATTATGGATATCTGAATCTCTAAGGGGTTAAGGGATCATTTTCCATTAGATTCCTAGACATTATGGTGAATCAGGTAGATGGTATCTCAAAATTTTTACTGTGATAACAGCCTCTCTTCATTATTTTCGGAATCAGCTATACCCAGCCGGCAGAAGTGCTCACCAAGCCACTTTCCATCCTTTACCAGCAGTCCTGGCTATGCGGGGAGGTCCCAGTTGACTGGAGGTTAGCAAATGTGATGCCCATCTACAGGAAGGGTTAGAAGCAGGATCTCGGGAACTACAGGCCAGTCAGTCTGACCTCAGTCCCAGGGAAGGTTATGGAACAGATCACCCTGAGGGCCATCACGTGGCACGTACAGGACAAGCAGGTGATCAGGCCCAGCCAGCATGGCTTTGTGAACGGCAGGTCCTGCTTGATTACACTCACCACCTTCTATGACAAGGTGACCTGCCTAGTGGATGAGGGAAAGGCTGTGGATGTTGTCTACCTGGACTTTAGTAAAGCCTTTGACACTTTCCCACAGCATTCTGCTGGAAAATTGGCTGCTCATGGCTTGGATGGGTGTACTCTTCACTGGGTAAAAAACTGGCTGGATGGCCAAGCCCAGAGAGTAGTGGTGAATGGAGTTAAATCCAGCTGGCAGCTGGTCACAAGGGGTGTTCCCTAGAGCTCAGTGTTGGGGCCAGTTCTGTTTGACGTCTTTATCAATTATCTGGATGAGGGGATTGAGTGCACCCTCAGTAAGTCTGCAGATGATGCCAACCTGGATGGGAGTGTTGATCTGCTCAAGGGCAGAAAGGCCCTACAGAGGGACCTGGACAGGCTGGATTGATGGGCCGATGTCAGTTGTATCAGGTTGTCTCAGTTTAACCCCAGTCAGCAACCAAGCCCCACACAGCTGTTTGCTCACTCCCCCTCCAGTGGGATGGGGAGAGAATCAGAAGAGTAAAAGCGAAAAAAATCATGGGTTGAGATAAAGACCATTTAATAGGTAAAGCAAAAGCCATGCACAGAACCAAGGCAAAACAAGGAATTCATTCACTGCTTCCCATCAGCAGGCAGGTGTCCAGCCACCTCCAGGAAAGCAGGGCTCCATCACGCGTAACAGTTACTTGGGAAGACAAATGCCATCACTCCAAACGTTCCCTCACTTCCTCCTTCTTCCCCCAGCTTTATATGCTGAGCACGACGTCATATGGTATGGGATATCCCTTTGGTCAGTTGGGGTCAGCTGTCCCAGCTGTGTCCCCTCCCAACTTCTTGCGCACCTGGCAGAGCATGGGAAGCTGCAAAAGTCCTTGGCTAGTCCTTGGCTACTTAGCAACCACTAAAATTTCTCCACATTATCAATGCTGTTTTCAGCACAAATCCTAAACAGAGCCACATACTAGCTACTGTGAAGATAATCTGCTCTGTCCCAGCCAAAACCAGGACAGAGGTTCAACAAGGCCTAGTGCTGGGTCCTGCACTTGGGTCACAGTAACCCCATGCAATGCTACAGGCTTAGGGAAGAGTGGCTGGAGAGCTGCCCAGCAGGAAAGGATGTGGGAGTGTTGGTCAGCAGCCAGCTGAACAGGAGCCAGCAGTGTGCCCAGGTGGCCAAGAAAGCCAACAGCATCCTGGCTTGTATCAGGAATAGTGTAGCCACCAGGAGCAGGGAAGCGATCATCCCCCTGTACTTGGCACTGGTGAGGCTGCAGCTTGAATACTGTGTTCAGTTTTGCGCCCCTCATGACAAGACAGACATTGAGGAGCACATCCAAAGAAGGGCAACAAAGCTGGTGAAGGGTCTGGAACACAAGTCCTATGAGGAGCAGCTGCGACATCTGGGGTTGTTTAGCCTGGAGAAGAGGAGGCTGAGGGGGAGACCTTATTGCTCTCTACAACTACCTGAAAGGAGGTTGTAGCGAGGTGGGTGTTGGTCTCTTCTCCCAAGTAGCAGGTGATAGAACCTCAAGTTGCACCAGGGGAGGTTTAGATAGGACATTAGGAAAAACTTCTTCACCAGAAGGGTTCTCAAGCACTGGAACAGGCTGCCCAGGGAAGTGGTTGAGTCACCATTCCTGGAGGTGTTTAAAAGACATGTAGACATTGCACTTAGGGACATGGTTTAGTGGAGGACTTCGTAGCATTAGGCTAATGGTTAGACTCTTAAAGTCTTTTCCAACCTAAATGATTCTGTTTCTTCTTTGCTGTTTTATGGAGCACAGTAGAAAAAGTCTGAGGTCACGTACAGATATGCTAGTGTAGGAGGGGTTGAGTGAGTAGAGGCGGGTTGCATGAGAAGCTGGTAAGAACTGTTTTGAATAGCAACTGGTTCAAAGGAATGAATAAGGATTTCATCCAGAGGCAAAAATCACTGGGGGACTGCTGCAAAGGAAATGAGTAGCATAGGAGCAGGAAGCATAACTTAGTTGCACGATAAAATAAGAATTCCAGATGATATAAAGCAAAAGGACAGTTAAGGTGATGGCTTGCTCATTCAGAAATAATGAGAATGGTGGAAGGGAGAGATAGCTGGTAATTCTTTAAATATTGCAACAGTCAAAAATGGCAGGAGGGCAAAGAGGTGTGTGGGACAAGAGGAAATAGGATGAGGAGAGCTGAAAAGGAGGCGAAACCTGTGTTTGGTGTGTAAAAGCTGATTGCTGAAGAAGTAAGTAGCAAGGTTCAGAAGAACGGAATCCCCCAACAGAACCAGCACTTTTTGTGGGAGAGCTCTAAATGGCTGGACAATAAGCGTACCATACCTAAAATAGATGATTGTGCGGGAACCTTAGGGCGCTGCCCTAAGTTGTTAGTAACTAATACTGGGATCATTACACAACCTTTTGTAGATCTGGTGTCTTGGCAACTGCCTGATGGAGAACTAATTGCTTGAAGGTATAGTTTTTAAACAAAAGAATAGTGTCTGTGGACATCTGGCAGGGATATTTTAAGCTCTTTATTCCTTCTACTTTTCATACTTGTCCTTTTCACCAGTTTCTATTTTATATCATGAAGAAACTTCCAGGAAGAATGCAGGTTATTAGATTTTTCTACTTGTTTTTCAAACACTGACTTTCCCATGTGTTTGTATTTATGAAAAATTCTTGTCATGAAACTGATTTTTTTTAAAACTGTTCTCAGGGAATAAAGAACACTAACTTGTGTAGGAAGGTAATTCTCCATTCCCACAAGAAAGAATTCTTCCTGTCCTTCTAAAAAGACCAAAAAGTAAGTTATATGGTAGTGCTGTTAAAATAACTCACTTTTTAAGATTTCTCTTTTTTTGGCCTAATCTGTGTGAGAGAGAGTTCCCACAAAAAAGATAAGTCATAGAGACATGATAGTAGAAATCACCTGAATGGAAGAGCTTTTTTTTTGTGGGAAGTAGTATCCTGTTTTAGTCTGGCAGGCCAATAATATTGAAGCATGGCTTAAGCCAACAGAAGCTCACCTCACATTCTGGTGATTACTAAAATCACCAGAAGCTTTGTCTTTGACACAGGCTGAATATTCATCCTGTTTGAGTAAGTCAGAAAAATGTGTGATGCAAATCTGGATTTCCCTTTTATCAGTGGTTATCGGAGTGGCAAAAGTCATGCCCTCAGGGACCACAGTCACAGGAATACCCTAGGTCTGACAGGGGTTGTACTCATTGAATGTGTTGTGATATGTATATTTCATATGCATGTTAGGTGGCCTTTTGCTAAGGGCAGCATGAAAAGTAGAAGTCTGAAATCTGCTTTTGTTAGCAATTTTAAATAAGAAGACAGTTTCTGTAAGCAGACATACAAAGGTACCAAATCTTTTGAAAGTATAAAACCAGATACACACCTTTTCTGTTCTTTCCCTGTTTTTTGTTCTCTTTTGTTTTTTTTAAATAGAGGTTTTCTTCCTTTGAAAACACAAATGTTAAATCCTTATTACATGTTTATAACCACAGCTTTTTTTCCCTAGGCATAGAAAAAAGTGTTGGGGTTTTTTTTTCCCTCCCTCCTGTCCCAAACTTCACTTGCTGTAACTTTCATTTGATTATTTTTTTTGGACTAGGCAGAATTCCTTGCTTTCCTTGTACTCCCTCATTCCATGATGTACCTCTCTACTTATCTCCTGTGTGATGGTTTTTGTTTTGATATTGTGATGCTAGTTCAATAGATTTTTTTTTTTGTTCTGTATGTAAACTTTAAAACTATCATATTTGACCATCAGACAAGAAAGTAGATACTCTTGGGAGTTAAAGATCAGAGATGGCAGAAAATGTTATCATTCGTTAAAAAATACTTGCGTGACAAATTCTTTCAGCTTTTGAGGAGGGCGTTGAATAGGGAGAGATGCTTATTCCTCCAAAATGCATCAGTACTGGTGCTACTTGCTCATGTGATGAAAATTAAGCTTTAACTGTTGCAAGATTTAACTGGATATGTGGTTTGCTTCTATCCAAAAGTTAATTAAACTTAATATTGAGTTTCACTTTAGCAGCAGGAGTTGATAGGTGAGACCTTCCTGTTTTTTGATGCGAATTTTCACATACCTAAAGCTTTCTGCCTTTTGGTTTCCCAGTACTTAAACCTCTCCTTACATATATAGACAGGGACAAACTTTACTGAGGCAGAGTTTGAAGAAAAGTAGTTTAGATTTTAAAACAAAAAGTTTCTTTTTCTTATCATAGTAAGACCAGTTACTTTTATTTTCAGTTTTCACAAAAACAGGTTATACATACTTTATAGACAATCCAAAAAATGTGATATTCAGTTCACTTTTTATCCTTCAGATTAATGGAGAAATTGAGAAATTATTTAATAGGTATTTCTCCAACTTGATGTCTCCTCAGCTGATGCTGAGTTTTGGTCAGTTTGTTTAATGAACTTGAAAGCATATTTTGTTTACAATTCCTTTATGCCTGCATAATAACAACTATATAGTGACATTGACATAGAAATTTTGAAGTGAATTAAATCTTAGTACAAAATGAGTGGTTGTGTTGAACGACAGGTGCACAAATAATGCATCTTCTGGTAATATTAAGATATGAATATTTGGCAAATATTGTGCTGCTCTAATGTTGCACAGGCTTCCCATTCTTTCCTTGGCTTCTTAGCATGTGATACTAGTGTAAGCTGAAGGTAACTGAAGTAACTATAAAAATATCTCTTCTTACATGAAGTATCTTGCACGGAAGAACCTCTCCTTCTTCTATCCAGTTCAGCAAGCTGTCAGTGTTCTAATTTCCCTTGAAGCGTCAATTACCAGATTAAAAAAATCAGTCCAAAGACTGTGGTAAGAATAAAACATATTGTATATTCAAGTTGCAGAACCACTGATGGCAGCATCTTACAGCTTTGAGTCCAGTATTCCTTAAAACTTCATACCAGTATACTCACTTATTCTGTTCCTACAGTTTTTCAGTGTATTATTCTTGGAGGCTCTCTTTAAATGCTAATTGGTAACTGTAGTTATGGCCCGTGTTTCCCACCTGTTTGGCTGATCAGGAGATGTGACTGGTGTTCTGTGGCTGGTGTTCTGTGACTGGTTCAGAGCCAGACATACTGGCAAATGAGTGTGCATTTACTAATTGGCAGCCAAAATGGAAAAGATTTGAATTCTGCTTGTGTGTTTCTTCCATTCTAGGCATGCTAACTTCAATCCTTATCTCCTACTTGGCTACCAATTTTCACAAAATGTGTAGGAGCTCTGGCCTGTGCTGATCTGTCAAACTTGGTTTCTGTTTAGTAAGACCAAAAGTTACTGGGGAGGAATACTGACAGGCAAACAATGTGCTGACAAACTTAATTTCCTCAGAAACCAGGTTAACAACTTTAATTCCAGAATACACACAGTTTTCATGTTCCACTCTTTAAGGATAGCTGAAAAAAAGTTGTAATGTATTGGCTGTCAGGACTCTTGAGGTTTTTCTTTGGTAACTTAGGAGGCCAATACCATAATCTCTTTGCAAAAGTGATCATTAATTAAACTCAATTGGAAATGCTGAGCAGCAAACAAATTTTGAAAGAAAGTTGAGAAAGTGGGACTTTTAAGATGACATGGATGCAGTATGTTTTAAATGTAGGATAGGATATGTTTTCCTTCATTTTTTGAGCATGTAAATAATTTATCATAACATCAGTGTTACATAAAAGTAGTTATACAAATTGATGTAATGTTTAAAGAACTTAAAGTCTAAATAAACTATTAAAAAGCAAAATTATACACAGAAGAATCAGCTTGGCTGGCAGTCTTCAGAATTTCCATCTCTAAGCTTTGAGTCAGCTCAGGTCCTTGCTTTTTAAAGCCCATCATAAGCTGTGCCGCCTTTCTGGATGCAAATAACTGCTTTCAGCGGACGTTGTCCAAAGCACTTCCAAAACAAACAAATTCATGAATAACACGAGATCAGTTTTACCAGTGCAAAAAGAAGGGGCAGCATGCATTCTTGGAGAGCTAATTGGCATATGACTGCTACTGTCCCTATTTCCCCATTCCTATCCTACCCGCAGTTAGTACCCTGGTGCAGCGGACTGACCTTCTTACAGCTGGAGCTGAGCAGCTTTGTTGTGGTTTGAAAACAAATCTTGACGTTTTACTTAATGGCAAAGCACACTTGCCTACTGAGTGAGGCAGTATGACAGTTGACCTGCTGACTGTTTGGCCATAGGATATTGGAAGCCTGTTGGTGAGGCGTGGATGATCCACAAATGATGAAGTCATGTAGTTCTTTGACAGTGATCTGTAGCATGCAGAGAACAACTGGTTGGCCAGAAGAATTGTATGAGGATGCTTGAAATGCACATTTAATGAAATGCAATTTACTAGCCTGTTATTTTGAACCTCATGAGGTTCAAGAAGGCCAAGTGCGAAGTCCTGCACCTGGGCTGGGGCAAATCCCAGTATCAATACAGGCTGGGGGATGAAGGGATTGAGAGCAGCCCTGCAGAGGAGCACTTGGGTGTACTGGTGGATGAAAAACTGGACTTGAGCTTGCCATATACTCTCACAGCCCAGAAAGCAACCATATCCTGGCTGGGCTGCATCAAAAGCAGCGTGGCCAGCAGGTCGAGGGAGGTGATTCTGCCCCTCCACTCTGGTCTGGTGAGACCCCACCTGGGGTGCTGCATCCAGCTCTGGAGCCCTCAGCACAGGAAGGACATGTAGCTGTTGGAGCGGGTCCAGAGGAGGGCCACAAAAATGATCTGAGGGCTGGAGCACCTCTCCTATGAGGGCAGGCTGAGACAGTTGGGGTTGTTCAGCCTGGAGAAGAGAAGGCTCTAGGGGGACCTTATTGCAGCCTTTTGATACTTGAAGGGGCTAATGGGGACAGACTCAGTAGGGTCTGTGGTGATAGGACAAGTGGTGATGGTTTTAAATTAAAGGAGGGTAGATTCAAGCTATATGTAAGGAAGAAATGTTTTAAAACAAGGGTTGTGAGACACTGGCACAGGTTGCCCAGAGAGGTGGTATGTGCCCCATCCCTGGAAATGGTCAAGATCAGGCTGAACAGGGCTGTGAGCAACCTGATCTAGTTGAACATGTCCTTCTTCATTGCAGGGGGTTAGACTAGATAACTTCTAAAGGTCCCCTCCAACCCAAACTGTTCTATGATTCTATGCATATTTGACAGTCAAGTGCTACGTGGAAGGAAATGTAAATGAGGGAATGCAGAGAAGAATATAAGGGAAACAGCACTCTGCTTACAGTTTGCCAGTTTATTCACTTACCGTTCATATCTTGTAAGCATTTCTACAGTGTGCTTTTTCAAGTGACTGATACCCCATGACAGACAATCAAACTGAGGTGGAATAAGGGAAAATTATCTGATGAACTGGTTTGTCCTTTCAGCTGAGCTGCCAACTGGTTGTTCTGCTGCTGATTTTCTTGCAAGATAGAGTGATATCTATTCAAATGCTTTAGTTTTACATTCTTTTGCAAAGAAGTTGGTGCTTACTCATCTGGCTCACATAGCAAGGAGTCTTGCATCTCTTACTTCTGTCAGACAAATGCATCCTTTGATATTTTGGGGCTTTGACTGAATTTAACTTTAATTTAAAGCACTTGCTGATATGGTACTGGGCAGTCAGAAGAGCTCTATCTCCTCGCTAGTGGTTAGGCTAATACTGTGGTTTGTGAATTGTGGTAAGTGAAAGGGTGGCAAGTGCTCAACAGCATTACTCAGGCTCATTTCTAGGTAAGAGGAGGTTAATCTTTAAAAACTATGGATTAACCTGAGTCATGGTATATTTTTTAGATATCCTCAGAATAGGGGTGTAAGTTTTGTAAACCTCTTTTGACTGTCTCCTTTTTTAACAACTGTGAAGTTTCTACAGAAAGGTGCCTATCTTACTTGAAGTGGAAGAAGGGGAAGTAGCAACATGATATTGCATCTTTAAAGAAAAAAAAAAGGAAGAACAATCCCAAGCCAAAGCAATCATACCACCCCCTCAAATTACTGTAACCACTGTTATTGCATTTCTGACTTTGTTATGTAGAAGGTGTCATACCCAGTTTTGCCACAGTTTTCTTTTCATGATAGCAGTTCAACTCAACAGGTTTGGATAAAGTTTGCTTAAAATTTGTATAATTAATGCAAAAAATTACACAGATTGTTTGTAAGTCAGTATAGTTAAGGCATGGTGTTATACTTCAGATTCTGCAAGTAATGTAGGGATTCATAATATTGCCATGGGAGCAGTGTTCTCTTTTTCATCTGCTTTTAGGAAGTTCACCATTTGCAGAGGAAAAAGGGGAAAACCCCCTCACTACTTTAATTACTTATTCATGGGGGTTCATCCTGGTAATTCTTATATGACTACTGTATCTTCTGCTATTACTGTCATCTTGTGAAATCAAAGCATAGGGGGGTGTGAAATTCACATGTGGCTTCTAGCTAGAGCTCTGGTCTAATTAAGAACTCCTCGACATAGAAACCCATTGATTTTTGCTTGGCTGTGTTGACTGCCTTGATCACATCCCCCTGCAACATTCCATGGAAATATTTTTAGCAGAGTGCTAGCTGGGGGATTTCAAACTCATGTCCAGCTGATCAATTAAATACAGGGTTAGAAATTGCCTTCAGGTGGTCCTCTTTTTTGGAAGACTTGTGTAATTTTTATTTCAATGTGGTGACCTGTGCACTGACTTATCTAATATAGCACCTTTGGGCTAGTTTATCGCAGTTATTTCTTATCTGGACATTTACAACTACTGCTGTTTGTTTAGGGTTTAGAAATGTGTCTAGCCAGCGCATGATCCTGGTTTGGACCTGAGAGCTGAAACGGTTTCTGAAGTACAACACAGAGCCTGACTCCATACCATGAGACACCGACTTTGGAGCAGTAAATCCATTAAATTTTGGTCTTTGGCAATGGGCAAGTAATTTGAGACTAAGCTTACTCTCTCCCAACTATCTGAGATATTTGGAATTGCTTTTCAAAACCTTGAGAAGAAAATTATCTTTGCTAGCTGTCCGAGTACTCATTATGGTTTCTACTCAGAGAAATTGTGCTAGAAATGACAACTGTTCTCCATACAGGAGGAAATATGGTGCTATATTGAAAAAAGAAACTTGTATTTCAGTGCTTCAGTTGAGAAAGTACAAAGAAAGCAGCATGGACAGACTGTGGAGAAAGGGAACTCACAAGGGGTGTGTGCATTACTTTTCCCCTGAGAAAGGTGGGAAGTGTGCCATGGTGGGCAGTGTGCTTTTCCCCATTCATCCCATTTAGCAACCCACCTTGGGAATGTGATGGGGGGTGTGCCCAGAGGTCTGAGAGGCTGCAGGTGTTTTGCTTTGTGGGTGCCACCAGCTAGTGATGGTGCTTCTGCCTGTTTTGGGCAGCAGGGAGCTATATTTTAATCCAGAAAAAGTTGCCTCAATTTCATGAACTTATCTAACTTTGTTAGATGTATTGTGATATAATTCAGTCCACTTGGTTTGAATCTGTTTGCATGTAGCTGAAGATGGCAAAGGCAAGATTAATGCTATGTTAGTATGGCACTGAAGAAGCTGTGTTCCTTAGTGCACTCTGTGCTGGGATTTGATTCTTATATTAAATACAGGAATAGCTCATTGGTCATAGTGTGGCTTGTTGTAGCCCATCTTTCTGCCTCCTTCTGTACATTTTCACTTTGCTCTTTTGTCCCGGAACTAGCTGGCTTTCATGTGACCATAAGGGGAAGCAGTTTGGGAAACTGATCTGGCTGAAACTCACTTTTTTTTTTGTTAGGTTAGGATGCGTGGGGTTTATCTTTTTCGTGGATATATGTATTTGTGTAGGACTGTACTGGAACTGAACAACTGAACCCTGATACTCCATATAGGTGCATTTACGTTGTTCTTGGTGCCTTTATCTCCCTACTTATATATGTTTTTATAATGCAAATATATAAAGCTGTAATAAGACTAAGACTGTCTATTTCTAGATATTTTGACATGTATAAAATACATATTTTAATATAGTGATGCTTTTTCTAAAAAAAAAAAGCAAACTTGGCGATTCCTAAGTTTTCCTAAGAATCTAAAAATCGTTAGATCTTTGAAGCTGACATTCCAGATAATAGAGAGAAATATTTGTAATGAAGTTCCAGAAACATTTTTTCACTTAGATTATTCACTCAAAAGATTATGTACTATTGTTAGTTCTGGCTAATATGTAATCCAGCTGCAGGTGTTTTGAATTTTAAAATTCTCTGTTGCCAAATAGCACCAAAAATTAACGTTTAGAATACTCTAAATAAACTAGAATACTCTGTTGCCATGGTAATTTCTTGGTTAGAAGACTGCCAAGTAACTATAAAATGAAACCAGTGCTTTTGGTGTGCCCTAAAATAAGGAAAAGGAAGATGATCAGGGAGAACTGAAACATTACTTAGTTCCATGTTTTTCTTGTAGGTGTTGGAGAGACCTTGAATATTTAACTTAAATATATTTCACTTTTTTTTTAGCTGATTTTCCTGCTTTGATAATTGTTGCCTAATCTAAGCAATATACAAAACTGTTTGTGTTTTTAATTACTTTTTCTGCTTTGTACTTCAGCAGTGCTACTTAAGCTTGAGGGGGTTCAGAACCAAACTTCTTACTGCAGTAAAATGAAAAAGCTATTGTATAATTTTGGGCACATGTAAATAATTTTTTTCCTTTTGCTTTGAGCCAATTTGATCTGAGTGGATCAGACTCACTTCAGCCTGTTAGGGTTCTCTTTGCGTGAAAAGGCTCCACTAGGGCTGAGGTATAGCTTGTTCCTACAATTTCATTTATCATTATCGTTCACACACTAGACCCAGTCTGTGCAGGTATGTGGTAATTTGCTGATAGTGATATGATCAGGTATATTTAAAACAGATTCTTTCCTGAGACAGAATTTGCAAGGTAGATTCTTGATGTTTCCTCATTGTCATTCCACACTCAGGTGTGACCTTCATGTCAGATAAAGCCTGTGATCCTTGAGAGCACAGGAAGAAACTGAAGCAGAAAAGCAAACTCAGAACTAGTTACAGAACTTGCTTAGGAATGATATCTTTGAACTGCAAATGAAATTTTTTTGCAATTGTGTCTGGACCTTGAAGTCAATCTTCATATAGTAGAGGCTTCACTAGGCTGGGGGAGAAGAGGGAGGCCTCTGTTTAATGCATGTGTGTTCATATAAGATTATGGATAGTTCAGAACACTATAAACTCTTACAATGAGTTTTTTCACTGGATGAGGTTAGGTACAGTGTCCTTCCTTGAGCAGGACAAAAATGATTTGTCTTCTCTGGTTACTTGTACAAGAACTAGGACTAGACTGTGTGCTGGCATAAAGCAGAAGTAGATGAAGAAACTCTAGTCTGTCTAGTGCTGGTTGTTTAAGGATTTAATAATTTGTTTAAGTGCATTATTGGGTCAGGACCAAAATGTTCAGCACCTCATGGGCTCAAGTCCAAGGAGAACAGTTGTATGTGCTCCAAGCTGCTCAGAGGAAAAAGCCATGGCCATCAGTTTATTGGCTTTCATGCATTTTGGATAGCTGGGGCCAACTGCGTAAGTAAACTTTTATTAACTTTGAGTTAAGAAGAATTTAAGATATTCTGTGTCTTTCAGGTGTTTTCGTGTACAGTATTAGCTTTTGTACATGGTAACATAAAAAAACACTTTTCCTAACGTAAACCTACACAGTTCTAGTATTTCAGTGTTTTTGAGTACAGTATATTAAGTCGTGGGCAGAAACATGCGACTGCTTTATTTTTTTCTTAATCTACTGGATTAATATTTTTTGAAGAATGGCTTTGTTTTGGGGTGTGTTTTTGGTCAAGTATAGTTGGTACTATAGTTCAGAGTAGACACGTACCTTTCTTGATACATCTACAAATCTTTAGTCACACTTTCCTTTATTTTTTTTCTAGCTGGCTGAACACTAGCTTAGTTTGGAGGCATGTTGCCTGTACAGACCTCGAAACAAGTTTCAGAAGTGGCCAAGTATAACATTTTATTCTAATGTAGTGTTCCTTTGAGAACTTTGCTGCTGTTGTCTTAAAAACATGAAGGCAAATACCTTTGACTAGTCATGTGAATTTGAATGTAATAGCACACCTATGCTGTTGTTTTGTCCGCATTGCTTGATGTGCTTTTGTTGCCATCACCAATATGAGGACCGTTCATAGTGATTTACATTTTCAGAACCTATACCAGATAGTTGTTTGATTCTTTCATCTAAAAATACCTTAGGTGTCTCTTCAAGAAACTTGAAGATTTTTATAAAGGGTGTTTTGCAACAGCTTAATTGTGTGGGAGGCTCTTAAAATAACTTTCTGTTCTAATACATGTGCATTTTGTCTTGTATTGTATATGATAACCATGTCCCATTAATTTAAAAGGGATAATGTATGTGATCAGAAGCCCTTTCCAGCAAGTCCAATGCTGATTCAGGCACCGATTCTGCCCTTCCAAGATTTTTGTTAGTTGAAATTCAGTGATTTGTAATTATGACTGAAATATCAGTATTCAGATTAAACTATCTTCTTGCAAAAAAAAAAAACTTAGAAGGAAACTCAGAGATCAAAGGTAAGATTAAACAATCATGTATCAGTTTCTCTCCCTTTACTTCCCCTGCTTAGCCATGCTGAGGGTTGGGGAAGGCTTGGCTGGAATGCCACATAAGATAAGAAGGCAAAGTGGCTAAAGCTGTTGGTTTGCCCCTTCCTCAGCTGTATATTCAGGATTAAATATAGTTCTTATGATGCCTTTAAACACACAATTGTTAGATGCATTGTTTGCTGGAAATTATCCTCTTGGTTTGACATGTACTATGCCAAGTGTACCCATCCGTCCAAATCGAGTCGCTTTTTATTGCCAGATACTGTCACTACTAACAGTGAGGACTGGGAGCTGATTTAGTGTAGGCTGTGCTAAAGTCAGCAATTCCTGTTATAATCCCCCTGAGTAATGTGCACTCCTTGCGCAAAGGTAAATTGCAGGAGAGGGTTTCTAGTCCTGTCTGGCTAGTAATGTGCTGGTCCCATGCTGTGCTCTTTGTTTGTCCTTTCCCTCTTGAAACAGCAGCAGCTACTGCCTGCCTGTGGCTTGAAATGGCTTGTGTGCAGTTGGCTAGTACGCATCGTGTTTTGTGGCAATGCTCACTGTAGGTTGAAGGCTGTTGGGGTGGTGGAAGCCTCTCTTTGTGGAATACCTACAGCCATGGATTATTTTTGCATTTCATCTTTGTTTAGGATTTGTAGTAAAATGAATACTTCTAGTGTGGAAGGCACGGTGCAGAATGGATGTGGGGGTTTTGGGTTGGGGTTTTTTGTTTTGGTTTTTTTTTTCTCTGGGGTTTTTTTGTTTGTTTGTTTTTATAGCCATAGTTTTGAAACATGTTTATGTGCTTTCAGGCTAGTATGTGGTACTGCCTGGGCTTGTTTTTAAAAGTTACTTCATTTCCCCTATGATTTCTTTCAGCTTTAATAATGTATAGATTATCTATATCTATCCTTACTTTTATATTATCTATTCTTACTTTTACATTATCTAGTCTTAATATTTAAGAGTTGTAATTAATAAATATTTATTAATCATTAATAAACGTGGATATTTGTTAGTATTCATAAATAGTAATGGCCTAAATGCCTTTTAGATAATGTGTTCCAACAGAATAAAGAAATGTCTTCAACAAGGTAAAGTATCTCTTGTTCTTTGTTGCAAGGAATCCTTGAAGTGGTTATTTTTGCTTACAGTTGCAGGCTTCCTGAACTTTCGGGAAACCTAGAATGTGTTCCTATCTATAGAAGAAATTGTTTGCTTTGAGATTTGCCTGTATTTATAATTATTCTTTTTTATTTACTGCATCCTCTTAAGTAGATTAGAAGTCCTTATTACCCTGTTGTAAAGCATTGGTTAGTCTGACCCTGATTTTATACTGCAGCCTTTCTAAATTTCAGTGCAAAGACTTCTTCTTTTCTATTTGTCTTTTCTTAAGCTGTTTATAAAAAATAGCTTACTTATTATGAGCAAATATTATTATTTTTCAAAATCCGCTGCTGGTTTTGGTGGGGATTTTTGGTTTTTTATTATTTACTCAAGAGGAAGTTGCCTATCTCACTTTGTAACATGAGAGGCAGATAGTTCAATGAGTCCTAGGAGCCACCCTGGTGGTCTAAGCCCCATTGTTTCAGGCACATTGTAAATCTAAAGCAAAACTTTTTTGATTTCTGTCCCAAAGAGCTGACTGCTTTCTTGAGAACTTTATGAGTACTTCCAAGAACACAGTTGATGCATACTGTCCCGTGTGAAAGAAGTGACTGTGGGTTACATAAATTGATATTCCTGGTCTGCCAAAGAGCGAATACCTTCCCTCATTCCTGCTGTCATATGTCTATACAGCCTTCATTGGCTGGCAGTGGGGGAGGCTGCGTTTTGGCTCTCCTAGGCCCTGGAAACATGCTGTGTCTGCATTAATATTTCTATTAAAAAATACATTACAAGATATTTTTTGAGAGAAAGTTAAATATACTTAGTGTGTGGATACACAGTAACTAGTATGTAAAGTATGAGTTATTTAAATTCAGGTGTTCTTCTAGCATGTAGATATTTCTAATGGTTATTTAAAAAAAAACAATCAAAACCCCAAAACAAAACAGAACTCCCCTCCCCCCCCCAACTTTATAAGAAGGCATATCCGGTTTGCCTATGAAGTGCCAAACACTTTGAACATGCACAGTATCTAAGAGGTATTCAACCAGAATATGCTTTATTTTCTTCCATTTAGAAGATGCAATATATGGAGCTATGATAGTTCCATTCAATATCTTATAAAAAGAAATGTTTACAAGCTCACTTGGCAAATGGTAATGTTAAGGATTTCTTCCTTAAAGCATGGAGACTTGAGCAGTGCTGCTGTCTAGCAGAGACTTGGCACCTGGTTTCTGTTGTTAACTGGAGTAGAAGTGCTCATAGGTAGAACTGTGTGCACAGTTATTTTCACCAGAGTAACTGAGATAAGTACTGACATTTGCTGTACAAAGTTTAGAACAGGAGACCAATTTTAATTGTAATTCTTGTCCCCAAAATCTTCTTTGCCTTTTCCCTTCTCTCTGTGCAAGTGCCAGTAATGCTGCCCCGGTACAGTTCCCCTGCCTTACCTTTTGGTGGAGCGATGCTCCCCATGCTGCCCTGGCAGAGGTGGGGCTGGGAATCAGCACGTGTCCCTCTCTAGAGATTGTTCTGCTCTGATTGATGCAGCCTTCAGTAGAGCCACTGCTGAGTACAGTTCAAGGCTCAACAGCTCACTTGTGTTGGTAACCTGGCTACAAACATAATCAGGTGTGCAAAATATGTAGGAGCTTTTGTTTTGGGGGGCTTGTTGTTGTTGTGGGGTTTTGATTTTTTGGTGGATTTTCTGATGTTTTGTTTGTGTTTTTGTTTTTATTTTTTTGTTTGCTTCATTTTTTAACTAAATGGTATAGTCTCACCTTTGTGGTCTCTGCACAGGGGATGATAGTAGCCAGGCTTCCCTTCATAGGTGTGAAACATTTCTCTGTGAGCTTTGAAGGTTTTTTTTCCCCCCACTCTGTTTTTTGTTCAAGCTTGATGCAGGCTTATAACACTGATATTCATGGTGGAGCTGACTTGATGGTACAATTACTATCAAACAATCATTTTGATGTAATCTCTGAGAAATTAGAAGACAAAATACAAATCTGAGGTAAAGAACTTCCTTGAGAAGGAGGTGCCAACTTATTTTGACACTTATTCAACTGGATAAATTTAAGATAAATTTGCCTTTTTGTCAGGAAGACTGATTTTTTTTGTTTTAATATTCCGTATTTTCTAAGGTTAGCTGTTAAATACAAAATATTAATAGAGGTAGTGAGATATATCTGAATAAATAAAGGAGGGTTTTTTCAGTTGTAAAAAGAAGAAGGGTTATAAGTGACTGCTGACACCCTGTATCACCAAAATGTGCATCATTGACATGACAATGCCTAGGCCTAAGGTTTGCCATGATGCAATTTAATAGCAAAAGATTCCAAAGATTTGTATGTTTGTACTATCTGTCTAATAATAATAATTAGAATTCTGTTTCTTTTATTTGAGGGTGAGAAATAAGACCAAAACATCATTTTCAAGTTTTCATCAATACTGTCTACTTTGAAATACATTTTGGGAGCAGAGTACTGGGTACCGTAGGAAGTTGAAAGAGGCTGTAGTGAGTTGGAAATCACTTTGATTTAATTTTCAACAAAAATCCATTCAAATATGCATATCTCAAATTCTGTTCTATAATAAACAGTGTTTAGTTTGGGAGTCTTTCCTTAATCTTCCAAAATGTTTCATAATGAAAGTGCTTTTATGCATTATGTACTAATGGAAAAGTACTGGTGCTGTTTCACCAGGACAAAAATAAACAAAGTGAAGGCAAAAGGTGAGTCTTTTTCAAATCTCTAGCTCAGTCTAGCTCTAAGAATAATATTAAAGTATGGCTAGTTAGGAATGTCTTGTCTTCTGTTTAGACCTCAGACACATTTTTAGACTGTTGGTTGTTCTTCCTCTGATATTTATGGAAGCAGTTGGATTTTAAGTGAAATCTGAATTCATTTGAACTGGGATTTGGTTAGCAGGGGAATGAACTCTGCTTTTAAAACTAGGGTTTTTTTGATTGAACACGCTTCTAAAATGTAAGTCCATGTAATTAATCTATTGTATATGGAAGCTAATCAAGGAGAACAGGCTTTGTAATATCTTCCATCTTTCTGACAGGTTGTGAAGATGAGAAAAGATGTGAAGAAGGCCAGAGTCCTGACTATTCGCAGGCTAACCAGACACATCGGGAAATTAAAGCTGAAAAAGTCAGTTCTAAGTATCAATGGTGTTGTTCGTGTGTTTTTAAATGAGACAGTGTCTTAATTGTTTCCCCAAAAACATAGAAGTAGGAGAAACATGTGCTGCACTTAAAACTTAAGGCACTATGGTGCATACAGTCTACTTGTCTTATTTTTACATCACTTTACATAGACCAAAATTACTAAGTAAAAAGCAGTTTCAAAAAGCAGAATTGGGATAACTTTTTTTAAAGGGATTTAGTGTATTGGAAGCTAATCCCAATCACTTACAGAACCTTTTACAGTACTTCTAAAAGTCTCAGGTTTGATCTTTTAGGTTATTCTGCTGTTGAACGTAAGTTGTGCAACACTTTCTCACTGCAGTTGTCTGCAAGGTTCTGTAGCAAAAATATTGTTTGCACATATATACAGGTCATACTTGTTTTTTAATAATTAGTATTAATTAACATTTAATTAAAGAGTTAAAACAATATTTTGTAGATTATGTTTTTAAAGATAACTGGCCCAAAGTGACTTATGGCGTGTCTTACTGGAGATGGTATAAGATACATCTGTTACTGTGTTCAAAGTGTAAACTGAGCATACCCTTCTCCCACAGTTCTAGCAAATTGTGCACAATAAGAAGTAAACCCAATGATCTGTTATATTTAAATATTACAGATCTTAGAATATAATTATATTTGAGGTGTCACTGTCTCCTATGTATTATTGATAGGAATTATAGTTACTATTTTGTAATAAAGTAATATTTGTCTGTCTTACTATTCTGGTAAATCCTCTGGTTTTTTTCCTCTGTTCAGAACAGCAGAAGCGTTAGATTATATTCAACTCTTTGCAAAAATGTTCATTTAACAACAAGGCAATGTCCTTATGCTCACTCTTATGATATTTTTATTTTGCTACTTAATATTAGCTCACAGTGAAATGAACAAAACCCAGATTTTTTTTAATAAAGACAGACTTCATTTGCAGGGGTTCAGAAGACTTGAAATTAAAGAACCAAAAACGAGTTGAGAGATTGATAGAAGAAATCCATGCCATGAAGGTAATATGATGTTTAGATACTTAAATATTAGAGGCAATTAATTTTAGTAACAAAAAGCTTTGTCTGTTTTCTGGGGCTGCATTACTGATACTCAACTGATATATTTCCAGAGCCAGCTTGGTCATTACTGTAACACAACTGGAAAATTATTAATAGTTGCATAGTTTCATGTTTGCTGCATCTGTCGAGATGTTAGACAATTTGAGTCTTAAGCTTGCCAAGGTAAACATGAATTTGTTTAGAAATGTGTGGTGCTTGAAGTTTTTACTGTAACAGTTAAATTGAAGAAATTAAGTTCTCATGCCAGTCAGGGGTATGGAAGGCATTTTGTGTGCCTGACAATACAGTATCCCCATCGTCAGTTCTCTTAGCTCTAAGTATGATGCTACTTGTATTTTACTTTCAAGGTCAAAGTTCTGTAGTAGTTTGAAATTTTAGCTGCAAGGGAATGGTAATGCTTGAGTCAGACCTTTATCTTCAGCCTTGCTGTCAGTTGATACAGGTTTTGTATCTTATACATTATGACATATCAGCAAATGCTACAGAAGTTTTATAACTTCCTAATGTTTGTACTAGTCATATCTCAGTTTTGACTAATACTGCTTAAAATTGTGTTTGTTGAAATGAGGTACAAATTCCAGTCATAATGCTTGAGCGCAGGAGTCCTGAATAGGCCGAGAACACTGTTTTCACATAAAATGGCAGGTTTGTTTGTTTTTCCTTCATGACTGTAGTGATTAAATCAACCCTACCATTGTGTGTGGGTTTTTTGTTTTATTGTTGTTGGGTTTTTTGTTTGTTTTGGGTTTTTTTAAGGCTTTCTGCTTTGGGTTTTTCTTTCTTTTTCCTTTTCTGATCCTCACACAGATCTTAGTCTTCCAAAAGGCTGGTGACTAGAAAGGCTTCACTGACCCATTTAGATGTGCTTTGTGCCAGATTCATCAGGTGGAATTACAGGGCGTTTTAGTGCTTACAAAACAACTGTCCTCACAAATCAGGAAAGGGAAAAAGAAAATGGGCAACACGATATTAAAGGGTAAAGCACAGGTCAAGCAACATAACAGTCATATTGAGGCATTCTGCTTTTCTGGCTTACCATCAGTCTTAAACTCGGTGTTGTAATTGTTCTTTTTTTTTGATGACACATTTTTGTGTCTGTTGGAGCATGATGAGAATTCTGGAAGTGTCTCAGTAACAGTGTATATCAAGTGATCAGGTGTGGTGTAGCACTAAGCTTACAAGCCCATGTCTCACAGGGCTTCTGTGAGTGCTCCTGAGAGGGTTTCACTGCAAGATCCATTCTGCTGAACACATCTCCCAGCAGTGTTCGCTGTGTCCGCATTGTCCTTTTCCTTCCGGGATTGGCTCGTGCAGACATCTTACAGGCTAACTGCACTCAGGACTGTATTAGCCAAGTATATTCAAGCTGTTTCTTCAATTGGCATTAATGAGTGCAGGACTTGTGTTTACTTCAAGAGCGATTGTCGAGGATAGATTTGTACTCTGGAGAGCTGAAGGCAAACAAATTTTGCTTTGAAATAGTTTATAGGAAGGGAGGAGTCTTCAAAGTGAGCAGCTGAGAGGAAGAGCACTCCCACTGCAATGGTCTTGCGCTATCAGGCAAATAGCATTGTCTGAGTTATCGGAGATTGTGCTGTAAGTGGTTTTTATTGTTGAAAAAATGCACCCATATATAACAATAATAACATTTTTATAGCAAAAAGGTTGGTTTTCTTGAGGTTTTTAGTCTCTAAAAATGAACAAGTAGACTCTTACTAGCTCTACAGTGTATTTGTTTCTTAGTCGAAAGAAAAAATCCTGTTTCTTATGAATCACAGCCTAAAAAGCACTAGTTGTTTACAAATTTTTCACCACTGTTGATTTCTAGACTAAGAAGGCTTTTTAGAGTTGGCATAGAAATACTCATTTAGCATGGAAGAGTAACAGGAAAGCCTTCACAGAAATCACTGATATTATTTGAGATAGTGGGAGATTTTATATTGGTATGACATTACCCCCAGCAACCTTTTGTCTTAAGTTATTGATCATAGGATTCATAAAGAACTCTTTGCATAATCTCAATGGATATTTTAGAATTCTTATAAAAGAATGGAGAGAATAGAAATGGTTGATAAAGTAAATTGGTAAGCAGTCTACAAAGTTGCAACTTAGAGCAAGCTTGTATTATGCAGACTATTCTAGCAGTTTTAGTGGGTGGACCTGAAACACTTGTCAGAGGACATGCAGATCCTTTCAAAACTGATTGACTGTGCGTGCAGAATATAGGAATTGATCGTTTTCTGTTTAACATGCAGAAATAGTCCATAAACTTCTACTTAACATGTTTCATGTAAGAAAAAATGTCTGCCTTCTCTCTTACTGAATGTTTAGTCTTGAGGAGTATAGCAAGCTGCAAAGAGAAGTTCAGCTGAAAAGACAAAAAAAACCAACAAAAATAATTATACCAGCCAAAGTGGTTCGGAGCCAGAAAGTGAATGTTACACCAGAGTCTAAGAGCATGTGTATTTTCAGATTAAAAGATTTATTGAGATGGCTACTTACAACTTCTAGGACTTCTTTAGTGATTGGACAAAGATACAAAGGGTTGCTGTAGATTGAAGAAAATACATCTTAGAAAGAAAAGGAAAATAGTACAATTCTTTTCTCACTTTTTTCCCAGTTGCCAAAGACAGCACACCTCTTTCTAAATACACATTTTTCTTCCTTCAGTCAAGAACAGACCCAGATCATCCTTCCCCTACCACATATCCAGAAAAAAAAAAAAAAGCCTTTTGGGGACTGCTGGCATGAGCAAGGCCTTTTGTCAAGGACTTCTGTGTATCCTGATGTCCTCAGAAGGCATGAGAGGGGAGGATTCAATTTCACAGGGAATTTGTTTCAAGCTCAGGGAAGAGAGAATGAAATTCTGGGACCTTAACACAGTTGTCTGTCTTACTGAAATTTTTAATGCGATGGCTTAAGTTTCTCTTACTCGGGGGGGAGAGGAATCTGAGGGTTGATATCTGAATAAGGGAGAATTCCTTGCTGCCTTAAAAACTACATTTCTGTATTCAGCTCCCAATAAACTCACAAACCTTTTGTACTAGTTCATTTACTTGGGGAGTCTGTGTCTCAGTCAGCACACTGTTTCAGTATGGCTGCCGTCACTTCATTGAACAACTGTTACCTTTCATCCAGACTGTAAGGGAAAAAAAAAATATCAACGCAATTGCTTGATTGCTTGATGGTGCATCTGTTGTTAGAGGCTGGCTGCCTGCAGCTCAGCAGGACTTTTAAGAACTGCTGCTGTATTGAATATGACAAATGTTAACTTTCAGTTTCAAGATTTTAACTTCTTTCCAGTGTGGAACTTTACTAATTACAATCTGATATTATAGAAAGGAGAAAATGCTTGCGATTATTTGATGATTCTAGTCTTATCACTAACTCTTGGGGATGTTTTTTCCCTGTCTTTGAGTAGACTCTAAACAGACACTGCTGACATCATTTCACTGTAAATATACTGTTTCTTAGGACTGCAAATAATTAGATGCTCACTTTTCAGGTTAAATACTTGTGTCTATGTCTACTTTTTTTAAATCATACACACACACATGCACAGTTTTACATATATTGAAAACCTAGGAAGTGTTGATGCTTGGGTGTATTAAGAAACTTCTGTTATTTGAATTAGCAAATAGTAGATATTGTTGTTGTTATTGTTGGAATGACATTTAATTCTTGATTCTATATGTTTTCTTTGTTAGAACTGGATATTAAAAATAATTGCAAATAAAATTAGTAATATCTGAAGCACAACAATCAGAAGTAAACATTGTGGGAAATGAGAGCAGTTTAAAATTCCAGCTACGTGGATGCAGGAACTGGGTTAATTGTTTGCAGGAGTTCTCAAAGCTATTGGAATAGTATGCTGTTTTTTGAGTTCTTCAGGTTTTGTTTTGCCAAAACTGTATAAAATATTTATTTAATGATTCATGAAAGATGGGAAAAAAGAACAGTATGAACCTTTCTAGTCCTTCTACTACACTACTTTTTTAAAATACAAAATTGTGTATACTTACAGGAATTTTTTTACTTGTTTGTCAGGCTTGATGGTACTGTCAAAATAGATTAATTTTCCATTGTAGAGTACTTCTTACCACTCATAGGAAGCTATGATATTAAGAAGTTTCTTTACACAGAAATAACATATTGTCTAGAGATTTCTTAGCAATGTGTAGCTTACCTTGAATTGTTGAAACTTACTGGCTGAAATTAGGTCTTAATATAACTTTGTGTATTTAGGAGTAGTTTTTGCCTTTCTCTTACAACAAAAACATTGGTATTATGGCAGATGTTGCTATAGCAATATCGAGTTTGGAGGATGCCCATTAATGAGACATGGAAGAAAGGCTATTTGCAGTACTTGAAGGGAACATGTCTTTCAGTTGTTAGGAAAGAGCAGCAGTTGGTTATCAACCACTGTTAAATGGAAAGATATATCACTTTCCTGAAAATCATCACTAGAGAAGCAGAAAAGTCAATACAATGTTTTTGTTTTAATACACTTAAAACACAATATTTATCATAGAATAATGAGTATAGTACAAGAGACACAGGAAGAAATAATGCTTCACCCTAAATTATGTACCCTCAACTTTATGTTTTAGCAAGATATGAACAGAAGTAGAGTTAAGTATGAACTCCGGTATCACTGTCAAGCTTTTGAAAGCCAAATTGTTTTGTAAAGGAGGAGCTTCAGTCTGAAGGATGTTTTCACAATCTTTGGCCTGGGAATAAAAATCATCCAATTTCATGAAATTAATAGTGTTATGGTTGAGAAAGGGCTTTTGCTCAGGACTGGGTAACTGATGATTTTAGAGTAGGTCAGCCTAAGGAGCTTGAAAGATCTTTCTTCTAGTACGGTCTTTTTGCATGGAATTTCTGTATCCTGTAATACCAGGCTTTTTCAAAACACCTTATTTTCTTCTAAGAGTAGTGGTTTCTTTTTTGGTCAATGCTTTCATCTTCTGTAGCCTTGGTTTCAGTTAACATCTCCCTGTGAAATTGTCTTAAGAGTGAGGACTAATGTACTTCTTTTCAGTTTTGTTCTTTCTTTCTCCTAGAGTATGTTTCCAACAACAGTCTTGCATACTTTCATAAAAGATAGAAGACTTTCATGGTAATGTTATAGAATCTACAACGTTCAAAGGTTTTTGAAAGAGTAGTGGGATGCTCTTAAACTCTAGTGTGGTTGGCTTAGGAAGGGTCCTTGATGGTTCTCAACAAAAGACAGAGGCGGGGTGGTCCAGCTTTCACAGTGAGACCATTTCAGGGAAGGAAGAAAGGGTAGAACTTGAAGTCATTCAGCCCTCCTTCAATGGAGCAGTGCAGATCCTTGCTTTGGCAAGTGTCTGACTTGTTATCCATGTGTGATGCATTTTCTGCAGTAATGCAGGAAACTTGGTGCTTTGGGTGGTAGACAGATCCATTTGTGCATTACTCACGCATACATGCATGAGAAGTCAGGCAATTTTAGGAAACACTGAATTTTACTACTTGTGTTCTCAGCAGCACATTATGATTTGTCAGTCGCATTACATGGCTCTTTTAGGCAATATATGCCCTAGTAAGGCAGATTATTTTTGTTACACAAATTCTGAATATTAATTTAATTGATAACCAGATTTCTGTCAGGGCTGAAGTAGAAAGCTCTTCCAAATAGGAAACACAACGTAAAGGGCACCTAATGTAATACAGAAGATGACGGTATGAATAAACAATGTGTTCCTGAGCCCAAACACAAAATGTCCAAAGTTGGAAGCAAGAACAGACTACCTGGGAGGAATGTAGAGACACTGCCTGAATGTACACAGATAGTGTTAGAAAATACAAAATTCAGATGGATTTCCAGCTAGTGAGGAATATGAAGGTCTGCAGGAATGGCTTCTGTAAGTACACTGGTAGCAAAAGTAAAGCTAAAGGAAAATAAGGGTCCACAGCTCAGTGACAGGGTATGGAGAAGGGTCAGGTATTCAGTGGCTTTTTTTTCCCCTCTTGTTTTTTACTGGTCAGTTCTGCCCTTTGGCTTCTCAGTTGCCAGAGCCTACAAGCAGAGTCTGTGGGATTGAAGTGTTACCCACAGCAGAAGATGATGCTGTTAAGGAATGCATAAGTCAGACATATACAAGTCCATGTGACCAGATACCTTGTACTTGGGGTGCAGAAGGAGCTGCATGTCATGGTAAGGCTGCTTTCATCATTTTTGAGAGGTCACAATAATTGCAAAAGATCACTGATGTTTGGAAAAAAGCAAGAATCGTGCTTAACTTCAAGGAAGAGCTGAGCCAATATAGTCAGTCAGTCTCAGCTTAGTCTCTGGGAAGGTTATGGAGCACGTCTTTCTGGGAGCTAATTCCAGGAATGGACCCTTAGTTGAGGAGGAAGCTGACCGTTGTCACCAGTTTCAGTCATTTTTGAATGGTCCTGGTGGACCAACTTGGGGGGATGGGGGCAGATTCCTGACAACTGGGAAGAAGCGAATCTCTCTCCTATCTTGCAGAAAGGCAAGATGGTACTGTAGGCCAGGCAGCCTCTCCTCACTTGCTGAGGTTATGAACAGAGCAAATAATACTGGAAACCATTTACAAAAATATGAAGTACAAGCAGCTGATTAGGCATTGACAGCCTATATTTACAATGAGGAAATCACGTTTGCCTGACCTGGTAGCCGCCTTCTACGGTGAGGTGACTAGCTTGGTGGGCAAGAGGAAGAGTGGGTGTTTATCTCCACTTCAGCAAAGCTTTTGACAGATATCCTATAACATCCTCGCAACCAAACTGGAGTAGCAGGGACTAGGTAAAGAGACAGTGAGGTGGATCAAACACTGGCTGGACTGCAGAGCAAAAAAAGTTTTGATAGCAGCGCAAAGAGGACCTAACTGGAGGCCACTAACCGGTAGCATAGTGCAGGGTTCATTCCTGGGGTGAAGAGTATTTAACATTTTCCCTGAGGGTAGGGCAGAGCACATGCTCAACAAGTTTGCAGAAGATAAAAAATGGGGAAGAGTACACCAGGTGGTTGTACTGCCATTCAGAGGGACGTGGGCAGGCCGGAGAAATGGTCAGAGAGGAAATCTCATGAAGTTTAGCAAAGTAAACGTCAAGTCCTGCCCCTGGGTTGCAGTAAACCCTTGCACCGGCCTGTGCTGGAGGCTGACATACTGGAAGGCAACTTAAGAGGCAAGGACGTTGGTGTCCTGGTGGACAGTGGCTGACCATGAGGAAGCAATGCACCCTCATGGCAAAGAAGGCGGGCACTCTCCTGGGTTACATGAGGAAAGGCGTTGCCAGTAGGTTGAGGGTGGTGATCCTTCCCCTCTACTCAGAAGTGGTGAGAGACATCTGAAGTGCTCAGTCCAGCTCTGGGCTCCCCAGTGCAAGAAAGACTGGACATCCTGGATCAAGTCTAGTGAAGGGTCTTGAGGATGACTATGGGACTAGAGCGTCAAGGAGCAGGTGAGAGAGCTGGGACTGTTCAGCCTTGAGAAGGCTCAGGGGGATCTTATCAACGTGTATAAATACCTGATGGAAGTAGTGGCACCCACTGATAGGACAAGAGGCATTGGGCACAAACCGGTAACAATAACAAAACGTAGGGTATAAGTAAGCTTTGGGTGTTTATTTTTCTATTTTGAAACAGAACCTAGGTAAGTGATGGAAAGGAGGGTCTATGTAGTTCCTGACTGATCAGTGTTT
Organism: Phalacrocorax carbo; assembly: GCF_963921805.1. Classification (NCBI taxonomy): domain Eukaryota; kingdom Metazoa; phylum Chordata; class Aves; order Suliformes; family Phalacrocoracidae; genus Phalacrocorax; species Phalacrocorax carbo. Next base: position 65,782,301 of record NC_087548.1, on the reverse strand, counting down.
CTGATGCAAGTCTCAAGTCTTTGCCTTTTTTTGAGCAACTTTAGTGCCATTTCTTAGGGGATCATATCAGTGGCAGAATCTAGTATTTAGGTTTTCATATACACGAATAACTGTGCTATACTGTAGAGTTACCTTCCAAAGACTGTGTGGAACGGCATCATAAACAGTATTGAATGTAGGTAGCTAGATCAAGTGCTTGAGAATACACTGTGTGGAGCAGTACCGTACCTCTACTTGTCCGGACAGTGGAATTTAATGCTGTTTTAATTGATAAAGTTGTGGCTATTCCGCTCTGTGCTAGTTTGTATTATTGAACTGGTGCTACCAGTAAATAGACCTGTTTCACAAAAGACGTGAGCAAGCGTGCCTTACTCCATTTTCCGTGCAAAACTGGCAAAGATATTTGTATGACAATCAATGTCTCGTGACCAAAGGTGGGGAAGAAAGCATCATGTATTTCTGTACTTAATTGGTTGTGGCATAGTGTTTTATCATTCTTTCCGTATGAATATTAATGCATCTTGGGCGTTGGATTAGAAGGGAAAAGGGGTTGGTTGCTGTAACTTCAAGGTGAAGGTTTTGTCTCTGCCACTTTTACAATATGCTCTCCCTCCAGCTCATCTATCAGGATTATCATGAGAGATGGTTGAGTGTGCTCACTGATACTTTTTCCTTCTTTCTAATTACGAAGTTCCATGGAATTCCTCTCCTGTGGTATTGTTGTAGGAGATAATTCCTCAGTAATTCATGAGCATTTTGTTTTGGAAGTATTATGAGGTTTTGATACTGAACAAAGTCATACTTGAAAAAACTTTTTTCCTTCTGTTTCTGAAATGAAAAACATTACATTAACAGCGAAACAATGAGCAGAGACGATGTTGCACTTCCAGAGAGAAGTAAAGGAATCTGAACAAGTATAAGTTATTCCTGGAGCAAATGCTGGTTTATCTACTTGCTCTCCATGCCAAAACAGTAAGGATGTTGCTTCTGTATGGAATTTACTTCATGGGTATTTCATTTATACCTGTCTACCAATATGTACATGTGCTTATCCTCAGAAGCAAATTATGACAATGTTTTTTATCAAAACACAAATGTTTTGGTCTTTGTAGCTGAGGTGGAGTAAAAGTATACAGAAGTAGTGATGAGCTGAATGACTGTCTGCTGGGCTTCCTTTCTCAGTGTTTGAGGTCTGAGGGTTGGATCTTGTTATTCTTGATTAATAAGAATGAGGGAGGAATGCTTTGTTAGGAGACTACATAACCATGTCTCCTCAATATACTCACTTCCTTTGAATATTCCTACCTACCACCTTTTTCTGACACAAGTCTTAAAATAGTGAGAAGGCAGGCTGGTACACTCACTGACTTAGTTCTGTTCTTAATCTTCATAGCGTTTCATATTACTTTCACTGATATGCTGCTTCCATTCAAGTTTATGCTAAAATGAGAAACCCCATATTTAATATACTGTTTTCGGAAGTCAGTCTCCCGTTTGCTGCTCTTGCAGGGTCAAAATATCTTAACTGAGCAAGCTTAACAATCTCAGCATGAGAAAGCTCTAGAACATGATACAATTTTTTCTAGGTAGCAAGCATAAAACAGTACTTAGAATTGTAAGGAAAAATGAGAGAAGAATGTGGCAGGGAAATCTTTTACTGTAATTTTAATTTGGAATGAGAAAACTGGCAGCCATTCCTACTGGTTTATTTCATTATGATAACAGAAGAAATTGTTTTTTAATGCCAAATACTGCTTTGGATTGCATAAAAAAAGATGGGCTGCATTTCTTAAATATAAATATCAGTAAAAATATCACCAGCTTCATTTTCAAGACTTCATCATTGACAAGATACTTAAATAGAAGCAGTTATCATGTGCTTTTCTTTTTTATGCAGTAGATTCTTACTTACAAAGTGAAAACAGATCACAAAGGCAGCTTTTTGTTGGATTAGAGACAACTTAAGGAAAATATTAAAGTAGGTTCTAAGTAAAGATTGTCAGCTATCTTAAAAATATGGCTTGCAGATGAAGCTTTTTTCTTGAGTCTTGCATAAGAATTTTACTATTTTGTTTTTTTTAAGAATGCAAAATAAGCTATTTTCGCTTTTTAAAAAATATGGTTTGCAGCTGAGACACCATCTCCTTTCTGAATTCTGCATAAGTACTTTTATTGTTTATTTTAATAAAGAGGCAACCTTTGCAGTAGAACAAAAAACATATTAATGCAACCCATATGCCTTATATTATTTGAAAATTGAGCAGTGACAGCAAACCAAAACACTTACTATTATTCAAAATAATGACAGAAGTGTCAGCATGTTTCTAAACTCATTTTGAAAATATTTATGCATATTCCAAATAGATGCTTTTTTTTTTTGTGGTTTACTTATTTCATCATCCCAACATGTATTTCTATTTAGTGCGCCTACTTGGGCCTCTTCATTAACCTACTCCATAGTTCACCTGAACCTGAGATAGGAAAGAATGCTTCTGTAAGCACTGCGTACCTTTTCTTCACATTTTGGCCATCCCCAGCTGAGGTGTACTAATAGTTGCCAAATAAGATTGTCCTTGTGAGATTTCTGAGGCAGTTCTAGTTAATTATTGCTGTAGACTAGCTGGTCCTTGTACTTAATTTATTCTGGAGAACCTAAGAAGAATATCTCCAGTAAATACTGTTTAATCAACTGTTCTTTTGGGGACTCTTTCTTCTGAAGAAATTCCCCACAGAAATTAGGTCTTCTGTTCTTCACAGCTATAAAAGAAATTATTCTTGAATATTGTAGTAAAGGTTTCATTCTTATTTATTCTAATTGGAAGGGTTGGGGGGAAGAAAAAAGAAATTGGAGACCTAATGTAAGTGTCTTTATAGTCACTCGGAAACTAATTAATTCAGAGTGGTGACTGCAGCTGCTATGACTCCATATTCCAATTGATGCTTTTGTGTGTAAAATCTTATTTCCCCCATGGTTGCCTGCTGCTTACAAAAAAATATATCAAGTCTGTTCTGGGAATGTAATACTAATTTAAATATGACTTCAGTGATGGACAGACACATTGGCACTTTTATTAAAGAATGGACTTAGTCAACACATGGATGAATAGGATGGGCAGAATAATTGTACCTTTAGGAGGTGAAAGTCATGCCTTGCAGATCAGTGGGATTTCTTTGAGGGAATAAATACATACAGTAGATGTTTTTGACTGAGTCTGTATATTGTTTTAAATGCCCAAAATGCTATTGTCCAGCTTTCACCAAAGCCTCTGGTGGTTTTTTGTGGTTTTCTTTTGGTTTTTTTTAAGAAAAGCTGTTCATGGATATGAGTTTTTTTCTTCAGTCACAGAGCTAAATATAAAAAGTGGAAGAGAGAAATAGATGGTTAGCTTTCATAGAGTTGGAAAGCTAACAGTGGAGGTCTGTGGAGATCAGTGTGGGAAATGATTCAGAAAAAAAGAATGAATGACAGAGCTTGATCATCCAAAATTTCAGGGTAATGAAGATACCAAGACACTGCAGAATAATATTACAAAACTAACTGTGCAGTCAAATGACTAAAGAAGTTCAGTAGTGGTAAATGCAAAGTCATGCATGTGGCGGTGAGAATTACGTTTCCAATGGTTCATTTTCACTGGTTCGAAATTGGCTATTACCAGTGAGGAGGTGGATGTTGGAGCTACCATAGATACCTGTGTGAAAATGCTATACTGCTATTTGGTGTCTTCAGAGAGAAGGCAGTCTGTTCCTATCTGAATCAATTGTTTTACCATATACTGCATAAGCCTTCTTAGTGTATTAAAAAAAAAAAAGTACAAAAAAACCCCCAAAACTAGTAGATGTATAAAGGAAGGTGTCACAGATCCGGCATAAGAAGGTGTAACAAATTGGAATAGGATTCCCCAGGATGCAAGGTGAGCTACTGATGTTGCAAGTTTACGTGGTTCATGTATTTGTCCTATGTAGTTCTTCTGCACTTGGTATACCAAGATTTTGCTCAGGAGCAGCCAATTTGGAAATCTGCAGGTACTGAAAAGAATCATATACTTCATGTCTTGTTGCCAGATCTTTCCTTTCCACCTTTCTGTCTTACCTTGGGCAAATGAGGTTTGTCTTGCTCAGGTTTCAGGATCTCTAGGAAAGGACAAAAAGCATTCATTTTCTTCCCCATGGCACTTTAAGAAAAGGCTGGAGGGGGAGTACTTTTCCTGGAGATCGTGCAAACCAGCAAAGGGAATGGAAAAAACTAATTCTTTCTTTCTCCATTGTGTCTAATATTTGAACTCTTTTTCTTTTATGCCCTCTAGAAGCAGGCAAATGGACTGTGTATATGGCTTTCTGTATTCATGCTTTTCCACCTTTTCCTTCATCTCTCCGCATTCTTCTGTCTTTATTCATTTCTGGTTCCATACCTATTTCAACCCAGAATCTAGCGGCTGGGGATTATTAGCTGGATTGCACCCGTTTGTCAGTCACTGTCTTCAGTGGGAATGTTTGTGAGAATATAGCACATCCTTTTCCTGGCTGCTTTGGTGGCAGTCTTGCTGGCTCAAGCTCCTGCTGGGAGAAGAGGCAAAACTGAGAAAGGCGACTTTCTGCTAGCTGTGCATAGCGTCCCCTTCTGGCAGGTAATCCTGTTTTTCTTAAATTTTTACAAAAACAGTTTGTCTGGCAACCAGTAATTCTGGCAATGGTTGTGAATACCAGGGATAGTAATTCAAAACTGAAGATAGTTTCAGCCAACACAGGGCTGCTTGGAAATATATTAACCCTGAAATTGCATGTGGTTGTTATTTTAATATTAGAAAAGCGGCATGGAACAAATTGCCAGTACAGAGTGAAATTACAGATTGTGCCAGTCCAAGTGAACACTGACATTCAGAACTAAAAGATGTTTGAAGAAAAAAGAATATTCAAATAATGATAATTCTGGCATCATCATGCTTGCTGTACTGAATAATCCAGTAAGCTTGTTTTTTCCTTATTTTTTTCTAACTTTTCTTTTGAATGCTTGTAATTGTAGTTTACTTCCATAATACCTCCTACTTCTGAAATTGTCAGAAGATTACAGACTTTCTAAATTTCTTCTTGTATCCTATGGTAAAAACAATCACTGTTGCTCCCTGAATGAGGCTACTGAATCAGATGGGAAACTCCAAAATTAAACAATTCATTTAATCTAATTGACTAAATAAAATGCCAAGTTCACAGTGTTCATCTCGGTAGACTGATGTAATTGCTGGCATTTGACTTGCATACCTCTTGAAATATTAAATTAGTTTATAAACGTGGCAGAAAAGAGCAGCCTATACTTACTTGCCAAATAAAGTTTGGGTATCTTACAACAGCTTAAACAAGCCATGTTAACTCTACTTTTGGGGAGTTGTTTTTTTTTCATTTTGTTATTAAACTGCATGAATAAGTAGTCTTTGACTCAGCTGTGTGCTGTGCTTTCAAGAGAGCTTGTACAGTATAGCAGAAAAAGGATATTTAGCTAGAGGAAGGTAACCATTTCGACAAAACTATGTTTAAAGGAATGTTGTGTAGTTTTGTTTGATGAGTATTTTAATAATTTTAATTTTCCAGAGAACAATAAAAACAGAAAACTATAAACTTTTGTGCTGTGAAACTTAGTAGATGAAAACTCACAGGTTGACATTGAATTTCACTTGGATCTAAACTGAGACAGCAATACTGTAGACATTTAGTAATGTTTAAAATTGGTGCCAGCAAAAACCTGACACCAGTGTAGTTTACAAAAAGAACAATTGCTAGACAAGTTCCACTTGAAATACATTCTTGTGTTCCTAATGATTAACTGTAATTTTGGAGTGCTCTTTTTTTAAGAGGCTAGTAATAGTTAATTTCCATCAAAATCAAATGCTATATATTCATCTAAAGTGAGATGGTTGTACAGCTTTCAATTTTTTTTGATAGTTCTGTTCTGATAATTTCCTCTAGTGACTTCTTTGGTTTTGTTATTTTACAATGAGAATTTTTATTATTTTTTCTTAATCTGTTCTGTTGTATTCCTGGCTAAGTTGGTATTTATCCAACAAGGCTAAAAATTGATGATTTCAAGGAAGTTTATTTTTTATTTTGAGAAGTCATATATTAAAACAATACTAAATTCTGTAAAGCTTTTGAAAATGTAAGGCAGTCGATGAAACATGCAAAGTCATTAAAAATATATGAAATTTTCTTTAGCGTATACTTTAAGAAAATTAGCAACTGTAGAACCCTTTCTTTTTATGCTTTCCTTCCTCTTTGTAATAGAGAATCTAGATATCTGATAAGTGAAAAATGCTATAATTATTGTAGGACATGATAATAATCTTAAACCCTAATGATACAGGGGAATGTATTTAAATTATAATTCACTTAATTTGTCTGCAATTAGAGAGAAAATGTCTTCATTTCTACTGGATAAAACCTCAGGTTTCAGTATGTGATGATATAGAATCAAGTCATCCAGTCAGGCTGCTGGGAAAAGCTTTGTTGGCGAGACTGGTGGAACAAAAAAAGATCTATGCAATCCTTTTTTGTTGTGGTTTTGCTTTCCTGTAGCTGTCTGTTCTTTATGACACAGGTATTTACAGTAAAACTTGACTTCTATGAAAAGCTAAATCTGTACATCCGCATACTTTGAACTTTTATCAGACTTACCATGTTGGCTGTAAGCTTAGCAAAAGTTTAACTTTTTGAAGTCATTTATTAGAAGGTGTCAGTCCTGAAAATGTGCAAACTTCTGAAATAATATTTATTCAAACAATATTAGTAAATATTTGTAAAGCTGATAGTGTGAAAACAATTTAATAGTGAGTTCTGGACACCATGCAGAGCATTGCTCATTGGAAAGACATTCCTACCCCCCTTGTAATGCGACGTGTCATTTTCACTTAGAAAAAAGAATACATTAGTAATATGCTGATTTGTCTTATTTATATGAATGTTGAGTGCACTTATGCCTCAACACGCAGTCTTTAATTTTGTCAATAAATTACATTATTCTAAATGAGAAGTATTAAGAATCCATCTATCCAAACACATTCACCCTACAGTGGTTAATTGTCTTTTGTGGTCTCTGCTAGCACCCTGTAGAGTACTGTGTATTTTTATAAGCTTTACATGTTTGCAACACTTAGATTTTTTTGTCCGTCTGTAATTTAAAAAGCAAGGGTTTATGCCAGTGAGGTGCCAGTGAGTCACCAAAGAAACCATGACAGCAGCTCCCTAAAAGAAACCCTCACTTTCTCTCTCTGAAGGTGCAGGCTGTGGCATAAATATGCACAAACATTTAAAATCCTGAGTGTCACCTTGCCAGGAAGAATGACAAGTCAGTCTGAGCAAGGCAGAGATATCTTTAACCTTAATGTGAGTAGATTAAGCATATCTTGTCTTTTATTTCTTTACCGAAGCATTTTGTAAATGTTTCTATGTCTTAAGTATTACAAAAATTCTTTTAATTGCACTTTATTTAAATCTACCATGAACTGAGTGTGGCCTGGGAGGCAAACAGGGCCCTTCTCTGTGTAGTATGGGGAGATTCTGTAAAGTGGGGGAGCTGAAGTTTTCCCAGCACATCATCTGCCCTGAGTCCCAAGTGTGATTCACCCAAGAACCCCAAGAATTAATCCCCATTTTAGCTCCGTGGCCAGTGGGTGAGCTGACACTTCCAAGATTGTGGGTGCAGTTTTTTTCCAAATGACTGTTTAAAACCAACAAAAAAAAAAAAGTTAGGACAGCTTTTAGCATGGATACTGACTTGACTCATGAAGGGCAATGATGTTCTGAGCAAGTGACTTGGAAGTCTGTATACCTTCTTATTTTTCTGGGCATCAGTCAAACTCAGACCTGTATCACAGATGACCCTAACAGCACCATCCTAGACTCCATGTAAATCAATCTATCTCTAATAAGACTGTTATTAGTCCTCACTGGATTCTCACCTATGGGTTGAAAACCTCAGTCCTCCTCAGGCGTAATTCGAAACTCTTGGTAACTGGTGTAATGCTTTCATATCCACAGATGTGAAGCATTATGTAAAGTGTCTGTTTGCAGCCTGCTGCAACAGGAGGCAATGGCAGGTCTTTTTAGAATTGAAATGCTGAAATGCTGGATTGAGTTTGTGATGAAAAAAACCTGGTTTTGTGTGCCACGCTTTCAGATTGTGCTATATTTTTAGTAGAAATATATGGGTGCGAAGACTGGAGATTTCTAGGGGCTGCTAGCACAGAATTTTTAGTATGAAAGTAGTACTACTAGATCCATTAAACTAATGTATCACCTTATATTTTTGTTAATTAGGAATGAAACATTTTAATGATTATCTAATCTATTCCTTAGCAGCCAGTAAAACAATGGTGTGGTTGCATCATTTGGGCGTTCTCATGTTGTCATTCAGCCAGAGGAGATAAATGGGGTTTGGGGATTACTTGTCACAGTCAACAAAGCAGGAAATCACTAAAACAAAAGTCTGGGTCTTCAAGTGTCAAAAGCTTTATTGGAGAAGGTGCAGTCTCAAATGAGTAGCAAATGTGGTGTTCTGAGTTTACCTAACATCAGGTTACAGTTAGGGAAATTGAGACAAATCAGTAGACCTCTCTGGAAGGATTTTATGTAATTGACAGGTGATGGATAAAGATGAGGGTGACCTGGATTGCCTGGATTCCATTGCGGAAAAAAGTAAAGCCAAACAGAAGATTAAGTTTCCAGGAGTAAGGAAAGGGTACAGGCTCTTTGTCTAGAATGAGAGTTCTCTTCTTCTGTATGATATTACCAAGACAGAAACCACATCCCATTTTATTCCTGTTTTAAAAATCATAATTAAAAAATTAGAACAAATGCAGAAAAGACTTATCGAGGTTACATATGGACAGATTTTCATTCTGTGCTAGATGGAGTTCAGGACGTTTAATCAGAAAAAGGCTTGAGAGGTGACTTGGTAATCATTTGTAAGTACTGGCAGGAAGGCAGCCAGCTACTCAAAATTGCTTAATTTTGTCTGTTGGTAAAATTAAATAGTGATTTTATGGTAAAACAGATATCTCGGTGTAGCACTGATCTGCTTACTAAACTTCATAAGCTGAAGCCACACTTAACTAGAAAATATCAGATTTTTGCTTACCAGTTTAAATTTTCTGTCCTACTGTTCTGTTTATTAATTTTATCCAAATTTCCCTCCTGGCAATACCATTCATCTTGGTTTCACATCTGGTAAAATGGGGGCCTGGGGGGATTTATTTTATTTTTTTACATAGGCAGAGTGCCATTTAGTTTGTTGCGGTGGTCCACTAATGAGACTTACATCTGTAGAAATTCTCGTGTTATGTATATGAATATATATATATTTGGGTCACATTCACTGACAAAGGATTTGGATTTTTAAACTGTTGTGGGGAAAAGGCATCACTTTTTCTTCATAATTGGTATGGTACCAGTTAGAGTACTGCATTTCTTGAAAACAGCCCTTCATAGCTGAAACAAGCTTGTAGTCTTATGGATTTAGTTTGTTTTTGAAAAGCATGTAAACTTTCAGGTGAGTCGTGGCTGATTCACTGCTTTGAAGATATCCTGCTTGTAAGTGCATTATCTCATTTTTGTCTACTTTCACAATGGTAGTATTTACCCTAATGATCAAAGACTACTTTTGTTCCAAATGACTACTATACTGAAATTTCAGACTTAGGGGAACACATTGGTTATGACAGGAAGCCATGCAGTGATTTAAATTATAGAAAAAAGAAGCTGAAGACCTGTTCTGAAATGAGGTTTGGTTTTGTTGGGGCTTTTTTTATCTATCCGTTTTTCCTCACTAAGGAACACAGAAAAATGACAGAAAATGGCAAAATAAGACTGAATGCTATGGAAAAAATATAAGAAACTTTCTGAGAAAGTAGTCTCAAACACCTGTTCAAGGGTAAAAACTATTATAAAGTTTTAACAGATATAAGTGCAGTAAACAGGTAAACTACAGTTGAGATTTCACCAGAAATATTTTATTTTGGCGTAGATGTTCTGTAATCTACTTGTCTATATCCACTGATTCTATTACTTATTTTTTATAGAAATTCCTCCATTTTGAGACAAGTGTCATCCTATAAAGGTGATGTATATGGAGTGATTTCATAAGGAAAGGTTTAACACTTGTACAGCTAAGAAAATAATGAAAAAATTATGAAGAGAATGAATGAATTGCATGATAAAGGAAAAAGTAAAATACTAGTCAAAGCAAGATTGAAATTGGGTAGTTTTTAATAGTCTGAGGACTCCTAAATTGCTTCCACAGGCCACTCCTGCAAACCTTTTTTTTTTTTTTTTTTGGAGTCATCTAAAACTGCCTTAGGCAGCAGAGTTGGGAACACATTTTATGTGAATAATCTTGCATTTCTGAGATGTGTCAAAGATTAATCTGACAGGATTTTTTACTTTCCTGTCTTCTGAAGGCTCTTTGATAAATTGCATTTCCATACCCATTAAGTTAGAAACTGTATCTTCCTCAGTATCACTTGGATAAAGTGTCGTCTGAGCAACCATGATCAATACGATCAATCGTATTTTCAGATGCCATTTATGCTTGACATACTTCTGTTCTGCCTTTCTCTGTAAGGCAGTTATGATTTATTTTAAAAGTTCAGCATTTAAAAAAAAAAAAAAAACAAACAACAAAACAAACAGAAGAACCCAAATGTTGCTCTTCTAAGTTTCTGTAAGTAGTGGGGTGAGCTCACTGCCTCTGGGACTGGCTTGAGAGCTGCACGACTGCCCCACAGCTACTCCCACTGTGTGCTGCCATCCCCCTTCCTGTGTCCCAGCACTCCCTTTTCCCAGCCCAGGCCTGCCTTTGTACATCCATAGTTAAATCCTCCCCAAATTTGGTATTTCAGTGTGACTTCGTAGGCAGTCTTGGCTTCGTGTGCTATTACCAGTACATGAGCCTTGCAAGATGTCCCCCCACAAAAAGCTGCCCAGTACTCCACCTTTCTGTGGAGCTTGTCTGTTTTTCACGTAACTCTCCCTTAATGATCTGTAAAATCCAGCCGCTCTGTCAGCTTCTCGCATTATCTGTCACATCCAGCAGTTTTCTTATGTCATGTCCAGTAGTTTTTCACATCCTGTTTATTCAGCTTAATCTCCGGCCAAGGCCTAGTCATCTGCCTGCAGCAGTGACGAGGTCCAACTGGCTGACGGGTCGGTTCGCCCGACACCCGCCCACTGGAGCGCCGAGCAGCTGCTCAAGCAGCGAATGCCTGGAGGAGCCTCAGTCTCTCCACATTGTGAAAATTGTCGAAAAACTGCAAATCCCAGCTCTGAGTGTCAGGCTGGCCCTTCTGCTGCTGCTCTGTCACCTTCACCACCTCCTTCCAGTCCCATCTTGGTTGCTGCTGTGGCAGTGGTTGGCTCAGCTCAGGTACCAGGACAAAGAGAACTACACTGTTGTGCTTTGTGTCATCTACACCAGCCTGCAAAAAGTCTTCCCTTGCTCACGTCCCTGTGTCTTAAAGGGTTTCGTGACAGAAGCTGAGATAGGGGTGCAGTCTGTAACTAAAAGATTATCTGTTCCCTTGGTTGCTTGCTACCCATTATCCATCAGCATGTCAGTGTTTGCCAGCGGGGGCACTGGTGCCATTGGTGCTGGCACTGTATGTGAAAGTCAGTAGCTCTTGTAATTGTGGTCTCTTTCCCACAGGAGAAGACATGGTAAACATGCAGGGGAGAAGGGTCTGTTGATCTCAACAGTTGTTTTTCATCATCCCTCAAGAGGCAGTCATTACTTCAACTTATTTTGAAGGCTTTTTTTTTTCTGTTAGGTATTTGGGCATTGTTTAAAATGTTTGTTACAGATGATTTTCAAGGAGAGGACAGTGTGTGTTGGTTGGCAAGGGAGCTTTGTCTGCATTTACCAAATCCAGAATTATTGTGGACCAGATACTTCATAAAGAAGCGCACTTACCTGGTTCTCTCTTAACTTTTGTATTCCCTCTTCACTTGAAACATAACACCTCATTAATCTTGGAAATTTACTGGCATAGGATGTTATGATACCAAGTATTAACATTATTTCAGAAAGCAGCTAAAATCTGTGAGGGTGTGTGGAAGGTGGTGAGAGCATTCTTCATTATGAGCCTCCAGTAGTGGATCTTTTCAATTCTAAGAGAATAATAAGTGAAGGGGGAAGGAGTGAACAAAAACAGAGAGGAACAGAGCTGGTGGACAAGGCATAATGGAGACAGTGACAAAGACAAAAAGTTTGCAGCCACTAAGTAATTGAGCCACTAAGAAACTACTGGTATTGCTTTGAGGAAGTCCAGGCTGGGCCTGGACTTTGTAACTGGTAAGAAGGCGAAACAAGATGGACATGAGGATTTTAGGATACGGGGAGACCTGTGGACTATGAGAAACTTAATAAACAAAGTTTAGGGTGCATAAGTTGGAGGGGGTATCAGAGGGGCCAGTCCCAACTAGTGCAGTCAGTACCACTTATTCTGACCAAGCCCAGTGTCTGCCACAGTCTGTCATCTTTTTATAAATCTTTTCCTAACTCCCTGTGTAATCTCACTCTTTATCCTGTGTGCAAGTTCTGTAAGGACTAGGTGCCAGCTGCAGGGGGAACCAGTATGTGGATATGGAGCTAACAACTGGAGTCAGGCCAGGGGTGTAGGTGCCCTTAGCCTGTGGTGTCAGCAGCAGGAGTGGGTGAAGGTCTCACCTTCAGCCACGGGGCAGGACGAGCACATGTCCCACCTGGAAGGACAGGGACTGTGTGTCCTGGGTGCAGTTACAGGTGAGACCCGGGTGAGTGAAGCAAGTGAGGCTCTTGGTGCAGCATCTGGACTGGGACTGCAGGTCTAAGCCTGTATGCCTGGTGCCTGCTGGTGATGGGGGCAGGCAGACTGTCTGTATTTTCACATGGTTTCACCCCACGTGTGTTTCTTTGGCATGTGTAATTCACTAGCAAACTTCAAGCAGACTAGCAGTGAGTAGGAACACTGGGCCTGGGCAGGGGTATCAGGTGGGTAGAGGGCCCATGCTAGTTTTTGGGAGGGCCCTGTGCATGCATCTGCCTGATAGTGACTTGCTGCCAGTCATCAAGTAGGAGGCCTATGAGATGGATGAAAGGGCTCTGGCCTCAGGCAGAGGGGTATTAGATACACAGAGAGATATGCTGAGCTGATATTTGAGGGATCCGTGAATGTGCATGTGCTTGTGAATCTAAAAGGGGTGGGAGGGGGCACACTTTCAATAGTGAGCTCCAATCCTGACCAGACAAAAATGAGGAAGAGGTCTTGGCTTGCTGTACTGAAGTTCATGTGAGTCCTGGGAGTGTTTCATGTGGGTGCTGTCGAAGGCAGGGCCTTGTCTGTGGCAGCTAGCTGCATAGCTGAGCTTCACTACTGGTTGAACCCACTGATGAGAAAGCAGCTGCCACACCTATGGATGTGGGATGGAGACCTCCAGGTCTCTGGATGCACCAGTCTGGGCTCCAGCAACAGGACAGGAGGAATCCCTGGACTGATCCCAGAGATGCTAGATGTTGCAGCCACTTGTAACATCACTTAACGTAATTGGTGAAAGAAAATTTTGTAATACATATTCAATACAAAGGTCTTCCTTGAGGCATGGGTTCTTGAGCTATGTGCATCTCAAAGTTGAGAAAAGTGCTGCTGGGAACAACAATCACTGTATGCTTTTTCTATCTTTTTTTCTGTTGCTGACCATTAATCGACACAGAAGTAAAGTGTATTTATTCCAATAACTTGGCTTATATGGCTGCTTTTACACAACCAGGGTGCTGCTGAAGACTATATAAGTAAAACATGCTTGTTTTGCCTTAAATCTAAGAGACGGGTATGAGATGCTTTATAAAATTGGGGTTTTAAGCCTTACAGGAGGTTATTGGCCTCATTCTGTATACTAAGCATTTCAGTGAACTTCCTTTTGTGACTTCAGATTCCAAACTGTAATTTGTTATCCACTATTATGCATGATTCTGCAATATTAAGGGAATTCTGCAGTATGGACATATGAAAATCAAACCTTTGACATTCTGGTGTAGGGATTGCTGAAGTTTACCTGCCTCCCGTCTGAAACAGGTTGCTGCATTTAAATCCTAACGAGATGGGAAATGGGCAGTTGTATCTGGGATGAACATCATATAATTATCTTTTGGTTTTTTAATAAAGTAACAGCTTGATTTAATGAATAGTATTGGGTTCCAGAGCTCTATTCATAGCCCCCAACCAACTATGTGACAGTAAGCATGTCACTTAACTACCGTGTCCTACTTTCACCATCTGTGAAATGCTTTGGAAAGTCATGGAAAACTGAATCATAGGTCTTTTCCATCTCTAGATTCTATTAGGTCATCCAACTGTCCATCTGCCAGTAGAAGATTGTTTCCTACATCCACCAGTGTTTTTCCAGTCTGGATTTTGTTCTCCACAAGCGATTGGGCTTCCACCAGTACCTTTGGGAGATGATTTTGCAGACTTCTAGACCTCATTGTCAGGACCTTCTTCTGACATCCACAAAAAGAGATTTATTTTTTTTTGTTAATTTAGTTTTGTTCTGTTACTCTATTCCCATTATTATATGCTTGCTTATATTTTTAAGACATACGTAATTTACACAGCACCTTAAAGATCTAGGTAAGATGCAAACACTCTGTAAGGTATCTAATATATAGAAGGAAAGACAATGTAAGGTTTTGAAATGCAAGATATGACCCTGTATAAGAAAGGAAGCTTCTTCGTTCTTCTTGAAATTACATTTAAGGAAGTGTGGCAGACTGTGCCAGGTCTAGGACAGAAACAGGTTAAAATACGGAAAATCAACAGTGGAGCAGGATGTTAAATGAAAGTGGTGTAATACTTATCAAGGGTGATAAAGTATGGAAAAATAGAGAAAGGAACAAGTAGAATTCAGTTGTTGGACATGAAAGTCGTTCCATATTAGATAGGTCTTTTTTGTCCTAGGTATTGTAAATGATCATATCTCCCATAATTTGATTTACATTTGAATCTTTGCTAATACTTCAATTATTCTGAGCTAATAGTTACAGTAATTTGCTTTTAAAGGTTTTCAGTTGGCACCTTTCTTGCCAAATGTGGGCATAATATTAGCTACAGGTACAGCCTAAGTACCTGGACATGTCTTATTTTCTCAAACTATAATACTTTGCATGGGCACTTCCAGCTTAGGTTTTCATCTTTATTGACAACAAGTGCTGTGAAATTACTGTATTTTATATTTGTCATCTACTTTCCTGCAGTTTTAGAAAATCAGCCAACAGGTAACTTTTTTTGGGTGTTGAAGCCACCAGCATTGTGATACAGACTAGATCTAGTTGAACGCTATCAGAATGACTAGGTTTCTTTGTCCAAAATTTTTCATTTTTCAGAATTATGAATGTGTGGAAGTTGTTTGAACTCTGCATAACAGTAGTTAAACTGCTTTTAAAATGGCCATCTGGCAAACAATTGGTATGTAACATGATTTATTTCACACAGTGCCCTACGAGGAAAATACCAATATTCACTGAATATTCAATATTCAACCCATTGGTAAGGTTAATAGGGCATTTTGTCATGCAACATATATAAAATGTGTATTTCAAAATAACAAGCAATCTGTCATGGCATGTTTCATAAAATATTCAACTTCTAACAAAATCTACTTGTCCAGGTTTTTCATTCCTCTGTTTCAGCTGCCAGTGGAAATGCCTAAGTCCAGGAATAAAAACTGCATGTGTAGTCAGTCTCTTCAGAAAAGAGAAATTTTTTTTTTTCTTCTCAACTTCATTTTCATTGTCTTAAACTTATTTATTCATATGTGTTGATAAGTTCTAATGTAACTTCAGAGTCTAAGATAAGTGGAGCATTTCAAACCTTCCAAAGTTTATTTGTTGCAGAACAATACAGGAAATTTAAACACTTCTGTAAATAAAATCATCCTTCTGAATACTTTGCTGTTGAAAATCTCTGTTGCCCTCAGTAGTAGTAGATAGTCAGATTAGGTGTTAGTCATGTTTTGGAAGTCAGTAAATGTAGTACTTGCATACACACACAAAAAAAATCTCTATATAACAAATTAATTTTCTTCCTTTAAGAGATAGGGGGAGATGCCATGAACTTAGAATGTTTATAAGGAAGGTGAACCTTAGAAAATTTCATAAAGTCTGATCGTAAGAATAAGTATATTTTTCATCCACAGGAAATAAAGCCAGATGAAGTTACTAGACTTGCTCTTAGGACGGAAGTTAATTTTGAAAGTGTCTGCAGAAAGGTAAGGTTTTTTTTTTGTTTTCTTTCCCCCGCTTCTCTGAATGTGAGAGCATCCCTTAGAAAAAGGTGCATATGTGGGTAGGAGTACATGCATTTGCACAGTGTGTTCTGTATGTCACGTGGTGTCCTCACTGTAGACCTTACTTCCTTTTCTAAGGAAATTTTTCCACTAGGACGTATCTACAGAAAATTGTATAGCTGTTTAGTACAAGTGGCTTGTCATCTAGGCTGGTGGCCTAATCCATAGTAACTGGAATAGAATACCAGGAAGCATAGTAGTGGGTTTGGAGTCTTTATAAATAGATTTCTTTTGTTTACATAGTACATATACATGGTTCAGTTAGTGTAAATAATCTAAGCTTTCAACAAAAGTTGGAAAAAGTCTCTAAATACTTTTAGATGCAGAGAAAAGTTTCCACATGTGAACAAAATGTGACGAACGTTAGCCTGAAATAAAGATGGAATTTTAACACCTCTGTGGCTCATTAATTTCAGCATGATGTTTCTTCTGAAGCCCACTAATGGTACATTTTTAAATATTAACTGTCTAACTAGTGATACCTGTAAGAGATGAAATTAAGACGTACAAGTGGGAAGATGCTTGTTGAAATAAGCTGTTGAGGTTGAGGGCAGACAGGACACTCTAAAAGAAGAGTGAAGAAGAGCAGAAGTAAGTAGCATTTTAAGGGATGTGCTGCAGAAGTGATGCCAGAAAGTAATTCTGCATCAAAAAATAGCAGTACGTGAAATTGTTTTCCTCTACGCTATCCTAAATAACTATGGGTGGTCCATTGAGGAAGTCTGAAATCTGAAATGTTTGTAGTCCACTAACTTTTAATGTGGAATTGGGTCATTTCCTCCTATAATGGCATCACTAGTTTGCAATATAATTGTGCTGTTGCAAAGCAGTCATGTGTGATGTAGTTCAGCTATTAGCATAGTGTGCAGCAGGATTTCCATGCTTCATGTGAGCAAAATCAAGTTAATAGGAAAGTATCATAGGAATTTGGTATTTCTGGAGCAGAGTTTAGATGGAAATATCTTATTGCTTTTCCTTCTTTTAATGATAGAAGAGAGTAAGGAAAAGCTCACAGGTGTACATAGATGGAGCTAGAAAGCAAGCATTCTTTTAGATTATTTGGCCAAGGTTTTCTAGGCGAGCTAGTCAGAAACTGGTTACTGCAATAGAAATGGTGCAGAAGTGGAGATTCTGGATGTGTGAGGACACCTGAAGAAGAATTTCATGCTTGTAGAGGGATGCTAAACTCAAACAGTAAGACGTTTTGTCACTTGCTGTAGGAGATCCATATGCCAAGAATTCAAATACATCGAGCTTATGCTGATTGTATAAAGTATAGGATCCCCAATATGAAATAATTGATGCTATTGTTTTAAAGAAGTTTACAGTTGGAATTTTATTTTCTAAGAGAAAAATTTCATTGCCAAAAATACAGAAGGAATATTATTAATCTTACTAGTTTATTTTGTCCTATTGTTTTTGATGTATTCATAGTCATGGCTGACTGTATGCTTTCTGTATTTACTTAAAATAGGCTTTCGTTTAGATGTAATCCTTGAAAACAGATAATACAGATATCTTCATGGAATTGTTTTGATTTTTAGAACTGTTATTTCTATCATTTTTCTGCTGCTGATCCTGTTTTTCAGTGGTTTGAAAGTCTGTTGAGCTCATACCTTGTAGTGAATGGGTCTCACGTTTATGGATGGGTGCCGGTGGTTGGTTTTTTTTTTAACCTCTCTGCAGTAGAAGAACATGTACAATTATTACAGTAGTGTTGACAAGTGGTGCCTAAGCCATCGTAGCTCTATTGGTTGGCATATCCCCAACTAAAGAAGACCCCTTCTGTGCTTTCACGAAAGTTTCCAATAGATTATTTCTTCTTTTCCCACAGTTTGTTATTAAGCATACAGTAGAAACAAAAAAAAAATCATTGATTTTTCTGTTCTTAGCAATATTGTGTGGATCACATGAAATGCAGACTACACTGTTTACCTTTTCATTAACTTGAGTTTTGAAATATTTGAAGGAAAACATCCTGTGGCTGTTTTCATTTTCAGAATAGGTTTGTTTTCATTGATAAAAGGCAATCTGCTTTTAATTCACTGTGGAATGCTGAATATTAGTTTTGCATAGTGGACATGCAGTCAAGATATTTGTTTAATTCCTTCTGCCCACTGAGATTTTATGTTCCATTACTATGTCTCCCCATATATTTTTCAGACTAATATGAGCATACTTCTCATTTTAAAAACAGTTTGCATAGATTTCAGTCAAGTACAATAAAATTGTGCAGTGTTTAGCAAGTGGCACTCTAATTTGAGTTCTTATGATTCAGCTGTCAATATTGCTGTACTGATGGCTGCTAATAAGCAAATCAGTTTTATGATAGTTGCAGAGTCACCAGCCACGTGACACAAGACTTCTTCCTTTCCTAATTTATAAAAATGTTATAGGGCTTGCCATGTTACTGTAAGGCAAGAAGCAGTAGGTGAATGGTTCTTTGTGAACTACTTCTGAAATATTGTTAATCCATTTTAATATTGCTGCAGCTGGCACCATTGCTATCAACAGGTGATAAATTCTGATGCAGCTTTTAACTATACCTTATATTGTTGGTCCTTAGTTACAGCTGTTGAAAAACAGAACATGTATTTTCTAGGTTTCGATTAAGTTTTTGTGCACTTTCTGTACACAGTTGTGTACTGTCTGCAACAAATATATTTGCCAGCCATTAATAAAAAAACGTGGCAGATGTGTTGTCTAATATTTTTTTAAACTGGTATTTCCATCTGTGATTGCATTCTCAAGTGTTCCTTACAGCATATGTACCTGAACTGTTACGAGAGGCTTGGTTCATTAGTGTTGTGCTCCAGCATGCCAAAGTTATAGATAGGAAGCTAATCATAAAAACACTGTTCATTACAAGCAGGAAACCGAATTGGGAACTGACAAAGGTCTTGATTCTTATCTTCAACCTATTGCTAATATAGGTTTAAGGTAACACAGATAGGTTAAGATAGGCAGTATAGATAGGTTAATACGGGGGGGTTTTTTGTATTAGGGAAATTATATATGGTACACATCTGTGCTGTTCTTACAAAAAAGGGGACATTGGTCCACCTGTGAACACCTTCCTCATAATCACAGTTAGTTTTGTTGCCTTTGCAGTAGAATAAACAGATACTGACTAACTTATTGGAGCATCTCACTTAGTTTTTGTTCCAGTAAGTCTTTGGTATATAGGACATGAGAAAAGAAGATTAAAAAAAACCTGAAAACAAACAAACAAAAAAAACCCACAAACTGTTTTAAACACTGAGAATGACAGAATTCTGCTCTAGCATAATGGAACTCTCTACTACAAGCAATGATCTGGAGTGCCATCTTGCCTTAAGACAAAATAATTTTTTTTTTCTAAAATATAAAGTCTATGTGCTTCAAAATTCAGTGACTTTCAGATTTTTTTGAGGGGTGGGTTGAATTTGAAACTGCAAAGGACTATTGTATTTTTCGTAGCTTGAAGAATAGACTTTACATTACTGTCAGTGCTTAAATTGAGCACATACTTCTCACTTGCAGAAATACCAACAAATTTTCACAGATGATAAATACATCCTCTATTTTTTGCTTCCAGGTACAATCTTCACATAACCTTACTAGCATAGTTTTCATTTTTTTTGCACTGAGCTCTAACCTGTGGTCCTTGAGAAGAGCACCACCTTTTCCTGCTAGGTTCTGTATTTTCACCTGTTACTCCAATCTTGTCGTGTCTGAATCATGCAGGATTCTGCACAGTGGATTTTGAGTATATTGTGACCTTCAAAGTTTGTTGGGGCCATGCCACATCCCTCTGAATCTCAAGATTACTGAAAAGCTTGCCACAATTTCTAAGTGTGTTGAGCAATTTCTTCTAGACCAGAAATGTAAGCCATTACTAGCTTGCTTTTTTTTTTCCCCCCCGCCCTCCTAATATAAGGCCTAGAGAGCTTATTTTGGATTGCTTCATGTTCAGGAACCAACTTTGTCTTGTTTGGAATTTAAAAGGAATTCAAAGGCTTACAAACAGGATCTCAGGCAGCTCATGCACAGCCATAGAGAGATGTGCCAGGATTTGACTGGGCAACCTGGTGCACAGTATGATTCCGATCATTAAAGTCTAAGCTGCGTGATGAGGACAGGAGTACTTAACATGATTTTGAAGTGATGACATTAGTGCTCTCTAGATTCACATCCAGATATTATTAATGGATGCCTACAGGCTTTTATGCTACAGTTAAAATTCTGGGGGTTATGTCAGGGGTGAGTGAGTTTAATATCTACAGCTCTTTACCTATATGGCTCAAATGAATTTTGGATTGGGGAACCAGCTAAAATACTAACAGTAATAAGAAGAGGGTTTTGGTGATTTATCAAATGAGGGTTCTACTGCTTCACATGTGAGAAGACCCTGTTTCACCTCCCAAACTCCTCTGTGGATTCACTGGATCTCTGGTGCGGAACTAAGGATGTCCTTGGGCAAGAAGGACCTGAGAAAGAGGTAGAAAGGTATCTCTGCCTGGGACAGACAGGACAAAAAGAGGATGAAGTTACAGGACTGATTATGTATTACATTTATTTCTTTCAAAAGAGTGTTTACATCACATTATCAAAATAGCATTTTTCAGATTCATTCACCTTCCTTTTAAACTATGCAGGTGATGTCCTGAGATTAGTCTGTTTACCAGTCCACAACCTCTTTCTCATCAGTAACTGAAAAAAGAGCAAAGATAGGGTATCCAAAGTGCTTGTTTTGTTTTATGTTCATTATAGATTCACACTGAACATGTTTCACATCAAAAATCTGTGAAAGGCAGCTTATGAAAGGCTACTAACTTTGAGGCGTTAATTAACAATCAGTAGGTAATTATTTGGAGCATCAGGTTCCCCAGAGTACATCACTAGATGGTAATCTTTGGTTACAAGACTCTAACACACACAAGACATGGTTACACAACCAATAAATGCATAACATTTATTCTAATGAATACACTTATTAAGGAAATTTTCAACTTGATACTGCTATTACTTTTTAACTGTGTGACAGGGAAAGAAAGGAATATATAATCCCTGAATGGAGTTAGAATTTTTGATTAAACACATCTGTATCTGAGGAGGAACAGTCATACCGCTATTTTCTAACTTTGAAAAATATAAAGGTCTCTATTTTAGCTGACAATCCTAAATGTACATTTGTGATCTTTGCCTTGATTTATTTTAAAAATGTACTTTCTAGTGGAAAATATATAACAACAAAACCTCTGTATTCTCTGTGGATTTAATCTGAGGAAATGCACTAAATCGTAAAAGGGGCCTGATGCAAAGTCTCTTGCAGTTTAATTGAAGACTTTCCATTAACTTCAAAGGCTTTGGATCAAGCAGAGAATAGTTGCTGTCTTCATTTGGGCTTTGGGGGATTTTTCCACAACCTCCTCCCTTCTCTCCTCACTGCCCCCCACCCCCACCCCCCCCAATGCTGCTGAAGAATTCTACTCACTACAAAAACATTCTGATGAGGATAGATGTTATTACTGATACAAAACTTCTGTTTCTGTTGTTAGTGCCTTTAATAGCAGCATAACTAGATAGTTACTTATGTAGATTTTTAACATTCTTTGCTTATGAAAATATTTTGTTTGCAATCCGTAAACCATAGGGAGAGGACTGTTGTATGAATCAGTCTTTTGTGTAATACTGATCCATCAGCTTTGTATAATATGCTTATCATTAGTTCTTTGCACTTGGTTGTTATGTAGTTTGGTTTTGCCAAGGGGAGAGGGAATGGCTGGTGGTTTTGAGGGACCCAGGAAAAACTTCATTCTTGTTTTCTATGTAAATTCTGGTTGTTACACTCTTCTTAAATTAGAAATCATGCCTAGACAATCAGAGCATACTTATAAGAAGAATGTGTGGTAGTTTAATAGCTTAATGATCACCAACTTGGACTCTCTTAACAATCTTGGTCTCATTTCTACCACTCCACCCTACCCCATTCTTTCTAAGTACCAATTATTGGAAATATTTTTATCAGCTACTTACTTTTGCTTCAGAACGAATGTATTGCCTTGTAAGTGCAAAGATGTTTCCATTCTCCAACAATGTGTTTATGCTGAAAATAATAAAATAATGTCCATTTATTTTCTTACACATTAAAATGTTACATGTTGCTTTCTTATTTCAGTATGGAAATAAAGGTATTCATACGCGTATCAGATACCAGATACACTTTTCTGTATGTAGTAGTTGCATCTGTCAACAACTTATGTTTTTGGAAATGTGTTGGATTGATTTAATAGCATAATTACCTGTAACTCAGGCTAAGATAATTGGCTTGATGCTGGGAATCAGCATTGCAGAGTTGAATTCTTTTTGTCCTGAGTATTTTGACTCTGAATGAAAGTTGCACTGAATGTATGACGCCAGTGTTTCCTGAGAATTTTCCATGTCAAACACCAGATGTTAACGTGAAAAGAGGAATGTCTGTGGTCTTCCTAAGACTACTAATGAAGTGAAGAATTTTGCATTCAGTGATGAATATTGCATTCAGGTGTAGCTACTTTCTCTGTGTGACTGATTAGTTTTTGTTTTCTTTTCCTGAAGGTTGCTCATCTTCCAAATTTGATCACTTGAACTGCAAGCTGTTTAGCATATCTTTTTATATATACTCTGTATTTTAGAGCTTAGAATCCATTGCTATGGCTGCAACTGAAGTTTTATGTCAGTATAAAACTAAGTCTGTCAATTTTTGACAAACCTTTCTCCACTCCCACCTACTTCTCCACCCAATTTTCTATCTGTCTGCTAGCCCAGCCAGTATCAACACCTTCCCAGGCTTCCAGTGGGAGAGTTCAGGGTCCTATCTATGCTATGTTATGTCCATTGCCCTCCCACCTTCGGTTAGCCACTCCTTCCCCCCACACGCTCTTTCCCTTATTTCCTCTGGGCCAATTTGTAGATCTCTTCTCCATTAGCCCCTTTGCATTCAAACTAGGCTGCCACACATGGGCAGTAGGGTCAACCATCTGAGAGCAGGAAGATAGACTAGACCAAAGTTACCGTCTTCAACAGCAGAGTAGCAATTGTAGTGATCTCAGTTTAATTACAGCCTGGATTTTGTCCATTCTGGAAAGAATCTTTTTAAAGTTCAGCATTGAAATAAACTGCTAGTAACTTTGGCAGTTTATCACACAGATTCTGTGTTTCTCTCTGACGTAAAAAGGCTGTCTCCTGTCAAATTACTCATCCAGGGACTTTACTGCCACTCACTTGCATTCCTGTGAAGCTGTTAATTTTGTTGCCTGGCTGAACTGATCATTCAAGATTATTAAAGTATATTCCTGTCCTTAGACAAGGCTCAATCTCAGTGATGTGACTTTTGATTTGAATACGCTCATTTCACCTATTTGGTGTATCAGACCAAAATGTGGGCAGGCAGATTGTTGTTAATAAAGCTCAGAGGAGTCGATTCATGTTTTTGTAAGCGATGTTTGGCTTGGATCATATAGGTAGTTCAGACACAATAAAAGCTTGCAAGAGCATAAATGGACAAAAAGGTGGGTGAGGAAGAGCAGTGGTTTTAAGCTCAGATATGCCTGTGGTAGTGAAGTTGTGACACATGGTGCTTCATGTGCACATGGCTGTATTTTTTCAGTCCCAGAAGGATTTATATCACAGCACTCATGAAAGACAAGCAACTCTTAACTTTCACTCTAATTTTAACTGAGTAGTTATGCAAAGTGTATAAATATCTTACCGGATATGAGCTTTCATGGGAACAACAGAGGAAGATGTTAGAAGTAGTCTTGTTTTCCTGCATTTTCTTCAAGGAAAGCATAAAAAAATGCCATGGTTTTTTTTTAGAGGTTACCAAGGTATGGTGGTTAGTTTGCCTTTTTCTTTTTTCCCTTCAATAAAAGAAGATCCAGTTACTGATGTACAGAATCTCCTTGATAACCTTCTCTAAAATATTGTTCAGACTTGCCTACAATGCACAAGAGGCAGGCAGAGCTCCAGAATCTCAGTGCATGAATGTGAGTATAGTACAGAAAGGAGAGATTTAGGTGTTTGGGGAACCTCTGGGGGAAGATGAAGCTGGACAGGAAAGGTGAGCTGCATCATAATCAAAATTGTGCTGGGCTGCTGGCACTGAAAATTTTAAAGGTTATAGAGGAATACTTAAACTAAAAGCAGGGGGAAAACAATGTGCATGGAGGAACATCTGATTCACAATGACATGACCAACAACGGGCTTGTGGCTGTCTTTCAGAATGTCTCTAAAAGGGCAAGGAGGGAACAGCTTGATCCAATAAATAATGAAAGTTAATCAGACTACCTACCGTGCCAGTTGATTGGCACCTCCAATACTAAGCTACAGAGAAGGGGTGTAAAATATGAATGCTTCCATACCAATCCTTGAACAAAAACAAAAAAAAAACCAGGAGGAAACTAGAATACCTGACACATTACATCACAGATGTAATAGATATCCTCAAGACAATTAATGAAGGGTACCATCTTTACAGGGATAGTGAGGTAGGATATATATGCATGAAAGTGGTGCTGTGTTGTGAAGTGCTGTATTTTAAGTCTAACAGCACAAATATATTACAGGAAAAGAGCAGCACTGAGAAGCCTTTTGAATGGAAGTCCCAACAGTCATAAAAGCTTGGAACTAGTAATGTGCTGTAGTCGCTAGTCAGAATGATGATCGTGAACGAAAAATGTTACATGAGATTAGAGAAGCTGCAAATTTAGGACAGATATTAATAGTGCAAGGTTTCAGTCACCCTTAGTTCATTTGGGTACTAAAGAGAGAATCTTTGAATTGCATCCTTTATGTATCCAAGGGAAGGTAATCAGTTTATAAAGTTGATCCACATGAAGGGGCAGGGAGAAGAATATGCTCAACCAAATGAGAAAGCAAAATGTTTTCCATGTCTTGCTACCTATGTATTTGCTAATTTTCTAAGTATTGATACTCATTGAGTAATTTCAACCAAGGTTACTGGAAGTGGTTTTGAAAGCATGAACTTCCAACAGCATGGTTTTTGTGTGAGAAACCAAGATCAGTGTACCACTGAGGGAAAGGTGGCCATAGTTCGTTACCTCTTGATCTTGTTTTGAGAAGCACTATAGAGTTGGCACAGAACATAAGTGCAAGGAGAGAAAACATAAGGTAGAATATGCATGTGTTGGAATCTCATTATTTTGATTGTACAGAGACCTTAAAGTGTTAAGATGTCTTTAATGTTATATAAACGATTGTAATCACGTTAAAGACTGACAGCTATTCACATATTGCTAGCTGGAAAACCTCTTTCTGTATACATGCATTGTAGTGTGACTCAGAATTGCATTACAAAATCAGAAAAAGATAAACTGACGTTCCTAATATTTCTAAAAATGAAAAACAGCTGCCACTGTCTTCTTTTTATTTTTATAAATGAAATTCTATCAGTTTTTCATTTTATATCATATACAAATAAAGCACAAAACTATTGTGATTTCTTCCCCCCTTTCCTATCCAGATCAGTTTTTAATGTGCTGCCATTCAGAATTAAGAAATTGAGATTTATAAAACCAAAAACTAAATAAAAGAAGTGACAGAATTAGGAAGGTTCTTTGAGCTCAATATGAAGCCCATCAGTCTGTTAACACCGGAAAACTAGATGAAAAGTGCTGGAGGGTCTATTATTTTAGCTTTTTAAAACTTAGCTGTAAAAGGAGAAAAATTAGATGTTCTTGAATTATTGGAATTCTGTCTAAGGAAAAATCTCATCTATTGGAATGTCAATGAATGTAGCTGCTAAGATCAGCTACAATGAAAAGCTGCAGCTCGGTAAAATGAGAGCATAAGTTTACAGCATATTGTCCCTCTATGGCAAGATTACTAGGTAAGAGAAAGTATGGGAAACATGAGGTAACAAGTTACTTAGTGACAGTATAACAGCATTAAATTTAAAGGGTGATGGTCTAGTTTTTCTTGGGTTTGGAAAGCAAATAACTGCATGATGATTGAATGGTTGAGTGATTACACATTAGGAAAATTCTGCATGCCAGAGTTCAGTAATAATAATGTAATGGCCTAGAAGATGCCCGAGAGCCTCTGAGCATAAAGGTGACTGTTCGGTGTGCCATATGGTGAAATACCTGCTATAAAATGTGAACATCCAGGATTTCCATTTATTTTGCATCCATCATCTGCTGATATACTCAAGTAATATCAAGGCTGCCATATATATCTAACATGTGTTTATCATTAGATTAAGTTTTGAATGCATATGCTCCCTCAATAGACTTAATGATGGAAAATCTACATTTTGGTGCCAAAGAACTGGTATGTTTATCTCAGATGTTTTAATAGTTTTTCAGTGAACAGAATTTGTATTTCCATTGTCTTTTTCAGAAAGAGGCTGAAAACATATAGATTAAGACAAATCTGTTTTCGATTGTGCACGAAAATTGCAACATGGTGTGCCAAGAAATTCTGTCTTGTTTTGAATAGCATATTATAACATGGCCTACCCCTGGTTAGTGTGTGCAGCATTCATGAAGTCTTTTAAGTCGTCTGTGCCCCCAAATCCCTGGCTCTCATATTTAGTTCCTTCAGCAGTGCTCTGAACATAAATGCATCTCTCCTGAGAGTTTTATCTGTAGACATTGATCAGGCAACAGTTTGTATATAGGTGTGTTCCCTGGTGCTAGTGCTTGTAAATATAAAGGTCTGAGCAAGACAGGGTTTGTTAGCAGGGATAAACCTTTTACCTTTACACTATAAATTACCTGAAATATACCTGATTAAATTGGAGCTTGTTTTTCAAATGTTAGCTAGTTTTGTGGCTTTGCATCTGTTTTAAATTTGAAGATCTGAACTATGTCTACCTTCTCTGTTATAAACTTTCATATGTGCTTATACATATGGTGCTGTATCAGGCTACATCTGACAACTGATAATTTGAGCTTTGAGCATCTGTTTTACAGCGAAATAATGTAAGGATGTCTCAGGATTACATCCCTGAAAGTTCAGTACAGAGTTTTGTCACTGAATGGACTTCATAAGGAGACTGGTGGATATCTCAATTCTGAAACTTCTCAGATTTGTCCAAGGCAGAATACAGTGAACTCCTTGGTCTATTAAATAGTTTTAATAATGTGGAGCTGAGCCCTGTATTTCAGCAATTTATTTGCTACCATCTGCTTCCACTCAGTCTTTGGACATGCCTGTGATGCACAGCTGGATCTTGGGAGCTCAGATGTATTCAGGTTGTAGTAAGCTCAGACAACTCTTTCTTGCTCAGCTTGCAGCACTGCCTGAGTGGTGTTGGTCTACTTTGTTTTTTCTGCTCTCTTTTCCATAACAAAGTAATATGAGTAATCAATTTTTTAAATGTTGTTTTCCCAAATAGCGGGTGTTTTAAATTTCCTTTTGAGTTTGGCCAGCGTAACTCCCTGTTTTGAGTTAATAAACAACTGCCTATTCTAAGTCTCCAGACCCTCATTCAAGATGGCCAATTATGAGCAAATTATCTGTCACCTTCACTTTTCTGCAAAAGCCAGGTGTGGTTTCAGATCTGATATATAGTGGTTGTCTAATTTATACGTGACCTTTCCGTTAAATTTCATTATGTTCTCTGAAGAAGTCTATGTGAATTTTGTAGCAAAGACCTTTCTCTTTGTATTGTTCACAGTTACTGCCTGTTATCCAAGATGCATTTTGTTTCTATTCCCCCTGAAGTATATTTTTAGTTTCGGGATTTCTATTTCATTATATTTTGCTTTCCGATTTACTTTTTCAATATGATTGTCTTTTGCCTGGTTTGGGTTGGGGGGGCAGCCTCAGCTGGGTTTTTTGTGGGGCTTTGGGTTTGGGGAATTTTTTAGTAGCATGTATTTTACTGTGCTGTGTCAAATTTTTTATTTCAGTTTGGCAAGGTGCATGTATGTTATAGTGATATAGTGCCTCAACTGTTCAAATGTAAAAATATATGAAATGCATATATTATATACAAAGCTATAGTTAAAAAGTGAAAACATGTAGCCTTCATACTGTTATGTTTTATGTATTTGATTTTACATTGCTATAAGTCAGAACTGTGTATATTTTCTACTTATTAATTTTAATGGGTATGTAATTCAAATTATGTAATACCTTTACATTACAGATATTTCTTAGTAAGTTTTTCAGAATCTAATATGGGGAGTACTGTCTTCACAACTGCTTTCCACTCGGAATTTGTCCACATCATAGACACATTTATGCATAGCATAAAGTAATGTTCAGTGTGCTTTTAGGTTTTCTCAAAGGCCAGCTGAGGTTTCAGGTGTTCATTGAATCATAGAATCATTATGGTTGGAAAAGAATTCTAGGATCATCAAGTCCAACCATCAAACCAACACCACCATGCATCTAAAACATGCCCTGAAGTGCCACATCTACGTGTTTTTTGAACACCTCCAGGGATGGTGACTCCACCACCTCTCTGGGCAGCCTGTTCCAGTGCCTGACCACTCTTTCAATGAAGAATTTTTCCTAATATCCAATCTAAGCCTCCCCTGGTGCAACTTGAGGCCATTTCATCTCATCCTATTGCTAGTAACTTGGGAGAAGAGACCAACACCCACCTCACTACAGTCTCCTTTGAGGTGGTTGTAGAGAGCAATAAGGTCTCCCCTCAGTCTTCCCTTCTGCAGGCTAAACAACCCCAATTCCCTCAACCTCTCCTCGTAAGACCTGCTCTCCAGACCCTTCACCAGCTTTGCCCTTCTCTGGACACGCTCCAGCACCTCAGTGTCCCTCATATAATGAGGACCTAAAACTGCACACAGTATTTGAGGTGTGGCCTCACCAGTGCCAAGTACAGGGGCACGATCACCTCCCTGCTCCTGCTGGCCACGCTATTCCTGATACAAGCCAGGATGCCGTTGGCCTTCTTGGCCACCTGGGCACACTGTCGGCTCGTGTTCAGACAGCAAATTAGTAGTCACAATGAGTTAGACCACTGCAACTGTGTGGGGGAGTTGGCACAGTGCTTGCTTTATGTCCTTTTTCATAAATTTAAGAAGTTAAAATTTTTTTCTTTAAAAATGTGTGCATTGTTTGTGCAGGATGCCAAACCAGAGGATTATAGACACATTTCTTACTATCCCTGGAAGAAGTGAAGAGTTAGGAGCATTTGAGTTTCCCTACAATCTTGCTGTTTCAGCTTACACCTAGATTTGACCCTGTTCTCCATGAGGAGATAATTAAGAATCCATGTCTGCTTTATTCAGGACTTTTTTTTCCTCTGACTTTATTGAAACAATCGTAGGAATTATTTTATGCATAAGGAGAGGAAGGAAGGAATTAGTAGAAGATTAAGGACATAATTTGTACTTGGGTAGATCTGGGGTTTATGCCAAGCTCTGCTGTAGATCACTGTGGTAGTTTGGGATGAAACATTCTATTTCTCTTTGACCATTTCCTGCTCTGAAAAATAAGCATTTACCTCACACTTGTATGGTTAGCTAAATTAGTTGTGACAGGTTAATTCAGAGACACTGTATTGCCTCTTTTATACTCCAGTTAAATATTGTCTTCTAACATATGTAAAGTGCAAGGCTTCTTAAAGGGCCTTTAAACTTTTTCAAATGCTTGGATAGTAGGTATTTATCATCCATGCAGCAAAGAACAGCAAGAAATATTTTTTTTTAATTTATGGCCTCTTTTGAAATTCTTGTTTTAAAAGGAGAAAATGATAGAAACAAGTTTATACTTCATACTTCATTTTGATAAAAGACAAGCCAAACTGGATGTAGAGGTGAAGGTAAATCCAAATTAACGAATTATGGGGAGAAGAATAGCTTTGGTCCAGAGGTACAAATGAAGTTAGGGCAGTGTAAGCACCCTGGCAGTATTTAGAAGAATCTCGTGCTTCTCCCTGGTGCTGGATTCAAAAGTGTGCAGAAACCAGTGAGGAGCTGACAGTCAGTGCTACTGCCATAAATGCAAGGTCAGCTAGATTCTCCAGACCTTTACCTTCTATTGTATGCAGTTCTGTGCACAAAAAAAATAAGTGAAAAGCTTGTCCAGAGTACCCCATGCTGCCATGGGTCTTCGAATTCCATAATGCTTGCAAGATAAATATCCAAATATTTTCATGGCTGAAATACCATGATAACAGAAAACAATGTAAACCAATATAAAGAGTGGCAAAGCATTGAAGAAGAGAGAAGAAAAAAAAAAAAAAGAATCCAAGGGGGACTTCAGGTTTATTCATGTATATTGGATGTTTTGTAAGAAATTATTCAGTTTTTCCTGGGTTGTGGTGTAATACAAGGCATTAACTTGCTGAGTTCTTTTGCAAAGGCTTTAGGTCTGTCAGGACATACATGTTAGCTTCAACTGGAAATTTTTCATCAGTCTATTTTTAAAATTGTAGATAGCCCAATAAAAAAAATCTGTTGAAACTTTGTGTGATTTCGTGAGACCCATACAGAAGTAATTGTCGTAAGAACTTCTCACCTGTCCTGCTATCAAGCTTGTATAGCTGCTTCTTCATTACATCTGTACCGTCATTTTGATGTTACATGGAAAATTGGGAAAGCTTAGTAAAAACTGCGTAAAAGTTGATTATAAATCTGACAGGTTTTGGCTATCCACTTCCAGTGCACTTAGTGCTATGTTTGTCTCCTTTGAGTATCATGGGATTGCTCTCCATTATTCTGTATTTGGGAGAACTGTTCTCTTTTAAACTCTTGCCAAATCTAACAGACCTGTTCACTGCATTCCCTAGTTGATCCATTCTCCTGTTATCAAGGTCAGTGTACTGGGTTTGCATAGCAAGGTTTTGGTAGCAGAGGGATGTCGTGATTCAACCCCAGCTGACAACCAAGCACCATGCAGCCATTTGCTCACTCCCCTCCCCCAGTGGGGTGGAGGCAACAATCAGAAGGGTTAAAGGGTTGAAGTGGGATGATGTGAGAACAGTTTAATAATAATAACAACAACAAAACAAGTGATGCATGATGCAATTGCTCACCCAGCCACTCTGTGAGCAGCGCTCACTGCCCCCTGGCCAACTCCCCCCAGCTTACATACTGACCATAACATCACATGGTGTGGGATATCCCTTTGGCCAGTTTGGGTCAGCTGTCCCAGCTGTGTCCCCTCCCAGCTTCTCGTGCGTGCGGCAGAGCACAGGAAGTGAAAATCCTTGACTAGTGTAAGCACTACTTAGCAACAACTAAAACATCAGTTTAAACTAGGACAGGGAGGCTACAGGGGTGGCTCCTGTGAGAAGTTGCTAGAAGCTTCCCCCATGTCCGATACAGCCAATGTCACTGGCTCCAAGAGAGACCCACCACTGGCCAAGGCTGAGCTCATCAGTGACAGTGGTAGTGCCTCTGTGATAACATATTTAAGAAAGGAGAACCAAAACAACCCTGTGCATTTGCAGCTGGAGAGAGGAGTAAGAATATGTGAGAGAAACACCCCTGCAAACATCAAGGTCAGTGTAGAAGGAGGTGAAGGGGGTGCTCCAGGCACTGGAGCAGAGATTCCTCTGCAGCCTGTGGTGCAGACCATGGTGAGTCAGGCTGTGCCCCTGCAGCCTGTGGAGTCTAACAGTGGAGCAGATATCCACCTGCAGCCCAGGGAGGGCCCCACGGCAGAGCAGGTGGATGCCCAAAGGAGGCTGTGACCCCATGGGAAGCCTGTGCTGGAGCAGGTTTGCTGGCAGGCCCTGTGACCTCTCAGGGGACCCACACTGGAGCAGTCTGTTCCTGAAGGGCTGCACCCCCTGGGAGGGACCCATGCTGGAGCAGTTCATGAAGAACTGCAGCCCATGGGAAGGGCTCACTTTGGAGAAGTTTGTGTGGGACTGTCTCCTGTAGAGGGACCGCACACTGGAGTAGGGGAAGAGTGTGAGGAGTCATGCCCCTGAGGAGGAAGGATTGGCAAAGACAATGTGCCCCTGGCCAGCTGAGGAGGGGGTGATAGAGCAGGTTTGGTGGGCACCTGATGTCCAGCGAGGGTCAATCCACCACAGTCAACAATCAATCTCTCTTCCTGTCAGGAGCTGAGAGACAACAGTGTTACTATGAGTGATACCAATAGTCAATTGCCTCATACGAAAATCTTCACCATTTCTGGTGGCCACAAATCACATACTGTCTGTCTTAGACATAAAGGAAGAGGGAGAACTAGCAGCATTTCACAGTTGGGAAGTTACTTTTCTCAAAGGTCTTATTCCAAAGCAGTATGAGGTCATGGGATGGACTTGGGTGGCAGCCATGATCTGGCACCTTCAGCCACCCTGTGACTCCACATTAACCACATCTGCTATTATGGACAGCTGTAACTTGTTAGAGCTCTGGGAAGAATGTGTGGATTAACAGGTTTTCTGGGTTGCTTTTTTAGTAGACAGAGAGCTCTTCTCCTAAGCTGCTGCAAAGGATATTGCAATAACATCGTGTTTTGGTCCAGAATTGCAATTTTTTTTTTTTTTTAAAGCTTACCCTGGTTAGTATTATCTCTGCCATTTTTTGCTTAAAATCAGTCTGTTGTTACACTTGACATTAAACTGCACTTCCAGTTAGTTTAGAAACTTGAGTTGTGACATGCTTCGAGGTTACTTTCTGTGTCATGGCTTTTGCCATGTGCTTCTATTTGTCAGTGGGGTTTCTGACTGTCTCCATTTGAATGTCATTATTTTAAATAGCTGAGAGATGATCTAAAGTGACAGATGCAGGGCCACCAAGCATCACCAGTTTGGTAGCACTGGCCTTTGACCCAGCTGAAATCCTAGTAGTTGTCTTTGTATACTTTGTATACTCTGCTGCTGTATACTTGGTATACTTTTCTAGTAGCAGTCTTGTTTCCGGTGAGACCTGTAACAAGGCAATCCCCTTTTGTACCAAAGTAAATTGAAGAATAAAAGTATTACCTTTTTCTTTCCTATTATTGATTATAATTATAGCAGAGAGAGTACAAACAAAGGTAGATTTGAACAGGAAGAGTAACCAGAATGAAGCGACAGCCAGAAGTCTCCATTTCATGTTCCTAAATTAATCCCAGTTTTCTGCCCTTTATTTCTTCCTGAAGCTCTGCTGTCCCACACATGCTAACAACTCCTGCAATCCCATCGGCCCCAAGGCCCTGAGACACTTGGTTTCCCATTGTCACTGTATCACCTGTGTTGAATGAAGCAGGTACTACCCACACAGCTTTTGCCTGACTTTTTTTTACCCAGTGCTGCCAGCTCTTAGAGCCATTCCACTTCTGACCTCTATTCCAGCACATCTCAAAACTTGCATTTTGACTCTGTTTTTAACTTAGCAAGCTTGTAATGTCCATTCTCTTCCCAATCATTGCCACATTGTACAAAGTTTGTCTCCCTTATGTGGGACATGCATGTGTGTTTGCACATGTGTAAGTTATACAATTGCTGCTTTATTATGCTATAACTGACAAGTTATGTTTTGAGGTTTGTGCCTCTGTGTG
Organism: Phalacrocorax carbo; assembly: GCF_963921805.1. Taxonomy (NCBI): domain Eukaryota; kingdom Metazoa; phylum Chordata; class Aves; order Suliformes; family Phalacrocoracidae; genus Phalacrocorax; species Phalacrocorax carbo. Next base: position 65,748,484 of record NC_087548.1, on the reverse strand, counting down.
CACATCTACCATTCAGGATGAAGAATGCTTGTTTATGCAGTTTGGTTTTCTTTTCATTTTAAGATATTTGAAAATAGATCAGTGCAGTTAATTCTGCTAATTGTCCACATGGAGTTTAATGAAACACGTCAGTTATGATAGATAGACATCTTTAATGCTATATACAAAAATAGTGCATCACTTACCAAGATAAAAAGTTTGAGGAGACTCTGACTTTCGTGGTTCTGAATGTCGCTTACAACTTCTCACGGAAAAGTGTGAATACGCACTGCTCAGTTGTCTTGTTCACTTTGCAGCGCCTCAGCTGCACACTGAATGAAGGATAATGTTCCTATAGAAAGTACTAGGACATTCTTGCACGAAAAAAATAAATAGTGCAAAATAATACAAGAATTAGCAGGAACATGTGAGAATAAATGTGTACAATTCCAGTATCTGCATAATTAAACATACTGGGGCAGGAGGCAGGGGAAAGGGTGTTCTTGCTGTAAATACAGTTGACATTTTTCTGTTAAGTTTTATTTTATGCCAAGATTTTATATACTGGAAAAAATAATTGAGGAAAAATAAATTGAGCATTGAATGTGCCAAAAAAAAAAAAAAAGGGAAATTTTAAAGAATGTGAATGTCATATTGTATGTTTGTTGGCTACTCTCTATCAGCATGAGTAGTGGTTGTGAAGTATTTTGCTATAAGGAAAAAATGTGGTTATTCCATATGGATTGGCATGTATATGCTTAAACTCTTTCTATAAATATTTGAATTAAAGGACACCAGATGTTGCACAGAAGCTGCTGCTGCTTTCTGAACTTCATGGTATATTCTTTCAAAACCCACAGGAAGTAGCTGAGGGAAAAAGTGTATTAATTAAGTTCAGAAATAGATTTTCCAGCTATAGAAAAATCTCCAAAGAAAATACTGTTTGATCTTCAGAAATGTGAGCTTGCTGTCCCAGGAATCTGGTGGCAGCATGCAGCACTGTCACATGGGGATCACAATTCAGATTTCAAGTTCTCAGAGCTAGGCTAGCCTGAAAGTGAGCCAGTCTGTGGCCTTTGGAAATGGACCCATCTTTTGACCCGTCTCCTCTTGCCAGCATTTGTAGTTCCATAGACAGTCTACAGAGAAAACATTTTTCCAGTTTTTCTTGACCTGAAGAAATAATGTTGTAATAGCAGAGACTTGAGGAGAAAGGAAGGTACTAGAATTCCCAGACGCTCTGCACTTCAAACCTGAAATATGAGTGGACATACCCAGAGTGTATTTTGTAAGCTGTAGAACTATGGCAAAAGAAATACAAATGGGGTTTGCTTTTCATTGGTTGACGAACAAGATTCACATTTTGCAAACCAATTAAATATTGCTGCATGTGGAAGTATTTGTCTGCTGTAGCTGCAGTGTGTCTTCTCCTCTGTTTCCTTCAGACCAAAGCACTGAAGGTGATTCTCCTGCACTATTAGTTGACATGAAGTGTCCATCTATATGCAATGAATGCATAACTTTTTATACCAAGTGGCATCATTCTGCTGGAAGAAAATGTACACACAAGTAAAATTCCCCGCAGAGCACTCTTATGTCAAGCAAATCACATACTTTAAACATGTGTTGCTGATGTATTAGGTAGTGTTTGTGTCATGGTTTGACCCCAGCCAGCAACTAAGCACCACCCAGCAACCACTCGCTCACCCCAACCCCACAGGATGGGGGATAGCATCAGAACAGCAAAAGTGAGAAAAACTCATGGTTTGAGATAAAGGCAGTTCAGTAAGTAAAGCAATGTCGTGTGTGCAAGCAAAGATTAATAAAGAATTTATCCACTACTTCCCATCAGCATGTGGATTTTTAGCCACATCCCGGAAAGCAGGGGTTCATTTCAGATAATGGTTACTTCGGAAGACAAATGCCGTAACCACAAACATCCCTGCCCCACCCCTTCCTTTTCCTTTCCTTGAGCTTTTATTGCTGAGCACAGCTTGATATGGAATAGAATATCCTTTTGGCCAATATGGATCAGCTGTCCCAAGTGTGTTTTCTTCCCAACCTCTTGCCCACCCCCTGCTTGCTTGTTGGGAGGGCAGAACAAGAAACAAAGAAGGCCCTGATGCTGTGCAAGCACTGCTCAGCAATAACTAAAACATCGGTGCGTTACCAACTCTAAAATGTTTTAGCCACAAATCCAAAGCACACCACCATCTTGGCTGCTATGAAGAAAGTTGACTCCATCCCTGGGCAGAGCCAGTGCAATGTCCACCCCTTATTGCCTGCCATTTACATATCTGTGACTTGGGCTCCATCTGTTGCAGGGGTCACTCAGGACAGAAAAGGCAGCATGTTGTGTTGAGTTGTTGGGCACCAAAACCAGCTCAGGTTGGGTCACAGGGCACTTGCCCGGTTCATTACAAAGCTCATTATCTGTTGATTCGGATGGCTTCTGCTGTAGCACTTCCTGTGTAGCATATCACTCAAAGCACAGCTAGCAACAATTTAAACATATATCCATTGCAGTAACACTAGGAGGAAGGGAGAAACGTGTGTCTTTTCTCCTCTCTCCCAGAGAATTCTACTGCAGGGTTTAAGAAATCTTCCTGCTAAATTTGTGTTTGACAAGCCTGTTGCACCCCTTTCCATCCCTTCAAAAAAAAAGAAGACAAAGTTGTCTTTGGAAGAATCTTAGATACCTGTCAGTTTGTTCTTCAAGCTTAGTGATGACAAGAACATGAAAATGAGATAGCTTTTACAATGTGCCATACCTGTGACTTCTAATATGTAAAAAAGTAAATGAGAAAGGGAAGCAATCCCTACTTTTCTCCTTTTTCTTCAAATCGAAGCATAAAGATCATATTTGTTCTTTGAATCAGTTTACAGAGTTTCAGTATTCTACTGCATCAAATTCAAGGTTGTTTGTCTTTAAGATTAAATTAGACCTTGTCTCTCAACTACATTTGGTGTACATTCCTTGAATACCTGCTGTGTCATTTTGACTACTTTTATGACATTCATACTGCCCTTCTTGCAAGCTGCTCTATTTCTTCATGCAGAATCCTTTCTATGAATATGATATTCTTTATTTCAGGGGGTTCAGGAATTTGCTTTGCACATGTGAGAAATAGTGACTGTAAAAGCAGCGCATTAGAGCAGAAAAATATGTTTGGTATGCTTTTAAAATAAAAATCATCCCTATTCAGTACTTGAGAAATAGCAGATTTACATGTGTGTTACTTTTCTGACAGTGTTTGGGCAGTCATACTTTTCCTCGTTTAGAATTGTAGTAGTACAGGAAAAACAAGAAATATTCAAATATTATACTGTCATAAGCTTTTCCTCTTGTTCAGTTAATACTCCAGAATATTCCACATTAGCATGAATTGTAGCGTAACTGATACAGGCCTGTATGAGTATTCACCATTCTATTGACTTCATGCCTTTGAATTTATTTTATATAGCCAAATTGTACTGCAACTGAGCGAGCCATTGCAAGACTTGCAACACACCCCAACTTGAAACCCAGATTTGTTGAACTTAAAGGTATGAAATATAATATTAACTTGTTTATGACTTCAGTAGCTTATTGGTGTCTTACCTTGTTCCCGCATATCCGTAACATGAACAACCAGTATAAAAAGAAAAGTAAAAACACCCAAAAAGTTCCTGTAATTACCTTAACTAGCTGCAGTGAAACAAATGTCACAAGCTTGTAGTCATTTACATTGATTTAAATGGGCTTATACTTGACACTATAACATATATGACATTTAAGATATAGGGTGTAGGACAAACAGGGCCTATAATGGGAACTCTAAAATTGAATTAATACAATGGACTATCTCTAAACTACATAGGAGTCAACTGGCAATGAGCACAGTAGCATGCAGATAAAAAGGAAAAAGGAGCATTACTACAACTCTGGTTTCCAAAAGCAGCTAAAACGTTTTGCAGTTCGCTCCCTTAAACTTCCCTGGAAACTGTCCCCAGAATCCTTAGGGAATCTTTCCTGGTTCTTTAGGTTATGTCCCATTCTCTTTAAAATCAAATTTTCCAACTAAAAATAATGTTTAAAAAGGTCATGTCCTAGTAATAATGTCACAAAGTTACTTTGTTAATAACAGAGCATGTCAAATACCCATTTATCTGAGCAATTTACTATTTGTTTGCAGTTTTTACACAGAAAGTAATGCTCTGAATGAACATGATTGTCAGATGCAGATTGTTTGCTGTACAGAAGTTCACAGTTAAACCCAAGTTTAACACTGTATTCAGTTGGTAATAATTTCAAGTTCTTTTCCTCACTTTGGTTGATGCTGTACTCTAAGGTATTTCTTGCCCCATGTGTTCAGTAAATAATTCATAAGGATGTTCAAAATATGCTTACTCAATACAACATATTTAAATTGCAAAAAGATTTTATTATATTAAAATAACTTATGTAAACTCGTGTGTGGCTGCAACAAAATCTTTTTTCTTCTGCCCCTTGTATAGCTGCTGTGAAAGCTTTTAAGGATGCAAGAAAGAATGCAGCTGAAGCTACTCCTTTGAAAAAGCCTAAGTCAGAAGAACAGCCTAAATCAGCGCAACGTTTCAGTAGCAATTTGGATGGCCAAGCTCCCAAACTAGCTCAAAAACAGCAAGGATGTGAACACAAAACAAAAATGAGTATGAAAATAGAAACTGACAGGGTGGCTGAAAAATTTTGTGAGAGCGAATCTGAGCAGAAAACTGTAGAAGTGGAGAGAGGATATGCTCCAGAAGAATCTTCATTTCAGGCAGTAGAAATACAAGCAGTTAATCAGAATAAAACAGGAAAGAAGCTCTGCTATCAAAAAAGGAAAGAAAATATGAGCACGAACAAATTAAATGCAACAAAAGAAATAACTGATGATGATAGTGACCAGGAACATCCTAATGAAGAGGAATACTTTGATGATAGTACTGAAGAGAGGTTTTATAACCAGTCGTCAGATTCTGACAGTGACAGCAATGATGATTTCTTCATTGGCAAAGTAAAAAGAAAGAAAAAAATAGCAGCAGTTACTGATCATTCTTCAGCAAAAGAAGAGGATAGACTTCAGAAAAACATAGTGAAAAAAGAAAAAAATGCAGCGCCTAGGACAGCGCAAGATTTGATCATGGAAGAACAAAAGCCATATGCAAAAGCAAGCAAGCTAGAATCAATGTTCTGCAGTTCTCTGTCTACCTCTAATCAGAAATCTCAAAACAGAAGAAGGTAAACCTTTTCACCTTGTTATGTTCTCCATTCACTCCCTCCTTCCCAATAATGAAAATTGTGATTTTTAGTAGCCCTTACCAAACAAGGAGAATTTCAGCCATTTACAGCTTAGAACATTTTCATATAAACTACTCTGCAGTCTTCTTGAGCTTTCTTGACTCTTACATATTTTTCATATTCACATTAGCACTGACATATACATAGGATTACTAAGTAGACCTGCATCCAGAGTAAATCACTAGTGAAAATACTTTTATTTTTAGTTCTTTATTAACAAAGAGGAAACAGTATATAAGGGGTTTGCATGTTACGCTTGAAAAATCATTGCACAAGTGTTTTGGTGATGACAATTCTTTATCCACAGGTGTTTGTTGTCTTACAAGTGTCTCAAAAAATCCTAAATTCTCTTTTTATTTTTAGAAATACTAAAGACCAGCCTGTCAAAAATGGAAAAATAGGTATGTATTACTTAAACTGATAAAGTTGTAAGAGCAACAAAAACATCTTGAGATTTTGTTGCCTCCACAGTCTAATGATGATAGGGTGTTTCTTTTTCATTTCAGTTTTGTGGCACATATTTTAACATTAATTGTTAAAATGGTCAAACTGTTAAGCTTTAATTTGAATCTGTAGGTATTGTTTGCTATTTACTATTTCTGAATATTAGAAATATAGCAGGTTTTACACAGGAAAGTGCTTTTCTGGCTGTCTTCATGTTAAGCAGTTAATGTTACCTGTGCACAGGTAAAGGTGTGAGATTATGATAGTTAACAAGTAGTTTATCTTGCTACTAATTCCTTCAATAGCTCCTTCAATATTTTATTCCATTTATAATATATAGTTCCATTTTGGAATTAATTGGATCAGGGATATAATTTCAGTCATATTGAGTTACATTGTGTAATATCTCATTGGTTTATTGTGAAGAAAAAAGTTGAGACTATTCTGAATATTTGTCTACACAAATTTTGGACATGGTCAGTAATAATAAATCTTAATTATCTGCGGTCTACCAAGTGACAATTTACTGGCCTGCAAGATAAAGGTCTTGCTGTGAACATTCAGGTGAATATGTTCCTCTTGGCTCATTAAGAAATTATTTAAAATATCTGCAGTCCCAAGGTAGTTTTAGCATATTTCTTTGAAGGTTCATGATGTAGTTCATGTTTTATTTTGAACTTCTTGCACAGCTCTTCTTAAAAAGGAACCACAGCTCAAGAAGCAACCATTTGCAAAAGCTGCAGGTATTAAATGTGACAATAAGAAAACATGTTTGGAACAGCCTCTTCATCCATCATGGGAAGCAAGCAGGAGACGCCGGGAACAAATGTCTCAAATTACAGCATTCCAAGGGAAAAAGATTAAATTTGATGACTAGACTATATGCAAATTATGATTTTAAAAAAAGTTTCTTGCAGATTTGAATCCAATGGTATTTTCTTGTGAAGTAACAACTACTGTTTGAACCTTTTTGTTATACTGCCCTTATCCTCTGCAACCTATAAAACAGCAATTGTGAGAACTCACCATCTGTTAATAATGAAGATTGCTTCATTTTTCATGTGCTGTCGATTAATGTATGGTATTATGGTGTTGGTTCATAAAGACCATTACGTAGTGCCACCATTTATGAAATGCAGAGTAACATGAGTGAATGTTTTTTAGGAATATCATTTGTGCCGCATAGGAATAATACAGATTCTTTGGAGCTTTTTCTTCTGTAAAAATGTACTTTAAACTGTATAAGGCCTTGGATGTCAAAAGAGAGGGGGGGAAAATACAAAATATCAAGGTGATAATCCTAGGACTATATTATCAAATACATCTCAACTGAGAAAAAAATAAGACATCCTTAAACTTGAACAGACGTCACAAATTCATTAATGTATCAGGTACCTGGAAGAGCCAATTAGTAGTATGCATGATATGAAAATTTCTGGAGAGCAATAAAATATTGGCCTGTTAAATTATGACCTCTGTCCTTTGATTATACTGCTGATTTGAAGAACTGAAAGAGTGTCTTTAATACTGTTGTCGTGGTGGATGTATCTGGGTGCTCCAACATGTCTGTCTTGCACTTTCTGAAAGAATGCTGAAAAACTGAAAGGTCTGTACACTAAGAAACATTTTACTTCGAAGTGCCATTCTGAGATTGGAAGTTCATTTGATGGAGATATGAGGTAAAATCTTCATTGTATTTTTTTTTGAGAGGCTTTTCCTACTGCTTAATTGAAACAAGTTCTGAAGTTCAATTAGTCTTTAACAGTGTTGTTTATTTAAATATAATACCTTTCATAATATTGTATCTTTCATAATCAAATTATTCAGAAGCTTGGTAAATTACTGCAGTGGATGTAAGATAATACACTGTACAATTCATGTAGCACTTTGTAATTCCTAAGAATAGCTCTGCATCAGACCAAAGGTCCATGTAGCCTGATACCTTCAACAGTAGTCAAAAAGGGATGCTTTAAGCATAGGGATAGAGGAAGCACACGGTGATACATCATCCAATTTCCAACATATTGAGCTTCCAGTTTTATAGCTCACAGACACCTTGTGATAATGTAGCTTATTGTGTTTAATAATCCTCAATGGATTTATTTTCTACAGGTTTGTCTGCTCTTAGATCCATGTAAACTTGTGGAATCTCTAATCCCATAAGGTGTAGAAGGCCTTCTTGTGTATTACACTCTTAAGAAAAACGATCTTTTCCTGTCTCAGCAAAGAAGGCCAGCAGTCTTCCAGGCTGCATTAGAAAGAGTGTTGCCAGCTGGGTTAGGGAGGTGATCCTTGCCCTGTACTCAGCACTGGTGAGGCCACATCTGAAGTGCTGGGTCCAGTTCTGGGCTCCCCAGCACATGAGGAACAAGGTCAGACTGGAATGAATCCAGCAAAGGGTGACCAAGATGTTAAAGGCTTGAAGTATACAACATATGAGTCGAGAGTGAGAGCTGGGACTGTTCAGGACAAGAGAAGACTCAGGGTGATCTTGTCAATATGTATAAATACTGGCAGGGGCACAGGGAGGTGGGGAGGTAATGTAAATAAAATCAAGCCAGACTCTTCTCAGTACTATTGAGTGGCAGGACAAGAGGCAATGGGCACAAACTGACATCAAGAAATTCTGCTTAAAGAAGAAAAACCTTTTTCACTGTGAGGGTGATGGAGTACTGGCACAGGTGCCCAGGAAGATTGTGGAGTCCCCATACTTGGAGATACTCATTACCTGACTGGACACAGTCCTGGGTAACCACCTCGATGTGACCCTGCTTGGACAGTGGGTTTGAATCAAATGATGTCCAGAGGTCTCTTCCAACATCATCTACACCTTGTGATTTTGTACACTTAGGTCTGAGTCAAGCAGTAACTCCATAACCATCAGTGACTCCACAGGGGAGTTATTGGATGTGTCTGAGAGATGTAGTTGCTGTGCAATACATCAGTGTGTTCCACTTGGGATTACATTAGAGTCAAATAGCAGGATCAAGTTTAGGTTTTTTAATGTAGTGTTTCTCCGTTGGTGGTATGGCCACCTCTCTCTCTCCTCTAGGGTTTATATCTTAATATTTATAGCCCAGCAATCTGCCTATTCTCCCATCCTGTGTTAAGATTTTTGAATGCTAAACATTCCACTTGGTCCATTTTCTGTTATTATCTAGGCATGTCTATGCCCCACTCAGTTATGTTTTCTTTTCTGCATCCTAAACAAATGTCAGGATATCACAGAATCACAGGATGGTAAGGGTTGGAAGGGACCTCTGGAGATCATCCTGTCCAACCCCCCTGCTTGAGCAGGGACACCCAGAGCAGGGGGCACAGGAACGCGGCCAGGCGGGTTTTGAATATTTCCAGGGAAGGAGACCCCACACCCTCCCTGGGCAGCCTGCTCCACTGCTCTGGCACCCTCACAGGGAAGAAGTTTTTCCTCATATTGAGGTGGAACTTCCTGTGTTCCAACTTGAGCCCATTGCCCCTTGTCCTGTCGTTGAGCACTGTTGAAAAAATCCTATGTGATATTATCTTCCAGAATGGAACTGCCACTCAGAGGAATTAGAAATTCAAATAACCTTCCATTTCCCAGCATCTTATGTTTTTATTTTCACTGTACCATATGGAACAACTTTTAAGGCCAGAAGCATCAAAAGAGAAGATGGATACATGTTTTACTGTGGTTTTATAGGGAAGGATCATATTTTGTGGAAAAAGCCATGCATTCACCTGCTGTATACAAAGTCTTTTAACTTTCCCAGATGCAAATGCTAATCCTTAATGTTCTAAATAAGTAAATAAATCCTAGCTGAATGCTATGCCAAACAAATACTTGGTATGTGACTTCTCTGGTTCCAATAAAAGGCAAGAAAAGTTTCTTTTGGTAGATGTCATCAGCTATAATACAGCAGGTGAGCACCTTATTCTAAGAGTTGATTCACATTAAAGACAAAAAAGTTAAAGATTGCAAATAGTTTGGAAAAAAAAAACCCAACCAACTTTTTAAGGAGCTTATGTTCTACGGTGCTTTTTTTTGCATGTGCTTAGAGATCCAGGAGCATTGGTTTGTCTTGGCATTTGAGCAAGTTTCTTACTCCATTCTTACAGCTGTAATTTGTGGCCATAGAATTCTCCCTGAAGGAAGCCTGACTTATCAAAACATCTTTTTTTTGGTCTCCAAAAACACTTCTGAGCTCTTACTTTAAAGAAAAGAAGAAAGATAACATACACTGAACATGAATGAGAGAAGAGATATTAGGTTAGTGGCATTTCTTCATATTTTAATGGGTTACTACTACTCTTAGCTGGTGCTTAGTGACTCGTCTGGATCACAGCCTTAATGCACTATACAAACAAGTAGTGATGGTTGAGCCTTGATAATATTTTTTTAGGTGCAACTGGGCAATTTTTTTGTGAACTGATAAACCCAATGAACTTGCCTGCAGGTTGTTGATAAAGTTCAGAACATTTTCTCCTCATTATAACAACATAATATTTCCAGTTTATACATTATTTTAACATAACTTGTATCTGTAATACTGTTTAGACAGAGACCTCTCACCAAGTCCTATGGATTTATTTTTATAGTGATACAGAAAGTTATTTCGTTCTGTGATTATTAGATTTAAAGAGGCTTGAGAACAATGCTTTCCAGTTCAGTACCATAATATAGAAGAAACGTTCAGTCAGGGTACATACTGTCAGGTACTACTAGACTGCTTCAGGGTGCACTATTTTTTCTCTTCAGACTTGCTGACAAAACAATCTCAGATTTTTCAGTGTCTTTTAAGAGAGTATTAGTTTAAGTGTGATTTTTTTTCTAAAGAAAGAAAGGTGTGCTGTTAATAGCACCAATCTGAAGATTTCCAAACAGGCATAAATAGTTGTCTTATGAATTTAATGGACTGAATAGATCAGGAGAAATAGGGATTGAGTGAAAACTCAGTTACAGCAATACTTTATTAACTGGAAGTGTTGGACAGCTTTCTAATTGTAGACTGGTGATAGATCATTTTGCCATACTAGGCAGGTAATCTAATGTGAAAATGAGATAGTAGAATAGCAGGTAGGAGATACTTGGAAACTGGAAGATGCTTTATTTTCAATAAATTTGAATATACTTTCTGCAATATTTTCATGCATTTTTGACTGCATTTTTGTATTTGCATGGGTTCTGATCCACACCACGTTCTGCACTTTAAGGATAGTACTTGCAGGAATTCTCAGTTTGAAGTTCTTAACTCTAATAGGTAGTAGTATAGGAATATTTTTTTTAAATAGAGAAACTGCATCACAACATTTTTTATATCTGAAATAATTCTACATTTTATTAATTTTAAAAGATAACCACATTGGTTTTGTCTCCATTTACTCCAAGCCAAGAGTGCTATTAGTTGATATTTAAGTGTTTGACAACCTCTTACTGGAGTGCACATTCCAAAGTTTTTAACCATGCTATTCTGTATTAATCCCTTGGTGAAGGCGCAAGAAATGTTCCACAATTCAGCCTATTTTATCAGTTTAGCATAGAGATGGAAGAGGCAGCAGGATGTTGGTTTGTACTCTGAGAATGTAAATGACAAAGGATAAAATGTTTTTGGAGTAACCGAGTACTAAATGTGTTAGTCCATTTTCTAGAGGACGTAGACTTTCTACCATGGACTGTTCTTTCCATGAAACTAAAGTTTTGGGAGCAGGAATTCTGAAGGTGGTTTCTAAGTTCCTGTTCCTACAGAGACAGCCAATATGATAAGGGATTCTTGTATCCAGATGAACCATTACCTCATACTGTTATGCTTTCATGTGTTAAGCCTTTGCGCCGTGTGAGAGGTAATGTATCATGCCTCGCAACTTTTAATTCCTTGTTTCTAACTTGTGCCATTTTTTCTGAGACCGTGTCAGTATGACACAATCTTCCTCATTTTCATATAGATATAAAAACTTTAATTGAAGCTTTGTCATTGAGAGGTGGATCTAGCCTATGCATTAAGTATAATACTTTGACAAGTAGAACGCTTGAAACATTTTATTCAAGTCATTTTCACATAAACTTGCAACCATAATATGGGCATGTAACACAAGAATATGAAAGTGCAATGAAGAATACAAAGCTAGTGCCTGAATATTATAAATTAGAGCTCTTCAGATAAAGATGCAAAGTTGTTGACGTTAAGACTTTTGGAAGAAAAGTGAAGGAAATAATGAAAAACCTTTTAAAAAGTTGCAAAAACAAGTGGCATTTCACTGTATCTGTAGCATTTAGTTGCATAATAAAAACCTCCCAATAACATACTCTGGTTTTAATTCAAGTTAAAATCTGTCAGCACCTTTTAGGATTTGGAGAAGATGAAAATGCCTTATCGGCATAAATGTGAGACACAGGATAAACCACCTTTCAATGTCTCTATGAAATTCACCCTGCTGGTTTTGAATGAGTGCACTGCAAACAATGCACGAATGACTACAGGAAGGCACATATGGTGTTTGCACTCATTCGACACTGCATAGTAAACTTTGGAGCAGAGAGAAAATGAGTAGACTTTTACTAACACAAAAACATCATCTACACAATATGTTGGTTCCATTGGTGACCAATCTGTCATTTTTGTTACACTTTTCTCTAGAAATATGCAAATATCAAATGTATTTCAGGATTAAAAAAAATACATAACAAACCCCTCCTGTAGTGAGCCTGACGTACAATATCTTATGAGAAATTTTTATCTAAAGATCTGAAATGTGGGAGGTAATTGCTTCACAGACATTTTTACAATTTGGCTTTTCAAAGGAAATTTGAGACTGCAAGACAGCAAGTTGGTACTAGAATTCTCACAAAATTTAAATCTGATTTTGCTCCCACTGAGTCCAATGGCAAGATGCCTTTCAAAGATGATGGGAATAAGCCCAGTATCTGGTAAAAATTATTCCAAAATATAATTTGCTGTATAAAATAAGCTTTTATCAAAACAGGTTTTATAAATGTTTTTCAACAAAAATGCACGTAATCCCATAAATATATGCCAGTATGAAAACAGTAAGTTAAGGTGTCTGGGTGAAAACTGCAGAGCCAAGATACTGAAAATACGGGTTGGCACTCCCCTGTTTAGAATGACTTCTACGCTTGCTATATAAGAAACTCTTCCACTTCTACTGCATTGTAATTTAATATAAACAGGGGAAGTTAAAGTCACATTCCTTCATTTTTTTTAATCCTAAAATCCCTTGTTTTTCTAAATAGACTGTTCATGTTATCTTAGGCAATTTTTGTGCTATTTTACATCACTGTCATGTTGCTTAACACACATTTCAAAACAAATACAATATTTTGCTACGGAAAAAAAAAAGCTACATTTTTGTAGCTACAATATCCCCAATATTCAGAGTTATAGCATTCAACACCTTTCTGAACCAGGCCATTCCCACTGAAAGGACTAAGTCCAGTATTACAACTTGTTCCACCTACACAGATGCTCAAGGTCCTCTGGCTCCTTGCTGACTTCAGCGGAGTTCTGCAAGTAGTTTGGGTATAGACATATGAGCAGGTTACTGCCTCATAAGCCAAGGGATAAACTCAATTTCTGTGGCTGCTCTGTGTCCAGTTAGTGCTCTCTTATCCCACATTCAGCATCAGGCACAATGAGGTACGAGCACGCAACCTCTTACCAGGAAGCAGCCCGTGCCCACAGCCTAGCTTCCATTACAGTAGGTTTTGTGTCCATTGCCCAAGCTGCTATCAGGACTTTCACCCCAATTTTGACCTAAGTCTATATAAAGGTGAATGCACTTGCATCCCTTAACACCTCTTAATCTTAAAAACTCTTTGGGCTGAGGCTTCAGAAGCCTAGACTTTAAACAGACCCTCACTTTAGCAGACATGTAATAAATGGCTTTCTAATAAACCTAATTTCAAAATTTTGCTTCTGTTCGCTGCCCATACTGGTGACTGATTGTTAAAATGGATATCTTGGCAAACAAAAAGGGACCTGCAGGTGTGGTATTCATTCTGCACCCACTCCCAATGTTGGGCGGTAATCACTGGGTGGCTGGTTCTTAGATTCTTTTTAAGTATACATACTAGTTGTGCAAATTTGTAACCAAGTTATGATTAAGGTGGAAATACTTTATAATCATGAAATAAGTTTAAATATATGTAGTAAAGAACAAATTGATCCTTAAAGGGTATTACTCATAAAGGATATTATTCATAAAACTTCCAGATTAAATCCATGGGTCCTATTGTGTAAAATACTTCCAAATACTGCCTGAAGTATTCTCATCAGTGATAATAAAACCTCTCCATACTCCTCAGATTTTTCAGTTTTTAACTATACTACACATGTATTTTTTTGAAGATAGCTTTCCATGTTTGTGTTTTGAACTGCTGATTAAACTTAACCAATACCAATCAATATTTCTAAGTCCCTTTGTTTCAAAAGTAGATCCTTCATTTTACATGATCAGAAATCTTCTGAAAAAAAAGCCAGATCCCCTTGTGATATGTTATTTCACAGTTTAAAAACAAAATCACAGCTACTGTAGATTACAGCAGGGTGCACTGCAAAAGCAAAATAATTTGGGGATGGGAGGAGGAGTGGTGTACCCAGCACCAGTTAAGCAGTTCAGCAAAAAACTTTAATTTGGGCTGGAAGGTTTTCCCCTTAACAATGTTGTATTTGGTTCCTGAACAGCCTAAAGTAGAACGTTAAATACACTGACTTTTGTTCTCCCTCTATATATAGTGTATTTTCAACTTAATTGTTTGAATACTGAGATATACATTTTAAAGTCAAATACAGTACTTAAGGGGGAAGCAGGCAGTAGGCTTTTTCATGGCACGAATATTTTGCTAGAGATTCTGACCTACTTCTGTTTGTGTTGCCACCTGAGTTAATTGCCTATATTATTTTGATGGTTAACCTGTTCAAGTTGGATGTTTTTCACAGATGTCTACATCAGGGACTCTTCATCATCTCCAAGAGCCCTTTTCTTGACAGGTATTTATTTTGATCCACATTAAGTTTGCAGAAGTCTTTTAAAAGCCCCACCTTGAGAAATATCTTGAACATAGAAAGGTGGATAAGTTCTTTAATTCATTTCCACAGATGAAAGGTTTCTTTCAAAACCCCATCTGTTTTTCACTTAAGAAAATGGAAAAAATTCTAATGTATTAAAAATGTAAACGTAACTTTTCTTGCAGGGGTATAATTGAGATATAGATATATATATATGTATTTCTCTGCTATATGTTAATATTCCTTGAAAACTGAACATACTTTTCTCATTCATATCCACATGTCCTAGCAAGTTTTACTTTAATGGTACTGTAGCGTTACTCTTAAGATGGTTTTCATTCTGGTATTTTCTGAGATAGCTGACGTTAGTACATTCTATTGCATTTTATTTAATTCATTTTACAAAAATTTTTGCTACCTTTTAAAATATGTTCAACTCATTCACCAGTAATATTCCCACTGAAGTCTATTATCACCTAAACTCCAAATATTCAGGAGTTAAGAAACGCTCATGTTTTTATGAATGAGTTAGATTTTCAAAATTTAAAGTATCTGTGCATGAATCACCAGTTCCACACATTTCACTAGTAATAAAAGTAATGCCAATTTAAATGCTTAAAATCCAGTTACAGATTTGGTTGAGAAGCCGCTGAAGTGCTTCAAAATCACATAAGGTGTGTGGGTGTACGTGTGTATGTTCTGTAGTTTTGTTTCTATAGTGTTTACATCCTATTGAAGTTTATATAATGATACTTCAGTTCAAAACATTTGGCACCGTCTCATCCATTTTCCTGCATCTTTCTCAGTATCTGTCAAAAGAAAAGAAGCAATGTTATGCAGATGACAAAGAGATACAAAAAGAGTATCTGCTAAATACCCTTTGTCAGCTTGAAGGCACAGGTAACAGAACAGAAATTTTGCTTCCTCACCCTGCATGAATATATTTACTTGATAACATTTACAGAGGCAAGGTGGGGAGACTAAACGTTAAAGGCGTAATGCATAAATTTCCCTTCCACGTGAATGTTCCTAGAAGTACCAATTAGTCAGTCCTCTTACGGAGAAATCTTTTCAAAGCTCCTGCCACAGGTCCACCAAAAGTAATCGCTTGTGACATGCAGGGCGTCTGTTGTTCTTTTTCCTCCATTTCCTGCTAGTCTGACCACCAGGCAGCAAGGACAAATAGAGGATTTTGCTGAAGCCATTTAACTTGCCATGTTTATGACCAAAGTGTGATTATAAATACAGATCGCCACACTGGTATGAAAAACTGTTTCCCCTCTTAGCCTCACTTAACTGCTGGTTTCCTAATACAAAGTAAGGAATGAATATTTTAAAGGCTGATTAAGCAACAGTCGCATTAATTCAGTATGTTTGTTTCACTGATGCTGTTACAGCAGACTATACTGGTCATTTATTTTACTTTTCATTTACTGTGCTGGAATTTATCTCACATGAACCTTTATACAATCTTAATACTCAGTCCTGCAACCCAAATCAAACCACTTGATGTTTTATATGAGCAATTAAATATTATCCTGAGAACTGCTTACCTCTGCGTTACAGAAGACTGATTGGTTTTTGTGTGTGTGTTTCACAGATACTAAGCTACAGTAGATCTACCATGAGAACATTAATTAAATCAATTTGCCTTTTCCTCAAAAAAAAAAAAAAAAAGGCAGCACAATTATGGCATTGTTTAAACTTTTAGAGAACTAAACCGTAAATGGAGTATGTCAGGAAGAACTGTTTCAGGGAGGATGGCTGCTGTGTCAGCAGCAGCAGCAAAGTAACATACATGCGTGGGATTTTGCAGAATGTTCTAAGAGCTCTGTCACTGCTCAACAGTTCTGTGTGGATACTATAAATGGGTACTGAATGAGCACAGAAAGGTGTTAGTGCAAGTACAAAGAAGGCGTGAGCCAGACATAGTTATCTAGCAGCCCAGACAGTAGCAGCAATTTTGAAAGTGCTACATATCCTAATACCACATTCGCAAGAGCAAAATTCTCACTTATGGTTGTTTTTCAAGGCGAAATCATTTTTTAAAATCAATGCTAGTCTTACAGAAATAGTTTAGTTACTGGAGGTCAGGATTTGAAAGCTATGCTATTATCAACAGCAAAGCAACTGTTCCCATCTTTCCTGCCAAAAAAGACCTTCGAAAAGTAGCATCTGAATTTCGAATTAACACACTAGATCCTGCAACCCAAGACACAACATACTGAAGAAATTGATATCACTAGAATTAATAGTGGGAGTTATTTTTTGCAATATAAAGTATATCTTTAAGCTATATAAATATGTCAACTTTAGTACTATGTATATAAAAGAGTTGCAAAAGCAAAGGAATGTACTTACGGTGAAATTGTACAGCCAGAGGCGTATGCATGGTGGCCTGTATAGCGTATATCGCAGCGTACTATGTTGTTGGAGTAATCAGATTCAGGCACCAAATAGCTGGGGTTCACACTCACCTTAAGGACAGAAAGCACAGGTTGTCTACTTTGAGGTTTGAGATGATAACGTACATGCAAAAGGACATAGGCATACAATTTGCTTCTTTAAAAACCAACAAAAAACAAAACCTCCCCACTCCCAATACCCTTACCTTCAGAATGTAATTTCCAGGTTTTACATCTGTAATATCAATCCACTGGCAATCTATATCAGCATTGTAAGTGTCGTAGCAGCCAGGGCTCAGTCCCTTAAAAATGAAGTAAAATCATTAGGAATAGTAACATTCTAGACATTAGGGACACTCAGACCGAAGTTCACTTAACCATTACATTTCACTAAGAAAATTACCTCAGGAAGTGATGCTTATTTTTTCTTGTCATTTTACCTGAGTATCTGAACTAGAACACATGAGCCTAAAATATCACTCTTATAGACAGCACTGTATTACCACTGCATAAGAAACACCTATACTATTGAAAGTTGTTCATCTGTGAGATATCTGTATTTTATCTGTACTTTATTATCACTTGTTACAATGCTCCTTTTATGAAATATTGTTGGTGCTATTACTCACTGTTCTTCAGGAAAGGTGAGAATAAAATCAAAACTGACCAAAAACTGGACCTAAATATCTGCAAATCTCAAGTAGTCCTTGAGTATAGACTTGATCGCCATGTTGGAACCTGTCTCTGTCCTTAGGAATGATGCAACGTTTTTTGCTATAGAGGTACTCTGCCAAAGTGCCATCTTTGAACAGTAGAGTCTAGAGCCATTTTCACATTGAGCTTTACATAGAAATGGCTCCTCTTCAGGCAAATAGTGACACAAGAACCTGAGAGAACTGAAAACGTAGCCTTTCTTCCAGATGAATCTTTCCTGAAAACTTTTTTGCTGTTAGGAACATTAGTAAGTATGTCAGTATATGAATGTATCGGTGGTTCAAATCTGGTGTCTAGCTGTGGCCGATACAGATTGCTCTAGGCAAAGCTGATCTGTTCTGGCGACACACAGAGTGCACAATACCCAAGTCCTGCAGGAATTCCCTCTTGACCCAGCTGGTGATTAGCTCAGACTCTTGCATGTATGTGCCAAGTCTGAGGCTGGAGGAAAGTTTTACAGTCCAATTACAAACCCCTGAAATATGGGCTTCCAGTGGAAACGCTGACACAGCCATGATTCTAGTGACACAAATACCCCAGCTGTAAAATATGTGTGTTGCTTAGTTAGATGTCATAGTCTACAGAAGGGGAAAAGTTCTTTATAAAACCTCTTCAAAGCCTTTATATATTGCAGATCATTCATTATATTTAAAATCTGAATGTGGACACGTCAGCCAGTGAAGCATAGCTGTCATTTCTCTGTGATAAAATAACTACCTCCTAGATTAAAAACTGCAGAATAAGGGATACAAGTTTATGTATAAGTATGGCCACACTGAGTTAAACCACAGATCCATCAAACTCAATGTCATGTCTCATGTCTCTGACAGTGGTCAGCAGCAGATGCTTGAAGAGGAAAGAACACAAGAAATAGGATATGTAACGTCATTTACCCAGGCAAATTCCTTCCACCAGGCATTTAACTGTATTTAAGACACGAGGTGCTACCAGATTTTTGTGTTTAATAGCCTCCATTACTTTGTCTGAATTTTTTTTAACCCGTGTAGATATATTTGACCTCTGCAACTTCCTATGGCAAGGAATTTAATACTTTATTCCTGTGTCACAATAGCACTCTTCTCTGTTGTAAAGCTCTTGTCTGACAGTTCTTTTGGATATCCTTAAATTCTTGTACAGTAAGAAACAGTGAATATCAACAATTTTCTCTTTCCATCCAGGACCACTCAAGATTTGGTATTATTTCTGGTTTTCCAAATGGAATAGTCTATGAAATCTTTTAGTGTGGTAGCCGTACTAAACTACTGATCATCCTTGTTCTCCTGGGGTTGGTTGGTATGGGTTTTAAGCTTTTCTGTAGCAGTTTTGAGAGGTGGTGACCAGAATTCCATGCAGTATTCAAGACAGAAGTCTATCATGGATTTGTATAATATCATAATTAATCATAATTCCATTTTTTATCTCTTCTCTTAATAAGCCCTAACACCTTGCTTTACATTTTTATATGGCCCATCATAATGTTCACATGGCTGCCATTCTCTGTAACAGCCTTCTATACATGCATAAAACTATGCTATAAGTTTTCTGTGTTGGACTGCGAGCCAGTAGCTCTAGGTATTAAAGGCATTCAGCACTTCGCAGCCTCATGCTCTGCAAGGGAGAAAATACTAGCTATGAGCTCTGGGACCAGCCAAGGACATCACCAAGAAGTTTGTGGAGGATGAACACTGGAAACGACTTATTTACTGACTCTGTCTTGAGTTCCCTTTAGCTTGCTTGACCAGTCCTATAACCGCAAGAACTTGTGGTGTGTTTTAATATAGTTCAGTTACCAGTGATGCTAGGCTAATGAGTGTCCCTGCATTTTAATGAGACACCCACATTCAGCAGCACCTGGGTAAAATTATCAGTCTCCAAGTTGCTATCCTGGCCTCTGTGATGGAGAATTTCAGAGATAGGGCATCAGATAATTGAGGGCATCAGATGATTGGTAGAAAAAATATCCAAAGATAAGTTAGAGGGGGGAAAGAAACTTGGTTGTCTCCGAACCAACTCTTACCTGCGTATGTGCTGTACACGCGTACCGCCTATAATATCCATAATCACAGGATGTATCTTCAAGACAGAAGCTTGCTTTGTGTCCTTCAGCAACTTTTCTGTGAGAGCTTGCATCCAACAAGTCATAGTGGCTGAATTCATCCATGCTGTGATAATGTCTGTTAAACCAGATACATTATTAAAGATGGATCAGATCTTATCAGTAACATTTTAACATATTCCTATTTGATCTACCTTTTGTTAGATCTGGCCAAATTTTATTTTTTACACAGAACCTGTGTGTTAGTGTACTTTCCTATTTCTGGCTATTCAATTAAGTTTTATTTTCATTATTTTAATTTTCAATTACTATAAAAATGTCATCTTCAATATATAAATAATAGACTTTAATACTCCATATTACTCCATAGCAGTACTGTTTTTCCCAAATTTCCTGTTTCATCTCTTTCCCAATAACAATAGCAAGTATTAAGTAATTCATATTTGAATTGTACATCTTAAAACTGCCTTTAACTAGAGTTCCTCTAGGAATGATTACCTTACATACTATAAATTCCAGGGAAGTTTGCTACTTGCTAGCAAAAGCCCAATTTACCTTCACATTTCCATGGCCCTCAATCAATGTACCACATTCATAACACTAGTGAAAACAAAATCTGCTTGAAGAAACCAGCTTCTGTGTACCCGCAATGCAGATCTCATCCGGTGTGAACAATTTTTGTAGTCTATTCTTAATGTAGTCTCTATTTCAAAAGTGTTTATGCTTTTGATCTGGGCACAGTGATGCATTTTTCTTGCTTTCACACAACGTGAGTTCTAGCTGGTACTGTGGACTTGAATACCTATTATTATTGTAATTTCACTTTTTCCAAACATGTGGAACTCTAAACTTGTATTGTCTACCTGCAGTTTGTCTGTGCAGCCTTTGGTTGCTATTACTTATGAATGATTTCAGCTTGAGAGGTAGGTGAAAAAGATATCATTAAACAGAATTCAAACGTATTGTTAAAACAAAGAGGAGCATACAAGTCTCACAAGCATTCATGTCAAGAACACTAAAACCAGTCCACAGATGATGATGACTAACACTGAAGCCTGACGGCTAGCCAAACTAATTGGCATTTATAGTTAATTTCGAAATGAGCTTGTTTTACTGTCATGGAAATGATCACGAGAAACGCATTTTTTTTTTAGGCAATGTATTTTCTGTCCAAGAACTGAATCAGTATCAGAGACACTTTGTATCTGGATAGTGATAGCTGAGCTATCTGGCAGAGGACAAAACTGCTTTTCTACACATGGAAAATTTCAGTTGCTCTCTATCCATTTTGTCCATTTATCAACTTTGTAAGCAGCAAGGCTGGAGTTTTTTTCTTGTTAATGGTAGTTTTTTTCAGGGGTGGGGGTTAACCAAAGCATTTATGGAGGCTTTTTTTTGTTTGATTTAGTTTTAGCTTTTTGATCCTTAAAAGATTTATAAACTAGTAGTATCAGTCTTTTTTTTTTAAAGAATTTGTTCTAATTATACTGACTTTTCATTTAAAGCTTAAAGCCTCTGAAGCTAGAGAGAAATATTCCATTGACCCCACAGATCTTTAGATCAAACCCAGATTATATATTATTTTTTAATAGAATAATATTAAGTTATCATTTATGTACTCGTAACAGCAGAATTGTATTTTAGGTAAGGTAAAAGTAAGGTAATCTCTATTATTTTGCAGTTGGTCCTGCTATGAAATAGCAAAAATTTGAACTAACCTGCAAACTGTTGCATGTGAATTTTCTGAAAAGGTACAAGGTTGCAGTGTTACCTGCTCCCAAAATGTCAAAAATGTTCTACTACATTTGCCTTGCCATTTCCAGCGGTTTTGCTATTTCTAGAGCAATACTGCTATGTGAAAGTATTGTGACACATTAAGGATACTGATAATGGGATCAGTCAACTCAGTATCTTCTCTTTTCCATACCAAGCAAACCATTCCCTGTCAAGAACTAGCCCATGAAATCCAGGTTAAGAAGTGTGGGTCAATGTTTACAATGATGTATTGTAGGGAACATGCTAGTAAATGTAAATTTTAGGGTTTCCACGGTTTTTTTAACATGATTGGGACTTTCATTTCCTGCTTCCACTTAAATGTAACTGGACTATAACCTAAGTAAAATATACTTAAAGGGAGAAGGTGACACTGTCAAAACTGATTTGAGACTTGTATTTATAATGAATTTAGACATGTCAGAGTTTTATACTTACAGATAGGCTTCATATCAATTTTGGTTTCATGTGGCTTTGTAAAGAGTAATTACCACTATCATAAAATGAACCAAGACTGTAAAAGCCTAAAGTTTCCCCATGGCTTTCCTGCTCCTGCTCCCCACTTCACTGCAGTTTTAGAAAACCTTGTAAGTCACCTTGTAAGTGATAATTTGTTAGTGAAAAAGATAATTAGAAGGTACCATACTGAGCACTTCACTCACTGGTGACAGCTGTGCCACTCCCATGAATAGCGGGGTCTGCTTGGCAGAAAATCTGACGTGCCTTGATTTTTCACTCTTTGGGGGAATCTCAGCAGCACCCGATTGTCATAGTCTCTAACATCGGCTCGATAAGCTGAACTGTAATAGTGCAAAAAAGTGCCATAAGTATATGCAAGAAACACTTTTTAAAAACCTTTATATTGTCTCAGAAGCAACTGATAGCATAGATCTTTTCAGCTCCCTTAAAGCTAATGCATTGGAGACGCACAGGATTTCCACACGGTGTGCTCAGAAGTGCCTGGTGTCAGACCAAGACCCAGGTAATATTCAGGTCTGCTTCTAATAATATAGACAGGAATTTGACCACTGACTCTCTGCCTCCATCTCAGAAGCATATCACCACTTAGCTGTAAAATTACTCTGGTATCAAAAATATGATTTCATTAGTTGCTGTTAACCAAAATAACTCACTGTGTATGTAAGATCACATAACAAGATGTTTGTTTTTGTTGTAGTAAAAATGGATAAATGTATGCCTCAGGCTGTATTTTCCTATTTCTCATAGCTATTATATACAGTCTTAAATACTGGAATATCTTAATCAATTGATAGTCAGCAAGAACTTTCCAAATAGTCTTCACTGTAAAGTTAGCATAAAAAATACTGCTTCTTATGCCATGTTTTCTTTTTCCAGCAAGTGAAGAAAGAGCATGACCGTGGAACAGCCTGACATCATTTAATGTTGCTGGTAAATAAATAAATCTGTTTTGCATGATAAGGTATCAACAAGTTAAAAATGGTTAAAAACAGTCACGTTCATTTCTTTCCAAACAAAACAGGAAAAGTCCCTCTTTGCCAACTGGACAGGACCTAACTTCATAGCAAAGCTGTTATTTCAACCCATTAAAAGACTCTGAAACACTTTTCAGGGAGGTTTTAGTCTTAAGAGACATTATAAGGCATAGGCCCAGAAACAATTAGCATGTTATAATTTTAATAGTAACTTATGCTGGTTGAGAATGTTTTGGGTTTTTTTTTAAATGGAGTAGAATATGATCTCGTTGGATTAGAGGAGGGAGATGAAAATCACCAGATTCTAGTGGGGTTTTTTGGGCGCCTCCATTTTGCAAAATTCGGATATGTTCAAACGAGCCTGATAAATAGAAACGTGCAATATAACTTTTCACAAAATGTAGGTTCTTGAAAGCGTCTGTAGTTTGTCTCTCTAATATGGCAGCATCGTTTTCTTTTGTGCACACCCCACCATCTGCCACAGGCTTAGAAAAGGTGACAAAGCGGGCTGTGTGTCCCGGGGCTGTCCAGCCTCACGGGGACTCCGCCGTGGGCGCAGGAGCACGAGAACTCGCCGTCAACGGGCAAAAGCCGCGGCGATGCCTACCTTGCCAGGCAGTTCTCCTCGGCGGCACATCTCAAGTTGTACATGGACATCCTCTGGACGTATGTGGATGCCTGGATGTAATAGGGATCCGGGACTAAGTCAGGGAGACCTGCAGTTCATCAAACCAACCACATAACAGCAAGATCAACCCAGGACACGTCTGCAAGTACTTGGCTTCCACCCCGATCATTAGGAGCCGTCGTTTTGCTACGGAACCCTGCCCCCCCCCCCCCCCCCCCGGTCAAGCTCGCACTCCCTTTTGCTCAGGCCCTTCGGCTTTTCCCAACGACCGCACCACAAGCACGACGCCCGGACCCCCGTGGTGGGCTTCCCTCGGCGGCCGCCGCAGCTCGCCCCCCACCACTACCCACCCCACCCCCCCCCTCGAGCCGCGGGCTCTGCCGCCCACCAGGCTCCCCGCGGGCCGGCAGCCGTGCAAACTCCGGCCGGCCAGGTTTTGCCCCGAGCGAGGGGCAGGCAGGGCCGGCGACCCCCGCACCCCGTCCCGGCGTACCCGGCAGGGAGCGGGGCGGCGCGGCGGGGCTGGGACGGGCCGGGGCCGGCGGGAGGGGACGGGACGGGACGGGACGGGAGGGAGCAGGGCGGGAAAGGAGGGCTCTTACCATACTGGAAGTAGCCGGTGCCATAGCCGGGTCTGTACCTGCTGCCCTGGCGGGGCCTCTCGTAGGTGTCGTAGTAGTTGTAATAGGGGTTATCGTCCGTGTACTTGTAGGGGTTGTAGGGGTCGTCTCCTACCATGACATCCTCCCGCCCAGGCCTGAAGCTGCTGAGGGGCGGCAGGCCGCCGGCCCCGGTGCTGCTCCCGTTGCCTTCGGTCCCGGTGCCGCCGGCGGGGCTGGCGGGGGCGCTCGGTCGCGACGCCCCCGAGGAGGGGGCCCGGGCCGCCCCGGCGGCCGCGGGGGTGGCGGCGCCCTGGCTCCGCTGCCCGGCGGCGGAGCGACCCCCGGAGGGAGCCTGGTAGCCGGCCTGGAACCAGTGCCGTGCGCCGGAGTCCCGCCGGCTGCCGGCGGCGTGCTGGGGCGGCGGGGCGGCGGGCCGGGACTGCGCGGTGGCGGCGGCGGCGGCGGGTCGGGCGGCCGCTCCCCGCGGCAGCGTGCCGTTGTTCCGCAGCAGCAGGATGGGGCTGCCCGCCGCCTCCGCCGCCTGCCTGCGCCGGGGGGGCTGGTACTGGGAGCCGAGGCTGAGCAGGCTGTACACCTGCCCGTTGTTCTCCCACTGGATCCGCTGCCTCCAGGCGGCGGGGGGCGGCGGGGGGTCGCGGCGCGGCGGCGGCTGCTGGCAGCCGGCGGGCCACAGGCAGCTCCAGTAGATACACGCGTGGAGCTGGGCGAGCAGGAGCCCCGGCGGCGCGAAGTGCATCTTCTCGTCTTTCCTGTGTGCCGGCGGGGAGAGAAACGGGCGAAACCGGAGGGGACAAGCGGAGACCGAGGGGCGCCTTCCTGCCCGGGACGGGACGGGGCGGGGTGGGGGGGGGGGGGTGGGGGCGTGTGGAGAGGCCGAGGGGTGCGGGCTGCGCCTCTGGAAGGGTCTAGGCGGGCAGCGGGATCTCAGGCGCGGCGGCACCCGGGCGGTGCCATCGAGCAGGTCGGGCCGTCGGGAAGGAAACCCGGCCCGGGGAGGTGGCGGGAGCGGCTTTTCTTCTTCCCGGTATTTATAGGCGAGGGGGATGCGAATGGGAGCCGGAGCAAACAATCAGCCTCTCATCGTCCTCCGGCCCGCGCTGGTGTCTGGAGCGAGGGAAGGAGGAGGAGGAGGAGGAGAGACCAGAGACTTTAAACTTGCTGGCACGCTCGCAAAGTTACACAAGCCCCGCTGGCTGGGCTGGCTGCGCCCCCGCCATTTGTTCACGTAATGCGGCTGGAAACGTGCGGCCCTGACAGTTCCCCCACGGCCGCCCCCCGCCCGCCGCCCGCCCCGCGCGGGGGGGGACGGGGCGGCGAGGGACGGCGCGGCGGGCGGCGGCGGGAGCTCCCCATCCTCCCTCCCTCCCGCCATCCCTCCCGCCATCCCTCCATCCCTCCATCCATCCCGCCCGCCTCCCCCCGCGCCCCGAGCCGCGCCGAGCTGAGCCGAGCCTGCGGCGGGCGGGCGGGCGCGCTCAGACACACGTAGGCTGCCAGAGTATGCCGTGGGGCAGCGCCAAAGTATGCAAAGGAAAAATGCTATTAGCTCATCAGCGCTGGAGAGACTAGAAACGGGGTGGCGGGGAGGGGGAAGGGGCCGCTAGCAAGAGAGGAAACATGTTTCTGGAAAATGTGCTGGCCGGCCCCTCTCCCGTTCTGGAGCAGATGCTGGGGTCCTTCGTCTCAGCGCTGAGCAGCAGTCGGATCCCCTCAATGACCTCTTAATTAGAAGAAAAACCTCCATCAAATAAAGTCTTGGCCATTGACTTTTGGGTTATCTGCGTATGAGTCACACGAGAAATATACTGGCGGTGCTCCGCCCGGAGTAAGTTTTCATTGAAAAGTGAAATTTCACATGGGAGAGGCTTAGCCCGGTCACCAGAACTAATAAACCTGGCTCAGGCAGCAGCTCCCCAAAACCGTGCTGGAGAAGAGGAGCGGGCTGTGGCCTGAAAGCCTCTGCCTCCCTTCCTGCTTTTATAAGAGTTCATCAACACTGTGTTTTGATAAGTCCAATCACCCTGTGAGGCAAACGAATTAAGGTCCACGGATTTCAGCCAAAACTCCTTTTGGGTGTATTTTTCCAAAAGCTGTTTGTGTATGAATCCTTGCAAAGGAATGGAGGAGCATACACAAAAGTTCTCCTTTACCAAACGTTTGGTGGTGAGGGTATTCCTGTCAAAGATGATCAGCCCAGGGCAGAAGATTTTACCCTACTGGGCTAGATGCAAGGCACCTTTCCACCACTGCCAGCTTCCTCAGGCCAGGCTAACAGTCTATGTACTACTCACTGGGCAGATATTTGCCACTGCATTTTGATGTTCTTGATTCTCCTTGTCGTTTTTTGTATCGTAGTTTATTTTAATCTCATATTCAAACAGTTCACGCTTAATAATCAAAATCCTGCAAAATGTGGTCCTGTGTTGTAGCTGTGGTAGACTGTGAATGCTGATTTACACTGCTATCGAATTAGTAGTCGTAGTAGTAGTAGTAGTAGTAGTAGTAGTAGTAGTAGTAGTAGTAGTACTTAGCTTTACAGTAGCTCTTTATAGCCCATGAAGTGAGTGGTGCCACCCTGGGCATTCAAGTTACCCCTGTGGACAGGTGGGTCAGAGGCTGTGACCAGCGCCCAGTATGGGCTGCTCACCAAGACAGGCTTGCTTGATCTCCCGAGACCTGTGCTGCAGACAAGTGTGCAGCCTAGTGGACTTGCTTAAGCACTGTTCACTTCCCTGCAGTCGCCCAAACTACATGGAGGGTTAAATTCACTGGGAAATCAGCAGTTAACTGAAAAAGTTCCCATTCTGGAGAACACCAAGGAGCATGGGGCAGGTATGCATCAAAAAGAGCAAAGTCTTCTTACTTGGGAATACCCCCAATATCAAAGTGGCTGTTTGTTATCACTGCTAGCCAGCACAAGGCTGGTGGGGAGCATTTGCTAGATGGGGCCCCCAACCAGCACCATAACTGGTGTCTTTCCACAACTAGGTTGTGTCTGAGGCTCCAGTAGGTGCTAGTCTAGGCAGCCTGCTACAGAGGTCATTGGGTTTGGGTTCTCTTATTCATCGTATTTGCAGACTGCTCATCCCCTCTGATCTTTCTTATTGTGGCTTTTGAAAATGTTATTCTCCACTTAAGAGTTTGCCTGGAACAATCAGTGACTAAGACTAAGTAAAATGGAAAGGTTGAAGATAGGGAAAATACAACACTGAAGGAATGAAGTTTCTGTCTTTCTAATCTTCCTTTAAATCTTACTAGTGTTACAAACAGCAGGTTGTTGCCCAATGTGTGTTATTAGACAACGTTTCCACACAGTCGGATTCTAGCCATTTTTTTTGCCTGATTAAGTAATTATTTTTCATGAAACTGGAGAAAGCATAGTTGAGGCTAGTCCTGCCCATGTATCAGCCATTCACATTGTCTGCCATTTTTTCCATAGCATGAGTTTTATTTGTTAATAAATGTAGGTTTCATAAAGCATGAAAAGCACTATCAGCGTCCCTAGACAATCATGTCCTTCACTTACCATTAGGTGCCTATGTCATTCAGCTACTCTCCTCTCCTCACAGGTTGCCTGATTATACATGGCTTTTATACCTTGGGTGTGGCTAGACCATCAAAAAGCCCACCAGTATCTGAGACCGGAGGTATGGAGGTGGAAATCTCTGCAATACCTTAAATGTCTTGTAAGCAAGCCAGGTACACTGATCACCTTAAAAATGCCCTAGAAACTGTTGAATACTCTGGTATTTTCTCATGAGGTTCATACAGCTTCTTAGTGAACCCGGGTTCTGGTACTAGATCACAGTTAATTTAGTTACTTAAGCATTTGCCTACCTCTTTCCTTTTTGGCTAGAATGACTGATATGCCTGGGTACTTGTTGCACTGGGGATTTTTACTTCTGCCACCTACAGCAATAAATACAGCCTATATCAACTGAGAAATTAAATTTTGCCTACCAGAAAATGACACTAATCGAAGCAGGGATTAGTAAGTAATCACAGTAATTTTGCAAAACCTGAGATCTGGAGGTATTTTACATTTAATTGGTAGGTCGTTGCAGTCCTAATTCAAATGTTACAAATGGAAAAATGTCTTAAATGGCATGTGTATCATTTGGAGTCCTCCTTATGTCTACACCACTGTTAAGCAGCAGTTGTGAATCTCAAAAAAAGAAAAAGATTAACCTGTTCTTCAAAAAAACAACAACAAAACCTGAAACAGAACCAAAGCTATTTCAATTTGGCATGTCTTAGTACATGTCCTAAGAGAAGTATTTTAGGATTCTCTACGCTTACAGTTTAGTGTTAAAAAGTGTGATAGTGCAAAAAAGGGGAAGTTATTTTAAATGACAGACAGCTTACACCAATCCCATTATTTGTTACTTTTAGTGTTATTTTTAAAAAAATCATAAATTCTGTTGTTATAGGATGGCTAATTTGTGTTCCTGTTTAGTGTTAAATTGGGATGCTTAGCTACAGTCACATAGGTGAAGTAAGAAATATAAATAATTTTACAAAATCCTAACATGAAACTAGACAAACTTGATATTTGTTAAGTATATTTCTTTGAAGCTGGTGTTTATTTGTTTGAGATCCAAGGGTTGGTTATTGAGGAGTCACTAGGAGAAACAGCTCGAAGAGTTGGTTTCAGCTTTCTGTGTCTGAGAAGAATTTACTCATCTGAGTTACGCTTGGGTAGACAAAGAACTTACTCTGATTTTTCTGTTCACATGAACACTGAGTTGCAATTAGATTATTCAAATTTATCTTGTTTGGAGATCTAACTTACATTTTTTATAAGTTATCGTGTTTGCATTCAGATATTCAAAACTGGTAATTTTGTTGCATGCTAGAACACTGTGGATTTTTCTGAAACATATTTTACAGTAGGTCCAGGTAGCTTTATTTATAAACTTACTTGTCAGTGCATTGGATTAAAAGGTTCCTAGTTATTCTAAATTCCCCTTAATAGCTGGGATTAAGATGTTAAGATGTTCTTTACAATATATGAACTTCACTAGAAACAAAGAACACTGAGTATTTTCAGATTCAGGTCTGTAATGAGGTGGTTTTTTTTAACAAGCCAACTTAATTAGAGACCAGGGTTATAGACTTTTTCTGACATCAGTAGTCTTTGGAGCAGACTCTAAGAATTTATTTTCACAAAAGTTTATATTCTAGTTAAATTTAGCTACCCTTTGTAGGTCTGATATTGAAGCCTCTAATCAGGCAGCTTCCTACAGCCATAAGCAAAGTGCAAAAGTAAACTTTCATGCTTCTTTCAGCCCTTAATTTATAACAGAACACAGGTTTTTCTTGCTTCAAGAGCTTGTCCATTTGTTGAAGAAAGAAAGTGGTTAAAATCTTATCTTATTAGTAGGTAATCTCCTCAATTCAAAATTATCAACCAAAATGCCACCTCGCCCCTATCTAACATTTTGGGTTTACCTATTTGCATTACGAAACAAGTTTGTAGTTACTTTGTTTTATACACTGTGGGTAAAGCTACTGAATTGCACATAACTACCCCCAGTGAAGGAAATTAAGCACACTTGTCTATCTCTGCAGGATCTGGAAGCATTATCAAGAAAAGCAGCTACAGGACCTGAGATAGCTGTTCTTTTCTTGTGTGAGGCCTGGAGATAAATGCTTTCTGATGTCAGTGGATTTTGGATTTTTGAGGTTTTAATAGCAGTATTTTTTAAGTTTAGAGTGTTGATGTGTTGGTAAAGCTGAATATGAATGGTTTCACAGCATGCAGTTACATGGTTTCTTTACTTGAACCTAGATTTTAAAAGAGCATAGTGAAAATTAAAGAAAAAGCCTCTCCCTTCTTGAATTTCTAGTGTGCATCATCTCTGAAGACTGTTTTGTAACTTTTCTGTTTGTTTTCTGTTGGTCTCCCAAAGGTTTCTATAACAAATGAGATTTCTAAAAAGTGAGATAAATACAAAAATAGGCAGCTACTGAAAATTCAATCAGAGATTTGAAAATCCACCAAAGTTATTTCTTTTCTTACATGTCAGCATCTGTAATGAAATCTTCCTCAACTGTTGACTTTGAATTATTCATTGCAATGGTATGCAAAACTTACCATCGGTGGTATAATCAGGTATGTTTGTTTTGATTTCAGTAAGTTGTCTGATGACATGTACAAAGGACTAGAAACCCAAGACACTAAAAGTAAAGAGCCCACTACCTGTGCATTAATGCCTGTGATAGGTAGCAGTTAGTTTCATTTAGCAAGGTTAATAAATTTAAAATTTTATTTGCACAGTGCATGTGTAAGCAGCACTTTTTTGTTTCAGGGGTTCAATCCTGAATTTTCTTTATAAGCAGAGGATGTAATCAAGAATCGCCTACCATCTCATACAAAACTACCTAATATTATTAAAGTTCTCAAATATTGATAAGAGGTTATCAAGATAAACTTGAGAAACCTAAGTAAATTCAGTAAAAGCAAATGTTTGGCCAAACAGTTTTATACACAGGCATGCCTTTGTTGTGGCAGGCCTCCAAAATGAGTCTTCCCTTCTGTGTGTATTGCACAAAAGCAAAAAAACCCAGCTAGTAAGTCCAAGCTAAGGAAGACTGGAGAAAACAATTAGTTTTGAACTAAGGCATTCAACAGACTGTTCTGAGATTAAGAACATTATGTAGGACAGAGAGGAATGGATATTGTTTCAAATCCATCATTTTCCTTTCCTCTTCAGCAGGGAAGAAATCCCTATAAATTTTTCACAAGGTGGAACCCTGTTCAACATAATGTAAGAGCAGAATGCATTGGCTGAGATTTTGGAACATGATTTTACTGTGCATCTCATCAAGGATAGTCAGTGCAGCAGTGGTATCTTAAAAACAAAGCTAACTTTGTAAAAACAGCATAAAGGAGTTCCAGATTCATTGTGACTCATTCATTATATCTAGGTTGCTTAGTTTACAACCAGATATAATTCCTAACTGTCCTATACATCTGGATCTGATAGTTCTTTTCCATCTAGTGTATAGATCTTCATCTTCATAACCATTCCTGAATTTGCACAGCTGTTGCAGAGACAGGTAATTTTATTTGTAGAACTTCAAATTCTGATGGAAAAATACCAGAGAAGAGCCCATTTCCAAATCCTGACATCAATTTTCGTGACTGACATTGGAAAAGAATTCTGTGTTATACTGATAAGGTGCATACAAAGGCTCAATTGAAGTAGCAATCAATAATGCTATTCGTGACACAAATGTGAATGCATAAAAGGTGGGACAGTGATGAAGGTAATAAGGAACTGGCAGAGGAATCCTGGTATCCCTATGACTAGGATTTTAATTGTCTCCTACTTTGTTTTCACTGAAGAATTTATACACAGTAAACAACAACCAGAAAACCCCACATCTTTGCATTAGAGACAATGTTTTAGAGGTGAGTATCGAGGACATTAGAAATAGAGTTTGCAGTTTGTATTCAAAAAGAACTGAAGGAAAAAAGGAACGGATGGGTGAACTTCTCCACAGCGAGATCTACTTCCAGCAGGACGCAGAAACCTATGTGACAAAAGGTCTTGTGGTAGAGATGTATGTTCAGATTTAAATAGTACCCTATTATTACCCATAGAAAACGAGTATAATTTTGGCGTCTATCATCCCTTAATCCCTCCTAGATGTCTCCAGCGGTGGTTTACTGTATCTGATATTGTCAAAATGTAAACGTCTGATCAAGGACCAGGACGCTTCTAAAATAAATGCCCTCAAATTTGCAACTCAGTCTTGGTTCCTAGCTTGGTATTGGCAAGAAAATGTTTGATATTGTTAGGACATATTGGCTCTATTTTGCTTATCAGTTATGTGTCAAAAGTTCCATCTGTAAACCATGAAAAATGTTTTCTGTGTGGATTATGTAAACTGATGTGGTGCATCCTCCTGGAAGTTATGTCAAGGCATATGGATGAATGAGAGGCAATTAGGGACAGCCAACGTAGCTTCACCAAGGGCAAAATCCAAAGCGTTGCTGTCAACACCTCGATGTCCAAATAGAGATCAGTAACAAGTGGTGTCCCTCAGGGGTCTATACTGGGACCAGTGCTGCTCAATATCTTTATTAATGATACAGACAGTGGGATTGAGTTCACCGTCAGAAAGTTTGCAGATGAAACTAAGATGAGTGGTGCAGTTGATTTGCTTGGGGGCAGGGATGCCATCCAGAGGGACCTTGGCAGGCTTGAGGAATAGGCCCGTGTGAACCTCATGAAGTTCAGCAAGGCCAAGCGTAAGGGTCAGGGCAATCCCCAGTATCACTACAGACTGGGGGATGAATGGAGTTAGAGCAGCCCTGCAGAGAAGGACTTGGGGACAGTGATAAATAAAAAACTGAACATGAGCTGGCAACATACTCTTGCAGCCCGGAAAGCCAACGGTGTCCTGGGCTGCCTCAAAAGCAGCATGGCGTGAGGACAAGGGAGGTGATTCTGCCCCTCTACTACACGCTAGTGAAACCCCACCTGGAGTGCTGCGTCCAGCTCTGGGGTGCCCAGTACAAGATACACAATGACCTGATGGAGTGGGTCCAGAGGACGGCCATAAAAAGGGCTGGAACCCCTCTCCTATGCGGACAGGCCAAGACCATTGGGGTTGCTCAGCCTGGAGAAGAGAAGGCTCTGTGAAGATCTTATTGCAGCCTATCAATACTTAAAGACAACCTATAGGAAAGATGGAGAGAGATTTTTTTTACCAAGGCCTGTAGTGACAGGACAAGGGGCAATGGTTTTACGCTGAAAGCAGGTAGATTTATATTAGATGTAAGGAAGAAATTCTTTACAATGAGAGTGGTGAGGCACTGGAACAGGTTGCCCAGAAAAGCTGTGAATGCCCCCTCCCTGGAAGTGTTCAAGGCCAGGTTGGATGGGGCTTTGAGCAACCTGACCTAGTGAAAGACGTCCCTGCCCATGTCAAGGAGGTTGGAGCTAGATGGTCTTTGAAGGTCCTTTCCAATGCAAGCCATCCTATGATTCTATGATTCTGTGAAAATAGGTATATTTCCAGTCCTGAAACAAATCAGGTTACATACGACAGTAGAGATATGCCAATTTGCCTAAATTGATGATCTGGACGAGTGAGAATTTCTTGGCTACTGACCATTTCTTTCTCAAGGAATAACTAAGTATAACTATTCTAGGAAGATTGAAAATAGTGTCTGA
This sequence comes from Phalacrocorax carbo, assembly GCF_963921805.1. Taxonomy (NCBI): domain Eukaryota; kingdom Metazoa; phylum Chordata; class Aves; order Suliformes; family Phalacrocoracidae; genus Phalacrocorax; species Phalacrocorax carbo. The sequence goes on along the minus strand of NC_087548.1, from coordinate 65,714,916 downwards.
CGGAATGAGTCTTGGGAATAACTGACTTTATTTATTTACCTTCCTTATAAGATGGAGAGAACACTAAACTTATTGAGAAATTGTTTGTTGTTCATATTGTCATCCTATCCAAGTACATTATCTTGGTCCTGTTCTCTTTGCTCCTTACTACTTTCTTGGGTTTTTTTCCCAATTGTTTTGTCCTTTCTCAAACCAGATTATAAGCTCTGCAGGGCAGGGACCATGGCTTCCTATGTATAGGCTCAGTGATGATCACAGTAGGGCACTGAGTCTGACTATTACTTTTGGCCACCGCTGCAGTATGAAGAGCAGCACTGAATACAGAATGCTGTATTGAACAGATGCAACATTTAGAACATGTGAAAGCCCTCATGCAGCTGTGTGTATTATTGAACAAAGTTGACACTCAGCAATTCTGACTCAAATAAAACACCCATGGTGGTTTTCCCTTTGGCCTAAATTTCATCATAATATTTGTCTTACATACCAATATTATGAACTCTTTTACTATTCTGCTCCATAGTAGATCCTTTATGAAATACATTCCTAATCTAATTCCTATTCTTGTCCACAGGTAATTATCAGATTTCACTTTAGGTCTTCTCATTGCTCAGATGATTAGAGAAGTTATTTGAAGTAAAACATTGAGTCATGCACTTAGATTGTAAGGAATGTTTATAAAAAGATGTTGAAGGTGTATCAGGTCAATGACTGTAATATTTGCTTTACCAAATAAGGGTAGAAGAAAAGAGGTATACTTAGAAAGTGCTTGTTTGGCTTTAATGAGCTGAAATACGAGTTGATGGTAAATACTATTTTCTCCTCACAGTGAACAGACTCAAGCAGCTACTAACTGAAGACCAATCTTTGAAGGTAAACTCAAAAACTGTCATGGTATGCCAGATTGATTTCATTGGGTTTATCCTATCTGAGTTAAAGTGTGACAGAGTAATTGGTTTCAAGTGCACTGCATTTGTGTAATTTCAAAGCATTCAAAATTATCTCAACATCTGATGTCATCTAGCCAAACAGAAACTTCCATGAATATAGGTACATTATTCAGGAATTTATACATTCAGTTGTGCTAATGTCGGTTGAATACTGTAATGACAGAGGTGGCTGCTGCCTTTATCTGGGAAAGTGGATTCCCTTCCCCATCCCTCTAGCTGACTTGTGTTGTCCCTTGTGATATATGTCTGGGCTGTGTGATGGCATCGGGTCAGGTGATGGGGTGATGCTGCCAATAGGGTCTACCAAAGGATAGGCAATGGGATGAGGGAGAGATCAGATGACAAACAGTCTTGACTGGTGCAACACTGACTTCTCTGTAGCTTTGGAGGCACTAGAGAAAAGATGTGGTTTCACACAGTGGATGGATTTGGACAAGTTAGCTGTGTGGTAGCATGGGAGCAGGACATAAGGATACGAGATGGGGAAGACCAGGAACAATTAAACCCCTTACTTATCTTCCCCAGTAAATCTACAGCTAGGAAGGTACACCTACAGCTGGTTTTGTAGCTAAGCTTTGTACACCTACAAAAAGAAAGCTTTTCTTTTGATCTAGTTTTACCATGCTAATTTCTTGCAGTACTTTTCTTGTTTATCCAAACTTCCTGTATGTATCTATCTATATAAAATTATATCTAGATACAAGTACCATTTCCCTGCATAGTTTGAAAAAAATCAAACTCTTGGACCTATGCAAATACACAGACCATCATAAACAAAATCCTAAGTGTTAGGGAATTTTATATTTCTGGTCACCATCCATGCTTTGTTATGGGGAACTGAACAGCGGGGTAGCTGTTCTGCAGAATGGGGTGTCTTACTTATCATAGTATGACAGTTTACACCTTCTAGCACAACAGTCTGAAAGGACTGTAGGGAGGTGTGCCTGCTCCTAGGTTTTCTGCTTTTCCTAGTGGAAGGTTACTGTGACTGCTTCACTGAAGTCAAGCTTGGTAGAGGAAGCCATAAAAAGTTTCTCTAAAGGGCCGTGAGAATAAATAAGGAATAAGAAAGTCTTAGTGGCATTGTTTTACTCACTGTCATGGACCTCTTGAGGAATAAAATGCAGAACGTATAGGAACTCCTACAGGGCTTCTCTAGGAATCGTATCAGCAGAAAAGACCCTGTAGGAAGAGAGAACCTGAATAAGCATTGGCAAGTTTAAGAAGCAAAGATGCTGCTTGAGGAGGATGAATTTTACTGAATGTCTGGTTCCAGAAGCAGGTGTTTCTCCCATAGACACACAAGGAATACAGTGTGTCTGGATTCCCCTTTAAAGTTGTGTGGACAATACTCAATTCTAGTGAACAACTCCCATGGAAATCAGCTGAGTTACAGCAGGGTGGGCCTTTGCAGCAGAGAGCAGACGATTTAGGATGTTTGTATATGTCCTGTGATGTATTTTTTAAGGAATGAAAATTCCTCCATATACTGTATTTTTCACATTTTTATTGTAGCTCTGGCTTCATGTTTCACTTTGCATTAAAATTAGAATGGTTTCCAGGACAACTCTGCTGTTATAAAACTTTGGTTAATTGAAGTTTAAATTTGACTGTGGAACAAAGTAGCAGAGCCAATTTAAAATGCCTGAGTTAGTTAAGAGGGCAAGATACTGTCTTTCCCAAGCTACCATTTGCTTTTCTTTGATTACTGTACTTTCCTTACAGGTTAGTATTTGTCAAAGACTACACAATAACAAGTAGTAACTTCAGTTTGCAATCCACCATGGAAGATTCAAAAGCACATTATAAAAGTCTCTCCCATCATTGTTCTTTGCACACCACTGAGGAAGAGCATTTCACCTCTGTTAATGTACTGTTAATGAGCAGTGTTTGACCAGAAGGAAATTAAATATTCTTTTATAGAAACCTCTGGGGAAATCTGTAAGATTACATGTGTTAGAATGTGGACTGGAATTTGGATTTACAAAATTTTAAAGCCAAGGACCTATACAGTCTGATCTTCTGTATAACACAGGCAATGGAATTTCACCCAGTAATTTCTGCATAAAGGTCATAATTAGTCACTGAACTAAGATATCTTTTTTAGAAAGACAGTCTTGGATTAAAGAGGTCAAATGATAGAGAGCACACCACATCCCAAAGTCAGCTGATGCAATAGCTTTTTCCCTTCTCTTCAAAACAAAACAAAACAAATAAAACCTTATTTATCATTTGAATTGAACACCTCCACTGAAGCTGTCACTCAGGACAGCACCTGTAGTAAGAAAGCACCTGCTGACACAAGCATGAATGTTTTAAGCATGAAAAGTGGTGACTGGTGAAGTAAGAAAAATAAAGCAAAGTTTTGTTTATTGTTCTTGTTCACTCACCTTTGTAAGGTCCCTCACTTTCCCCTTCTGGCTGCTTGCTTCCTGAGGGAGGGCCAGGGTTGTGCTGAAGAGCTGCAGCAGTTTTGAAGCACCTTTTGAAATGAACCCTACCATTATCTGGTCTTTGAGTGACTGTCCTTCACTGGCTTTCTACCTGTGAGAAAAGATTTTGTTGCTGCAAAGGAACAGTTTTGGATGCAGCATCTGGTGTGCTGAAAATGTATTTATCTAACTTTGCATTCTTCATGCCAAAAGATGGAGTGGTACTGGACTGAGAAAACCACCAGTGAGGGTCAGCTGGGGGGAAGATACCTGCTTAGCCCCCGAAGCATTTTGGGAAGTCCTGATATCCAAGCCCCTGAAGACAGACTGAACCTTTTTTGTTAGGAGTCATCAAACACATTACTTAAGACAAATTGCTAGGTCATCTCTTTTGTTACATGGGTTTTGCTTTCTAAACATGGGTATCAGAATGAATACCGCATCTCTTGAAAAAAATCAATTGCCTTCACCACTCAAAATTTTTGTTCAGAACACACGATTGTAGTTGTAGTTTATAAAACTGTATTTAAGATCTAAATTCTAACGAAAAGGCTTACTGGGTGGAGGGACTGGTCAAAAAAAGCTTGGTACCATGGGACCACAGAGCTCCACGTACTCAGTCCTACATCATGATTTCCAACTTTTGCCAAGGCTTAAAATATATCACATAAACTATAACCCATACCTGAAGAAACTGGCCAGGTTCCTTTCTTTGGGGTTAAGAGGTAGCAAACAAAGGCCAGAAGCAGAGGACAAATTTCCATTGTGGTTAGTGTGACCCATTCAGTTCTGTCTCATCTGTGCAGTCCCAGTGAGTCCTGTGTGCTCCAGAGCCTCTGGCACTCCTCCATGCTCTATGTGATCAAGTACTTACTGAGACGTACTTCTCCCAAGAAGACTGGAAAAAAAAAAAAAAGAAGAAACTACTAGAACATTCATTTCTGTTCTTTTGAATCACTGGTGGCTACACAGCATCTAGAGAGAATCTCTTGTCTCTTTAGGTTTTAAAATATCATTGAGGTAAATTTGCCTTTGTTTTTATTTTGCTTACTGTGGCAGGATCTTGATTATAAAAGTAATACTCATAAAAAATAAAGGTTGTTCTGTTTAAGGATATAAGATTTAATTCAGTTATTTTCTGAGACAGAAAATAGTCTTGTTGTTATTCATATCACAGACATTTAAAATATATTATTTCTGAAATATGTTCCAAGCAGTGAACAAATTATGTATGTTAAGTGTGAGATAGTGATATCCTTGAGAAACACAAACTCAACTCATTTGAACCCATAAAAACCTAAGCACTGAAGTTAAACCATAAAATGTGGCAGGCAGTTTCACACTATGGTAAACCACTAGACTATTAGGTATGCAGGCAATATGTGCTTGTTTGCTTCCGTGGATACTGAAAGTATTCTGAATTCCTCAGGACTTTAAATATTATGTTATAAAATGTTAAACCAATACCTTTAGGACAAAAACAGAATCCAACACATGCCACCTAAATTACTAAGGTTGAAAAACAAAAATCAAGACTCAAGCTTCTGAAGAATTTTTTTTGATGGAACATATTTCCACTTCAGCTATAAAAAAACCCTCCAGTTTGAACCCCCACCTTTGTTTACACCTGAGAATTATGATGTACCTTATTCATTTGCCTTTGGAAAAGGTTATTTTTGTCTCAGCCAAAGCAACTTTTGGGGTTTTTTTTGTATTACAGTATCTTTGAAGTTAGAAGTTACCCTGTCTTTTTAAAGGGAGTTTCCTGTTAAAGAAAACTAAGAAAATTATATGCCTCAATCCAGCAGGACAATTTATTGTTGTTTACATCTGCAGCTGACCTAACTGCAACACATACAGCAGCAAGCTTTCTTTCTGGGAAAACCAAACAAATGCTGTTCTCATTTTGTTAATGAACAGATAGATTTTTCAGAGTTCACCAAAAGTTAAACATTCTGAAAGAGACCAAAATGCACTAAAAAGGCTTCTTAAAAGTAATATGCATTGGGAAAGAAGAAACTCAGAGAGTGCATTCACGTGAAGACTGTTGTGAAAGCAATTTCTTAGAAGAGATCTTTGAAATGGTTTTTCCACTTCTAAATGCTGATTGTTGATTTTTTTTTTAATGCAAATTTCTGTGGCATTCTGGGAATTTGTCCAGTTAAACACATTCTTCCAGTTAGCCCAAGAGGAAACTCTCAGCAGCAATTCTGAACTGTTTTTCATTTTAGCAAGATTGATGTGGAAACCTTTGTTTTGTTTTGAGACACCCTTAGACCTATCATGTGCAATGTGACAATATTTAACCTCTGAAAGGCAGCCTCTTCAGAGCCAATAATGGGCAAATAATATTTAGCCCTAGATTGCAAAGAGGAAAATACTGTACCGTTCAGGAACTTGGGCCTTTCTAGCTATCAGCAATATTCTGTGTGCTCATTGCCCTCTCCTGGTTTCATCTGGTAATTTTGGGGGTTTAAAACATTCAAAATGGGTCTCCTGAGAACGTCATGCATTCCTCTAATAGATTTTTTTCCTTTTCCAGTCCAATATATCACTCGTGTACATGGTTTTTCAGGTAGTACAAAAAACCTCTCTCATTAATGTCCTGGAAACAGGCTAAGAGGTGGCACTCAAGTTAGACCTGGCGAACTCTGTTTGCTCCTTGTGCTGTTCCGGTATTTGTCTGCGACACGTACTTAGGGCAACCCAGGCAATGCTTGAATTTTAAAAAAATGCTTGTGATAACATCCTGCCTTAAATGTTTACAACAAAAAGAAGCTGTTAGGAGATAATAGTTCATTACAGGTAGGCATCTTTTAGAGGGCAGAAGTGTACGTTTCTTCATGAAACATATGAGGCCCAGTTTTAGCAGTTTGTTCAGGGCAATGACCAGACAAGTTCTGAATATCTCAAGGGATGAAGACCCCACATGCTTTCTGGGCCCATTCGAGTGTTTCACCACCCTCATGGTAAACTATTTTCGTAATATTAAGTCAGAGTTTCCCACGTTCTAATTTGATGAGCTTGTTCCTTAGTATAGGACCTTTCATTTCATAAAGGCAAAAATTAAGAAGGCATCCTCTGATGAAGGCAGAGGAGTGATAGAGCTTAAAGATCACGACTGGTGCAGAGAAGGGAAATAGGAAGGAATTTTTTTAGTACTCAAAAATATGATCATTACCAAGATTACATTTAAAAAAATGTTTAAAAAGGGAAAATATTTTTTTCACTATGATATAAGTACCTTGTGGCCTCACAGCTGCTTGATAATATAAAGGGCACAATGCAGGAGTTGTGAACCAAACTGAGACAATAATGGAAGACAGAACTCATAAGCATCTATTAAAGCCAGTGGTCTGAAAGCAGCAGTGCTCAGGAGGGCTACAGCCTGCTGACTTCTCCAGGTTAGAAATGTGTTCCCAAAGTGGATCACCCCAGCATAGCCTCTTGGTATATGCCCCCCTAGGCACCATGTGCTGGGTGCTAGCAGGGGCAGCATACGTTTCAGAGGTGGCATACATGGTACAGGATTTTGAATTAGGAACCCTGTGGCCTGAATTTATTTTCCAGAAGAATGAGAAGTTTTAAGTGCTGCTTTAGTGGCCTGAGATGGAAAAGATATTGGAAAGAGAAGTAGCAATGAGTCTGACTTCCCGTAAACAGTCTTATGTGGGAGCATGGGATCTGGTTTCCCATGTTGACAAATTTGAAGGAAACCATCTTGGATCCCCATATAGACTGAAGCTTATTACTGGTGTCTATATTCTGTTGTATGTATCAGGTGTTTTTTTTCACCCGCACTGCAAAAAGATACTATTATGTAGATCTTTTATTTACATATGTATTTTGTGTGTGCATTACATTTGCATGCACATGTATGTATCTAAAGAGGTGAACAGAATTACTACATTTCATTTAGAAAGTTATTCTCTGACCTGCTGTCCTCAGTTTCTGTGATATGAAAATGTTGGAGAAATAAAAGAGACTTTAAAGGCCTACACCAGTGGAAAGACTCTCCCAGCCAAGGGAGTGGGAGGGACAGCCAGTTAGCCAGGTGTCTTGCAAGGACATCTTCATAAGAGTCACATCAGCAGTAAGCTTGGGGGTGCAACCGAGACACAGTGGTTTCCTGCTTTGAATGCAACACCCCGTGTTTTATAATGTAAAATCTAATTCCCCACGTGTGGCATTTTTGATTTACCAAATCCCCACTTACTCGATCTGTTAGAACAATTACATGAAGACCTACAATTACTTAGGCAAAATTTTGGATCTCACAAATTCGTAGGCTCTCAAAAGCATGCTGATACAGTGTTGTCCTGAAAGCCGGAATACGGGGACATTCTTGAAACTTCACTTTTCCTTTAGCTATATTATTTGTTAATCTTCTCCATTTGAATATAATTCCATTCAGATCCCAAATTGTCCAGGAGGAATGTTGGTGGTTCTGGGACCTCCCAGGCATAAGAGAAGTCTTTAACTTGTGATGGGATGAGACTTAAGCTGAATGTTTAGACTGAAGAATTTGTCTAAAATAACTTCATTGTGCTCCCAAAATAATCTGTCTGCCAGATTTAGCAGACTTTCTGGTAGGTTTTAGTGGAAACCTCCACATCCTGGAATTTGCCTTTTATATAACATGGTAACACTAAAAGGAGTTAGAACTTTTGGTTGTCCTTACGGCTAAAGAAATAAGTGTCTGTTAGTATACCAGGTAATGTACACTAGTCACTAGGCATGTTGATATGTAGTCATACGCTATGTTGTACTAGGTAGATCTGCAACCGGATTATAAAAGAGGCTACATCATGTGTCAGGCAGAGGGAGTGAATATCTAAGGCACATCAGTGTTTTTAAGTTTAAGATGAGAGAGTCCTGTAGTTTAAATTATAAATAAACAGATATTCCAGAAATTGATACATTTAGATTATTCTTTATATATCTACATACTTTGTTCAGAATGGGTCCAAATACATTAAAAACTTCATGGTTTTTTAGGAGACATAACGCATGTAAACTGTTAGAAAGGTAAGCATCACTTTGTCTTTCCCTTAGGAAACCTTCATGTTTGTACAGTAGCTTTTCTATTGAGACTCAGGGTACAGTTTTAATTTCTATTAAGACAATAATGTTGCCTGGTGAAACCAACTTGAATTCAACACCCAAAGACTTTGTGTGGTTTCACATCTATCTCCCACTTTGTTTCTACCGTGTATAAAGTGCATAAACTGAATTGGATTTATCATCACCCTCTTGCCATTTATTTTTTCATAACGTAGTCATTTGCTTCTCTCCTCTTAGCTTCAGGGGTGTGTACTGGGAGGAAGATCAACTAATTTGATTTTTCAAATGGTAACACCAAATTAATATCCAGACAGAGATTTCTTATTATACTTTTAAAACGTTATATTTTCATGATGTTTTGTGCTCCAAGCTAATTTCTAAGTGATATGATTTATTTAACTGAGATCAGAAAACCCACTGGAGATTGAAAAGTGGCAAATATTTTTCTTTTAAAGAGATTTTTAATATATTTAGGAAACCATAAATATAAAGCAATTTTAAATGAAGAGCTGGAGATTAGCTAAAGCAATACAAGAGAATAGGTGAGAAGCAATATCTTGAATGTAGTCCAGAAGAAGTTAGACCATATATGGTCAGATCTCTCTGACTCTGTGAAAGTATACTGCTATAAAATACTGCGTTATATGGTGATAATAACTCAGTGGGTGACAGCTTTCTTTTGAGTCACTGCTAACTAACCCTGTTGTCCAGTACAAAGGTAGGAAGTGCTGTGTTCCTCAAGGTACAATGTGTTACATGAGATGATGGTAGAATTAGGGTTTAAATAACTTGCAGCCATTATATATCTAGAAGCATTCATGAAAGAAAGGATGTTAGCCTTGGCATAAAAGACAAATGATAATATAAACGAGAAACAACTACACCCATGTAAATTTCCCTTTATACTTGCATCATACTGATTGACGCAAAAACTACTTATAATTTATTTTCTTGTCAAAACCACATATTTATTATGTATAAGCAAACAAACAGAATTTTACAAGGTTGATGTGCCAGTAGTATTTATAATTCACATATTCTTCATCTATATAAATAAACAAAAATTAATAACTTAGCAGAATAGTGGTTTTAATCATCAAACAATTACATCTTGAAATGTCCCCAGCCCAAATTAAATTAAAGAGTTTTTGTATAGACAAAATCAGACACAACTCTATATAAAGCTTTAATTATACCTGTAAATGGTACTTAGATTTTTTTGGCAATCTGATGGTCTGTGATTTCTCATCAAGATGATTCTATGCTCCTAGTTCAATTGTGGTTACCCCAAACAGAAATTTTGTCTGAACTGTTCTTCTGTTTTGGAGCATAAGGTAAGGCGTATTCAATTATTTTTTCCTTTAGTTCTTTTTCCTCTGGTTACTTTTTTGAATATCTCACTCCACGTGTGCATCACTGTTAAGCTATCCTATCAAACCCACTTTGTCACAACTAAATGGACATGATTCTTCCATTGTTTTGCACTAGCCTGCTGACAATTTCCTTCCCACAATTTGTCAATGAAGGGTGCTGTAGCTGGTGGCCCTGCTATTCCAGACTGTTAGTCAGTATGAACCACTTGCAACATATGAACTAAAGCATTAGTTGCTTTAGTTGACTGCCCAGTTTTACAGGAAAATAACGTTATTCCCAAATATTATTGCAGTTTATAGTCAAAGTAAAGTCAAGATATTATCTGTGAAGCAAAACACACCTGTTTTAACTAGATCTACAATGATGAGATGGGGGAATTCTCCAATAAGCAACATAAAGCAAGAAATGTTGGAGCATATAGTCTTGCACTAGCATAGCTGTGATGCTTTAGCCTCATTCCAGGGCAGGACATCATGCCATATATGCATGGCTAAGTTTTGCTTCTTTCCTTGCATATGGGGAAAAGGGGCATAGAGACAGGGAAACCAGAAAAGCTGAAACAGTCAGTTTTCATTAAAAGTAGGTGCCACATTATGTCTAAGGCAAGTGAGTAAATCCTATGGTTTCCCACAGCTGATACAGTTTCCCACAGCCTTCTCCTAGAGAAACTAAGGCATTGTGGTCTAGACAAGTGATCTGTGGGGGGGCGGGGAACTGGCTGACAGGCCGCACCCAAAGGGTGGTAGTAAATTACCTTGTCAAACTGGCAACCTGTCACAAGTGGGGTCCCCCAGGGATCAACATTGGGCCCAATGTTATTCAACGTCTTCATAAGTGATCTGGATAATGGGATCAAGTGTAGCCTGGCAAAGTTTGCTGATGATACCAAACTGAACAGGGATGTGGACACTTTGGAGGGGAGAGCCACCCTGCACAAAGACATGGATAGGTTGGAAGAGTGGGCTAACAACAACCTTATGAAGTTCAACAAAGACAAATGTAAGGTCTTGCACCTGGGAAAGCATGATCCAGGAGTACAGCACAGACTGGGATCCACCTGGCCGAAGAGCAGCTCTGTGGAAAGGGACCTGGGGGTCCTGTGGACAGAAAGCTCAACATGAGCGAACAGTGTGCTGCTGCGGCCAAGAAGGCCAACAGGATGCTGGGTTGCATCAGAAAGGGCATCACCAGCAGAGATAAAGAAGTCATTATCCCGCTCTACTCAGCGCTTGTCAGGCCACACCTGGAGTCCTGTGTACAGTTCTGGTCCCCGCTATACAAAAAGGATGTGGACAGGCTGGAAGGGGTCCAGAGAAGGGCCACCAAGATGATCAAAGGACTGGGAAGCTGCCATGTGAGGATAGGCTGGGAGAACTGGGTTTGTTCAGCCTTGAGAAAAGAAGTCTTACAGAAGACTTTTATCACCAGTTCCCATATTTAAAGGATGGCTACAAAGAAGATGGAGACTCCCTTTGTAAAAGGACTCACATGGAAAAGGTGAGGGGTAATGGGTAGAAGTTACTTCTGGGGATATTCTGACTGGACACAAAAGGAAATTTTCTTACAATGAGAAAACAACCATCCATTGGTAAAATCTCCCCAGGGAAGCAGTGGATTGCCCAACACTGGACACTTTAGAGATTCAGCTGGACAGGGTGCTGGGCCATCTTGTCTAGACCGTGCTTTTGCCAAGAAAGGACTAGATGATCCTTGAGGTCCCTTCTAACCTGGCATTCTATGATTCTGTGATCATTCTATACAACAGACAGTAATTCAGTTGCTAAGTAAAAGTACTACTTACCAATTTAATTACTTGTATGTATTTAGAAAGTGTTTCTGTCATGGTTTCAGTAAGAGTTAAAGGCACAAAAATCCCTGACCTAAGGAATCATCACAGTATTTTAATAAAGTATTGTTTTTAATTGTAAACATTCTGGTAAAACAAATAGCAACTGTACTGTTACGAAATGTGAAAGGTTGACAACGATATAAATTGTCTTTTCCTCCAGCAGAAGAATTCATAGCAGTACCCTCTCAATGTTTAGTCAATTTACCCCTGTCCTGACCTGCAGGCACTCTCTAAAACTGAATTAAAAGAGTTTGTACTTGATCTACTGCATCTCCCTTTGTGTGCCACCATGTACTGAAAACAGGACAGGTTTTATTTCATATATACATTGAGTGACCCAGTACAAATCATGGGTCAGTAGGAAGCTGTCAGACAAATTTCTCTAGAGCAAGACCACTCTGAAACATACCGCCCAAAAATATCCTTTTTTTCTCTTTCAAAAATAACTTATTGTAATTTCATCCTATCAGTAATTTTTACCCTACTCCTGTTTTGAGAAATAATGAAGTTCTGAAAGGGCAAAAAAAAGGAGACTAGGAAAAATAAATATCTCCTAGAATCAAATAGATGAAGACTGGAAACTGCTTCTTGTGAAAACATTAACGTGCTTCAAAAAAGCAATTAAATGTGAAAGCATTTCCCTGTTTACTTCACCATACTCAGGGTCCAGTGCAGCCACAATGTGTTTGAATTGCATCTACAGTTTTTAACTTTCAGAAGCTTCACAATAGCAGATTTTTCTGCTTCCTTGCCCACAAGATACACTGCATTTTATTGCTCATCATTTGTGTAAAGCTCAGGCCATTAAGTATTAAGGGGCTGTTACAGGAAGGATTACTAGTCCCAAGAGTTCGAACTTGGTTTAAAGTCTGTAGTTTCCATAGTTGCCTTCAGAATTCCTTTCTTTAAAATACTTTTAGGTGTAATCTCAAACAGATGCTGATTTTTCTGTGATGTGTTGTAACAGATTGAATCCAATACACGTTAACCACCACTGTCCACAACAGATTTGTTTTTTCAGACAAAATCTGACACTCTAAATTTCCCTCCATGCCTGAAATGTGGTAAAACTCCTGTAATCCTTTTATTTTACCTCTATTTTCCTTCCAGCTTTGGCAGTTCAGCAGGGGAATTGAGGGATCTTTTATGGTACAGCTTGACTGGGTAAGCTACAGGCAGGTGACCATTGCATGAGTTTAGATCAGTCTGCACCAATGCATATATTTTCTTTTGCCATAAATAACTGCATCTGCCGCTGTTTGCACTGTCTCATAATGTGAGGAGTGTGCAAGCTCCCAGGTTACCCTTCTTCCTTCTTCTCATGCTCTCCCCCATCCTGCTTTTTCTTTCTTCATCACTCTCCCCTTCATGTACACAAGCACACATACACGCATATCCATGTATATCTGGCTGCTGTCTTTGTTTAAAAGATTAAATGGCTGTAGACACAGTATTTGGTTCTTTTTTTATTTATATTTTCTTTCTATTTAATCTTCACACCTCAAGTGTCAAGAGTCACAGTCAAGTCTGTTTTTCCCATGCGAGCAACTGGTAAGCAATCTCCTGGTCTTTATCCCATGAACTTCCTCAACCTATTTTCTCTCCAAGTCCTGCTGGAGCAGTGTGGTGAGCGGTTGGGTGGGAGATTGGCTATTAGCCAAGGCTAACCCACCTCAACATATTACTGTGTTATGGTGGCATGCAGTAGTCTCAGTTGTCATTAGATGAGGAATGACCCTTGACTGTAAAGATTATACAGGAAGGCCACCCGGAAGAAAGACCCAGAATTCCTGTGACACACGCTTTTGAATCAGCTATACAGTCACCAGTCTTTCTGACAGTCTAACCCATGTCATTGAGGGAAAGTAAAACCTTGACATAAAGAAACATGCAAGTTTAATTGGTACCTCGTGTAACGAGTAATTACCGATTTACGTTTCAGTTTTCAAAAAACTGCACTCCATGGAGATTCTGTGGTGAGACACTGCAGTCAGGACAACTCTGGCAGGAATGAGCACTCATCAGTGTGTTTAAAAATCAGTACAGGAAGGGTTCATTTCTCTTCAATTTTCTCTAGTGAATAACAGCACATCACAAGAAAATTTGACTCCACTGAGATCATGACAATGTAAGAGAAAGCTGGATTTAGTTTGAAGAGGATTTCAGGGCTATGCAACAAGTCAAATGAGGTCTTTCTTCTGTATTGTCAACCTACTTTCAGCTGTCTTTATGTCCTTAAAAAAAAAAGGGGGATGAACCTGACCTGCTGCGCCCAATCCATAACAAGCGGCACTTTTCCTGTGCCCACACTGCCCCTCATCTTGTCCTCAGGACAGGGTTTTTTTTCTTGAACATCAAATAGAGTCCAATGCAGCTTTAAACAAAATCTACTTAAAGCACCAAAGAAAGAACAGCTCATATTGGGTTTGTTGCCTTGGATTTTATGTTTTTAATTAAAAAAACAAAACCCCAAAGTCTATGCTTAAAACTTCATTCTCAGCATATTCAAGTGCATGCCCTCAACGACTGGGGATGAAAACAGTTTTCTCTTAGGGGGTACTGGGTTGGCTGCCTGTGTTGCTACTTGTTTGGGAATAGTTGTCCACTCAGGAAATCTGTTCCTCGACTTTGGTAAAGATTTGTGTTTAATCTTCTGAAAAAGAGAACGATCTAAGGTACATCATACTGCTCAACTTTCTTTTTATGACAGGTGTATCAGCATGCACTCTTCATCTTTTTGTTCAATCAGTATTTATTGTTTCAGAGACATATTGCCAGAGACATGCTGTATAAGTCCCTTGAACTGTGTTGCATACTAATGCCCTATTTTCACATGAGTTTGCAATTTCATTTCACAGGGAGGTTTTTCTTAACTTCTGCTGTGACAGTAACAGCACCTATACCTTAGTTTGAACAGGTAAATAACTATTAATCTGAGTAGTTATGGGTTTTGGCAAGAGGTGTTGCCTTAATATTTCACAGTAAAAAACTAAAAAAATGCTCAAAGAAATATATGTAAATTCTTGTTGTTTACCCAGCTGGTCAAGGCATTTGTTAGAAATTATTTGAAGTGGATGAGTACTGGAGTAATTTTGGAAAATGCATTAAACAGGGAAAAATGTTTTCCTTTTATTATAAGTCACTACCAGGAGGGAAGGAAATACAGCAAAACTTGCTGTAAACAGTCTCTCAGGGGTACAACAAAAATTGACTCCTTAATGGACATGGTCTTCTAATAAATTTGGAGAAGAATTTATTGGATTTTTTAGGGATATTCAGAGGTTCTTTGTAGCCAGAGCTGTCTGATAATGTTTGTGGTTTTTGTAGGTCTTATGTGTAATTTTACTGAAGAGAACATTTAGTCATAAAAGAAGTCTCTCTCTTAATAATCAGCACTTTGATTTAGTAATTGTTCTGTAACAAAAAATCTTGCATAGAGTAACGTGCTGAAATATGTGGTTTCCCATGTGATTAGTTGCTGCTTTCTAAATATGTTTGTTATTAAACCTTCAGTATACTTTTCCCCTGAGCTGTATTTCACAGGAAGGCTACTTGAAGGGACTACTAGGGTCTCTGCTTGTACTTTGAATAGCCAAATATTTTCCAAAACAGGAAGATGTTTTATTAAGCAATAGCGAGGTCAGGCATAAAATGACAGTGGCTTCTGACTGGCTTTATGTGGCTGAGGGAAACTGGACCCTATTCTTGATGAGAAGAAGATGCGGAGGGGATAACCTACACAAAAGTTTTCCTGTGGAGTATTGCCAGGAGCTATCATGCTGCACTCAAAGATACTGAGTACAATCAGTCTTACACTGTGGGTTTTGATCTGCTCATAACATGGAATATGTTCGTAAATAAAACTCTCCATAGTTACACTGTATACGTCAGGTTCCCCCATGATGCACGGGAGGATCATGCTTCCAGAGGACCTGTAATGCATCAGCGTGACTCCAGATTTCATGGATTTAGTCAGGCAGACAACTGCACAGAAGGTTACTCCTTATTGATAGCGTTTAATATTTTACTAATGGCAGCATATCACTACCTTTGGCAAGTTTCAGCTGAGGAATAGTTCCCTGTATGCCCTGGTCATAGCAGATGGAAAACTTGCCCTGTTAAGCTTACAGTTCAGGCATGCAATTAGAGACAAAAGGTATGAGTGGAGAATTATCGTCAGAGATAGTGTTGAAACCTCAGCTATCTGTGTGTGTGATGATCTCTGCTTTTATTGAAAAACCGAATAAATTCTGATTCTAGGACTCTGATGAATCTGGCTTGTTGGCTCAATCTATGCCTGCAAAATGCTAAAGCAATAAGGAGTATGAAACACTGGCCATTTGGTTGAATTTATACCCAGTGAATCTGGGACTACATTTGTACCTTCCCTTACTGGCCAGCAAGGAGTGCTTTTCCACTCAGAGTGCTTTTCCGTTCAGAGGGCAAATAAGGAGAGCTTGACACTGCTACTTTGCTAGAGTTAAATACCATTATTTTTAAACTACAGAGGGAAGTCATCGCATAGAGATAACAAAAATGGCACTAATGAGTAAGAAGTTATTTTCAAATGCTTGCCTCCAGCCAAGGAGTTGCCCTTTGTAAAAACAATGAAGATGTCTTTGTGTAGCTTGTTCTGTAGGGAGATTCCAATTTACATGGACTCAGCATTTAATAAATGCAATGTTTTTTCGTTAGCTTTAGACAGCTGCTATACCTCAGAGGGTACATGAAAGGAGGAAGGTAGCAGTCATTTAACAAGAGCTGATTGGGAGCTTCCTGCAAGTGGCAGGAAGTTGTGGCCCAGTGTTGCTTTAGACACTAATACAACATGTTCATTATACTGTTCTTTACTTCAGGCAAGTTTTATTGTGTGTATTCACTGCTCTGTTTGCAACCATGCAGCTATAGGATTACGTGTGGGAAAGCCAGACTATGAAACAGGTTGACTTTCAGAAATCAACTGTGGAAAGATTATGAAAACTGAATGTAATGCAAAACTGAAATAACATGAGGAAAGAACTCCTAAGAAACAGCATGAAAACCATGATGCCATTAAGTGCTTCCAGTGACTGGAGCTGCAGCAGTTTGCCCCATGGAGGATACAGCACACAATTTTTAACTTGGTAATTTCCCTTTAAGGATCAGATAAGTAAAAATGTCAATGACCTTGGCAACATGACCTGAGTGTCTTAGTTTCACTAGGATGAACTGTTCTTGGAAAAAATTCTCCCCTGTCTGAGTCACAACCAGGTTTTTCCTTCTGGAGTAGGAATGTATGCTGTTCTTCCCTCTTCTCCCTTCCCAGTCATCAGCACAGGCAAATTCCATCTTGCTAGTCTGGCATTTCGATTTCTGTAGGGTCTTCTCATGTTATGCCAGTGTAGAAGGTTTCACATTTTTTGCAACATTCTTTTGAAACAGAACTGCTCCAGAGTACCTTGCTTTGTGGCTAGACTTTGAAAAGAATGGGGTTTTGCTTTTGTTCATAAAATGGACAAAAGTAAATTCTATTCATTGTGGCATATAACATAAAGCAAGGCCCATAAGCAATGATTGCAGAAGTCATTATATGTAGGCGTAAGAATACAGTGGTAGGGATATTCATGTGAGAAAAAGGATTATGATTGCCATGCCTTTTAAACACCGATTTTATTGTGAATAATAGATGTTTTTACCTTCTGTTGCACAAAAGAATTATTGTTCAGATCAAACTGCATTTAATGACTTTGTTTCTGTCTTTCTGTCTTTCCACAAGCATATAAACTCCTCTCTAAGAAAGCAATCATGCAGGAATTTCACATACTTTTGAGGCAGTGAATGCCGATCACAGTGCTTTTAATCACTAGTGAGGCATCCAGAGCAGTCAGTGATATGGAGGACACAGATCTGATGCCTCCCTCAGGTCACAGGAGCTGTGGCTTGAACACTCTGAAGCAAAGAAGAGCTCCTTGCTTATCAGGCTAGGAAGTATTGAGATGGATCTTCTCTCAATCCCTTGGCCTGATGCTATTTTGTTATAGAAGCTGGTCGTGTTCACTACCAGGTTGGGAAGTCCTTCTGTCCCAGTAGCTGTTGGTGCATTTTGAGCAAAGTAGGTTAAGTGTGAATAGACAGAAGTCCTTCCTTTTAACTTGCCTGCCCCAGCGGTAGGACACTGATGAGACAAGTAGGTAACGTTGGTTCAAGCCTTTGCGCTGTGTCAGCCCAAAAGGATTTTCACTGGGGTTTCTGATCTCTTAGTCTGACCTTCAGTAACACCATTTTCTCCAGAACAAAAGAACCATACACTGGCATGAGCCTATTCTGTATTACACCACTTCGAAATAGCTCTTAGCAGCAGTACACCAGCCAAAAATAATTACGGTGAGTTCTCCATTATCTGACGGAAAGAGACAAGCATTTTCCCATCAGTAGAAAAACACGGGTGATGCAAGTACTGGGAGCAGCCACGGAACCAAATCTCATAAGACTGGCCAGAACTAGGAGTATCTCTGCACTGCACCCCCCTGACAATCCAAACTGGAGGAGGACTTACTCATTCACACTCAGCGCCCAACCTGAGCTGACTCTCTGAGTGCATCACATTGCAACAGAGCTAACAAGCTTTCTAGGAATCCAGAGTGCTCTGCAGCATAGTAGGAGCAAGATCATGCTTGATATGGCATGAACACAAGTGCATAAAATCTGCTGGCCTTGTGCTGGCAAAGAAGAGCCCCTTGGAGCCCCACCTCCAGAGGGTTCTACAGTACTGGTTCAGCGTGCATGGTGTGGAGGCAACAGGTCTGGCTCCCCACTGAGGTAATTCCAGTCCAAGTCTATGCTATATTCTGTGGAAAAACCACCACACTACTCCTGCATTCCACCCCAAGATAATAACTCAAGGAGCCTGGGTAGGTTCCTGCAGACCCAGCTGCAGTGTCTTATCTTCTGTGGCACAGTTAATCAGTGGTACAGATCAACTACTCACAAATAGTCAAGTGAGGAACATATAGAGAAAAGTGTTATACTCATGCCACTTGATTTCTTGATGCTTGCTGTCTTGCCACCTGCAAGGAGGATGTGGGAGTCAAACAGCAATGGGTTGTCTATGTAACCTTGATACAATGCTAGTGCTCTTTTTTTACCTTTTACAACATCCTCTAAAATCTTGTAGGCAAAGCTGCAAGAGTCTGCCACTGGCAATCCACGCTCAAAGAGAAGTAGCAGAGAGAATGATGGGAGGTGAGAAGGAAAACACAGATGTGAAGGGAAGATAAAGGTAATCTGGCTAGTATACCCAAAAGTGCCAAATTTACACACTGTCTTTAGCAGTCAAGAACTTCCATGTTTTATTAATAGTCTCAAAACTTTTCGTCATGGTATTGTAGTTACAGTATAGCCAATGCCAAGCTGATAAGAACATGAGCCCCATTCTCACCTCTAAAAAAACACTGAAGTTGAAAATGCAAATGACTCATAGTCTTTTTACAGTTGGCAGCTACCCATTACAAGGTGGTTGTTAATATATTTGTTCTTTGTAATACAGGCAACCTTAAGATGAAGTAATAGTAATGAGTTACAATGAAGTCTGAGCTATACTGCAAGTTTCTTTAGTAACACAACAACAAAAAAAATCCAAATGCAGCATTTGCCATTCAAACAATTATAAAACAAACCACAGAGGTTTGATTTGCTGTATTTCCAAAGACTGAAGAGTAACCTTTTCTAAATTTTATGACCATGCAATGTTCTTTAAAAATAACCTCACATGCCCTGTTTAAACTGTATTGACGGTATTCAAATCACAATGCGTAGTCAAGCTAAAGTGAAATGGCCAAACAAAGAACTCATATTCTCAGTTCTTAGAGAAGAATAGCATTGACCATAGTCTTGCATTTTTCTTGAATATATGTAATTTAAAATACAGGTTTTATTTATAGACAGTATCTCCCTTTTTCCTTTCTGAAGCAGGTAATAAAAATTCCACTCTTCTACTGGCTCTTGGAAGTTCCTGTTTAATTCTGGTAATACCCAAAAGTACTGTTCATGTAGAACAGTAGAATTCTGCCACAGAATTAAGGATGAGAAAAACTACAAGGAGATAAAGAGACACAGAAATGTGGTGTCCAAACAGCTTGTGAACAATTCAACAAAAAGCAACTATAAATTCCTGCCTGGAGTGTCTACATAATACTACAGGTACCTGCAGCCAAGTCCAGAAAAAAAAGAAGAGCAAACAAATAAAATACCCAAACTGCCTGCAAAATGAAGTGAAATACTGTTCTAAATCCTTTATTTTTTGTTATTAATATTACTGTTTGTGTCTCCCTCCTGCAGCTCTTGGCAAACTCTGAACTTAAAATATTTGGAAAAACAGTTGGTTCTTCCCACCTCATCCGTGCCTTTTCTTAACCCCCAAAATCATTAAGCATTGTGGTGCTTACTGAAATCCTGTTTACTAACACTGTCTTGTTACGTGGGTATTTTCAAGCTTTTAAAGGAACTTTTTGTCCTACAGAGTGAAGTCTCCCTGTGTCATGCTGCAGCCAAGTTAACCAAGGTGCTGATAGCCCCCTGCAGGGAAAGAACATGAGGAGAGAGAAAAACTGGGGAAACAGAGCAGTCTCTTCAACCATCAACATTTATTTAAATGTAATCATGAAATTTGGCTGTTCTTTGGGCCATGTGGTGTCTGCCTGTTCTGCAGGGTGGGGCTGGAATTACTGCTGGCACGAGTTTGTTTGGCCTCTTATTTTCATAACCCTTCAGAGCCACACAAGGGGAAAACAAGAGGCCACATAAGTACATTTGAGGGCTAAATGTTTGTCTGGCATGCTTGCATCATACAGGACTTGGAAGGGCCAAGGAAATCCTCTGAGCTTAGGGAATGTGAAGCGAGCTGCTTAGTTTAATACTCAGACAGAGGGCTGAGGAGGATATAGGAAGGGAAAATACTCATGCAGGTACTGAGAGGGGTCAATATGCAGGGTTCAACTACAGAGGAGAAAATGGGTACAAGATTAATTTTGTTGCCTTCCATTATTATGGCTTTAAATCCAATTATAGCAAGAAGATTAATGGGGATCTTTGTACTGTGAGGCTTCCCCTCCTACAGGAAAGCGATGTGTCCCTTCACTTCATTTAGCTCTCTGACTTTCAGAAGCCTTTTGTAGACACTTTTATTCCCCTGCAGACCCTCCATTTTCTTCTGTGGTATCTGGCCCCTACATTCTCAGAAATCTCATTATAGAGCCCCCATCTCATCTCTTCGCAGGTCCCCTCTTCATGCTCAGCCAGATCTGTTGTGTTCCCCACTTATTCTGATCAGGCTGCAAGAAAGAGAGGGGTGCAGCTGCTGCTCCTGCTTCTCAGCAGGAAGGAAGGATTACTAATGCAGGTGATGCCAGTTGGAAATGGCTCCCATGCTATGTCTTCAACTACTCTGCTTCTCTCCTGCAGCAAAAAGTGAGTACAAAATCATGAGAAGGATAGAAAATCCTAGAGAAACTTATGGGCTGTGGTGGTATCTAGAGAGGCTGAGAGAAATCTAGAAAATGACTGAGAGGAAGTAGCAGAGATACTGAAGGAGAACTGGAAGTGTTTTTTGTATAGGTGGATTAGAGGTTCAGCATGGTGCTTACAGTTACAGGATATTCACATATATTGAACAGTAAATGATATGTGCCTGAAGAAAACAGGTGTCTAGAAGCGTATCGCTGACAAAAATGGGTAGTAACTGTAGATGTTTGGGAACATGAATATGTGACCAGGTGAGAAAGGAGACAGAGAATGCTCAAACGATACAGCTGGGCAATGGAGACAAAAGCATGCTGTGAAGTTAAATGACAGGGAAAGCAAACTGGGGGAAAAGAGAAAAAAGGATGAAGAAGGAAGTTGGCACTGGCAGATTTGCCACAGAAGAAAGAAACAGCATTAGAAAAGTTAAGTGTTACGAGGATATATTGTATGAATGGAAGTGATATAGAAAAAAGTAAGAGACAAGTAAAGATTATAGAATGGAAAAGGAAAGAGGAGGCACACAAAAGAAAGGGAAAGATGTGACAGTGACAGATGCTTACACTTATTATTAATACAAAGGGACTGCTGATCTTGCAGAGTGCCCACTTTCTGCTTCTCAGAGTAAGACTTTGCTTGGTCTTTTTCAGAATATAAATCCCTGTTCTCAGAAAAGACCTAGGCAGAGGTTTTACATGTTTGGCATATGTTTACTCCAATGCCTTGACAGACTGCACATTGGAGGCCTTCAAGTATTTTCAGACCCATCTGAGAACTGGAGAATCTCTGACTTTCTTCACTGCTTAGTTGAGTGCAGAGAGATTTTACATCCCATGTCACATTTATAATATGCAGCTGTTGTTTTAGTGACATCTTGGCTTAGAAATACGGGAGAAAAACTGGTCTAAGTGCAGTTCTTGTCTTTTTTGGCTGAAATTAAATTGCTTAAGAGGGATTTTTAAGGAAGAACTGGAAATGAGTCCTTTCTGCTGGCATTATTCCTGGCTTATTTAATTTCCAATGCAGTTAATGGATGGAAAAAGGCAAGGGTAGGGAATCACTTGTAGCTGTTCTACTTGGAGACCCATGGGGGGGGGGGGGGGGGGCAGTACTGTGAAGAAATTGGAAGTGAGAGGCTGTAAGTAAAAAAAATAAAAATCTTTAACATGTAACTGCGAATAGAAATAGTAGGGGTTTAAGTCACTCTTGTGGTTTAACCCAACAGGCAGCTAAACCCACACAGATGTTTGCTCACTCCCTCCCACTGGGATGGGGGAAAGGATAAAAAAAAAAAAAAAGTAGAACTTATGGGTTGAGATAAAAACAATTTAATAGGACAGAAAAGAAAGAGAAAATAGTAATAAAAATTATAAACCTAAGCAGTGGACCCCCAGCCAGCTTTTCCCCTAGTTCATATGCTAAGCATGATGTCATACAGTATGGGATATCCCTTTGGTCAGTTGGGGTCAGGTCTCCCAGCCGTGTCCCCTCCCAACACCTTGTGCACCCCCAGCCTCCTCACTGGTGGGGTGAGAAGCAGAAAAGGCCTTGCCTCTGTGTAAGCCCTGCTCAGCAGTAGCTAAAACATCAGTGTGCTATCAACATAATTCTCAGACTAAATCCAAAACACAGCACCGTACCAGCTACTAGGAAGAAAATTAACCCTATCCCAGCCAAAACCAGGACAGTCACTGAGGCTTAAGTCCCTGTGGGGAGCACTTAGGAAGAATTACGTGGCTCATAGGTTTTAGACCCAGAAGGGATCAACAGATTGTTAGTTAGACGTACTGTGTAACATGGGCCATAGTATTTCATCAGGCTACTTTTGCTGCTAGCCTAAAGCTTGTCTTCCATAAAGTCAGTTGGATTTGATTTGGAGATCTGAGGTGGCGAAGAACTCAATGCATCAGTTAACAGTTTGTCCTCTGGTAGTTTATTCCTTGTTGTTTCAAATCTATTGGTTTTATATTTAACTCCAATTTATACAGCTTCAGTCTCATTTTTTTGGTTGTTTTGTTAAGCTTCTTCTGCTTTACTGGAAGCCTCCATTACCTATTATTTTCTTGATGTGAAAGATGCTTATGAAGTGAAGGGTGTATGCTAGGTACAAAGGATGTGTGAAAGTCTGTCCAGACTGCAGCAATAGGAGTGTCTGGAAGAGTAAACATCTGCTTTCAAGCAAATTGCCTCATTCTGAAGTATATATGTAGCTGGGGTCCCTGGCAGCTGATGCACTTCTGTTCCAGTTTACATCTAGGGACTGATGCTAGCAGGCTAGGGGCACAGGATCTTTGACGGCTCTGCAGTAAGATAGCAGGGTAGAGCAGGCTGCCCTGGAGACAAGGTGATTTCAGCTCTTGGGACAGCTTTTGGAAAGAGTGGCTGCCTATGTGGGATGTAACGAGAAGCAAGAGAGAGTGAAATGGCAGACTGCGTGAGGCTGCAATGAGTCAGCCACTCCGAGGGGGCTGGCAGAAATGTATAGTCTGTATAGAGGAGCATTGGGCTGCCCTGAGCTGGAGGCGAGGAGTTCGGATTTCTGCAAATCCAATTCATCTGATGTTCTTGGCAGACAGCAGAGGAAACTCACAGCAGAGAGCTCTGGTGTGTGAGGAGTGATGACTCTCAGGCTGCCTTCTGGGAAGGCAGGCCAATAAACATGGTTACCATGTACTGCAACAACAGTCCTGAAGAGGGAGCGTAAACTAATAGTAGTATCCAGGGCAATATAAATTGCCTACTTTGTGATGGAGTGAGCAGTGTACAACTAAAGGCTAAAGCACTGCACAACCGTTCACAGGAAAAAATTAGGTATAGGTGTCTCTCATAACTAATGATTTTACCCCTTTTTGCCAAGAGAGAGAACTTCAATGTGTTAATTAAAATTCTTCTTCATGCATGTCGTGGTTCAGCCTCAGCTGGCAACTGAACACCACGCAGCCACTCGCTCACCCCCCCCACCCCTGTGGGATGGGGAAGAGAATCGGACGAGCAAAAGAACTTGTGGGTTGAGATAAGCACAGTTTAATAACTCCAATAGAATGATGATGATAAATGATTATGATAATAATGACAGTAATGTTAATATAATAAAAGGGAAAAGGAAGGAAAGGGAAAACAGGGAACAAAAACGCAGAAACACGAACGATACAACCGCTCACCACCCGCCGACCGACCGACGCTGCCCGTCCCCGAGCCGCGATTGCTCCCTCCCTCCCCCGGCCAGCCCCTCCCAGGTAGCATACTGGGCATGACGTTACATGATATGGAATATGCCTTTGGTCAGTCTGAATCCACTCTCTTAGCTGTGCCCCCTCCCCTCCCGGCTTCTTGTGCACCCAGCAGAGCATGGGAGGCTAGACATGCCCTTGACTAGTATCAGCGCTGCCCAGCAACAGCCTAAACATCTGTGTGTTATCTCAACAGGTTTTTTTTTCCATGCTAATTTCAAAGCACAGCACTATACCAGCTAGAGTGAAGAAAATTAACTCTATCCCAGCTGAAACCATGACAGTATCCACCCCTTATTCCATATCATTGACATCATGCTCAGGTCCCATACTATTCAGTACAACTTCAATAATCCTTATCCATCTTCTCATCCTTTAACAATATATATATATATATATACAGATTTTCATTTATCATTCCACTAGTTTATGGAACACCCCTGTAAAATGCCTGTGAAATGTCCATTGAGTTCATTTAGTCCATGACTTTGGATTTCATCTCTTGTAAGGGTCCTTCGGAGCGGCGGTGTGCGTGGGGTCAGCTTGTTGCATGTCAGTCCTTGTTCCATCACGCTGCACTGGTAGTTCTTGTTCTCTCACTGCTGCACTTTGCTCGGTTCCATTGAAAGTTCATTTGCTATTATTATTAATTGGGAGATTCCCACCATGATAATATTCCACTGATGCAACCATAGTAGTGATGACATACAACATCATATTGCAATTAACAGCATATTATTCAGTTCATTGGCTGTTTTCACCCAAAATTAAATCCCCCTGGGGTACACACCGAACTCCTCCATCCTCCCGCATCACCCACCAAGTGCACCCAGGTCCTCGAGCAAACACAATCCCACGAGTGGGTTTGCCTCTGCTGGAAGCAGGAATAACCCAGACTGTCTTGCCCAGCATATTTTTTATGTGCACTACAGGGACTCTATCCCCTTCCACAGTACGTAAGGATTCTGATTGGGCAGGGCCAGCTCGCCTGGCAGATCCCCTCGTGTTGACTAACCAGGTGGCTTTTGCTAAATGTGTATCCCAGTGTTTAAATGTTCCACCCCCCATTGCTCTCAGTGTCATCTTTAATAGTCCATTGTATCTTTCGATTTTCCCAGAGGCTGGTGCATGACAGGGGATGTGATACACCCACTCAATGCCATGCTCTTTGGCCCAGGTGTCTATGAGGTTATTTTGGAAATGAGTCCCATTGTCTGACTCAATTCTCTCTGGGGTGCCATGTCGCCACAGGACTTGTTTTTCGACACCCAGGATAGTGTTCTGGGCAGTGGCGTGGGGGACAGGATATGTTTCCAGCCAGCAGGTGGTTGCTTCTACCATGGTGACAACATGGCGCTTGCCTTGGCGGGTCTGTGGGAGTGTGATATAGTCAATTTGCCAGGCCTCCCCATATTTATATTTCAGCCATCGTCCCCCGTACCACAGAGGCTTTACCCGCTTCGCTTGCTTGATTGCAGCGCATGTGTCACATTCGTGGATAACCTGTGCAATAATATCCATGGTCAAGTCCACCCCTCGATCACGAGCCCACCTGTATGCTGCATCTCTCCCTTGATGGCCTGAGGTGTCATGGGCCCACCGAGCTAGAAATAGTTCACCCTTATGCTGCCAGTCCAGATCCACCTCAGACACTTCAATCTTGGCAGCCTGATCTACCTGCTGGTTGTTTCGATGTTCTTCAGTGGCCCGACTCTTGGGGACGTGAGCATCCACATGCCGTACCTTTACAACAAGGTTCTCTACCCGGGCAGCAATATCTTGCCGCAGTGCGGCAGCCCAGATGGGTTTGCCTCTGCGCTGCCAGTTGCTTTGCTTCCACTGCTGCAGCCAGCCCCACAGGGCATTTGCCACCATCCAGGAATCAGGATAGAGATAGAGCACTGGCCTCTTTTCCTGTTCAGCGATGTCTAAGGCCAGCTGGGTGGCCTTTACCTCTGCAAACTGGCTCGATTCACCTTCTCCTTCAGCAGTTTCTGCTACTTGTCGTGTAGGACTCCATACAGCAGCCTTCCATCTCCGGTGCTTTCCCACAAGGCGACAGGACCCATCAGTGAACAGGGCATATTGCTTCTCATCTTCTGGCAGTGTGTTATACAGTGGGGCTTCTTCAGCACATGTCACCTCCTCCTCTGGTGATATTCCAAAGTCTTTGCCTTCTGGCCAGCCCATAATCACTTCCAAGATTCCTGGGCGACTGGGGTTTCCTACTCGAGCCCGCTGGGTGATCAGTGCAACCCATTTACTCCACGTAGCATCAGTTGCATGGTGTGTAGAGGGGACGCTTCCTTTGAACATCCAGCTCAGCACCGGCAGTCGGGGTGCCAGGAGCAACTGTGCCTCAGTACCAACCACTTCTGAAGCAGCTCGGACCCCTTCATGTGCTGCCAATATCTCTTCTTCAGTTGGAGTATAGCGGGCTTCGGACCCTCTGTATCCCCGACTCCAAAACCCTAGGGGTCGACCTCGGGTCTCCCCTGGTGCTTTCTGCCAGAGGCTCCAGGTAGGGCCATTCTCCCCGGCTGCGGTGTAGAGCACATTTTTTACATCTTGTCCTGCCCGGACTGGCCCAAGAGCTACTGCATGGACTATTTCCCGTTTAATCTGTTCAAAGGCTTGTTGTTGTTCAGGGCCCCATTTGAAATCATTCTTTTTCCGGGTCACTTGATGGAGGGGGCTTACGATCAGGCTGTAGTGTGGAACATGCATTCTCCAAAAACCCACAATGCCCAAGAAAGCTTGTGTTTCCTTTTTGCTGGTTGGTGGAGACATGGCTGCTATTTTGTTGATCACATCCATGGGGATCTGACGACGACCATCTTGCCATTTTATTCCCAAGAACCGGATTTCTCGTGCAGGTCCCTTAACTTTACTTTGTTTTATGGCGAAACCAGCTTTCAGGAGGATTTGAACTATTTCCTTCCCTTTCTCAAAAACTTCTTCTGCTGTATTGCCCCACACGATGATGTCATCAATGTATTGTAGGTGTTCGGGAGCTCCACCTTGTTCCAAAGCATTATGGATCAGACCATGGCAAATGGTAGGGCTGTGTTTCCACCCCTGGGGCAGTCGATTCCAGGTGTACTGGACCCCCCTCCAAGTAAAAGCAAACTGTGGCCTGCACTCTGCTGCCAGAGGGACTGAGGAGAATGCATTAGCGATATCGATTGTGGCATACCACCTGGCTGCCTTTGACTCCAGTTCGTATTGAAGTTCTAGCACATCTGGCACAGCAGCACTCAACGGTGGAGTGACTTCATTCAGGCCACGATAGTCTACTGTTAGCCTCCACTCTCCATTAGACTTCCGGACTGGCCATATGGGACTGTTAAAGGGTGAGTGGGTTTTACTGATGACTCCTTGGCTCTCCAGTCGACGAATGAGCCCGTGGATGGGGATCAGAGAGTCTCGGTTGGTGCGATATTGCCGCCGGTGTACTGTTGTGGTGGCGATCGGCACCTGTTGTTCTTTGACCTTCAGCAACCCCACAACAGAAGGGTCCTTCGAGAGGCCAGGCAAGGTAGACAGCTGTTTAATTTCCGCCGCCTCCAAGGCGGCTACACCAAAAGCCCACTTGTAACCTTTTGGGTCCTTGAAATACCCTCTCCTGAGATAGTCTATGCCAAGGATGCACGGAGCCTCGGGGCCAGTCACAATGGGGTGCTTCTGCCACTCATTGCCAGTTAGGCTCACTTCGGCCTCCAATACAGTTAGCTCTTGGGATCCCCCTGTCACTCCAGCAATGCTGATGGGTTCTGCCCCTATATAGTTTGATGGCATTAAGGTACACTGTGCACCGGTGTCCACTAAAGCTCTATATTCCTGTGGGTCAGATGTGCCAGGCCATCGGATCCACACAGTCCAGTAAACCCGGTTATCCCTTTCCTCCACCTGGCTGGAGGCAGGGCCCCCCTAGTCCTGATCATAGTATTCATCACTCACTTCCGGTAGATATGAATCACGGGTGTCTCTGTTAAGATCAGTCAGGCCATCAGCACTTCTGCTCCTCTGTCTGGAGAATTGCTTACGGGAAACTGGGGCAGCCGCTCTCCTGGAGAAACTTCCCTGAGTAATTGTTCTCCCTTGCAGCTCACGTACCCGCGCCTCTAAGGCTGAGGTAGGTTTTCCATCCCACTTCTTCATGTCCTCTCCGTGATCACGCAGGTAAAACCATAGGGTGCCCCGTCGTGTGTATCCCTTCTCTTGAGCCAAGGGACGATTACTCCTAATGGCTGAGATACTGGTCCGTACTGGTGGGGAGTAGGACATATCTTCTTTGAGTTGTTGGACCTCTCGGGACAGTTTCTCAACAGCAGAGACGAGCGAGGAAGAGAGATTCGCTTCATATTCCCGGAGTCTATCAATCAACTCGGCCACCGTTGGTGTCTCATCATCTTTCCAGGACATCACTGCCAATGAGTTTGCATACGAGGATGGTGCGCTCCGTACAAACTTCCGCCACATGGGTCGTGTGCACTCAGCTTCATCTGGATCTTTGGAGGACCGTTGATTGTCCAGGTCACCATAAACCACCTCAAGCACGGCTAATTCCCTTAGATGCTGAATGCCTTTCTCCATGGTCGTCCATTTTCCTAGGCGAAATACAGTATCTTCTTTGAAGGGATACCTCTCTCTCACCACGGACAGGAGCCGCCTCCAGAGGCTGAGGGCTTGTGTTCCTTTTCCAATTGCTTTATCAATGCCCCCTTCCCTAGAGAGGGATCCCAGTTGTTTGGCTTCCTTCCCCTCTAATTCCAAACTACTGGCCCCATTATCCCAGCATCGGAGCAGCCAGGTGATAACGTGCTCACCTGAATGACGCCCGAAATCTTTCCGTATATCCCGCAACTCACTCAAGGATAGAGATCGGGTAGTTTCCGTTTCTTGTACACATGGTTCCTCCTCCTCCTCCTCTTCTCGTGATGGCCCTGGTTCCTCGTAATCTCTTTCTAAACGAGTTTACTTTCTCTTCCATGATTTCTTCTTGTGTATAGGGGCGACTGATACTGGCACAGGTTGGTCCTCTGGTTTAGCTGCAACGCTTGGCACTGGGGTTTGAGTAGCTGCAGTATCTGTCGTGGGGGTTTGAGTGGCTGCCGTGCTCGTCACTGGGGTTGGAGTAGCTGCAGTCTCTGTCGTGGCGGGTTGGGTGGCCGCAGTGCTTGTCTCTGGGGTTGGAGTAGCTGCAGTCTCTGTCGCGGCGGGTTGGGTGGCCGCAGTGCTTGTCTCTGGGGTTGGAGTAGCTGCAGTATCTGTCGTGGCGGGTTGGGTGGCCGCAGTGCTTGTCGCTGGGGTTGGAGTAGCTGCAGTGTCTGTCATGAGGGTTTGGGTGGCCGCAGTGCTTGTCTCTGGGGTTGGAGTAGTTCCCTTCTCTTTCCCTTGGGGGTACTGAATAGTGTTAAATAGGGCTCAATAGGCATAAGCCAGACCCCAGCACATGGCAGTGATCTGTATCTCTCTGGAATTGCCAGGGTGACAACATATTTCCTCCAAATGTTCTACTAATTTTTCAGGATTCTGCACTTGTTCAGGGGTGAAGTCCCACACCATGGGGGGTGCCCACCGTCTTAGGCATTTGCCCATACTTTCCCACATACCCTGCCACGCATAGCTATCGAGCCTTGGGACAGATCTCTGGATTATATTCTTAACTTGCTTACTAACCTTAGACAGATCTGATACCACCTGCCAAAGCAATGTCAACAGATGTATCTTAACTACACAAGGATGTTCAAGATACTGAAAAGTTGTTGTAAGGAGGGAGGAGACATTACATAAGATATTAGCTACGGTGCCATTCTGTATTTCCTCCATAAAAAACTCCTCAGAGGAGGAGGTATAATTGCTAATTGCCTCCATGAGGTGGTAGCTGTAGTACAGTAACGGCTTCCATGCAAAACCTAAATAACCGATAACAGTCAAGGCCAGTGTTTTAATAACAAGTATCCTAGGCAAAATATCTCTAATCACTGCAGAGGACAGCCAACTGACAGAACCAACAGCAAGTTTTAACATGTACTTTACAATCAGCATGGTAAAGACTGGACAAACTAATACTGCGAGCAGATGAATCAATGCTGTGACCAGCAACTGTTATTATCTCAAACCCTTCTTGCCCCACGTTGGGTGCCAAAAATGGACTGTCATGGTTCAGCCTCAGCTGGCAACTGAACACCACGCAGCCGCTCGCTCACCCCCCCCCCCACCCCTGTGGGATGGGGAAGAGAATCGGACGAGCAAAAGAACTTGTGGGTTGAGATAAGCACAGTTTAATAACTCCAATAGAATGATGATGATAAATGATTATGATAATAATGACAGTAATGTTAATATAATAAAAGGGAAAAGGAAGGAAAGGGAAAACAGGGAACAAAAACGCAGAAACACGAACGATACAACCGCTCACCACCCGCCGACCGACCGACGCTGCCCGTCCCCGAGCCGCGATTGCTCCCTCCCTCCCCCGGCCAGCCCCTCCCAGGTAGCATACTGGGCATGACGTTACATGATATGGAATATGCCTTTGGTCAGTCTGAATCCGCTCTCTTAGCTGTGCCCCCTCCCCTCCCGGCTTCTTGTGCACCCAGCAGAGCATGGGAGGCTAGACATGCCCTTGACTAGTATCAGCGCTGCCCAGCAACAGCCTAAACATCTGTGTGTTATCTCAACAGGTTTTTTTTTCCATGCTAATTTCAAAGCACAGCACTATACCAGCTAGAGTGAAGAAAATTAACTCTATCCCAGCTGAAACCACGACAATGCAAGATATTTTCCAGGAAGTTCATCAACTCACGGTCTTCATGATGCAATTTATTCTTGCTGCTTCTAAATCCTGGTTTTGTTCTTATTCTGTCCAAACCTGAGGATCCTTTCCACCCCCTTATTGCATTTTGGAGTTTCAAAAATCGTTCTCGGAATTTCTCTTTCTCTTTTTAATGGTACTAATTCAGAGAATTTAAGATTTCTCCTACCAATCTCTGTTATTGATAAGTATTATCAGAGGTGTTGTAGGAGCATAATTGTGAGGTAATGGAGTTTTGGGAAAAAACAGCACTAGGTATTTTCAGGTGGTCACACAGTGAAATGTCATTAACCCTGTATAATTTGCTTGGAGTAGCCCAGCCTTGGAATGTGTGGCAGTATTTCACTGCATGAAAGATTATTGTTGCTTCAGCTGCAGTCATATCCATCCCCCCGGGAAAACTTCCAGCTTCAAGGGGAAATCTGGTTGTACATGTTTGAACTGTGTTTTTAGCTGCAACATAATCTTTCTGTCTTCTGGCTGTCCATTAGAAATGGTAATAAAAACATGGCACACAGACCTTTCAGCTTCAGTGTAACCTTTCTTTTTCTCAGGAAAGAAAAGTTCCTCAACCCAGAAGGTAATTCAGTTACTGACATCTTTTCAGATGCTTTGAAGATAAGCTTTGTTGGAGCGTCTGCATGTTAATCTGCAGAGTAAAGCAAAAAGATGGCATCTACCAAGGCAATGTCAAAACAAATATGTTGGTGTCCTAGCTAATGCCTTCACGCAGCTGAACCATATTAAACATAGATTGATTTCATGGGCTGAATAGGCAAGGTCTTAAATCTTCAGTCACCAAAACACGTTGTCATAAGGAAGTCTTCAGTGAACCTAACATTACTGCTAAGCACACAGGAGGATAGAAACACTGGTAATGGGAAAGCCATACAACAAACATTTCAGAGCTTTCAGAAAAAGGAAGCTAGAAAATGAAAATAATGTATAATGAAATGGACTTCCCTCATTTATTTTCTCTCCCTGAGCAAATGAGCTATAATAAACAGTGAAAATAAAGAAGTCCTAGCAACAGATGACCTCTCACCTTCACCCCATTCAAGCTGCTTTTTAAGGCATTTTTCATACTCTTGATTTGTTTATTGTTCCTCTGCTGCTTCCAAGTTGACCTTCAGATAGAATCCCACCCAGAGTTTTGCAGGAAGCAACAGAAGCAAAAGAGTTATTAGCTGGAATGATGGTTACAAAAATACGTGCGTAGAAATTATACCAGAGCTGTTTCTTCTTTCTCAGATACAAATATTTTTATTGATCTTTATCTCAGACCCTTTGGAAAATTTTCAGACACACTGATATCCTATGCTGAATTTCTATATTATTTCTTATATTCTTCTCATGGCTTCTCTATGATCCTTCTTGTTGTTCCAGGATGCCCTGTCTGGAAAATACTATGGCCATCATAATTACAGAATCACAGAGTGGTAGGGGTTGGGAGGGACCTCTAGAGATCATCTTGTCCAACCCCCCTGCTTGAGCAGGCACACCCAGAGCAGGGGGCACAGGAACGCGTCCAGGCAAGTTTTTAATGTCCCAAGGGAAGGGGTTGTTCAGCCTGGATAAGAAAAGGCTCCAGGGAGACCTTATAGAAGCATTCCAGTACCTGAAGGGGTCCTACAAGAAAGCTGGAGAGGGACTTTTTACAAGGGTGTGTAGCGATAGGACAAGGGGTGGTGGCTTTAAATGGAAAGAGGGTAGGTTCAGATTCGGTATAAGGAAGAAATTCTTCACTCTGAGGGTGGTGAGGCACTGGAAGACGCTGCATAGAGATGTTTTGGATACACCATCCCTGAAAGCGTTCAAGGCCAGGTTGGACGGGGCTTTTAGCAACCTGCTCTAGTGGAAGGAGTCCCTGCCCATGTCATTGAGATTGGAAGTGGGTGATCTTAAAGGTCCCTTCCAACCCAAACCGTTCTATGATTCAATGATTGTTTATGCTTGGAGCTACCCAGCTGGAAAGCAGCTTGGCAGAAAAAGGCCTGGGGGTCCTAAAGGACACCAGGTTGAACATGAGCCAACAGTGTTGCTGAGGTCACGCTCTGAATGTGACCTCACATGAATATACTGAACATATATAACATATATAACATATATGACATATACTCTATATATATATATAACATACACTGAACATATACTGAACATATATAACATATATATAACATAACATATAATCACACACATGAATATACTGAACAGGACTGAACCCAGCACAGACCCCTGGGGAACACCACTAGTGACAGGCCTCCATCCAGACTCTGCCCCATTGATCACGACCCTCTGAATTCTGTTGCTGAGCCAGTTCTCTGTCCACCTCACTGTCCACTCTTCCAACCCACACTTCCTTAGCTTGCCTGTGAGGAGGCTATGGGAGACAGCATCAAATGCCCTACTGAAGTCACAACGGACAAGATCCACTGCTCTCCCTTCAAGACCCAGCCAGTCACGCCATCATAGAAGGCTCTCAGGTTGGTCAAGCATGATCTTCCCTTGGTGAATCCATGTTGACTGTTTCTGACAACCTTCTTGTCCTCTACATGCCTGGAGATGACCTCCAGGATGAACTGCTCCATCACCTGTTCAGGGGTGGAGGTGAGGCTGACTGGCCTATAGTTCCCCAGGTCCTCCTTCTTGCCCTTTTTTAAGATTGGAGGGACATTTGCTTTCCCCCAGTCCTGGGGCACCTCTCCTGTCCTCCACGGCCTTTCAAAGATGATGGAGAGAGGCTCAGCAAGAACATCCGCCAGCTCCCTCAGCACTCGCGGGTGCATCGCATCGGGGCCCATGGATTTGCGAGGACCCGGTTTGCACAGGTGATCTGTGACCTAATCCTTCTCAGCTGATGGTAAGTCTTCCTTTCTCCAGATTTTCTCTCTCGCTCCGGGGTCTGGGATGCCTGAGGGCCAGCCTTAGCAGGGAAGACTGAGGCAAAGAAGGCATTCAGTAACTCCACCTTCTCTGCATCCTGCGTCGCCAGGGCCCCTTCCTTGTTCTGCACTGGGCCCACTGTATCTCCAGTCTTCCTTTTACTGCTGGTGTAATATTGATTAAGTAATAAGGATAAATAAAAAATGAGTAGACTGTATTATTCTCCATATAATTTCTCCCTAATTATATATAAATTACTTCATATAATGAAGCCTGTTCTAGGGACTATCTTGTCCATTATGTGATTTAGTCTGGGTTAAATAATATATGCAATTGGAAGCAATTAACTTCTGTTGTGTTTCTTCCTCTGGTAAAGGTAATTCCTGTGTGTTTTGTGTGTATTTTATCTAGGCAGCAAGGGTTGATGATGGAGTACTGAAAAGATGCAAACCAAAGAGATTAAAGGCATTTTGGTAGCATGCAATTTAAAGTAGCACAGAGATCTGTACCAGTCAGTTGCTGTAAACCACATGTATGGGATATGTAATATAGCAAGCATTTTTCAGGGTTGTCCATTTTTGTCTTTCAAATATCTAAACACCTACACACATACAAGCATACATACATACATAAACTGCCAACCAGCAATTTAGCTGGAACATTATTACCCATTTTTAATATATTGTTGGTGTGAATGGATTTATGTAAAAATCTACGAAGTGTTATATCCACAGTCACTTATTCAAAGATTCGTCTATATTACTGACTTTTTTTTTTTAATATAAAATATAATCCATCACCTTGTAGAGAACTTTCTTAAGGATTTGGTGGGGGTTTTTAAATTGGAGTTGAAGTATTGTTTAGCTTGTTCCTAATTTCTAATTATCTGGAGGCACTTTGTTTTTTCAAAGGGAAGGAATGATAAGGTCTGGGTTTTTTTCCCTAATAATCTTATACTGTGAATAAATCCCTTGGCATTTCCAGACGTTTGCATTGATAGCTGGGACAAGTCATGTGGAAACAATCTTATCTGACTACCACTAACATGTGAATCCACCTAAAATCTTACAATGGAGAAAAATATTTTTGTACCTTCTGAAGACACATAAGCGAATATAAATGTATACAAAATGCAAGCTTACTTTTACTTCTTTTTATAACTTCTCTGTTAGATCTATGAAGCAAAGGGTAACTTTAATCTTAACACTTCCTGGTTTTTGACTCTGTAACTGCATCATTATTCTTCAGTATTATCTACCTGTCTGTCACATGTACTCATCACAGTTTCATATACCTGAAATTCCCTCTGTGTCATGGTTTTAGCTGGGATAGGATTACTTTTCTTTCTAGTAGCTGGTATAGTGCTGTGCTTTGGATTTAGCATGAGAATAATGTTGATAACACACTGATGTTTTGGTTGTTGCTAAGCAGTGCTTGCACTAGTCAAGGACTTTTCCAGCTTCCCATCCTCTGTTGGGTGCACAAGAAGCTGGGAGGGGACACGGCTGGGACAGATGACCCTGACTGACCAAAGGGATATTCTATATCATCTGACATCATGCTCAGCATGTAAAGCTGGGGGAAGAAGGAGGAAGTGAGGGAACATTTGGAGTGACGGCATTTGTCTTCCCAAGTAACTGTTACGCGTGATGGAGCCCTGCTTTCCTGGAGATGGCTGAACACCTGCCTGCTGATGGGAAGCAGTGAATGAATTCCTTGCTTTGCTTTGCTTGTGCTGTGCAGCTTTTACTTGACTTATTAAACTGTCTTTATCTCAACCCATGAGTTTTTTCGCTTTTACTTTTCTGATTCTCTCCCCCGTCCCACTGAGAGAGGGAGAGACCAAGCAGCTACGTGGTGCTTGGTTGCTGACTGGGGCCAAACCATGACACTCAGTTAGAAGCTAACAGTCTTGGGTGACAGAATCAGTGCTGAAGGTGAAATAATTTTTTCATATATTTTTCCTGGCATCAGCCATCCTGCAAATACTAGTAAAAAGCCAGTCTATGTCTAAATAGCATTAAAAGGTGGGAGCCCTGTGTCATGCAGACAATAAATTTTGTGCTATACAAAGTGTGTTTAACCCCTAAGGCTAGGTGAAGGTTAAATGCTATTTCCTTGTAATCCAAGTGTTATTCATTTGACAAACACCTTTTGCCATATATAGCATAAACTTGTGTTAATTGTTTGGCATACTGGTGCTGCAGTGTCAGAAGGACGGGATGTCATCCAAAGAGATCTGGACAAGCTGCAAAGGTGGGCCTGTAAGAACCTCACGAGGTTCAACAAGGCCAAGTGCAAAGTCCTGCACCTGGGCTGGGGCAACCCCCAGTATCAATATAGGCTGGGGGATGAAGGGATTGAGACCAGCCCTGCAGAGAAGGACTTGGGGGTACTGGTGAACAAAAAGCTGGACATGAGCCAAAAATGTACACTTGCAGTCCACAAAGCCAACTGCTCCCTGGGCTGCATCAAAAGCAGCGTGGCCAGCAGGTCGAGGGAGGTACTCCTGCCCCTCTACTCCGCTCTGGTGAGACCCCACCTGGGGTGCTGCATCCAGCTCTGGAGCCCTCAGCACTGGAAGGACACGGAGCTGTTGGAGCGGGTCCAGAGGAGGGCCACAAAAATGACCTGAGGGCTGGAGCATCTCTCCTATGAGGACAGGCTGAGACAGTTGGGGTTGTTCAGCCTGGAGAAGAGAAGGCTGTGGGGAGACCTTATTGTGGCCTTTCAGTACTTAAAGGGGGACTATAGGAAGGATGGGGGCAATCTCTTTAGTAAGGCCTGTTGTGACCGGACAAGGGGTAATGGTTTTAAAATAAAGGAGGGTACATTTAGACTGGATATAAGGAAAAAAATTTTTATAATGAGGGTGGTGAAACACTGGCCCAGGTTGCCCAGAGAGGTTGTGGAGGCCCCATCCCAAACCATTCTATGATTCTATGAAGGCCTAACCTACTATCACTTTTCTCCTTTACACACTAGTGTTTTGTATGCAACTCATTTTACTAATTTTACTTCTCTGAAAGCCTTTTGTTATTCTCCTTTTTGTATCTCAGGCTTGGGAATTAACATGGCTTAGAGAACTTGATAAAACTGCAAAGGGAGATGGTCAAAGAATGTAATGTTGTAAACACCCTTTTGACAGGTTTGCTTCATATTTGCCCTAGCAGCACACCTGCCACACCAAAATCTCAGCGTGAAACACATACTAGAATTTGTTTGCAACAGGTCTCTTGCTTGGCAGAATACAAGACATTACTTTTCCCAAGAGTCTATGGAAATGATGCCTGTTATGCATTTTAAGGTTTTCAGTTACTGACAACTGAAGTCTGTTATGCAGAAAAGGGTAGAATGGAAGAAGCACTGTGGGCTTGCACTTGGCACTGTCAGCAAAGAACACCTGCCACGGGAATGTTTGAACCAGTGACGTTTTCTTGTAGCAATTATTGATCATTGTTTCTGTAGAATTCATTTCTATGGAAAACATGAAGCTTGCAAAAATAAAATTTGGAAAACTTTTGAAGTAATTTGGCCAAAAACTGTGAATTTTTGAATAGGGACTGTGTCTGTGTAGGAGATGGAATTAGGTCTCCTTATGGTTGTATTCTTCTCTGTTTCCCAATGAGGCCATTTGTCCCTTTTCACCTAGTCAAGAGGGGAAAGGGTTTGAGAGAGAAGACCCTGTCATGGATGCAGAGCCTGACTTGGGACCCTTCCTACAGAACAACTTGAAGGTGTTAAGTTGATCAGATAGATTTTTCCCACACACGCACATATTTCTGCTGCTTGCCTGACTGGAAAAGACACATTTCACCCCAAAAGCGGGACAGTGGCGGAGCTCCTCGTGTACCCCCAAAGCTGCCAGGCCTGGGTGGGGCAGGGACCCCGAAGGCAGCGGCCGGGGGCGAGGGCGGAGCTGCTCCACACGGGCTCCTCCCTCCTCTCTGTGACCGGACAATGGCGTCAGCCAATCGGCGCCCGGGCAGCAGGCAAGGAAGTTGCGTGTGTTGATGCATTGCCGTGGCAACAGCGTGGTGCCGGAGCCGACGGGTGTTGTCGCCGCGGGCCGATCCCCTTCGAGACCCCGCGAGGTCTGCGGGGGGAAGCCCGGTTCCAAAAGTAACGCAAGGAGGGGAAACCTAAATGTGCGGTGCGGGAGGAGAATGTCTTCCAGGTTTGCTCTCCTAAGTGTGCTGTTCAACTCTTCCATAAAGGGCAAACTGAACCAAAAGGCAACATCAGAGAAGTCCAGATCTTATGAAAATTAGGAATTTTTGAGCCACTCTTTGGAGAGAAGGTAATGTTAAGGAAGACTTTAATAATGCAATGCCTTGCATGGTCTCTTGAGCATTGAATCTGAATAAGCCTGTAGACTTTTCTAGGGCGCGAAGGTGGACGAATGGTTGGGTGGTTGGGGCAAACTGTGGTTTTACGACAGTTCTGAAGTCCAAGCAACTCTCCTGCCTAGCCAACAGTCGCGGACAGTTGGGATCCTCTAAGCTCAGATCCCAGTTTCTCTGGTTTTCACCTGATTTCCTTGTGAAACTCAGGTGATGGTACAGTGATTACACACCTGGCCTGAACCTCAGTAAGTGAAGGATTAAATAACACAGCCTGGTGCCCTGTCCTCATCCCATTACATCAGTGCTTGATGCCAAAGTACCAGATGGCTGGATTTCTGCAGAGCTCAGGGCCCCAGTTATAAATAAGTAAAAAGTTCAATGAGTGAAGGACTTGAGTGACTTTCTCCCCTCAGACCAGCTAGCTGATAATAAATGGGTGTGTAATAGTGCTTACTGCAAGGATAATGTGTTTGTTCTCTGGAATTAATTTCCACAGAGATTTGCCTGGCAAAAACTGTGTGAATAAACAGCATTTACCAGGTCAGATGTTCTGATTTCCTAATTCCCCCCTTCACTTTCCTTGGGAAAGTGTGTGTTGTAAGGGGCAGGAGAATACAGTCGGAATCATCATGGGCAAGCATTTGGATATTGAAAGCTAGAAATGTTACTCTATGTAGAAGATAACCCTACCTGGCACATACTAACTGATTGTCTCCTCTACAGAAATTACTTCTTTCAGTTCTATTTCTAGAAAATATGTGGTGCTCAACAGTAATGAGAAGGTTTGCTATAAAAGCCAGAATTTCTTTTTGGCTTGGAAAGCACAAGTAAAACAGAAAACTTTGCTGTCATTTCCAAGTGTTTTATCTGAAGGCTGAATGCAATATTTCTTCTTAAGAACTGATTGCTCAAGTCATAAATTAACACCATTGACTTAATTGTAAATTTTTTTTTTTTTTCATTTAAATTTACTTTTCTATTTACTTAATTCACTAGGACATTGATCTACAGTAGGATGCACTGCTTTCTAACCAGGTGAAGTTATGGTTACACAGTAAAGAGCTCAGATGTACAGGGGTGTTACATATCTCTTCATTTAACCCACATTATCTGGGGATATTTCAAGCTTCTATTCCATATGTATTTCTGTTGGCTCATGAAATTTAATAATATTCTGTTAACTAAGAATTATAAAGCAAGAAACAGGACAATATAGTTAGATACATAGATAACAGCTTCAAATATAAGGTGAGAAAAAGACCACCATTAAACTTAACAAATTACAGAATTACCGGTGCCCAGTGGCTCCAGGCAAAACTTGATGAAGTTTGTCAGCCATGTCCTCTCACACCAATTATAAATTACTGATGATCTAATCTGGAGGAGAAAAACAATAATGTAAAAGAATATTTTAAAGATTCATTACCAACAAGACCCTTAAAAATGAATGTTCTCCTACCTGTAGCCATCACCAGCCTTGTGCTGTAATGCCCTCAAGTCTCGTGCTGGATATGATAAGCATTTTCACAGTCCTTGCGCACTGTTTTCTGCAGCAGAGATGTAGTAGGTGGCCATTTTCATTTTGTGTCACTACATCATTAATGTTCTGCAAAGTATTAGGATGTGCTGTATTGTTCATGCAAAGTACAATGATGGGTATTTAATAACTTCTTGTTAGGATTACCAACGTTTCACAAAAGAAATCAAAGGTACAGAGTTTTGTTGTTCTAGCCATTTTCCTCTTCACATTATTTGGTCTCCTTGTCTAGATTCTCTTTATTAATTCTCTGTTATTGTGGCTTTCTGATAATCATTTAGTTTTCATATTACTTTTAATAGCTAGTGTCTCTTACTGAGCATAGGAATTGCCATGGTAGTCAGATTATCTAGCTGAATACCCTGTTCGTAACAGAAGTACCAAAAACCTTACTTATCGAGTCACTTGTCAGCAAAAGCACTTTCTATTGAAAAATTAAGGTTGATTTACACTGTAACAGATGAGAACATTTACCCCTTCTGATTATTTTATCCTGCATAATGTGACTGTGTCAATGCAGATTACTGAGAAAAGTGGCTTTCCTGCACTGAATCACTCTACACTTCCAGTGACAGCCTCTCAGCACACTCACATTGTCATCCTTTTGATTTCCACTGACTTGTGTCAGTTTGTACAAGCCTGGATTTTATTTTTTATATCAGACTCATAACTGATTACACATTTATCCACCTATTTTTTCTCCTTAAAAGATCAGCCTCCTTTCTTGAAATTATTGCACAAGTTGCATACTCACCATCAGAATCACTGGAAATCATCCAGATTCTGCACACATCAGTCCCAGAAATGGAAACATCGAACAAAGACACCTGAGCTAGGAAGTACATGTAGCTCACTTTGTCCTGTGTAAACTTACTTGTTTCAATGTCTCCTTGCTCTCATACTCCTGTTCTGTGGGCAGGGTGAACACATCCAGTCCATTCATTATTTGATGCATGTCTGATATGCCCTCTATGATTTGCATAGTGTGAAATATCACAGATCTATTCCAGTAACTGAGTAAGAATGTGACGCATAGTATCCCCAGTGTTGCACAAATTGGGAATACAACTACGCTGAATTGTGCACGAGAGTAAGTGTGGAGGCAGGGTAACATTATTCATTAAAAATATGAGATGATTGTGTTAAATAATTTTATGTGAGTAAAACTAAGGTAATCACCATGATAAGTTGTAATGCATCACTAAGTAAAATATGAAAAGCAAGAACCTTGTTTGTAGATCCTAAAGGATATCTGAGAGAGAATGGCATTATTGAAGCAGGTTCACAATTTTTAATTTTGAAATTCTGACAAATTACATTTTTTCAACTAAAAATGTTTCACTTTTTCCATACATTTTAACTCATAGCAGCTGTAATTCCTTCATATAAGGTTATGATTTCAATCAAATCAAAAGAATTATTTCTTATGTTTGGGCAGAGGATGACAGTAATGCAAAAGAACTGCTGGGTCACTAAACCAGTCTCTGATCTTCACTGGCAACACTGTCATAAACTTAAATAAACTTAATTAAATAAAATAAACTTAATTACTGCATAATTGTACACAGTAAATGTACAGTAAAAATGCCAAGTATACAATGACTGCTATTGGCATCAATGAATTTTCGACTGAAGTTTTAGGTAGGAAGAGAATCAGATCCAAAGACAGACGTGGGAATTTTATTAGGTTAAAGGAAAATTACAAAAAGCTTTGACGAGGTTGATTGTCTCGTCACAGCAAACACCTTAAATAGTTATCAGAATCATATAGAAACCTCAGGGTTATATATTTTCCTTCTTTTACATTCTAATGAACTTTTGCACGTGTGTGCACATGTGCACACACATGCTAGTGACTTCTGTCCTATTCTTGTGTAATTGGTACAGGTATGTCTTTGAAGAAAGTTTTAATTTTGTCTAATGGACTCTTTAAACAGTGGGAAAAATATTTGTTAGAAAATTCCCAGACAGTTCTAGCCCATTTGTATACACCAGAAAACACTGGCTTTTTAACCTGGTGTATTTGGTTTTGAGTAGTCTTGCCTTGTCCTTTTAGCTGTCTGCATCCATGCTTAATGAAGGTGTAACCACTAGCCTCTGGGCTGCAGATAGTATGGGGGAGAGGGTACTGCTGTATACGCAGCTGATCCTCTTATGGAACAAGCTGCATACTTGCATATTTCTGAGTGTGCATTACTCATAAGTCATTTAAGCCAGGCTGCTGTGATGTTAGATTTTACAGACTTAAAAAGTCTTGAAGCTGCCAGAAGTGGGGGTACATGCCAATACTTGTGTGTTCAGAGCTTGCAAATTGTTTCTTGGGATAGAAGGATGCATAAAACATGGGTTGTACTCAGCTATGACAAGACAAAGCATCCTGAATTAGAAAACTATGGATTTCCTTCATCTCAGTGGTCTTTAGTTAAGTTTAATCAAATAATGGATTGTTCTTTTCACATGGCTGTAAGAAAAGATTAGTGTCTAGGACTAATCAAAGGAGACTCTTCCAGCCAGGAACTCTGGAGAAAATACAGTGCTGAGCTGGAAAAATGTGAGGGTTTTAATGTGTGGTTAATTTGCTAAAAATATTGTTGGAAACATA
Organism: Phalacrocorax carbo; assembly: GCF_963921805.1. NCBI lineage: Eukaryota > Metazoa > Chordata > Aves > Suliformes > Phalacrocoracidae > Phalacrocorax > Phalacrocorax carbo. The sequence goes on along the minus strand of NC_087548.1, from coordinate 65,672,334 downwards.
AGAATGTTTTTTCCTTTTATCTTTCAGTGAAAAACAGATCCAAGAGTAAGATACTACAAATTATCCAATATCTTTGTCCAACTTATGTTTGAGTACTTTGCCTTAACATATCTCCAAATGATTTATAATTGAGCAGTACAAAGCAACATTTAGCACAAGAGAAAATACAGCTTAAGATGTTGGTTTAATTTCATTTGTTTTCCCTTAAAGAATAATGGGAAGCCTCACAGAAAACATTTTATTTGGAAAGAGCCTGAAGCAAGGCTTTTTGGCATTCAAGACAGGATGTCAGTTTGCTTCTTTCTGACACCTCTTTATATGTAAACATAACGAAAACCCAGTAAAAGGGAGAAAAAAAAGACTTACCTTTACCTTGACTGTAAAGTTAGGGAACAGCCTTAGAAAATCTTGTGACCGGACTGATTTAGTGTTGGGGCATTAGAAACTCTAGATTAATTTCCTTCTCTTTCTGACTTGCTGTATAATGCTCTGTGGATCACTTAATCTCTCTCTTTCTTTATCTTTTGTCCTCTTAGACTAAGTTGTTCTCCTTTGTCTTTTTACACAGTCCAGACCAGACTGAGAAACCAGGATCTCTGAGTACTATTGTAGCAAAGGAAGTTGTTGCTTGTTGCTTCTTATTTAAAGCCATTTGAGATATTTGTAATTTATGTGACAGCGAAGTTAGGTATTACAATTGAAATAACTTTTCTTTTAGAATACTTGTGATTCTAGTCTAATTTACATGAATCACCTTTATTAAATGACCCACATAACAACAACTGTGATGTCACAAACAGAAAGCTTATGACTTCAAGCAGTGAGTGGCAAGCAGGCAGAATGACTGTACAATATCGAGTGTAGTATTGAAGGCAAACAAAAGGAAAACTCAGAGTGAAGTGGGGGTATGTACAAAAAAGGCTTACACAGCCAGGAACCCTTGAATCTGAGATACTGGATTAACCAGTATCTTTCTGCAATCTAAAATTAGTTTATTCTTTTTTGACACCAACAGCCCGATCTGTAGCTGGGCTTCCACCAGGCTGTTGTATTTGGATTCCACCATTTTAAAGCCATATGTTTCTCCCTTCAGTTAATATATCTCTGTGGCCTGTCATACACTTCCTCAGGCAGAGCAACCCACGCAGACATTCTCGTAACTCTGTTATGCAAGTCCTGATTTTGTAGGCACTCTCCAAATATAGATGACCTCTCCAAAGAGCCTCCTGTATGTAAGCCACTGACACCTCAAGCAAGTACTTCATATAAATCCTTTCCATATCTTTATCAAGCACTGTTTTAAAAAATAGTAAAGGAATCTGTTGTTCCCACTATTTATTTTGCTTGTTTACGGTTCTCCCTCCTAAACCCAGATGTGAAAATTGTCTCTGCCTTTAGAGGGAGTCAAGCATGTCCAAGGGGTATTTCTTTGAGATGTATAAGCTTGAAAGCTCTGTGTCCTTTGTTTTAGCTCTGTGTTTAATCTGGTGCAAGGATTTATCTTGTCCCTTTCTGTGCTGGCCTGTGGGAACAGTGACAGTAAGCCAGCCATATAGTTTAAATGGAGTTTATAGGCTGATACAGCTGCACATGGAGAGGCTGTGATATCAGTGAGCATTCATAAACAGTACATAAACTGATTGCCCAAATTGTTACAACTGTTCCTGTGTTTTCTCCATTGAATAAGCACAGTTGTGTCCTGGCAGCAGGAGGCTTCATGCAATGTGTTCTTCCACAAGGTAAACTCTGTTTTTTTCAGCTGGGAGGTCTCCATGTGGAATTATAGCTAAGTCAAAAGCAGTAGTGTTGAGGATTCATTGGAAACAGCCAATTTAATCCCCCAGCTAGCACAAGTATGTTTTTTTCAATTCAGTCAAGGTATCCAGGCTTATAAAATGACCTTATAATGGGTTTTGAGGAATTGTTTACATCAGAGAATCAAGAGAGATGAAAAACAGAGAGGGTCACTCTTCAGAAATGGGCTGCATACAGGAAATAGGAAACGTATGTGTCAACTTTGCTTCCAAGTTCCAACACTGACATGAAAGAAGACATAAAGAAAGCCATTTCAGGGAAGAAGTTTCCATTTGTCTGTATAGGTTGAATCACACATGGCAGCTAAGAGAATGCAGCATTACCGAAGCACGGATAATAATGCTATTTTTGCAATTTCTGGTTAGGATACACTTAAAAATAGTGTGTAAGGTTCCAGTTCCCTCTTCAGGACAAGAACATAAGAGATGTACTGAGCTGCTTGCAGTCTTGTCATTCTGTTCTATTTTGGGTAAAGTGAAGCGCTCAGCCTGATGCTGAACTAGCCTTAGTATTTTACTTGCCTTTAATTAAATTTAACTCATCCATTAGTTGCAAGTGCCCTATCACTGCAGCTCATGAGATTGGTTTTTTAAGTATTGTACTCAGTGGAACTGCAGAGGAGAAGAATGTTTTCCCACAGCTGTATGCAATGATCAACCATACCTTCCCACTTTATTAAATAACACATTGCAACATTTTTAAGAGAAAAATATAAGGAAGTTTAATGTTTTGAAAAGAAGTGTTAAATCCTAATCCTGATTTACTTCCATATCTTTACCACTGAGCTTGAAAAAAGAAGATTTGAACTGCTCATGTGCCTTTTCATTTCACACTGAATTTATAGGAAGTTTCCAAATAATAACAGTCAACTTGGCAGGAATAAATGTAGACCAAATGGTGTAATCCCCGCAAGGAAGCATAATTCTCTTATGAAGTATTTACAATAGCAAGCTTGGAAATCCAACAATAGGTTATATTGTTAATAGGTTGTTTATAGCATCTTTTATTGACTGATTCATTCTTAATGGTAACAGATTTATTCACCTAACATTCTTCATGTGGCAGGCAGTTCGGTGACCACTGTTGCTTTAAGAATCCTCTCAGGTAGCAGAAAGCATTGTTACGACATAAATCAATACATAGGACATAAATAGGATCTTGCAAAGTTCACAAGTTCCCTGAAATGTAGCTGAACTTTCTGATGCTGCCTTACTGTGACCCTCCAATAACCCTTATCTCCCCTGATTTCATGACCCTTTAATGTTTCCCTGGCTCTCTGTTCCCTTCATCCTCCTAAAGAGCTTGGCTACTTCCCAACTTGGATTCATCCAACAGGCCACCCTCCTTGGAAACTCTCCCAGTCTTTGAAAGGGCCTTGCAGTATAGTAGCCTCAATGCTAGTTTGCAAATTTGCGTTTCACATACTGTTGAACTATTCACCTAACTGAATCATACGCACAACCTGGTCAAAACTGGCAAATTCCTGCAGTGGCAAGTTGTGGTACAAAGTGATAAGCCTTCTGTAAAGTTAAGATCAGAAAATTTAGGTCTTCTAAAAGGCAAACAAAGGAAAGGCTTTGGGATTTGTTGTAAACATAGCTTTTATAATACTTTCTACAGTTAGCAAAGTTTTTTGCATTAAGGAAACAGTGCTGGTGAGCGCAAAAATTATTTCTCTAAAATGGGATAGCACCAGTTTGAAGCCAGCTAGCTGCCCAAATATTATTAATTGCTACTATCCAAACTGCTTGTAGCCTTTGTTTCTGTGTTAGTTTGTTGTATGCTTTTCCACTGGATATTTCACAATTATACATTGTGAAATGTATAGGAGTCAGACAAAAAATTTTTTTATATATCTGAAACAAAAATTCCAGTGCTACAGTATATTGTATCCTTTAACATATATTATAAGCCTATCTGATAGCTTCAGACATGAGAGGATGCTACTTTACTGTATTTTTCCACAGACTGCAGTTATCTAATAGAGTTTTAGAGGAGGTGTTAAGCGCTAAGTACAATGTTCCTCAAGAATTTTATTTTTAACAGCTAACTACAATGTACCTGTTCACAGAGATTTGTTCCGGTACAATTCACAGATTGGCTCTGATCGTCTTCACATTTTTCAATTCGCGTACAAAGAAATCCGAGCTTCAAAGGAGATTTTCTAAAACGAGAAAGTGTCACAAGTGTCCCTGGAATATGCAACCTTGTGAACATTTAAGCAAGCAGTGTGAATCCAGCAATCTAAACATCTTTGTGTCCCTGGCAAGAGGATAACTAATCACGTGGACCTGGTGGCAACATGTTTTTTCACTGTTGCCCATGTCCCTGGGGTATCCCCTAGAATATTTGCAAGAGACTAGAATCAGCTCAGTGCTTCTCAGTGGCACAGGCAAAGTTTAAGTTTGTCATCTCAAGGGTAATGCCAAAACTGTGTCCTCGCCCATGGGTGTAGTAAAATTCAGCCCCTGGGTTCAGAGGTGGGAGTGATAAGGATTAAAAAGCTGTCGAGTGGGAGCAAAGTCTTCCACTGTGACATGACAAAGGAGACGTTCAGAGCAGGTCCAGGTTGGCTGGTGGCAGCAAAGTCACCTGAGATGGGTCAGTGGGATCTCTGCATAGATAAGTTTGGGAGTTAGGAACCGCATAACAGTTTGGAAGGGTTGCAATAAAATTTGTAATATTCAGTAAGAATAAGGTGACTCTTAAGTTGGTGCAAGAGCTGGCAGCCCCACAGCAGTTGCCATTACACCTTGACTCTATCCTTGGTGGCAAAATAAGCAATAATCAGCTGTTTCTTCTGTTATAGACAAAGTAGACAATGGTGACCTTGCTTTCCTTGGCAGTTGCCTGTTTATGCAACTTCTTGCTTGATATGACTAAAGCTAGACTGCTAGTTATTTTATATTCTGGCAATAAAACAATAACTTCTACTGTAACATGCTTACAGTCTAAATGTTATCTTCTGATTCTTGGAGGACCAGTACAAAAGATTGTCTCTGTGGGAAAGGAACATTTAAGTGATACAACACACAGTTGTCTGTATACAGGGATAGGCTGCAAATTGAAGAACTGGGTATGTTTAGCACTGCCTTCTTGAGACTAAACAGAGTGCCCTTAGCTTATCCTCATACGGCATGAGCTTCGGCCCCAAAACATCTCAGTAGCCCTAATTGATAAACCTGCTCCATTTTATTAATCTCTCTCCTGTACTGGGAGAATAAAGACTGGTCAGAGAATCTGAGATACCACCTCATAAGTGCTGAGTAAAGGGGCCTAATAATTTTCTTCAACCTGCAGACAGGGAACATTTTCCTTGTTGACTGTCCCCTCGGACATTGGACATTATCATGCCTCTATTTCTATTTCTCTTGAGACAGGGAAATTATGTTTAATGAACAACATAAGTGGCTTAGAAATTAAAGGCTGTGTCAGAAATACCCGTTCTGTCAATAACTGAAAATAAAGTATATGGATTATACTCAAAACCACACGTATTTCTGCAACCTCAGTTTGTGCAAACCCATATTCTTTCATGTCCTTCATGACTTTACATCCTCTGACACCAGAATTTCAGATTAACATTGTTCAGCTGATCACTAGGAGTAGGATATATTTGATGTTATTTGTCTGATATTCAAAAATGTAAAAGAGCAGTAAGGTAAACTGATCCATGTGATAAACCACTGGTTGGTAAGCTTAACAAGAAAGATGGTGTTTATTAATATGTACTGATTTAATTTGTTTCAGGATCACGTAAAAACAAAACGCAAAATAAAAACCCACAGAAACCTTCTTTCCCCAGTGAAGTGGCCATTAGGTGTGGTTTTCCAGCTTTGAAGTCCATAGTATATTCCAGCCTATGAAACTGAATTAAGAAGATGGAGCATCATGCTGAATAACAGACTTTCCCAAGCCCTTTATGCGTAGGAGAGAGAGAAGCTTCTTGAAATGTTGTACCCTTCATGGAAACAAATATCAAGAAAAAAAATGTGAACAAAATCTGTAATGCTCTGCCAAGTGCTGGAGAGGCCCCTGCTAGCGTGCCTAGCATCCTGCCTTCGGAGCAGGTTTCGCCATCTAATGTGTCAGATCTTCCCAGAATTTTGCCAGAAGTTGTACACCTAAAAGCTGGACCCCAGAAGAGACGACCAGGCACTGCAATAATATCAAAACAGTCAGAGTCTTCAAACATGTCTCGGGTGCCACTGAATCGGCCTGTCATCCCACCAAGAAGACCTTGCTTCATGGTATGCTATATCTGTGGCAGAGAATTTGGGTCACAGTCTATTTCTATACATGAACCCCAGTGCCTAGAGAAGTGGCATATTGAAAACAATCAGCTACCAAGGCATCTCAGAAGACCAGAGCCCAGGAAACCTGAGGTCCCTGCTGGTGGTGTCTGTACACTTACAGCTGAAAATGGGGCAGCTTATCATAGTGCTCAAGCCCAGCTCCTGCCCTGCAGAAACTGTGGCCAAACCTTCCTTCCTGACCATCTCATTGTGCACCAAAAATGTTGTAGAGGAGGTAGCAGTGGTGTGGGGCTGTCAGATTCAAGTGCCCGTAAATCCAGTAAAGGCCCAAGCACTGAGTCTGGCTCAGCAAGGGATGATCCATCTAAGACCCGTCAAGGAAAGAGCAGAGCTGCACCATCCGTATTAGACAAGGTAAGTTGCTAAGCATGTGCTGTATGAAAGGGTGTGGATGCATTTTTGATGCTAGGCACTCCAGGAGACTGGGTTCCCATCAAATTTAAAATCACTTTTCTTCAGAAGGATCTTTTTGCTCCATGAAAATGTTTCTCTGCTGAATAGTAGGTAAAGGAAAGCGAAATACTGTGTGTGTAAGGGAAACTGCTTATTCCTATTCCTTTAGATTTTCATGTTCAATAGGAGTAGTTGGGTTCTCATACTCTGTGGTCCTGTGAGAGTTTAGTCCCCAAAAGGAACTATCATGTGCTCTAGTTCCCTAGGAGATTCTGTTGAGCAACTTAGGCAAGCTTTGAATGTTATATGTTTTAGCAGGTTTTAGGTATTTTTATTTAGTTAATGTGAAATACAACGTGTCATTATGCTGTAAGCACTCCAATGATTTTCACTTTTTTACTGTTATTATTAACCTTGGCATGGAACATGAGTTTACTGAGGACTGCTTGTTCAAAGGCAGCAACACGGAATATAACAACAACAAAATAAATAAGACTGCACATTTCTTTCCACTGAATTTGATTCAAGATCCAAGTGTAAAGAAGCTGATTCACATTATCCAAAATCTACACAAACTTTTGGAAAATGGCATATTTTTTCTGCATTTGTTTCTGCACAAGCTGTCTTTCGTCCAGGAGTTTTGTAAAAAGATAGATGTCTAAATTTAGTCCCAGTGTCTAAAGTAAAAGGCTTTATATTTTTTTTCAGTGGGAGTTGGACTCCTGATTGCCTACATTACGTTTGAAAATGGGATTTAGCTTTCTCTGTCACCAACGCAATGCAGTGGTATGCAAAGCATTTCTGAAAATGTTTTAAAATTCAAAGCAAGCTGTATTTCAGTTTTCCAGCTGCTGAATAAAATGTAGATAAGGGCATTACCCTAACAAACATGAGAATAAAGACAATGTGAGACATTTTTATATTATGCTATTTGAGGACACTAATTGATAGATATTGGCAAATTAGGTCCACTCCTCAGGTCTTTTATCAGCAAATTTCAAATAACCCACAAACAGTTCAAAGTGCTGCACAGGTACATAATCTATAGTTATGGGAAAGAAGATATTCTTGTTGCGTTACACTCATTGTACCACTTACCAAAGAACTGGCATTGCTCTAAATGTGATTGTTCAATGAAAGGTGTGGGTATAAAGCAGAGGATTTTGTCCATCACACATAATTTTGTACGTTTAAAAGAAAAGAACGGGGGGAATGTCCATAGATATAATGTCACATAATCCGCAAGTTTTGAGTGTGGTTTGGCATTGAGAGTGACTCTGTAAAAATGTTGCTCCCTTGCACAACATACCTGCTCCCTGAGTGCATTCTGTCACATCTGCTGACTTGTTGAACAACACAATTATTATCACTTTTTACTTCTGTGAGCTCTGCAGAGCCAGAATGAAATATGTTCAAATCTGTTCTTCCTTCTGTGTGAACAACAGGTTTTCCTCATTTGCTTCCAAGCAGTTACAGTTCATGAGTTGCAGCAGAACTAATGAGGCTGTACAGCTTGCAGTTGGTAATTAACTCTGAAGGACTTTATTACTAATGATGACTTTCAGAAAGGGATGATGGATTTTACCTCTCTGAGGTCCTTTATTTTATTATTTTTAGAGCTGTCCTTTTGTACAGAGGTATGCATTAAAGGCAGAAACTGGAGTGGATAGAGTGAAAGAAAGATCCTGTAACCCCAGGGACTGTTCAGGACTGGCGGAATGCTTCTAAGTAGAGGTCAAAGGAAGCCTCTTTTCCATAGAATTAAATTCTCTGTGTGAAAGTCTCCACCTCCAGCTGAAAGTTTTGAAAGGTCCACACATTGAGGGATGTTGAAAAGCACTAAGCTCATGGAAGGATTCAGATTCACTATGGACAGGGACAAGGTCTGTGTCTCCTCTAGAGTATTCATCTTTTTCCAGCAGATGGTTTTAATTTTGCTCACCTTACTGGCTATTCTGCTGCTTATTAATTCTGTTTAAAATACCAGTAGTGGAGTGAAATGGCACTAGGCTTTGGTCCTGGCAGGAAAGAATTTGGGGCAGCTTATGTCTCACTTAACAGACCTATTCACTGTGATAGTGAATTATTTAAGTACCTGTTTAAAGTCCTGATTCAGCAAAGTATCAGAGGGAAGGAATAACTGAAAAAAAACCCCAACCCATATATAAGTGTATTTAAGTACTGTAATGCTACTGTCAAATTAATTTATGCAATGAAAGATGTCCTAAATTAAAAAGCTGGATTTTCCTCATTTTAAAAATAAAGATCTGACTGATTTGGTGGTACAGCATGTGAAGGGCATTTTAACTTCACAACTGCAAGCACTTTTGCCTGCGTGTCTCTGTCCTGGAGCATTCTCTGCCTTAGCATGTGACACCACTCAACTAGACCAGTATCATTATTGACAAACACTTACCAGTTCAGCGTTAGATGCCTTTGGAGCAGAAGACTCAACAGCCTCTGTAAGCCATCTCTTACAGGAACTATCCTCGCTCTCAGAATGCATGAACACATCTGAGTTAATCATGTCTGGCTGTGGAAAACAAACAACATCATATGCTTAAGAGACTCTCAAGGATCACATCAGTTCAGAAATTCTGTTTTGGATTCTGCTGTGATACCCTAGACAAAGACAGTGATGTTTGGTACTACTGAAATTCAGACTTGCATTAGAGTAGAGTGTGGTTTTTATTCTTTCATAGACCAAAATGTGTGTTATATATAAATGAGTATTTATGGCTTGCTGTGGTATATGTGTTACAGATTTTTTGACAACAGATAACACTGATCCTAAAATCCTATCAGATGTGTCACTAGCATCTGGTGCTGCCATCTGCTGTTTTCTTTTTATCAAATTAACTACCTAAAAATAAGATTTCAGTGATCTTCCTTTACTGTATTGTAATGCATTTTAAACCAGAGTCAGTCTTGAAAACTCATGTAACAACAAAATGTTGATGCTGTATCTTGCTCTAGCATGAAGTCCTCTAGTCACTTAGTAAAATGAAAATTTCAGATGCTGTGTAATTCTTATGAAGGTGGGAAGTCAATGATAAACTTCATCTCAGTTGCAGCAGTTCTAAACATCATCTTAGAATACTGACAAATATACAACTATAGAAGGTTAGATGACAATGGATAGTGAATAGGTTGTTTGAATGAAACTCACTGAGTATTATCATTGTGAATGATGGAGCTTCCTGCCTTTCTGCTTTTACACAAATACTGTGTTCCTTATTCTGATGTATTTCTTTTAAAAGAGAACACATCAGGAGTAAAATGGGATGTTCTAGTGCTGCCAGTGGCATAAAATCTTTAATTACCTGCATTATCTGGTAAAATTACCTTGCTGTTCAAGGAAACTTCATACACAGACATATGACCAGTCCTAAAGTTAGTCTGTTGTTCTGCTTGGGCATTGGCTAAAAGGACTCTAGAAGGCCATGAAATGCACTTTGGGATGGTCATGAGAACCACACCACAGCTTGTCCCTGTCCCTTATGCAAAATGTGTGGAAAGGGCTGCTTTCATAGAACACGATGCTGTTGCTACGTGTTTGTACCAATCTTTTCCTGAACCTCTGTTCCTTGGGCAACTCAAGCCTATGACAAGAGCTCTGGCCTAGAGCAGGAGGCCTCCCTCCTCCCATTAAACATGGATAATTAAACAAATAAGCAAGGCAGGGGTGAGTGCAGTCCTGGATGATAAATATTTATGGAGGGGAGTTTGAGAGTGAGTCTTATTGGGTGTACTTAAGAAATTAAAAGTTTTGTGCAGTATGGGAGAACTTGACCTCATGTAACACCATAACAGCAGCCTGGGGCTAACCTCAAGTAATGTCAGGGCTATTGAAAATACATGGTTATGTAGCCCTCTGAGCTAAATAACTTCATTCATGGTCATGCAGACATATTTAGCAGTCTTGGAGAAAGAAGAAAATAACTGAGACAGCAGAGGAAAGCCTAACTGAACTGTTAGGTATTTGTAGGTATTTTTATAATAACACATATCCTCAGGAACAGACCTTCCCTACAACCCTTTTTAAAAGTGAAAAACAAAGCAGTGAGCAGACAGCCTAGCCACTGCTCTGTGAGTAGTTTGGATTGGAAAATTGTGGTGATTCCAAAAATAGTTTAGTTTTAAACTGCAGGCCTCCAGATGTGACATTTGGGATAGGCACACTCTGAAGAGAAAAAGAAATTAAGGATAAATATAATAAGCTGTAGGAATTCCAAATAAAGCTTATCATACCTTGGATTCCACAGTTAAGCAACAGAAGAGTTGTTACTACCAATTGTAAGGATATTCTCCTTCAGGTTTTATCTTTCAGCTTTTTAACATGTGTGTATTTGCAGAGAAGGTTTTGTGTATACCATTTGATGTGTGGTGATGGTTCAAACTCACTACGTTTCTGGAAAACATAATTCCATCCTTAGAGTGATCTGATTCCTTTTACTTAGTGCTGGTCTCTGCTATTGTTTCTATACAGTTTTTAATTGTGGAAGCTGCAAAACAGAGACATTTCTACTTGAACAGATTTCTTAAACACTTTTTTTTCACTAAATAGGATTTAGTTATGAATCAATCCCGACTAAGAACTTTGGAAAACAGAATCTTTTGTTCATCTGCAGGCCTGATTTTGTTCAGTCACAACACAAACCCCACCTATAAATGCTCTGGCAGGATCTGGAGGAATCACAGTACTGCTCATTCAGTCTTTAGGTTTTCAGGTGGGATTACAAAAAAAAAAATATCTCAGAACTATGGAAATGTATCCAGATTGCACTGGATGGAGATCACTAACTTTTGACTTGCAGGTGTCTGGCAGCTGTTCAATAGTAGGACATCACAATGACTTTAGAACAAGTGTAATGGATTTGAATGGAGCAGTCAGAGATAAAAGGTTATCTCCCATCACTACGGGAATATTTCTAAGATAAAAAACCATTTGATTTTAACAACGATATTTCTGTGCATCTGTTAAATTTATTGGGAGTATTTAATTTTTAAGTGTTTTTTCACCTGTCTCATATCAGGACTTTAAATCTCCTTGAAGCTATAAATTTTTATTTTTATTATACTGCCACATATGGTGGAAATGATTGTGACAGTGCAGGCTAAGTAAGCGTAATTTTCATTTGTATTAGGATTCCTTTTCCCCATTCTGGTAGTATACATAAAGAGTCCTCACAAACTGAATGTAAATCAAATTGCTCTTTCCTAATTTTCAGCCAATAAATAATCTATTTTACTGAATGGCAAGAACCTGGCTAATGAAAACTACAGAGGAAAATGTGGTCCCAGTGTTTTTACACCTAGCATATTTTTAGAAAACCATTTCTAAAATGCCCATACTGAGCATGCTCACTGAAATGAGTCCCTTGACCTCGAAGGTTTAGACTATAGTGTCCTTATCTGAAGCTCTCCAGGGCCTATAAAGAAACATACACTGCCTTCAAAAGCCTCTGTATCTGGACCCTGAGTCTTATCTTGACATCAGACAAGGTCTAGCTCAAGAGCTGAAGTAAGGGAGTAGGCAAAAATTAATAATGAAAAATTATCAGGCATTCTTAAAACAGCTGTTGCTATATTCAGCTATGAATAGGAAGAGACGGTTATATATATATATATGCATATATACATAAAAAATACCTTGTTATCAAAGATGGCTAAGGAAATTCCATTTGAAAGTTAAGAGGACGAAAATGTCCTTGGAAAGACTCTCTTTGGATAAGTTATATTACAATCCACTGTGAGAACTTTCCAGATGAAGCCCAACTTTTCCCAGCAAAAATACACGTTGTAGACTAGTATTTCTTCATGTAATTGAGTTTACATATGTGATACAGGAAAGAAAGCTTATGCAGATAGTTCACTAATGACATTTTCAGACTGTAGCATAAATGCGAGAAGAGCTGCCCAGAATTTCTTGAATACACTGATGGGCTGACAGAGAGAGTCATAAATACTGTAACAGGTTATGCTTTGTCTTAAACAGCAGCAGAGGAAAAAATGAAATCCCCACCTCCCTTGTTTGAGTGAGAAAAGCTTCCAATGTTTGGTCTGGCATGGCTGTCCCTTTACCTTTAGGAGGATTGGGAACACCAGTCTCCTACTGGTATTCTGCAGTCAGGAGTGCAGGAAGTGCTGGGAGTTGTGAGACCCATCAGCGTGCCTCAAAGTGCTGTCTCTGCAGTATGTTTTTATGCTACTCCTGCAGCAGGGCTGGTACTGACACCACGCCTAGCCCAGGACATGCCTAAGGAGACAGTCAAGTCCATAATCTGCAATTACCACAGTAATTGTATATTTTTCAAGCTTAGAATATGTATTTGTGGGGTTTGGGGTTGAGGGATTTTTTTTCTGCCGTTGAGTTGTTTTTCTCTGCGAACAAAAGCAGATCTGCAGTGCAGAAACAATGAGCTGCTTAGAATCCAGTTCTGCCCTCACTGCAGTCACTGGCAAAGTTCACACCGAGGCCTTTGGGATAAACAAGCAACAGTTCCTATTTTGCCCCCTATCCTGAAATATCCTGGATCAGTTTTAATCCTTCAACGTCAAGAATTCCACCAGCTAACTGATCTGTGGGAGAAGTAACGTGGGGTTAGGGACCACAGTCTCAAGCTTGAGACAGCTGCCCTCCCTGTCCAACTTAAGACACAGTGCTTTAACTGTGTTCTGCCTGGAGAGGCGGTCTTTCTGCTACTGCACTAGACACCAGCAGTTCAGCCAAGGAACCTTTTGTTGCCGCCTTCCGTATTACATGTGTTTGGTAGATAAAAAAAGGGCTTCAAGACTGTGGACATGGACATTGTGCTGCAGCAGCCTGTTCAACCAGAGGTGTTATTTCTGCACATGGAGACTCAGCACTTCCATGAACTTGATGGTGTGAAAATAAAACAGCTAAAACCTATATAGCTAAGTATTAATTAGGTGACATACCTGAATTTTCACCCCAGTATCTGCAGAAGAAGCCTACCCGTTCCAGGTGGCCAGTTAATGAGGCAATATCTCTTACAAGCTTCAAGACTGAATCCAGACAAAATGAAACTGATAGAACAGTTACACTGATTTCACAGATATGAATGGGTTTCTTAACCTACGTGATTGTTTTCATCCAAAGTAGTTCTGATTCAAAATTAATGTTGAGAACAATATTTATTCTGCTTCACAATTGTCATTTGCAGGCACAAATGATAAGATGGCCACCAGCAGTGATTTGTTACATATGTGGCCGTGAGTACGGAACAAAATCTATTAGCATACATGAGCCACAATGCCTGAAAAAATGGCACCGGGAGAATGACATGCTACCCAAGCACTTGAGAAGGCCAGAGCCCAAAAAGCCTGAAGTCAGTCCAATACAAGGTAAGCTGCAGACCAAATGAGGAAATGGGAGGAAGAAAGTGGGAGGAAGAAAAAAAAAAATTAAGCAGTAACTTAATTGTTTGCAAGTACTTCTTTCTCCATTTTACTCTGAAGACAAGGTAGCCATCATGGCTTGTTTTAAGCTTTCTGTTAAGTATCCTGTTCTCCTTTTGCGCTGCATCCATGAGAACTAAGAGTAGTCATTGCCTTGTGGGACATGCCTCCTGGGAGACTCCTTTTTATGTGTATGTTCTGAATCAAGACACAAAAAGATTAGCAACCTGCTTCACAGCTACATCACTACCTTTTGACTACTTTCAGTGCTGTAGAGAGGCATATTTTAAAATGGGGGCAAAAGGATCCAAGAAAAATGTGCAGACTTGACACATAGAGTCATTAAAATAACATACCCTTCAGGCAACATAGGGATAGATACTTCAGCCAGGTTTTACACCTCTAGCGTCGGTTATAAAAAGAGCCTGACACTAGCACTTAGTGGTGGTAAACAGTGAGTGGCCTCAAAAATAGGAGTTCTGTGGTGAAATAAGAAATACAATACTAGATGCATGATGACTGGTAGAAAAGAAGGTATTTTTAAAACCTACCTATAACATATACTGTAGTTTCAGGTTTTTATTAAAATATTTTTATAGATAAAAATGCAGTTATCTTCTACATTGAACATCCAGTGGATGTTATTGGTCCCTTTTTATTTAAAAGCCTTAAAAGCTTTCTTTGTGAGACATTATAATAAAACACAGTGGGAAAAAATATATGTAGCATAAAATCAAGATTTTGTTTCTGCCAGTTATATGTGTTTATGCTGTGGGTTCTGTTTTGTAAGATGTCTGGATCCCAGTTCTTCAAATCAATGTATCCCAGGAGTTTGTGCTCACTTTAGGACCAAAAGGAAATCTTATCTGTGCTTTGCCTGGAAGCTGCTCCCAGGACTTCCCCTTTCCCACGTAGAGTTATTTCAGCGTTTCACCTGGATTCTTTCCCTGATCCTGCCAGCTGGTCTAAGCTACTGTGGGCCAAGTTTGGACTATTTGCTCACAGGCAGTTAATTCACCCACTTTTTTTTTATATTCCCCATAATTTCCTGCAGCTTCCTATAATGTCTGGAAAAGTAGACAAATCCTCCTACAACTCACTGTGAGAGAGTCATACACTAGATCAATTTACAGCAGTACAAAGAAATATGTCCCCAGAAGACACAAACACAAGAGGGCAGGATCACTGAGAACACTAACCAGCTGTTCAAAATAATAATAATCACAGCTCAAATAATATCAAAGTAGGACTTTGTTAACATATGCCAAGCAGAGGATTTGAATCTGCAGTAAAAGGTATGTTAAAAGACATTTTCATTGTATTTGCTCTTTTTGTTGTGAAGGTCTTTTTAATTATTACATGTTGTGTGGTAAAAAAGATGGAGAAAATGAGAATTCCATCTGAAAGAGGAGGATGCAAAAGGACAAATCAGGTTATTTTGAAATATGCTATTCTTATTTTGAAGGACTGGAAGCAGAAAGACAACCACTCTTTCAGAGAACAATCCAGCAGAAGGCTCCCAGATATGAATCAGAAAATTGTCTCATTTATGCAATGAGTCATATCAGGCGCCACACATCTCCTATGAGGTGTGTGCCCACAGTTCCCCAGGGGACACTGACCTGCTTCCAGCATCTGTCCCTAAATGCCTGCTGATGCAAGTCTGATCAGTTCTGTACCTTGAGCTAAAATTATTGTTCCCCCTGCAGTTGCCTCATGCTCCTGGCGTTGAGAAAATAATCTCAGTGTTGTTCTTTTTTCCGTAAGACTTACTCTCGATCATCTGGTAAATGCTATAACTGACCTTGAGACCACATACACGTACTGCATGTCTCAGTTTCTCAACTTAGGGAGGAGGGATTACCCCTGTTGTTGAATGGAACAGTCCATGTTCAAAAAAAGCTCAGAAATATTAACTGCTTACATAAAACTTTTTATAACTTACATAAATCTTTTTCTGAAAACTCAAGTGTCACAGGAAGACAACCGCTGCCCTGATTACACAGTGTTTTGTTTGTGGAATGCCTAACACATGCCTGCAAGGAGAAAGTAATCTCTCTTTCTCTTTTTTTTTTATATTCAATAAACTTTCCAAAGTACAGAAAATACACATTCATTTCCTGCAAGCAAAGGGGATATTTGTCTCAGCCAAGAAAAGAAACACTACTTGGTTGCTCTTCTAACAAAAAGAACATTAGGAACAGGCATATTAAGAGATCTAAGGCTTATTGTGGTTATGTGAACCATTGGATATGAATCATATTAAAACTGTATGGGCCTTTAATGAAGAGCTCTATCATGTGCCAATGACAGAAACCATGGAATATTTTTACATGCACAAATCCTTTTCTTTTAAAAATTGTCTGCTGCTAACTGTTCAAAAACAGGTTTTTTAGTCTTTTTCTGTATTGTCTTACCTTTTGAGAAGGACAAGGTAAATACATCTTCAAATCAAGCCATGTAGATTTTTTTCTGCATGCACTTGAAATGAAAACCCTTAAGATCTAAATCCAGGTATTAAGCAACCTACCTGGCCTTTTTGGAAATCAGTTTGAAACAACACTGTGTGAAAGTCCATTTTAAGATGAAAGTCAATTTCAACATGAAAGTAAACAAGTTTTTTTTATACTCAAATAAAATCTTGAAAATACATCTGATGTGAGTGTTTGAAGAATGCTTTTGAGCTTTCAGAGTAGTCACTCTTCCCACAGTGGAAAATAACTGAGGGTAAGACTGGATTAGTGTTTAGATGACAATAGATGCATCAGTGCAATGACCTCACTGAAAGTTGTGGCTTAAAAGAACTGCAGGTTTTGTCTGTAAGGGTTTAGTCTTACCTAAGCTTTACTCCACTTACTGGCAAAACTTGCACAGAGTTCAAGAGGAAGAAAATTGGGCCCCTTGTCCAGAACAGTACAAAGAGCATATTCTCAAGTATGATAGCCCCCTGCCCAATGCCATGGTCAGATAACACATGCTTATTAAACAGAACTTGAAGTGAAGCCAAAAAGTGAAATTTTCTGATAATAGTATGTATGCAAAGATGTTAATAATTAGCTGAGAATGCGTATCATAACACACAGCATGATGTTTTCTCTGTACTCTCATACAATACAAAATTATTCAGTTTGAAGTTAATTTAATTCAACCCCTGGGACAAAAAGCAGTCTTTTTTTTTTTTTTTTTCTTACTCTTTTGCTTCTTTCTTTTCTTTCTTTTTCATTTGCAAAGGCAATATGGTTTGGTTAAACTGAAAGGCTCAGTCAACAGGTATTTCCTGAAAATATTTTCCATAAAGAGTTGAATGTGGGTCTCCAGAATGAAAGCTGATACTTTCTTTTTTTAATTTTCCAGCCAAAGGCTTCTATGATCTTGATTCTTTAAATGAGGCTGCCTGGATCAGCGCCCAGAACCAGCTAGTTCCATGTGATATTTGTGGGCGTACTTTTCTTCCAGACAGACTGATCGTCCACCAGCAGTCCTGTAAACCGAAACCTGCAACGTGAAGTGGATGTAACACACATGCATGCATGTGCATGCATGCTCACACACACACATGCACCCAAACCTTTCAACCAAACCATGAGAGAAATAAAATCCAGCTGAAGATCTGTGGGCACCAAAACTGTAGTGTGTCGTCAGATGACATGATCCCAAAGCCTCCAAAGTAAAATCAGCAGTTGCTACTGTAGCATAAGGTCAAATATGGTGGTTTTTTAGCTCAGCAGTAGCAAAAATGCCTCCTCATTTTTTCTCATTCAGGTAGTGTCACCTTGAAACCACAGTTTGAGAGGGGTGGCATGAGAATACTTGAAAGTAATGTTAACTATTATCTTCCTTGTCCTGATCTTGTACTTTGTTGGGATCAGAAGAACCCAAGTGAAGGGTCCTCCCAGGTTGCTTTCTGAATTGTTGTGCTGTCTTCATCTCTGTTGGTCAAATGTGGGGTTTTCTTCAGCCTCACTCCTTTCACAGGCTTTCAGCTTTAGCTGTGTGGACCTTTGAAAAAACTTGAGCCTTCTGCATGCATTTCCCATTTTGCATGGCATATTTGGGTTTTTGTATTCAGCAAAGGACAGAAAGAAATGAGCCATAGCTGTTAGGGGTCTTTCACTGCAGAGATCCCCAAGAGAGTACCTCACAGGGATCTATCTTGTGGTCTTGTTTTTCAGCAGATCTGTGACACTGGGAGAGATGGTGTAATGTCAGGACCTCCCTTGTCTGCAGGGACATTTGGCTACATGTCCCTTGCTCAGTGAATACATTCACCTACTGTTTCAGAAACTGAAGCTTCAGACAACTTTTAGGAAATGAGAGTTTCGATGAGGATTAATAATTAAATCTCAATGGAAGCAAAGCCAGAATGATGTTGATCAGGAAGATTAATTCTTTGAAAATTTTGTTTCCTTTCTACCAAAGTGTTGACTAGTTAATGTAAGAACCTCCAGCTGAATTTGACTAAGCAGATAAACCAAGTAGCTCCTTTGGGTTTGTTGTTTTGGTTTTTTTTTTTGTGTCCTTGTCCATCTTTGGCACAAGACTATTCACTGACTCCCACTCAGAGCTTAAATCCATGGAACACTCCAGTGTTCACATATTTGTGTGACAGTGCAGGTCACAGAAGCCCTTGGCTGCTGCAAGTGGAACATTACCATGTAAAATGATCCAGCCATGGGGTGGAAGCAAAGACTGGCTGTTTTGAGAAAACACCCCAAAAGTGTCCTCTTCTTGGATAATTTCATGCTTAAGAATGATACTGACCATGTGATTTATCCTCAGCTCAATAAACTGATCATGCCAAAAACTTTAAAAGTCAGAGGAGCACATCTTTTGTCATGAACTTGGTAAAGGAAAACATATTTTTATGTCAAGCCAAAAGAAGCATGGTGTGTCAGATGGCTGGAATAAAATATTACCCGGCCCTCTGTGCCAAATGTGACCATAACAGAGTGCCAGTAGGGGCAAGAAGGGTAAGTATTATACAAGAAAGCAGGGGGAAGGTGTTTGAATGTGTTATTTTGAAAAATGTTATTCTGTTATGTAGCAGAATCAGTGCCAAAACACATCAGTGAATAGGTTAAACACATGAAGGAAGTAATACTCACTTTAACAAGGTACAGCAGAGAACACTTTTTATTATTATTTTATTTACTCTGAAGTGTTCTATTAAGTTGTCAGTGAGGTTATTCAAAAGGTATGACGAAATCCAATACAAGTTGTTATCCAGCAATACAGGCTTCCTGATACCATGGAAGAAACTGTACCTCACGTATGCTTTCACCTTCAAGCTTAAGGCCTAGATCTGGCTGTTACATACTGTGTAGCTGATGTGACTTTTCTCTCAGCATTCACACTTAGTATTGTACTTAAAAATGATATTAAGTTAATGTCTTCATATATACTAAAATGAAATACGGATACCAGCAACTTTTCTTTTCCAAGCTATCAAGCTGTGTGATTTGTGGCGTAAGTGAAATAAGAAATAATATCATTGTTCTGTTATTAGAGGAACGCTCCTGGCTCCAGCCCTGGCGGGCTGTTAATTCAGACTGGGAGAGGTACCAGCATTCTTTGGTGAAAGTAATTTCCAAAACAATCAATGGCACCACAGCAGCCCTTTCATCTTCAGAATGGGAATTGTATTGTCTGAAGATAGATATCTTCAGGAGTCAAAGGTTCAGTTTCTGTTCTGCAGTGCAAAGCTGTGTAAACCTCACAGATCAGTCCTTGTTAGTGTCTCCAGTGTAAGGAGGGTCACTGGTGGAGCTGGACGGGTGCCATCTCTCCTCCTTTGTCTGGGATAAGGCACGTGGTCTGAGAAAAGAACAGGGGCACCGGTTTGTGATTTCTAGACTGGCTCCGAGGAGCCGTTGGCAGGCAACATATACTGCAAGGCCCTGGAGGCTGTTGTAATTCGCATCAAATGCTGGCCCACTGATGAGTGGCTTGGTAATTGGAGGATTAATGATGTCATGCAAGCTCACCTTTGTGTCCTCTCTTCCTCATCTTGGACCCCTCTTCCTTTTGCCGGTTATGATAAGCATTTTTTGACTACATCTGCCTCACTGAGTCAAGATTCATTACAGAATCACTTCAAAGCAGAAACATATTTTGAAGAAAAATAGCCTTTGCAGACTCACCTCAGTCCTCGGCATTACAAATTTAGCCCTGCCTTTCAGTGGGATTCAGATGGCAGAGTCCTTGTGTCATTCTGAAAGCTGGACTCAGAGACCTGATGATTTTAGATCTGTCAGAAATGTCACCCAGAACAGTTTTTCTATGTTTCATTGTCAGCTCTACTCTTGTCTATTTATTATTTTCTGGATTTTTATCTCCAAAAGCAATAAAATCTGCCTGATTATCCAAGCAGAGTGTTTCTAAACAATCACAGAAGTACTGATATTAACTGTACTTTTAGTGTGCTGTTGTGTCTTGCCCAGAAATACCACCGTGTGGGAGCTCCTGAAACCATAAGCCTGAAGTATGGTTTCCACATGAGCCTTTGAGGGAGTCAGATGAGGATTTGGCAAATTAGGAGCTGCCTGTGCTTATAGGTGATTGCTGCTGAGCTCTGAGCTTGACGTGGGATCTGTGAAATGGTGAGCCTTAGCACTCACAGAGGCTCAGCATTGGGCTGTAAGAGCTGATGATGAGACCACAGCATGCAGGAACTCAGCAGGAAGCAACAGCTCTCAGAAAGATCCCAGATGTTGTAATATCCTCTTCCTTCCATAACATTTTGCGTACAAGGAATCTCAAAATATGTAGAAATATAAAAAGCACTGGCATTGGAGTGCATATTGTCCCATTTCAAACATTGACAAGGTATTACTGTCACTCACATTTCCAGGTTACCCTGTGTCCTGGTTTCAGCTGGGACAGAGTTAATTTTCTGCACAGTGGATAGGATGGGGTTATGTTTTGGATTTGTGCTGGAAACAGTGTTGATAATGTGGAGATGTTTTAGTTGTTGCTAAGAAGTGCTTACACTAGCTAAGGACTTTCAGTTTCCCATGCTCTGCCAGGTGTACAAGAAGTTGGGAGGGACACAGCCGGGACAGCTGACCTCAACTGACCAAAGGGATATCCCACACCATGTGACATCATGCTCAGCATGTAAAGCTGGGGGAAGAAGGAGGAAGTGAGGGAACATTTGGAGTGATGGCATTTGTCTTCCCAAGTAACCGTTACACGTGATGGAGCCCTGCTTTCCTGGAGATGGCTGAACACCTGCCTGCCCATGGAAGCAGTGAATGAATTCCTTGCTTTGCTTTGCTTGTGCTGTGCAGCTTTTACTTGACCTATTAAACTGTCTTTATCTCAACCCACAAATTTTCTCACTTTTACCCTTCTGATTCTCTCGCCCACCCCAC
This sequence comes from Phalacrocorax carbo, assembly GCF_963921805.1. Lineage (NCBI taxonomy): Eukaryota > Metazoa > Chordata > Aves > Suliformes > Phalacrocoracidae > Phalacrocorax > Phalacrocorax carbo. The sequence goes on along the minus strand of NC_087548.1, from coordinate 65,651,015 downwards.
TGAGCGGGATGTGAGTGAGCTCTATGTGGTGCTTGGTAGCTGGCTGGGGTTAAACCATGACCGTCCTTTTTGGTGCCCAACATGGGCCTTGAAGGGTTTGAGATAATGACAGATTTGAATGGAATGTGCTAGGTCAAACTTATAGCTGTTATTGCTTTTTACCTATTAATGGTCAGGCTTCTGTGCTTGCCATGGGCTTGCTTGCCTTACTGTATATTAAAGTCTGGTGCTTGTTAGTGGCTGCTTTTTGCTTATACTGCTTGCTGTACTGCTGTACTGCTGATCACCTTACTCTGCTATGCCTGGGATTATTTTGATAACAGCAATGACTATACACCTGGGCTGGCAGATGGCCAGGGCTCTTTCTGTGCTGCTGAACTGGACAGGGTGGAACTCCAGTGTGAACACCAGTTGAAGGGGCTGTGACCTGTGGATAAGTCCATGTTGGAGCAGAATACCCCAAAGTGTCCATGGCTGTGGATAAGCAGGTACAGAGCAGGTACATCTCAAAGTATCTGTGGCCATGACTATGTCTGTGCCATGGCAGGTATACCTTGAAGCATCCATCAGTGGCTGTGCATGAGGTCATCCTAGAGCACCTCAAAGCATGTGGCCATTGATTAGCCCACAATAGAGCAGGCACTCCCCTGGAGGGACTGCAGTCATGGGAAGGCCATGTTGGAGCAGGTTTACTTCTGAAGGGACTGTGGCTGTGGGTAAGGCCTTGCTGGAGCAGGTATATCTCTGAAGGCATTGTGGCCCATGGATAAGGCCACACTGGAACAGGTGAACCTCAGAGCAGGTGTGGCTGTGTGGCTGTGGATAAGTCCATGCTGCAGCAGGTACACCTTGAAGCATCAGTGGCTGTGTATGAGGCCATGCTGGAGCACCTCAAAGTGTGTGGCCATGGATCAGCCCATGACAGTGCAGGAACTCCTTGTTGCTAGCCAGGCTAGAAGAAAGGGGAGAAGTTCACTACAATGTTAAATGCTATAACCTGGCGCAAAGGAATGGAAATACTTTTAAATTGTTGTAACCCATTATCTGAGTTGCATATTATAGGAATTACTACAGCAGGAACCATCCAAGCCAACAGAGGAAAAGCCTTACAAGAAGCAGTGCAAGTGCAGCAGTGACTCAACCTGAGCTGGCTTTGGTGCCCAGTAACTTCATGCAGCACAGCATTCCTCCTGTCCTGAGTGACCAAAGTCATGGACTAAATTAAATCAATGGATGTTTTGTGACATTTGTGGATATTTATGGATATTCTACAGACTTTTCACAGGGGTGATGCATTGACTAAGGGAATTATATCCATGTATTATATCAAAGGACGGGAAGCAGGGTGCTGGGTAATGAGAATGTATTGGATAGTGTAGGACATGAGCATGACATAAATGGTATGGAATAAGGAGTGGAGAATGTGATGGTTTTGGCTGTGGCAGAGTTCATTTTCTTCAAAGTAGCTAGTATGGGGTTATGCTTTGGATTTGTGCTGGAAACAGTGTTGATAATACAGGGATGTTTTAGTTACTGCTAAGCAGTGCTTACACTGAGTCAAGGCCTTTTCTGCTTCTCACCCCACCCCACCAGCAAGTACGCTGGGGGTGTGCAAGAAGTTGAGGGGGTCACAGCTGGGAGACCTGACCTCAACTGACCAATAGGATATTCCATACCATATAGCGTCATGCTCCGCAATAAAAAGCTGGGGGAAAAAGAAGGAATGGAGGGACATTCAGAGGGATGGTGTTTGTCTTCCCAAGTAATGGTTATGCATGGTGGAGCCCTGCTTTCCTGGAGATGGCTGAACACCTGCCTGCTGATGGGAAGCAGTGAATGAATTCCTTGTTTTGCCTTGGTTGTATGTATGGCTTTTGCTTTACCTATTAAACTGTCTTTATCTCAACCCACAAATTTTCTCACTTTTACCCTTCTGATTCTCTCACCCACCCCACTGAGCGGGATGTGAGTGGGCGGCTGTGTGGGGCTTAGTTGCCAGCTGGGGTTAAACCACAACACTGTTTCTTCACTTTAGTGATTTGTCACTTAACTTTATCTGATCCACTGTTGGCTCATGGTGATTTCCAGCTCAATCCCATGTTTCCTACTGACACAACATATAAAGAGCTGAAAAAACTCTTTTCCTGTACTGCAAAAACAATGACATTCCATCTAGTTTGCCACAAATGTGCTGATAGCAGCTAAAACTAGTCCTGGACAAAATATACAGAAAGTCAGAACATGGATTGACAAGCAAAGTTCAAAGACATTAAACAAATGAACATTCACTTTCAGACCGTAAATAAAATCCCTGACTGATGTTTTAAGTTCAGCCAGTTGAACCTATGAGTTCCAATTAAAAAATCAGAAATGTTAGAAAAAAAATCCTGATGATCATAAGCAAGCTTAACTGGAGACTTCAAAAATTGGACATTAATGAGAGAACTCATAACTGCAGATAAATACTATATATAAAGTGGCAGAGTTTAGGAAGTTGAGAATGTCACAGTTCTTTAGTACCGTACAAGCTCCAAAAGGTCCCACATATTTAAGGGCAGTAGCAAAAAATGCCTAGCAGGCCGTAACAAAACAGTTTCCTGAAGCCTTTTTCTCAAAGACTACCAGCACTTAGTAGACCACAGCTTGAGGTACAAAAGATTTGTAAATGCAATGTTGGTTTCTAAAAGGTAGCGAGAACCTGCATAGATCTGTGAATTCTCGCTGCATGGCATAGACCTGGAAAATAAATAGCACTATATAGAAGTCTTCTTTTCAGCCTGCCTCCTGACCACTGACAATTTGTATGCTTAAGTTTTAGTTCAGGATTTGTAAACATAAAATTTGATTCTGTACTCACTGAAGCCAAGTCCCACATTAGCATATGGGTACAGGATGGAGCCAGAAAAGCTAATGGATCAATCAGATGTGACACGTATATGCCTTAGTCAAATTAGTTCCTGGAGGTTTTTATGATGGCGCACAAGATTTCATGGCCTATGTTTGTTTAACAATAGAATTTCATAAATGAGAATTAAGTTTGTTTTTATTACCCAGTTCAGGGAGCTGGTCCACACAGAAGGAATTCTAGGGAGGCTCTTGTCTGAAACAGTATTTTCCTTGGGGCTTCTGTCTGCCCAGGTGGTTAGCTTTGCTTCACTGCCACTGGGATAGGGTTTCCTGAATTCTGTGTTTTTGAATTGTGTCAACCAAAGTGGGCTCAAATGAGTTTGCTGTATCTGGACACCAGCCACGCTCAGCAGGACAGGAGGATCATGTAAAAGCAGGATTCAACAGGGGCATTATGTCCACTAGGAAAAAAAACCTACAAGCCTGGAAAACCCTCCAAGAAGTTGCCTGAGGGAGTGCCTACATTCTTACATGCTCTTATTTGCTTTCTCCTCAGTCAATATCATAACTGAAATACATAGTGTCATTGACTCTAGGCATGTAAGGGTTAGGGACTCATCCTAAATCTCTGTTTCTTAGAAAACTTCTGGCATTTGCAGTTCAAGAGAAATTGTTATAATCTGCGTAGTGTTGAGAAGAGAGCTACAATTATTGAACTGGAAAATCTACCTGACAAGTAAGACTCCAGGCACTCAGACTATTTAACTTTTTTAAAAAAAGAGTAAGAAATACTTCAGAGATGGCCTGTATATATCCAGATTTCAGAGCTTCCTTTACAGAAGAAAAGACCTAACAACCTCCAAGGGAGGAATTTGATGCTAGACAAACTCAGAAACTCAGAACTTTCAAAGAGTAGAGCAGTTTATTGAGATTCGCAGTGGATTGTCTATGGCAGGACTTTTACAAACTAGCCATGAACTTTTTTTAAAAAAAATATGCATATATCTAATATGAATAAATTCAGGCTAGCCTTGGTTACAATATAGTCTGTGGAACATTGGACTAGAAAACTTTTCCAGATTATAATGAAATATAGTAATTGACATATAATTTTCAGGACAAAAAACAGTTTGCAAAAGTCTAATAAATATATTGCAAGTAGCCAATGGCTACTAAATGGAGACTAAAAATCCCCAAGAATGTAGAGCCCATCGAATATATAACAACAGAAAACTGCTTTTGATGGCAAGAGCTGTTGACCTGGGGTAGGATTTGTACCTGGATTTGGAAGCTGAATCAGACTGCAAAGTCAGATTGGGAAAAGAAGGTCTTCAGAGCAGCAGTGAGAGACATCTCTGGACACAAAATTTTGAGGTATGGTCTCAAATGGAAGATAAGCTGCCAGTCTGGTCAGAAAGAGGAGACTGATTTCAAAACAAGTGAGTGCTTTGCCTTGTTTGCTTTCTGGCGCCTTAAGATGAGAAGGATTTATCTAGGTGAGCTCATAGGACTTGTAAATCTAAATGGTCAGGAAACTGGTTGGTTCAGGATAGTTTCACACTTTATTTTTGTAATACCTCCAATTCAAAACAAGTTATACTTACTACTGTCTATTTATACCACGTTTAAAGGCTGGAAAGATGTAAAAAAAGGGCACCACCAGATGCAGCTTGTGATAAAAGCAGATTTCCAACACCTCCTTGTCCAGCCTACTCCCTCTTTGCACAATTGCTGGGTTTGTTAGCGTCTAGGAGGCAGACAGGATATTTCAGGAGCAAGATCAGAGCACAGGCTATGGTGCCAGACATTGCTAGCGATGCAGTCCATTGGACAATGGGTGGTTTACTTATAAAAGAGAACCCCATGGGCCCTGTGCAGCCTAGACTCAGATGAGTACAAAAAAATACCGTAACAAAGCCACCATAGCCTTCCCTGTAGCTGTCTATCTCCCTGCATCCACTCCTCCACCATTTAGCCTTATTTGATGCATTTGGACAGAGGTATCTTGATATTGCCATGAGGTTGCAAAATATGTGCAGCATGGAAGAAGCAGGAGTTAGAAACACAGGTCACACTGCACAATTCATGTTCCAAAGTGGTAAGCTGGGTGCACTCAAATAATATAGCAGAGCTACATGAAGGGGTTTAAATCCCTTAATATGTAATATTTGCATTACATCACTGGGAAGATAAGATTTAAAAAGAACACGTTGCTTGAAAAACACAGTTGTGGCTGTAAGAATAAAGAGGCTCAGTCTGTTCAGCTTATCGAAGGGGAGAGAGAAAGAGTGTATGATCTGCCATGCATGCCGTATTTCAGCTCTGAATTTTTAAAAAACAAACCAAGTTCAAGGGTAGAAATGAGCACTTAAAACCACAGAATTCCAGTTCTGCATACTTAACCTTGATGTGTCCAAGATCTTGTGCATGTTTTACAAACTCATCTTATTAGGTAACATAACTGACTAGATACAAAATTCCTCACTGATGTGGCAGTAAAAATAATACCCAGTACAATTTGGAATACTTGATTTAGCAAAACTTACACTTCTGAAATGACAAGGGAGGACACCAAGGCCAGCTTAACTCAGGTCTTCTGAAACAGTCAATGGAAAGTATCTGCTGGTACTCCGGTATTTTCCATACATTATGGTCTGTGAAGCTGACCTGAATGCCAGAGAGACTAGCCCCAGCCAGTTGGTAAAAAGTGTGACTATCAAATGAAGTGGTCTGGACAGGCAGTTTCTTTTCAAGGGAGTTAAGAGGCCTCTCTGCTTCAGCTCTGAGTCTATGGTCAAAGGATATAGGTGCTTGCATACCTCAGGAGATCCAGCTGTGTTTAAATAGCGAACTGTAAGCTGACTAAATGATGGAACGAGCTGTTGGCCTGTGCAAAGGTTTATCGCAGTAGGAAGGAGGTAAAGATGGTCTGTGGACTTGACAATGAATAAGCGACAAGTATAATATTAGGCTGCATAGTATTTCTAAGAGTGAAGAATGAAAGGATCTCCTATCCAGTAGAATTCATGGCAAGGATTTTTTTTTGTTATAGATGTCTTGAGGATTCTTATTAGAACTAAGAAAAGATTTCTGGAGTCTTATCAGAGCTATAGTTTGATTGATTCCTGACTGTGACCCTCTCAAATGTTGGTAGGCTCAGCTATTCTAAGGAAAATCTGTGTGCGGAGAGCAGGAAATGGTAGCATACGTCCCAAAGACCCTGGTCGGTGACTCCAGGCCAGGAACACTAGTGCTAACTTCTATGTCTGGGTTCATGCTGAATGTCAGTGCAGTCCAGTCAAGCCTAGGGGTTTCACAGCACTCTGAAAAGCTCAAAGAGCAGGACTGTCATCCTTAGCAGCTGGCACTTTGTAACACAGTTCCAGCAATCCAGCTTGAGGTACAGGGAAAGATCAACTCATAGTTATCTGTAGCCAAAGTTTAACACAACACAGCCCTTATTCTGTTTTCTCTGCTTCTTGAGAGTTTCCTTAGTCCAGTTTATAGCCTCCATCTGTCTGTATCATCTACCCTTTGAGTCCTGCCGTTGTCTTCGTGCCCAAAACCTGATTACGACACCTCTCTTCACAGATGGTTGTTTTGCTGGTGACTTGGTTGGCTCGCTTATGGGATGAGAGTTTCATATTTTCTTTTCAAATTTACTTTTCATCATATATTTTCATTCATTTAAATAAAATTGCATAGAACATTGTGTACAGTACAATTACAGTGATACAGTTAATTAGTTTAAAACAAGCATATGAAAACCTTGGCATCCAAAAGCAGTAGTACCACACCAGTAAAATGAACCAGCCCTTGCCGTACCATTTAGAGTTATTTTTTATTGACCAAATCAGCATGAAGCTATGTCAAAGCTTCACTACTCTCATTAGTGAAAACTGACACGAAGACCCAGCTTAGCTGGCATTGGGAGTGGCAGACTCCAATGCAGGCAAGATGTTTGTAACGAATAGAGAGTGGAACAGGAAAAGGATGGCAATTGTTGAGATCAGAGATCCAGCACATACCCACTGCTTTTCCACATTGTGGTTATACAGATGTTTCTGATCAGTTCTGCTTGGGCCAACAAGGAGGTTTGGGAGTTTCTGACAGGAAAAGCTTAACAGAATCTGATCAACAACATGGCTATGCTACAGTCTGCAGCACTGCATGCTAATGTCCAGCTAATTTGAAGTTCGCAAGAGCTGACCTCAAAAGCAGACTAACCATGAAGGCGCAACTAGGCTAATGTATTCTGTTTGCAGGCAGATTTTGCAGCATGTGTGACATTCCTTGCTGTTAAGGTCAAGTTCTCAACTATGCCTGCCTTTCAAAATACCCCAGGTATTTCCACTCATGTTGCATTTCTCAGTGTGCATCACCTTAGGTCTAGGAGCAATAGCAAGCTGTAACTCTTTGAAGAATGCCAAACATGTATGTGAAACTTTTTTTTCAATTACATATTTTCCCAGAAAAACTTAATTAAACATTTGTAAATCCTCTGACCTGTGTGGGTGGGAGAAACAAAGCAATTACACAAATGAAAGCTGAACGTTTTTAGGGTTGGTTCTTTTGCTAGTTTTAGGAAGTTGTTTGTTTGTCCCTGTTCGATAGCATAATGGTGAAGGGAACAAAATCAGTTTAGGATTAAAAAATAGAGGCCTGAACCACTTCTACAACTTCGGTTTTGAGTTTCAAAAATATCTTTTCCCACCTTATTTTTTCTTTCATCCAAAAAATGTTGTGATTCAAAAATTCCCCAAATATATTTTCACCTCATATTTAATTTCACTTGTTTCCTAAAAGCTGTGTTTGCAGAAGAAAGAATATTATTTTTACAGAACATATGACACTTAAATGGCAAAGTCCTATACACAGCAGTTTCCTACAAGACTGCACTCATGATTTTTCTAAATCTAAAGAGAGAAAAGGTGTTCAGAAAACATTTTCTTTGCTGCAAACTTGTCACCAATTTTGGCCATCATTTACATCTAGACCATGGTTGTTGCATCATGTTGTAGCTGAGATGCATTGCATAAAACAATACCAAATTATAACTGCATTGACACAATTGATTACAGTTTGAAACTATATAATCTCACAGTAGCACTCAAAGCACTTTACAATATTTGTATAACCACAGAAGTGACTAAAATATTCAGCATAGAAGAGGTGTCAATTATTCTAGAAAAAAAGGTTCAAGTACTTGTTGTTACCCTGCCTTTGTAGTATTAGATATTGCACTGTAGCAAGAACACCCCACGATTCAGTATGTCAAGTATATTTTGTCCCTTCTTGTAAACAGACACTTTCACATGTGGTAAGAGCTGCCAAACATGTACCTTAAAAATGGATTTATTTACATTTTAACAAGAAACTATTTGAAAAAATCAGTAAGTTTTGTGAAGAGAAGTTGATGTTTGGGGATTAGCCCAAGTACAAAATAGCGAGTAGTCTGTTGGAGCCATTAACACTGATGGTTTGGAGGGGTTTTTTTGTGAGTCTGTCTGTTCATTCAACTTTAAATGATTGACCACTCTGTACCTGCAAGAGGCATTTGAAAAACAATGCACATTTGTGAAAGACGTTGTTGATCTGCCTTGTTTGCTCGTGAATCGACAAAGCCCAGCAGGTGGCAATATAAGCACTTCTCGTAATTTGAAATCATTAAACTCTTGTCGTCCAATAACATTATTATGATTTAGTCATTTATAGCTCTGACTTGCGTGGAAAATAAACCTCAACACTGAAGGTGATTTTATTCACTAAAATAATGCAAATTCCATGTGTGAGACTCTGGCATTCTTTCCATTTCTGGATCCTTCTTGTGTCTTTGGGATTTACCAAGTACTACTTCATTCATCTCAGATTGAACAGAATGTTTTTCAGTTGCCGAGGGCAGATTACATCTAGAAACACACCTCAGATATTTTCTTTATTTCTGTAAGTTGATGGAGTGAGCCCTGATCAGAGATTTCTCCTGAAATGCTGTTCTAAGCAGGTTTTACATATGAGTAACATGAAGTAAATATTCTCATCTGGCTAAGGTTTCAAAAGGTTTGCTCTATCTGCAATTAATCAAATTCCTTCAAAAGCTCAGTATGACTTCAAGGTCAAGTCTCCTGATAGCTAACTGATTGCCAGTTACTTTTGTGCTTGAATGTATGCTGTTTAGAGATGAGTGAAAATACTTGAGAATCGGCGTAGAATGTTTTACTTCTAAACAGGCTCAAACAAAGAGCTTATGGAAAAAGGCATGTGTAGGTTACAAAGGATATATTTAAAGAAGGTGTTTCTAGCTGTAAACTACTTTCATAAAGTGACCTGAATTTCTTTATATGCTTAGAGAATTATATTGAGAATGCAAGCCTAGTGGACATAAAGTTTTCTTCCGGGCTTCTGGGTACTGAAGTAACTGGAGAGTCCCCCAGGGTGAAATTAAGAACCAAAAGTGCTGGAGAGCCTCTGGGAACCCTGCAAGGACTGCGAAGAGGTCTGAGAGATGCTAATAACTGTAATACTTTGCACTCCCATTGCACCTTCCATGAAGAGTTCTCCAAGTACTTTTAAACCAGCCATTAGTTAAGGCTTACAGACTTTGCCCAGCGAGGCTCATTAACGCTGTTTAAAAGTTGGGGAACTGGTTGCTGGAGTGCAAGCTGCAAATCAGTCCTGTTTTCCTCTGCTCACCCTGACCTCCAAGAAATGGGCCCTGACTAAGCTGTTTGCTAGGAACCTGAGGTTTGCCAGAAGCTTGATCTTCTAGACTATAGCAGTTAATGTAGAAATTAAAGTTCATATTTAATATTGCAAGACTGGTTCTAGAATAAGTCAGATGTGGATAGACCAGTCTATCTATGTAATGTCTTTGGCGTTTTCTGTAATGTTGAGGAGAAACAGAAATCGAGCTGGTTGTTTCTGCTCACAGTGATCCAGTTGCTTTAGGAATGTGTTGAGTAAGCTGCTCAATGACAGGTTTGTTATTTCCTGGTTATGGTCATGTAATACCTGCTACTTACACTCATGTCACGCATCTGGAGTGAAAGATGGCTTCACCACAGACAAACCATGTATGAATGAGGGACTAGTTCACTCCAAACATTCCCCCTGACTCCCAGATGCCCCTACAACTTCAAGAAGGAATCCTTCAACAGTTTCCCAACCCACCATGTGCCAGGGAAGGCAGGAGCTATCCTTATGATATATAGGAACAGTTCAGAGGATGTTATAAATGCCTACACCTGACATGCTGCACTGTAATTTTCATAACATTTGGGCCTTAGCTTTCTTGTACACTATTAGCTCTTTTGCCTCTAATTATGGGAATTTTTTTCTTTCTTATTTTGCTCTTTCCTTTCCAAAACACAAGTAAACAAACAAAAAAAAAAAAAAAGAAAAAAGAAAGAAAAAAATGTGCTGTCTTAGGCCCAGGCCTAGTCCTAGTCACACATGGGTCCAGAGGAGATTACTGTCTGCCTTCTGGACAAGCTATGCCAGGAAGAGGGCTCATGGTTTTAGATGTAAGAGATCTTCCCACAGGCAGCATCAAGCATCAAGCTTGAGCAGGGTGCTTCTGCTGGCTACAAGTGCTAGAGCCCTGTCAGTGAGACCATATTTTTTCTAAGTCAGACTGTCTGACAGCCCCTTATAGGAAGAAACCACAGTCTGACAAGCCAAAGCCTTCTGCCAGCCCTGCATCGTGGTGCTACTCATGGTCTGTGACTCCCTGGCCTTGGGGCCTGGCCTTCAGACGTGTCCCAGCATGGAAGAAAAGCGCCAGGACTCTGGCCTTCCATCACCATCTGGGTTTGATGAAAAAAACTCAGAGACAAGGCCACCCAGTAAGAGTTGGTCACAGCCACCTCCCTTTCCCTGGCTATCCAGTGTTACGTGGACCCTCAGTTACCAGGCAGGAACCTCACGTTGGTGAGGATGCAGCTTGGCTAACATGTGTTTCAACCTGAGGAAGAGGAAGTGGGAGGTGGGTGAGAGAAGCAGCATATTGCGGGGTGCTGAGTAGAATATGGGAACTGTCAGCAGCTTCCAGTGCTTTCCCACATTACTCCTCCCTGCTGTGTACCACCCACAGGCTGCACAGAGAAGCTTGCTGGCTTAGTGGCAGCTTCCCATGCCCAGAACTGCCATTGCTGCATTGCTGCTTGGCTTCCCCAAGCCCCAAGTGATGCACACAGCAACAGCAATGATTTCCATTGTACGTGGGGTCCGTGACAGCCCTTACAGGCGTCCACAGCCTGCCACAGACCTGGCACTGATCTAACACAGAGGAGACTGCACAGCAAGCAGTCACAAGGGATTGGATGAACATCTCTAAGAGACATTTGGCTTCCCAAGTTTTGAAAGATATCACAGGATCACAAAGTCCATTGGTTACTCTTCCTAAGAAGGGGAAATCCAAGTCATGCTTATCGTAGTTCATAAGGCTCAAATTTCTTGGTGCCTGACCTACAATTTTTTAAAAACCTGGGTGTCTTTTAGAAAAAACACATACTAGTAGTGCAGGCTAGGAGGTGAGCCTTTTGGATTCTAGCACATATTGATTTTACCTTTTCACTACATTCTTTAAGCCCTTTCTGTTTCATCTCTTCTTTTGTCCCTTCTATTTTCATTTATTATCTATCTATCTGACAACATCTTTATTAGCTTGCTTTAAGTTTCAGTAGACATACTTTAAACATTGCCAGATCTTCATGGGGGAGTTTCAGTGTGTGTGCTGTACCATAGACTCAGAATTTTTGTGGATCGGAAAGTTGGTGGAATATCATATTTGCAAAAGGGAAAAAAAAAGAGGCTGAAGCCTTAACCTTGGTCTTGTTTACATCAGAGAATACAGTGAAATTATTTTTGATTTCTGTATGTGTAACTGAGATCAGACTTTGGCTGTAGCAGCGTATTCTGTCAAAGGGAGAAGACCACAGTCACCTTTGGGATAATGGTCAATTATATCCATCAGGCTGCCTTTCCTGTGCAGGTGGTGCAATGTCATATCATGTGTTTATTCTGCCCAAGTATCTGACTTATTAGATCTGCAAGCTTCCCAGTCTCTATGAGCTGTTCTGTAATGAGGAAGAAATTAATGGTCAAAATCAGTGATAAGCCACAAAATTCAAGTCCAGACCGGGCCTTTGTAAGAGCAGGGGCTGGGAAGAAAGGTTTGATTCTAAGCTCTCAGCTCATCTAATTAATATGGAGCAAAAATGGATTGGGGGAAGACGTTTGGCACATGCAAATGTCTGCAGGTGCTCAGCACCAATTTAGGTAGGGCCCAGTGTGAGTATCCACAAGTGTAAAAAGAAATTGAACTATTCCCCACACATGCATGCAGGATTACAGAGAACAGCAGGAATAGCATTTACAGAATCTTCGTGACCCTGAATTCACCTCATCCTTTTTCAGTACATAAACTACTGTAAATATCAGATGTGACATACTGCAGTTTGATGCAAGCCAGTACAAAATTGCATGTGGTTTATTTAAAGAAATACCTCCTCTTTTAGCAACTGGATAGAATCAAAGATGACCACATTTCCACTGTTACCTGTATACACCTGATATTTGCTTCTACAAGTTTTCAGTTGTTACTAGAAACACAGCACATCTTATGTAGCAATGCCAAAGACAATAAACTATTTGCATTGTACTGAAGCATAAAGATGGTTCATTTTTATTCAGGCAATGCAATTCACCTCTTAATACCTGCTGCAAACCCTAAGCTGAGCATTATTTTGAAGGGTGGCGAGAGATACATTTAAAGTTAAAAGGCAGCCTTCCCAATCTCTGCCCCATTTCCTCATTGAAGACAGTTCCTGTTATGTGTTAGAAGACAGGCAGGGCCAGTGCAGGTCCCCGCAGACTCTGCTTGCAAGAATATACACCTAAACTTCTAAAAGACCTGAGCATGTACACTGAGAACCCCTGAACCTGGCTTTGGAAAAGAACATGGATCATGGATCAGTATCTAGCTAGGAGAAGTAACTGCTAGATATTGGATTAGTGGTAATTCCCAACAGTCCTCCTGTATTCCCTTCGTCTCCAGTGCCTCAGTATGCCAGGAAGAGCAGCTGCAGCTGGTGGAGACAAGTATGCGTTAACCAGTTTCACTTCTGTCACCAGTTTTCAATGGGGAGAATGGCTGGCTTCTGTCTCCACGCCAGAGTATCCTCTAGGGAGATGACATTTTTCTTACTTACCAGGTGGCCAAAGAACTAACACCCTTCTCAATCTACTGCATCAACCTTGCCCTGATGCTAAAGCCAGTATGTCAGTTTCAGCTGGGTTTTTTTCCTCCCCACACACATCAGCCAGGCTCTGTCTCCAAGAGTCTTATGCTCTCCATGTGCTCTTATGGTGACCAAGCACTGGAACAGAGCCTTCAGGTCAGGTTTCTAACTTGAGGACAAAAGAAAGGGCTATAAAATTTGAAAGAGTTTCTAAAAAAGACCTAATAAATATTTTAAAATAAAATGTGTCCTCTTCCTCCACAATAATGTTGACTATATCTGACCAACCAGTAAAAGATATTTTTGAGAACAAAACCTATCCTTTAACGTGGAGGAGAATACTTCTGACTCCGTCATAAGAGTTCCTGATGAAAGAACATGTCCACAAATAGGCAATGTCAGGGTTTTACAAGTGATAACCAGTTAAATATTCTGCAAAGAATCAACTGAGAATGAGACCGGAAATTAAGAATACTGAATTACCAGTTAGTTTTTGCCAAACACTTGCCTTTTATCTTTGTCCATATCACAAGCTCTGAATTCCAATCTCTGTATCTGTGAAATGTTCTAGGAATAATCATACTTAACAAAGTGCAGGTACTATGCAGCACTAATGTATTTAATATCTGCAGGATATATAGAAAACTCTATGTGAAATACTTCTGAATACACAAAAGTATTATTTTCTGTTCTCTGTCTCATGCCTAAGAAATAGTTTTTCTTTACAGTCATAGAAATTTTTCCCTAAAATGTATATTTTTATTAATCAATTGTTACTAAAAGCCAGTAAATATCTAGAGAGAAAATCACCTGACTTCCATACTTAACAGATATACCCCTGTAAACAGGCTAATCCACAACAGTAGTGTGCCTCTGCATGCTTGTGGAGGTGTGTCTATTAGGCAAAGAAGGGGAGGAATCAAAGATTACTTCAGAAGTTAACCAAGGAGAAGAAACATATGTGGTAGGCTTTTGTTTCAGATTCTCCAAGGTTGTTTATTGTACAGTTAATCTACTACATTTTCACAAAGTATGTAATGTGCTCACAATTATGGGTGCAACACAAATCTGTCATTCTTTAAAAGCTGATATATAGTACCAGGAAATGCCACAAGAATGGATTTTATCAAAAACAAGGACTGGGCAAGCCTGGCAAGTTGCAAGGTATCAGTAGCCAAAAGATTATAATTCCCTAGTGGATTAATTTTTACAATACTAACTCCATTCTATTTTTGCCCTATTGGAACATAAGCTATATGCCATTGCTGGGAAAGGATACTGTACTTTGAAAAGAAGGACAAAAGCTCCATGGCGAGCAAAAGACTGTTTTCTGAGACTGAGTTTTGGTTGTCTGGAGCACTCCAGGAGGGTCTGATCTCAGCTCTGTTACTAGCATGCCATGTAACTTTACAGAAATGTAGGGCTTCCGTTTCCAAGTGAGATACTTATACTCAGACTTCCCAGCGATATTATTTCACTGTCTCAGGCACATATGTTAATGAGGGGATTGCAGAAGTTTAGTTTACATTGCTGTTGCTGTTAGTCACAAAGCATAACAAACTAAAGTCCAGCCACTTTCTAGTGCCGCTGAAATGACCTTTTCCATTCTTTAGGGCCTTGAATTTTATCTTTGTATCTGTTGTGCCTTTGTGTAAATCAGTCTTTGTAGCAAAAAAAAAAACCCCTAAAGCTAAAGTCCTGACCCTGGAAACTAATGAAAAAAAAAAGCCATTGATTTTGATGGAACCAAAAGATTCTGGGGCATTTACCTGTCATAGTTCTTTAATTGAGTTGAACTGTATTAGCTGGTTATTCTGTGAACATTAAAATAATATTCTTTGTTTCTAGCAGGGAAGTAGCTGTCATTTTCTTCTGTGGCATGGAGTTGCAAAACAGCCTTGGCTCATTACACAAAAAACGTTATGATGTGTTAGCAATAAATGCTTAAGTGAAACAGCTCTTTAGATCTGCAAAACAATACCCATAATCTGGGAATTTTTGAAGGCTGAAATTCTCCTTTTTCCTGCAGGTCCAGATTTCTTGCCATATCATTTCAACCAGTCTTTTAAACATTGTTGTAATTATCTTACCTCTAAAAGACAATTTGTTCAGCTTGATGGATGGTTTGATGTAAAATTCACGTCTTCTTTCCAAATCAAATCAGAATTTCATGCCCTTTTCTTTGTTAGAAGACTATGAGCTATATTAATTATTCTCTGGGATTTTATGCAAGAGATTTTTCAGTACTTTGATCAATCTTCTTTTCTTCTCTTTATTGCCTAACATATTTCATGTGTGTTAGTTTTCTCTCCTTCATGGTAGATGAATAAAACAACTGATGATGCTGTACAGCTATAATCCCTGAAGTGCTTTGTAATAAAACACAAACAAAGGAGTCACTGCTATGTGAAATAAATGTAAAATGCTGGTCTGCATTTAAATGGCTTTGTGGCACAATAAGACACTTCAAAAAGAATAATTTTAAAAGGCAAAACAAGAAAAGGGATGGTGAAAGATTATCTCAGCATTCTTCCAATGCACTGGTGCCCTGTATGACTCATGCCAGCCTGTAAAATGCAGTTCTGATTTCATCCTTTTTATTAGGCTTTTTTATATTCCTATTTTACCAGTGCATATAGGAATTGCATTCATTAAAACCTTGGAAAAGAATGTTTTCCTTTTACAGTGTTTATGCTATCTTGGAATGTTTATCCAAAGCATACTTGTTTCCAAAGGATAATGGCACTTGGTCTTTCCTTCAGTGAAGTGGGCAAACCAAAAAGCATTATTTTTCAAGGAAGCAGAATCAACAAAAATAAAAATATAAACATTCTGTGGAAAGTTCCTGATTTCACTGTTCAGTCATCCTGACTGAACATAAGAAACGTTCTTTCTTATGATTTGAATTTATGCCCACTAAGGCCTCAGTTCTGCAGCTCTCCGTCTCTGTTCAGACACCAATCCACAAGCAAATATTAGCACAGCAGAAATCATAGCATCCTTTTTCTCTATATGCAGCATTGTGCACCTACATTAGTCTGTCATATTTTAAACTCTCCATTTACAGTATATAAAAAAAGGTTTTGTAACTGTGACTAATGTCTGCATTTTGCAAACTTTCAATAATAATTATATGAAAAATAATTCACAAAAATAAATGACTGAGTTTTTTTATGCATTTGGAAACCATTTCCAGATTGCTAGATGAGAATTATATTATTGCCATGACACTCATTCAAGCTACAAGACATATGCTGTTACCTTTATTCCAGCTATTCGCTTCTCCTTGAGTGTCAATGGCATTTTGTATGAACAGAATCAGACTTACTGTATAAAACAGTAAGGCGGGACAGTAAAACCTGTCCTGCAGCTCATTTGTGTCAAAGTACTGCTAGAAAATAGCTCTAAAGGTCTGTAGTTTATGACAGAAGCCCAACATGTAGTAGTTCAGAATGACAGTCAAGACTTGATATGATCATAGCAGGATTGGACCTAAAATAGATGAAGCAAAAAAAAAAGACAAAAGTATTTTTAGTTTTCTTGAAAAAAAAAGTAATGCCTTCATATTCGGTATTTAATATTTCAGGGGGTGGTTTGTTGTTAAAAAAAAACCAAACCAAACCATCACCCACACTTGTCAGAAACAATGGATTTCCATTTTGGAGCACTTTTAGAAAAATAATAAAACAGGAAAAGATATGACAGGCTGGGCTGTCTGACAGCATCCTTTTTTTCATGGCAGCTCAATTATCAGAAAATCCACCAAGACATGACAACTCCAGATTCAGTCACATCATCTGCCTGTTTCCTGGGGATGGAAACAAACAGTTCCATTTAGCATATCCCAGCCTCCATGCAATACAATACCTGGGAAGGGTGGAAAAGGGTTTGTGAACAGTTTTGTTTTAAAGTCTTTCACTTCATATAAAGCATGAAATAACTGTTGGAAGACAGAAGTTCTTCCCCCTCAAGAAAATGTCAAAGGTATCCATCATCGCAAACAGCATCTGCATCCTCCTTTGCGAAGGAAGCATTTCATACAACAAGAACGGTCGTTCTTAGGAGGAGAGGAACTTTCTCATTTGGCTAATCCTTTCTGAACTGGACCCAAATTCAAATCTATTTGCTGCCTGAATAGTGTCAAGCTGAACTTGTCAATCATTTCAGGATGAGCTATACCATATTTGAAGGAAAAGAATGGTACTACTCATTCAGTGCCACACAGTTTAAATTGTGACACTGTAACCACCGACCAAATCTCCAGAACTTGGCCTACTAGCCAGTAACATTAGCAGCCAGGCTGCCTCTGCTTGCAGGACACTGGAAAGGCACAACCACCTTGGAAATGGGGAGCAAACAAAGAATAGAATAGTACTTTGCTTTTTGTTTTTCCTTCTGATTCTGCACGTCCTCAAACATAGTTGAAAACCTATGATTTTCCTTTTTTATTATTGCCTTATTAAATATGCAGTGCATAGATAAAGTGGATGTTTAAAATGTCAAGGTCCATGTTTTTCTTAATTTCCTGTATTCAGGGCTTCAGTAAGTCTCTAATATAAGAGACAGAATATCTACTTAGTGCTTCTTTCTCTCAACACAAAGGAAATCAATGAGCATCTTGATTAAGCCCAAGCCTATGCCCATGGACAGGGGCCAGGCCAGCTGGGATTCTGCCTCAGACCAGGAATAGGTGGGCAGCTGCAGACCTGGGCAACAGACACAGAGCACTGCTCCCGGGCAAGGGAGAAGCCAAGGTGTCAGACAGATCTGTGCTGAGGCTCCAGAGCCTTCATCAAGCTGGTGGGCATAAATAGCACCTTCCACCCTTCCCTCCCCTCAAGCAAGAGCAGCATCTGACAGAGCCACAGAAGCTCAGAACAAGTCCTCCTTGTGGCCTCCCATATCTGGTGTTAGGAGGTAAGGGAGCTCAAGGCAAAAGAAAGTCTCAGCGTACCAGCAGGAGGTTGTTGCTGTTGCTGCATGCTTCCCATACCATCCATCTCCTGTTCTGCTCTCATGCTTTCCACATTCACCTATGGATCTGTCCCCATGTTGGCTGCACAGTGGGATTTCTGGTCTGTGCTGGGCCAGAGGCACTAAAACTTGGCAAATAAAAGAAAATACAATGAGGTAGTGAGTAACATAAAAAGGGAGTAAAAGCTGCTTTAACTCCCCCTGAGATATGGCACTGTAGATATTCCACAAGCAAGGACTGTAATGATTGGCATTAAAAGTATCTCAGTTAGGATGTAACTTTATATAGCATGCATACTGAAATACCCAGCCAGACCAGGGTGAATTAAGGATATGGTTTTGCCTTTTTAGGTCTAAAAGAGACAATTAACTTCAATTGATATAGTTTTTCCTTACTTCTGAACATAGTGTCTACCAAAACAACTCTTATTGTCCTTGTACAGTTTCCAAAATCCAAAAGGATCAGTTATATCTGTAGGAAGCCAAGCCCCTTGCTATTGACCCCGTATCCTGCCTGCAGCTTCTTTGGATCTGATACATCTGTGGAGCCATTAGCAGAAAGTGCCTTTTATGAGACATTGCCTCTGATATTATTATCAGACTCTCCAGACATGATATCACAAGAGCACTGTCAGCATGGTGCTGCGATACAGTATGTCACTGAATTTTTCCATAATGTAGCTGAAACTGTCACAAGAAATAGCTTAGCATGGCTGGGATGTGAGTGCACGCAGTTTGTGTGCTGGGGGAGTTGTTTAAAGTAGTGAAAAGTATCATTTTGTAGTAAGAACTAAGGGGCTTAGTCTGCATTTCTTTTATTGTTGCCAATGGCAGCTTCTTTTATCCAAAGAGATTAAAATATGCTTTTAAGTGCTTGCAAAGCCATGGAAAGTGTGGTTTGCAACAGTATTAAGAGCTGACCTATAATTACAAATAGATGTGGCACTAGTAATTTATTTGGTAACCTTCTGAAATGCTGACTGTTTCATTCCTTCTTATAGATAGAATTTAGGTTGTACAAAAGCAGGCAAAGCAGAAGGTCATGGTTTCCCCATGCCTCCACTTCGCCAGGGAATTCAAACAAAGTGTGTTATATCTGGGCATAGTCTAGATCTGAATGTTTCCTTTCCTTCAGAATCCACGGTACCAAAGCATCCCTGGCTCTGTCTAACCCAAGGCAATGCTGGTCAGCTGTTTTTTATATGATACTCTTACCAGCAGGGGTTGTCCACTTTATGACAGTGGTGTCTGCAGATAATGCAAGAGATCAATAAAGTAACTTTCAAAAGATTGGGAATAGCTTATAGACATCACCTTGCTGTACAAATCCTCTCTTGGCAGAAAGCCCTGCCACCTTCACAAGCATTGGAGGAGTCCAGGCACTGATTGCTTTCCCGGTGCCATGTGAAAAGAATTTAGCAGAGACTAGCCAGCAGAGAATGGAGGCCTTTGTCTTTAGAGTTAATTTGATGTACTTGCTCAGCCACTCATGTGAGACTGAAAGGTACCCATCACCTATATCTAGAGGACTGGCCCTGAAAACAAGGCTTAAAGAGTAAAACTGGGAATCCTGCCTTATATGAAAAAAATGGTGACTGATTTGTTTGCTATTGTTATAAGTTTTGCAAATCAGCACAAGTTAGTTTTTTTAAAGTAATCAAATTTTCAGTAGTATATCAAAAATTAAGAAGTGAAATCCACTTGGGCTTCTTTTAAAACAAGGTTCATGCAAAACCCATGAAGATTTGTGGCAACAAAAGAAAATTTTCGTCAGACTGTTGCTGTACAAATGGCATCGATTCTTATATTTAATCAAGCTCTGTAAAGAAAAGGAGTGACAGGAACTGGCCAACTGTGCTTTCCTGAAAGAATCTAGAAGATGTTATTTTCATTGCATATATTGACCCTCTTACTTCAGCAACGACATATTCAGGACCGGAATCCCTGAGGTTAAGTATTATGGCAATAGCAGAAAATTAAGCTGACAAGGCAACCCTGTGTCAGGAAAGCATAATCTCAGAATTTCAGGTTCACGAGTTACATCAGAATTCTTAATATCAGCCCTAAATAATGAAAGACATGATTTCAGGATTGACATTTTAGAAAGACATAGGTACTAGCTGGATCAGTTGCTATTATGCTTTTTCACCACTTTCTTCATCATGGTCCTTATAATTAATGATAAGACATTAGTTGAAACTCTGACTCCTTCGAAGTATTTTTCCTTTAAGCATGAGAATTTGTCTTTACCAAATATTATGACAAGAAAAATTGTAATAAAATTGCATTACCTGTTTTAACTAGTGTTTGGTATGAGGTTGAAGTGTCATGACACAGTATGCTCAAAGTAGCAGCTGGGAATGGAAGATGCTCATAACGCTTATTAGAAAGGAAGCTAGAAGTGTGTCTTCTAACACCACAGCAAACCCCACTGCCTGTGCCCCAAGCTAGATTGTGATGGGTCTGTTTCAATCTGGAAGTGATTTTAGTAGTGGTAGTCAAGTGCTGTAACTAATTCAGCAGGGCCTGCTGAGAGTTTTGCTGAAAGGCAAATGTATTATCTCAGGCCCACTGCCATGCTAAAACACCATATAGCTTCAGCTATCCAGAGTAACCAGCACAAGTATTGGTCTCCTTGCAGCCTCTCATACAGGCATGCTCTGAGTCAAACTCAGAAATTTAGTCCTAATTCTGCCATTCATTTGATGTTTTTAGCTTTAAGAAATGGCAGCTATTCCATCACAGATTTTCCCACGAGTAAGAAAGAACAGAAGCCATGTGAATATTGGAAAGGGTTTATAGAGAATAATTTAGGTTGGAAGTGAGTTCTCGAGGTAGACATGAAAGAGGGTTTTCAGGCTTCCCAACACTTGAGAAATCACTGCTTTAAGTAATTTGGACGTACAGACAGATAGATAAAGATATCTCTATTTTTAAGCAGAAGAATCTGTGGAAGGAGCAGAAAGTTTCAATGAAGCAACCATGTGCTAACCTACATAGCAATAGAAGTCAGTTTACCTCAGTCTTTGGCCAGAGGGATGCTACTGAAAAGACACATCAAGAGACACATAAATTGATGAGTACTTCACTCAGAAATGACCATTTTTGGTACCCATGACCAAACATCTTCAGAAAAGGGTACCCATTTTCATGAATATGACAAGAGAAAAGTTAATTTAAAATTTTTTCTATATATATCTTTAAATCTTGTTTTAAGTGATTCTTGGCTTTCTGTCTCTCTCAGCTGAGAGGCAGAAAGGTGCTTTTGATTCTGGTAACCACGTCATCAGACAGCATATAGTAGACCAGCAGAAATGGCAAAGGAAAAGCATTTTGTATTCTTTCTGGTACATCCTTCCCTCTGCTTTATCTCACCTAAATGCTCTAGCCCTCTCTGTAAATACAAAAGAATGGACTGATTGCATAAGTCAGACACCAGACTGACTGTCAAATGCTTGCAGCAGTCTGTACAGAGGACAATTCACAGGTAGGCTGTTGGCTGTAGTATCTTCTTAGAAATAATTTTATGTTAGTTACTGCCTGAACAATGGGCGTATATCCACAGAGGGTTTTTAACGGGAAATTCACACTAACAACTGAATTTGATGGTTGTTTGTTATAAATAAATAATGGAAACTGTCCAGCAGCAGCAGAGGAAAGACAAATTTCATCACCTTTTCTTCATGGATATAAAGGAGGTAGCATGACAACCTTTACAGAAAAAAAATCACATTAAATTTGCAGTTGTAAATGGGGTAGTAACAGGAGATATTTAAGTTACAAAGAAAACGTTGTCAAAGACTTCAAGAAGCAAAGATCTTTAGCTTCTGAAATTTGGAAGAGTTTTACTCATTTCAGTTACAGGCATGAAGAAAAGCTGGGTGATAGGAAGAGAGAATAAACCTCCATACACCAATCTAGACTTATTCCATGTGTCAAAGGGTAGTACCCAAACAGCACAGAATCACAGTGTGGATATTTTTATTTCTGTACTGTCCAAACTTGGTCTGAGCTCATCTACAACACATTTCTTATTTGGTATCTTATCCTTCATTTTACTGCTCATTTTGCCTGTGGCCTTCTTACTTTGGCTGGTTATCCCTTCAGTCTTCCCTATCTTCCTTTAAACTGAGTCCTTCTTCTCTACTCTATAATAACCTAGTTGTGACTGTGTCCTTCATGCATCTTGCTTTGAATCAAATTTCATGGATGATATAGTGAAAGATACGAGTGACTTTAATGTTACTGGATATTTTATAGTTTGAGAAAAGGTGATCACATAGGACAGGTGAACTTTCCATCATCATATTTCCTGTTTTCCAAAGGCATACCAGATTGCTGAGGTTGTTACAGTTGACCAGAAAGTGTGTAAATTCTGCTGTGTTTACAACACCTTAATATATTCAGGGGTATCAACATTTCAGGGGGGGAGCTGGGGAGGGGGTAGTTGTGTTCCTTTTGCCATTGTCACCCCCAACAACAATATGTGTAATGCACCCAACGATTAGGGTCTTCAAATATTTCAGCTTATCATAGCGTACAAGTACTTGAGTTTGCTCTTCTTATGAACAAGCACAATTCATTGCACCAAAACGAAATATTGGTCTGATGTTCTGTCCTTTATCCACCCCAAAGTTTTCTCTTTAAAACAAATTAATTTACTTGCATGCTCAAACATGAGCTGATAGGTTTAACTCCTGTCCTACTTTTCAGTCTGTCCTGGTCTCCTTGAGTGAAAGTC
The DNA here is from genome assembly GCF_963921805.1 of Phalacrocorax carbo. Taxonomy (NCBI): domain Eukaryota; kingdom Metazoa; phylum Chordata; class Aves; order Suliformes; family Phalacrocoracidae; genus Phalacrocorax; species Phalacrocorax carbo. Next base: position 65,628,215 of record NC_087548.1, on the reverse strand, counting down.
TTATATGATAAACTTTTCATGAATTGGACTTCCAGGATTATAACTGAGAAAAAAACTGACTTGTAAAGGTGTTCTTTCATGCATAAGGAGAAAGGTTTATCCAGCTTGATCTTATTATAGACTCTGTTAGCACAGCTTATATGATTACCATGGCAGTGCTCCCTAATACTTCTGTAGCTAAAAATGTGTCTGCATTTCTCCAACACTCATCTCTTTGAACAACGCCCACCTATTCTTTTATCTCTCCTAAACTTGATAAAGATAAGTGTTTTAAACAATTTGCTTTGGTTAAACAAGGCACATAGATATTTATAACCGTGGTTGTGTGAGATTGTAGGCTGTGTTACGTACATTGAAAATGCGCAATAACATCAAAAGCATGTGAACAAAAAAATATAGTGGTGATTAACTTATTCCTTGGTTTTAAGAATGACAGCTTAGTGGAATAAATATGTATTTCTATGAACTACCTGCATTTTTGTCTTGCCACATAATGCCCTCCCTAAATCTAAAAGAAGAAATGAGAGCCTAGCCTTATTCCACCCTGAAATAAAGCATTGCTTTTAAAACTGTCTAGCAGAACTGAGTGACCTGATACTTCAGGACTAATCTGCAGTCTAATGCCCTTCCTACAAATCTGAATATATCTTGTTATCTCAAAAGAGACAACAGTTTCATTTCAGAAGTGTAGAATTACATCAAATAAATATTACCTATTTTAGCAGTTGTTGACTCTCTGAATCCCTCAGAAAGTTCTGAACTTTATGGGTCTGCCTCACAGGAAGTGCAAAATTAAACACTGGTTAAGTGGCAAATGACTTGACTTTTGCAATATGGAAACACGGCATTTTTCAAGTAAAATCCTGACCCCAGTTAAGCCAGTGGAAATTTTGCCTTTTTTCTTTTCAATAGAGGCAGAATTAGACTCTGCATGGGAGCTTGCAACACTTTGACAGCCCACTTTGAACCCTGTACATCTTTAAAAAAAAAAAAAAAAAACCACTCTGAAAAGGATTATTTTAAAATAAGTGACTCACTTCTCCTCACCATGGATTTAGTGGCAGTGTGCAGTTTATTCTGAATAGCTGTGCCAAAACAACAAAGCAAACAACAATTAACAACATAAAATTAATAGTAGGTAGTCCTTTAGAGGTTGAATTGGTCCATACATTATTGAAGATGGAGCGAAGTTACTCTATATTTCATGCACAAAAAAAAAAAAGTGTTCCTTTTCCTTCTAGCATGAAAATATTCAGATATGGTGAACTAAAATTCACCAACCACTGATGAAGAGATCTCAAAGAATCTTCATGTTATTTTTGTGTACTTTTTCCTTGAAATCTCAAAAATAGTGAGGTTACTGCAGCCAACCATAACTCTAACCTTAAACCTTCATCCACTTACCTAATGAAATAGTTTTTCAGTGTATCATGATGTTTGCAATATATGTAATACTTTCCATATTCCTGACTAGTTATGTTGGAAATCTAGTTTGGCTCTAACTCGGAGAGAAACAGTGATAATGGACAGTGCTTTCCAATAGACATTGTATTTAAAAATATGATTAATTTACATTGTCTGTTGTTGATGGGACACCTGATGGAATAGTTGAAGCAGGCTGGAAATGAAATTAATTCTATTGCAGTTTGTTCAGTACCATGTTTAGCTCCAGCCACTCTGCAATCAGAATGAAGTAGAGATTCAGCTCTAAGTGGCATACGTGGCTAACCATGAGGGAAATGCAGGATAGATGTGGAGTAAAAGTATGGAAATGAAGGTTTCCACAGTCAATGTATCAAAATGCAAGGAGCTAAAGTAGGAGAAGGAGAGAGAAGGTGAGTGATGAATAGATCATGTTGAATAGATCATGTTCACCCCAGGGAAATTAGATTTGGCAAGTAAATTTTCATTTCATTTAGACAAGAATTACCCGTGTGGTTATATACAGGATTTTGGATCAGATGAGGTTATTTTGTTTGTTTTCTTTTTCCTGATGATACTCTTGTTGAGGTTCTTTTCTTGTTGTTTATCCCTGTTCAGCATTACATATGGAAGAATGACATGAACTGAAAAAAAGAAGCAAATAGACCAAACAGAAAGGATACGTCAAGTCAAGGATATTAAATCTAAAACAGCAGCTGGCTGAGAAAACCTTTGGCAAGGGGAAGAACAATGCCAGAGATATGCATCTCAGAGCTGGGTCAGGATTACTTCATATTCAACTGCACGAAATGTTTTACTATTTCCTTTAAGCCAACAAGGCATTGAAAAGCCATCTAGCAGTCCAGGGACATATGCTATTTCTATGCAATGTCAGAACAGATGGTTGACGACGAGCTGACACTGGCAATGACATTGGATTTTTGTGTAAAAAGACAAAGAATACATGGAAAAATTCCTCTACCTTATAAACATCAGTTGGGCACCTATGTGGGCACTACTTTTTGTTCTCACCAACAAAGGAACAATACATTTTATAATTACTCCATATGGCCTGAAATTCCTTGAAGGTATTTCTCTTGCAGTTAACACCACTCTGACCTATTTTCTCTCTGGATCTGCTGCTTGTATTCCCAACCTTCTTACATACCATAGTCAAGTTCTCACTCACTCACACTAGACGCAGTGTAATCCCCCTCCTGAATGTTTCCTATTTTTCTCTATTCATTGTGCCTTCCTCTTCTGCTTTCAGGTTTCTTTCCACTCTCTTGCTCCAACCAATGTTTGGGAAAAATTTGTGAAGTCAGAGTGTATAAACTTGACAGGTGCTAAGACTGCAAATTCTCCTGCTTTTCTTAAATGGGGTGGCTTCAAAGAGAGATGTGGTTTTCTGGCACCTGTCAGTGTCAGATCACAATTACTTGTTTTGTCTGTTTTATCCTTAAAATTCACAAATCATTTTTACTGAATTCCCAGTTACCTCCATGATCTCCAATGCTTTAACTTTCACTTACATTTTGTTTTTGCTGATATCCATAAGTGAGAGAAATGACCTCAGACTCTTCCTGGTTCTAAACTTGGCCTTTTCATGATTCACCATTACTAGATATGCAAAAAAGAATAGCTGCCAAAAGTACGTTGGTTTTTGTGGCTGGCCAGGAGACAGCCTATTTTGGCAGATGGATATTTGGCTCGGATGACCAATGAGCTTGTGAGCCTTCAGGCTTCATTATTGCAGTGTACCATATCTGGCCCAGAATAGTTATCCACAGGGTGAAGAATGTGACAGCCTATTGCTGTACAAATTCTAATAGTACAGATACAGCATTTGATCCAGTAGGTTTCTGGTTTAAACTCCAAATTCTTGATGCAGATTCTCTGAGGCACTCAATTTGGACTTGGCAATCACATAAAGGGGTGTGGGGGGAGGGGGGCTGAATAGCTTGATCCTTGTGTTGGTCCAACGCCAGCTCCCACACAGTTTAAAGCAACCAAAAGGCATTTCAAAACTACATCAGCTGCTAGCAGCTCCAGAGGAACCATCTGCCAGGTTAGCACAGCCCGGTGCAGTCATGCCTTGCTTATGCAGCTTCCAGTTCTTGCACTGAGAGGATAAATTGTACATAAGAAACCAGCTAGATGTTAACATAAGGCTTCCTTGGAAATTAGGAAATTCTGTTCTGGAAGGTGGCAAGTTTCAAGCCTCTTTGTAATCCCCTCGTATGGCAAAGAGAACAGAAGAAGGAGAGAAGTTATAATTTCACAGCTTCACTTTCCAGGCTCTCAATAGACTAAATATTCTGGAGTTGTCATCATTATGCAGGCACACCACAATAACAACAAATGTCTAGAACAATGGAGCTGTCATTAAACGCGGAGGCTGGTACTTCCATGGTGGCCCATGGATGGGGAACATGCTGCCAAGAGAGATTCAAATAAATCTGTTTTCTTCTGGAGAAAAAAAAAAAACCTGGAACCTGTTTCTTTGCCAGAAAGAATCATATCTCAAGGGAAAAGACACAAAAGAAAGAGGACGAGAAAAGGAAATGTCTGGAGAAAAGAGAAAAATAACTCTAGTGTAGTTCATAACACTAGGAGGACAAATACAAAGAAAATATGAGTACTACGTAAGATGTGTTATCATTGGCTACTATTATGATCTTTATTGACATATTGGAAGGAAGAAAATGAAAGATCAGAACTGGAATCTCCATGGATGTAAATCAGCATCATTCTTCCTTGACTGCAAAAAGTTATGACAATTTAGAACAGCTGTTATTTGGCCCATAATATTTTTTAGGGTTTTTTTCTGGTTTTATTTTTGTAAATCACAGTGATGATCATGGGACAGAGGATGGATTGACAATATGAGCTGTGAATCCCATGGGACATGCCTGCTGTTTTGAGTTTTCGAAGCCTTTTGAATGCTTGATGCAATACTATTTGCATAACTAAGTTTTCTTTGGCAGAAACCCTATTTGGTATCAGGACAGCTAAATGATGACTTCAAATGATAATTACCAAATTCTGTTATTGCTGGTTCATAATTGCATGTTTGAGTGTTGCAAGAGGGAGAAATTAAATTCTGTATCATTGACCATGTCAGGAGAACTGGTATTCTGAGTTCAGAGGGAGTTAGTTCAGACTTCAGTTCAGCTTTTGCTTTTAAAATATGTTTTCTTCCTTATGGAGAACAACATGTTGTTTCTTAATTAGGTTTTGGTCTATTTTACCCTCAGTCCTTATCTGCTTGTCAAGGATATTTACAAGAAGTACCATAATCCAGTATGGCTTTATAATTGTGATTCTTTTATGAATGATTTATTGCAGACAAATAGGAGTACATATTACTTAGTAGAAATGGCAGAGTTATAGAAAAAAGAACATAAATTGTTTCTTCTTTAGTTCACAGTACTTCATACAGCTATGCACTAGACATCAGAGATGGCAAACACATAACTAATTACAGCAGTGAAAGAAGGCACCAGTGAAATACAACATAGCATAGCCAAAGGAAAATGTTGTCTGAAATAAGCTTGTTTGTAACCGCCTCTGTACAAGGCTAAGGACAAAAGGCTTTCCCTGTACAGTCATCAAGCAGTCAGGTTAAGTCAGTCTGAAGATTGACAAAACAATTCACTTTATCTGCTAGGAATGTATAGTACTGCATAAAAATCTTTAATTTGAGATGTTAACTATGGTAAATGAAAGCATGATTCTCCTATGCTTTTCTTTGTTCATGTTACTATCTCAGATCTTATACACAGAAGTTCCGGCAGGGAGGTGGTTTTAGTAAGCTTTGGTGAATACAGATTTGCTAACTAAGAAGTCATGTGAATGGGATTTTTTTTTCTTAATGTGAACTCTAATGTTCAGAAGCATCTTGTCAGCCGCTGAGGAGGTGAAAACCCTTAACACCTGATCACAAAAATGAGACTTCCTTTTCTCTGATATTACAGGTGAACTGGCTGTTCTCCAGGACAAAGAAGCACCTTTAGTGAGTGTGCTGTAGCCTTCTGTGGATGCTTATCCACGAAATGCCTGTAGACAACTTCTATGCAACTGCCATGTTCGTTTGCTGTCATCTGTCTCAATATATTGAAACTCTGTTATTATTTTTGCCCAAAGTAGTGCCTTTGATCTTGACAGGAGTATTCTGAGAGGTTGTTTAAGAAAGCATCACAAAGAGAGTGGTCTGCAACTGTGTAGTGTGGCCACTGTCAGCATCCTTACTTCTATAAGCAAAGCAAACCACCGTATACTCTCATTTGCTGAGCTAACCCAGCAGATGAATCCTGTCTTCCAAGTGATTCATAGAGAATTAAGAGGAAAGAAGAGCTGGTGTTTACATTCAAGGACTGATTTTCAGGGCTAATTTTAGTTGTCACTGTTACAAGTTCCTTTCATAGAGATAGATATGCAGATAGATGTGTGTGTCTGTGTGCATCTGTGTGTGTCTGCATGTGTTGTCTGAGATCCAATGGGAAAATAAAACAGAAAACAGCCACCTCTCTAACTGCTTAGATACTCCTCATATTTTCTCTGTGGCCCCAAGTTGTGTCCACCAAGAATTATTGCAGAACTCTTCTATTTCAGCAAAGAGGTACCAGGCCCCAGTATAGGCATTGGGTCAACTCCCAAAGTTGAAGCTTTTCTGCCTAACTTTTTAATAATAAATAGTCCTCCTTTCTCATGTAGAGATTTATTGCAAAGTAGTCTAGAAGTCTTATTTTGCCTTCCTTTCAGGCCTTTATTACACAGTCAGCTGGTTTCCAGAGATTTCTCCAGATTGTTTTTTTCATATTGTTATTTTAGCGATTACTCAAAGATTGTTTGAAATGTCTTGCTTTGACCTAATTCAGGAGATCGAGACTTCTGCCAAAAGATTGACTGTAAGTGTGGATTTAAAATTTCTCAGAATAATCTTATTAATGGGGGCATCTTCAAAACAGTTGAATTAGTAATGATATGTCAGTTATAGCTGTAAAGGTTTTCATTAATTCATAGTGTTGCTGTGATTAGAATTCACTTCCAGCTCTTACAGTAAGTTTATGGTGGTAGATTTTGCTTAAGGCTCATGTGAAACATAATATTTGGTATTAATCCAATTTAATGTGTTGGCTGGTCAGGATTTCCTCTAATGACTCATTCATACCCCTACTGAATTGGAAAGAATATGTGTAAATCAATGCTGAATTTAAACTCCAAGATTTTTGACTTTTTACCTTATCTCTAAATTGGCACCATACAACATCTTTGTATTCTAATCCTATTGAAAAACACCTCTTCCTTTTTATCTTGTTTTTCTAGTCTAATGAGGTCACATCAAAGAATGCAGGTCACATACAGGACGGGACAAAAAGTGGAGTGTAATTCTGGACAGCCAACTACATGTGTATTCTTAGTATAAAACAGTAGCCAAATAATCCCACAAGCAAGCTATAATGCCATAAGCTAGCACAGGCACCAGTGGGGTTCAGCTACTTGTGGGATCTGCTTCTGTGCACGCTCTTGCCTTCTGATGAGGGCAAGCCCACTTGCCCTTTAACAAGAGCACATTCCCTTAGCAAGTGATCTGACTTCAGCACGAGAGGGAGAAGGAGCTACACCAAGGCAGTTATGGAGCAGAGGATGTAATCCGCTCCTTCAAAGTCCATCTTACCTTGTGGCAACATGTTTATGTGCCCGTACCCAAAGGTGGTCTTTATACCTATAGCAGAGGAATAACATAGAAAAGAGAAGGTGTATTACCACTGTAATTTGTTTTGAGGACCACACTTAAGAGCTTTCCAGTTTGCCAATGTTAATTTTCAGAATGAAAATCCATGACAACAAATATTCATGAATTCAAAGTTGTGGGCTTGTATTATTGCCAAAATCTCAGGGAATTAAAATAAATCCTTTAAAATTGATCCAAAAAACTTTTTAAAGGATGCTTGAAAATATACTGGAAATACATGGGTGGTAAGAAAATCTATGAGAATGGAGAGCTTCTTATTTACAGTAGGCAAAGGCAAAACCAAAGCCAGTATGAGAATTTCAAAACTCAAACAGCTGCACCAAGTATACATAATTTAACAGCGACGCTAATTATCTATTACAACAAAGTTGTTAGGAGTGTAGTGATCAGGATTAGAACACTTTCTGAAAAATATTCTCTAGTTCAACCACGAATTATGGGGCGTTATGCCAGAAGGTAAAGAAGCTGATTAAGGTAATTGTCCCTGACCTTTTGATCCAATAATGCCGTGTACTATGTTCAGTTCTTCTGCACAGTTGTGCTGAATGTGTGAACAGGACCTTGGATGCCATATTGTGAAATTCTTTGTGTAATTCACCCAACAGAACAGACCAGGCTTGAGACTCCTCTCCCCTCATGCTAGTTGCCAAGTAAATGGTGTCTTTAGATTGCAGAAAATAGCTTCCTGCACAACCCCAGAAACAAAGCTGTATGCACTGGAAGATGTTTTTGAACTAATTATTCAAGTTTTCATAATCCCAACTCTTCTTATGGATGAGGATCCAGTCTGCATTCTTTTCAATGCAGCACCTTCCTTTCTGAAATTTATTGACAGCAGGTTGGCCCACCGTGGGCTATCGGATCAGGTTCAGACATTATAAATGCTGAAAACAGTGCAAAAACACAGCAGAAAACCAATAAATTTTTACTGCAGTCCCAGGTATGCAGTCTCACGGTTCCTTCAGATGTAACAATTTTGTGATGGTAGAATATTCATCAGCACGTGTGTGGTGTTTGTCGTAATCAAAATGAAACAGTAAGTTAGTACTTCTAACAGCCTATGCAATGTTGTCGGTGTTCTCTTCAGTCTAACAGAACTATGCCTATACCTATATTAGCGATATTTTTACATACTTTTCAGAATGAAAACGTTTTTCCGAACTAAGTAAAATATTTGATATGTTGTAGGGCAAACTGAAGGTGGGAAAAACTAAGAACAATGTTTTTTGGAAGTTAGATGCCAGGTTGATTTGATCTGTGTCTCATTTACCTCAATTCAGAATCTGAAGGTGAAGACAGGAACAATACACCTGGTTTAGGCTCAGTCTTTTGAAGTGAGTACATAAATTCTGTCACGCTCTAAAAATGGTAGTTATTCTTACTGGTCATCAAACCTGAATGGGATTTTTTTTTTTTTTAAGTGAACATCTAAGTGCTACGATGACTGCTTTGAATGACTGTGAGTTAGCATGGATCATCAGATGATACAGTTAAAGCTTGCTCTTTGTTATTTCTGTAATCGTTAGGTTTTGCTTAATATGACACTGTTGGTGATGTTCTTTGGTGGAGATATCACACTCCAGCAGTCCTAGGTCACCATCTGGAAGTCCACAGGCTGCCTTTATACAGGAAGTGCTTTAAAAAGCCTACAATGTTACTGTTTAAGTTACCTGTACAGCAGAACAATGATTCCCAACCTTGCTGCTCTGAAAAAAATAGCAACATACAGTACCTTACTGGACTCATCTCTTCCAGTCTCCTGCTGCCTCCTTTCTGTTCCTGCCCACCTTTTCCATTGCAGGACTTGCTGCGCATTTCCAGGAACAAGTAGAGAGGCACCAGAGCTGGTTCTGCACAGGAATAGAAACGCAGGACATGACACCCATGGGCTTTGTGCCTTAACTAAAACGTGGTCATGTCTTCACGAGCAATATTATCAAGCACCACACTGTTAAATCCATCTCAAGGTCATCTCTTAGAGGACTTTCAAAAGTAATGGAGGGTTTTCTCTCGTATTCATTAAAATCGCTGGATGTGATCACTGATGGATGCTGTGATTGCTGCTGACTGCCCTGGGCCCTTGATGGGGGCCACAGAATTCAGGTTTGGAAGTGCTGCTAACCCAGATGAGTTCTGCTTTCTCCCACTTGCACCCAACCATACGCTGTGCAGCTCTGATGCTAACGCTAGCCTCAGCTTCATCAAGTAGGAGTACTGAGGTTCAACAAACCGTTAAATGATCCTGGAGAAATGTACTAGGAGAACGATGTGCAACACATTTTTGCACCACGTTACTCCACTGGGAATAGGATTACCAAGGAAAAGTTGTTTCTATTTCAGCAAAATATTGTATCTGTGTACACAGTAAGAAGAGAGGTAGTGTTCCGCGATTTTTAGACAAAAAATGATGGTGCCATGAAACTGACAGTTAAAATGCATCCTGAAATTCTTACAAGAACTGTAGTTGTATATCACAATTTAGTTTTTGTACAGCCATATAGTATAATCAGCACTTCTTATTCAAACAATATTTCCAGCAATGAATTCCGAAGTAGATATATAAACAGGATTATCAGCTCTAATTGTGATACTATCATCTATAACACATATAAAGACACTTGGCAAGCTTTTATCTTACAGACTGTATTTGCATATGGATGGTATTTATAGCCTCTAAATTAAAATAAGATTTTTTTGGTTTTGGTTTTTCATCAATGCTGTTCGTCAAGCAGGCCTTACTCCTATATGACATTGTGTTCTGGAGCTGACCTGCATTCCTTTCAAACCATTTAATCACACACAGCTGACCAACATTCCGTATAAAACCACCTAATCAAATGCATTACAAATACCCCAAATGGTTACTTAATCTCCATATATGTACAAGTGTGAAATGTGCAGTGTCCAAATATGCCCCTTCACAAAAACGAATGACATAAAAGCAAAAGACGTTTCCAAAGTAAACCTTCCCCCCCACACCCCCTCAATCAGCATGGAGATTTTTAAGGTGGTTAGGATATTGCTCCCTGTAGTTGGACTTGTATATGAAGATTAGAAATCACCATAATTTGTATTCAAGCTGGGTTTCTACACATCCTAAAAATGTAATTTAAACAGAAAGAAATATAACAGCATTCCACTTCTGGGCAAGTATGCCAAACAAATTGCAAGATACTTGAAATTGCATGATGCGGCAGCACCTAGGTAGCTCAAGGAATGCATCATGGAGGACTATGCTTCCTTTCGTCTCCAAGTTGCAGGGTTCCGATGAAAAGGTTGTTTGTTACTGACTGATGACTGTGCCTCAGGATTAAGCAGAATGAGCTGCTTCTTAATGTCCAGCAGCTGCACTTTGATTAGCAGTTCCACTAAAAATCCCTATAGGAAGGGCAGAGACCCGCTGAGCTGGAGACTGGACTGGTTTCCCCATTTCCAGAGATACTTGTCCAGAGCAGTGCTACGTGCTGACTGATGTGGGCATACTTGTGGCACTGCTGAGTGTGCTCTATGTGTACCGTGGGCAATAGTTTTCCAAAATGCCTAACTAGCATATATTCACTTTAATTTCCCACACTCATCTTTTGGCCTTTTGCAGTGTTCGCTCATCAGGGAAATCTACGAGGTCCTGTGTCTGAAATGTAAAAGCACACAAAAGCAGGAGGAGATGGAAAGGTGTATAAAGGGAATCATTTAAGAGGCAGGATGGAAAATGTGCCTGTGGACAGTAAGGGGGGTGGGGGGATACCCCTGTTAATGGTGTGAAAGCAGGGCACAAAACACGCTAAATGACAAAGAAGAAAACCAGGCAAAGGTTCACTTTCTGCTTTTCTCCTGCTACCATCAGGTGCGCCGGTGCCCGGGTGTCACCCGGGCCGACCTGTTAGGAGGGCTCCTTTCGCAGACAGCCCCTGCAGCCCCGAGGGAGCGCGGCGGGCTAGCGGCGGCGGTGCCAGGCGCTCTGCAGGAGCGACCCCCGCAGCTCTGCTGACTCTCGGCGGTGTGCGAGGGAAAACAGGCTTCTCGCCAAGGCAGGTGAGGCCCGCTCAGTGGGAGGTGTCGGAGGATGCCACCGGCTTCACCCGCGTGAACCAGAGGGAAGCGGCGACGCTTTCCAGGTTTTATAGCTGACCAAAAAAAAAAACAAACAACCCCAAAACCCCCCCAAAAAAACCCAAAACAAAAAAAAACCCAACCCCAAAGCTACCAAGTTTTTATTTTAAACAGATGCGAGGAACTGGACTCAATATTTTCAGGTATTTTTAGCGCAGCGCAGCGCAGCGCAGCGCCCCGCGCTCAGCATCCGACACGACGGCGCGGCATTTCCAGATGCCCGCGGGCATCGCTTCACACGTGCGTAGAACCCGCCCGGGGCGCCACCAGCGAGCCGCGGGCGCCCACCGCCGGGGCGGCCGCTCGCCCCCGGGCTGCGGCTGGGCAGGGCTGCCCCCGGGTAGGGCGCTCGATCCCCCCGCGGCGGCCTCTCCCCCCGCCCCGGTGTGTGCGGGGGTGGGGGTGGGGGGGCGCCGCCGGTACCGCCCCCCCTCCCCTCCCCACGCCGCCGGTCACGTGGCAGCGCCCCCAGAGCCCCGAGACCGCGGAGCGCGGCACGGGCGCGGCGGCATTGTGACGCAGCAGGCCTCCGCCGCGGCGGCGGGAGGAGGCGCGGGTGAGCGAGGAGGGGGCGAGCGAGGGTCGCCGCCGCCGGGCGCACGCCGCCGGGCGGCCGGGGAGGCAGGCGCGCGGCGGGGCCGCCCCCCGCCCGCCTCCCGGCCGGTGGAAGGACAGGGGCGGAGGGCGGGGCAGCGGGAGCCGGGCCGCCGGCGGAGCCCTGCCTGCACCGGCGGGGAGTGGCGGGGGGCGGCAGCCGAGAGGCGGCACCTGGGTCCTTCCCCCGTCTCCATCACCCCGGGGCTGCCGTGGAACGGCCGCGGCCGAGCGGAGCGGAGGGGTGAGCCGGGGCGACGGGAGCGGAGCGGGCGGGGGTGTGTGTGTGTGTCTTTTTTGCCGCCTACGCTGTCCCCCCGGGCGGCGGGAGGGCCCGGGGTTATTCCCCGCGGGGGAGGCGGCGGGGTGCGGGCAGCGCTGGAAGCGCCCGGCGCGGCTGCGGGCTTCCCCCGGGGGGGCGCGGGAGCGGGTGCGCCCGGGAGGCTGGGGGCGGGGAGGCCAAGCCCCGGCCCCCGCCAGCCCGAGCCCCGGTCCCCGCCAGCCCGCGCCCGGGGAAGTGCTTTCTGCATGAAATCAGGGCCAAACGCGGGGCGTTTTATCGGGGCCGAGCGCATACGTGATGTCAGCGCTGCGAAGTTGCCGCTGCAAACCCCCTTGTAGCGCGGTGGAACCCGCTGGCACCCGAAGGCGACGCAGGTCTGCTGCTGCTCTGCGCGGAGCCGGGCGTCCCGGGCGGGGAGGCAGCCTTCAGCACCCTCCCGCCCCACCGGGGCACGCCGAGATCTGGAAGAAAATCAAGTAGGAGTTGCATGTTTGTAACTGTAGGGAAGCAAATGCCAAGTGGAAAAGCTGCGCCTCGCCTTACACTTGGGTCAGTCCAGGATCGTGTTTTTGCAGCACCAGGGATCAAACCTTTTTCGTACCCTCGTCAGTGAGTGTTTTTAAGCGAGCAAATGCAGTTTATATGAAGAAGAGCTCGAGTATCAGGTCCTGATGGTACTGGATACAAACCAGCTCCTAAGTAGTCTCAGTCTTCATTGTCAGTGTTATCACCTCACGGCACTTTCAATGCTTGGCTTAAAGCCGCAGCTCTTAGAGATATATTCGTCGGTCACAATGGCTTCTCAAAAAGCTACCCCCCACCCCAAAACCCACCAAAAAGCTGCTAATGCCTATGTTTCCATAGAAAATCTTGGAAGCATGGCCTTGTTGTACACCTCGGTGATCCAATCGCAAAAAGTAGCTAAAAAAGTTTAAAAAAATTATTCTGAAGCAAATCACTTGATTGTTGGACCCTTTTGTGATATTTAAGTGGCTGAAGAAAGGTGTACAGTCATAGCATAGGAAAATAAAAATTATATATTATGCAAACAGCTCTAAATCTGCAGCCAGGAATTATGTTGAATGATGTTCATGTATTCAAGGCTTGTGCAGCCTGCTGTAGAGGGCTTCCATACTGTGCCACCCTTACTGAATTCAGGAGGTGCATGTACTGCATGTACTCCCAACGAGCCATAAATAATATGACCTGTTGCCTTACTGCCAGCCAGAAACATGAGCTTCTTCACCTTAAAATCCTCTGCAACTAGCTTATAGGTTGCCCAGTGAACATGGTAAGCCCCTTCTCTCTCTAAGCTTGCGTGTACGGCTGGTGCCATGCAGGAGCCACATTTTGAAGATTTTGCGCCTAAGCTGGAAACATGGTCTTGAGAGCAGGCTTGAGGGGTGGCTCAAGAGGGAGTTCAAACACAGTGAGGAGGGGGTTTTGTGTGAATAAACAATTAGAATATGTCCTGTCCAGTTGTCGAGAAGAAACTTGCCTCACCACTGAAGTGTTACTTCCAAAATGGTACAGTAACTTTTCCTTTAGGTATTCCTTCAGTTAACACAGAAGCATAGCGCCCATGGCTGGTGTGGTGTGGTATGTTTCATCTGCATGTATTCGTGTGTTGAAGACTGACTTGTGCAAACTGACTGTTCCGCTTCACCCAGTCATTAATGGTATCTTAAACCAGCAGTTCAGTTATTTTTCTGATCTATGATTTCTGGTCTGTGTCATTGACTCAATGTGCTGCAGAAAGCAAATGTGGCTTGTAGCTCATTGAAAAGGTGGGCAAGATAGAATTACATCAGAGGAAGGGGTCGGTGAAGAGTTATCTCCAACTCTGAGGAGCCTGTAAGAGACCAGCCTGTTAAAACAATGCCTTGTTTGAGTGAGCAGTCCAGTGCGGGCTACTCAAAATACTTCAAGTGGCATTTTGGCATAAGGAGGTGAGCAGTTGTTCTGCTAAGGAAGTCCAATGGAAGACAGTAAATTATATTAGCTAGAAACGGCTCCTCTTCTTAATGTTATTTCTCTAATGACAGCATTGTGGTCAGTACGTATGATGTGAATTCCTTGGGGCCAGCTTCTGAGTTACAAAGAGCTGCATGTAAAAGGTAGACTGGTTGGACAAGGTGACTGAGTGGTACCTTTGGAGATGGAGTCCCTCCCCTGAGTACTCTGAATAAATGATAGGTCACTTTGCATTTATTTTTTTCATGATTGGAAAACCATAATCCCAAGTATCTACATATTTTGTCACCATTTTTCTGACAAGGCATCAGCAGAGAGCTTCAAGGAATGAAGTGCCTCTTACTGCCCCTCTGCTTCCCAATTGTCTGGTCTTGGTGGGAGCTGAAACCTGTCCCCATGTGAACTCCATAGGTGGAAGAAGTCTTCTTCCCACATGTACCTGAGGTGGGATACCGCCCATGCTGGTACAGCTCTTCTACTTGCACAGTCCTCTTCCAGGGCATCCCACGCCCCCATTGTGTCTACACCCACAGCAGCTCTGTCCTGCTTGGACACATGCCCAATTAGAACCAGGAAGGGGAAAGCGTGACAACCCTGTTGCGGCTGCTCTAGTTTCTGTCCTCTGAAATGGAGGCATGTGGGTAGCTCTGCCTGCACGTTGTGATAAGATGCCAGCAAGAAAGGGGAGCTCACAGCCAGAGGCAGCCTGGTGGTGGGGAGTTGACCATCACAGACAGCGGCACAAAAGTCACATTGGCAATGGGGCAGGGATGCTGGTACTCACAGTTGTGGCAATGTTTGGTTTTGTGTATGGGTAGTGGTGATGCTGCACCTCAAGCACAAAGACCAGTAGGTCCAGCAGCCTTTGTGGATGCAGCGTGTTATCTCCCCTCACCTGGTTTTTGAACATTTCAGCTGACTAGATGGGATGTGCAGCAGAGCTCTCTTTCCACCCCTGTCTGTCTCTGATAACCTGCATGAAGCTCCAGAAGCAACCCATGAATCACAAGCGTGGTTACAGGAGCAAGGAGGGGAAGAGAAGGGAATAATAACCATTTTTATTTGTTTTGTTAGAATAAACCTACATCTATTTCAGGTCACAGTTGAAGGTAAAATGTCAGAAGGAGAATATTGTCATCCTTCCTTATGCAGCCATGTTAACTGACGCTAAGTAAAATAAAGTTCATATTTTTCAGGTGAAAGTCTTTGTAAGGAACTCATTTGCTAATGCATTACCGTATATTGCTTGGAAAATACAGTGATTTTGTACAGTTGAAATGTATACGTTCATTGTCAAAATGAAAAATATGTTAAAGTTGAGAAGTATTGGATTTTGGAAGGGCAAGTAGTAGTTCTTTTCAGCTGTTGTCAGAATAGGGCCGTAACTAAACGAAAGGAAATAACGCTTAGATAATTGGCAAGACAACTTGGAAGAGCGTTGTGTCTGTGCTGTCTCTTTTTCTGGCGGATCTGTCTGTTTCTCAAAGGAGGCAGAGAAGATAGGCTTACACGGAGCAGGTGCATAGTAAACACAAGGGAATTTCTCTTTAAATGCAAATGTGATTGTATGACAGATTTATATGCGCAGTGGAACCATTGGAAACAAGAAAATAGAACATATGGATCAGAAACCCTATTGATTTAAGGTCCAAAGAGAGTTTTTAACCGAGGGGGGGAAACTAATGAATTATTTAATTATTGTGGTGGAAATATCACCTGCTGCTTACCTGTCTAAGGTGGAACTGTAATTGTGTCTTCTAAGACAAAGCTCCAAGTGATTCAGAGGTCTGAAGAATTTAGAGGTATCGAAAAGCACTGCAGTTCAGCTGTCATAGTTTGGCAGTTGCGTTAGTCCTTCATTAGGTATATTTTCTTGTATGTTAAGGAGCATTTACAAAAGCTTTTTTTGAATATGAATGTGGTTGATTTGCACTTTATAAAGAATTATTGTATAACATTTGAAAGTGTATTTTTCTTGTTAAAATGTAGTATCAGGTTTGTAAGGTTTGCTGTAAGCATTTCCTTTTGAGTTCCGTTTCCTCCCCAGTTGTTGTTTGCAGTCAGACTGCTGGCATTATTTTTCTTTGTTTATACTGGAGAAAAGGCATTGTCTCACTTATCTTTTAAACTCTATACAGTGTATTACATGACCTTGCCTTGTGTATAAATCTGCCCTCCTCTCCCCCATCTGTTTTATTGTTACTGTATCAATCTGGAATTTACTATTTAAAATGAAATTCTAATCAGGAACCTAACACTTCCCTTCAACCCCCCCATTTTAGCAAACTTGTTTACATCTGTGAGTAAAAATCAGGCTGTGCTGCATAGCTTTCTCACATGTGCATGACAGGGGTATGCACATGATTATGATTTGAAGCTATACTGCTCTGCTGGTTATTCATCCACGTAGTACTTTTGCAGCGTCTGGCCATGCTGACTGGCATTTTTCTTAAGAAATACCTTTAACTGTCCAGACTGACTAACTGCTGGCATGTTTGTGCGTGCATGTACATATCTCATGTTCTCTTTTACTAAAATACAACTGTCAATATTCTGCCTTCTGTATCCTACACTGTCAGTTCCAGTTGAGCCACAGCAGTATATTTATGAAAAGCCCAAGAATTGCTTTTGAATTGGCTCAAGATTTTAAATATTGAAGTTGTCAGCATGGTGAGAGATTTATCTGGATATTTGTAAATGCTGTGTCCAAGATGTTTTTAAAAACAAAAACCAAACAAAATAAAGCAAAATAAAATAAAACTGTAAAATATAGTGGACACAGAGGCAGAAGAATGCTAGCAAGATAAATACGCTGCATGTCACATTCCCTGACCCACACTTCTACTGTGCTCAGTCTAAGTATACTCATTTCTCCTTTTGTACATTCAGAGAGGCTTAAGGTATGTGTCCTAAATACTGAAATATTACTATTTTGCAAACTCATATGTTGAGCACTGGATGACACACAGTATTTGTGCTTGTTGCTAGGACATGGGCAAAACCTTATCTTCAGTTACAGAATGGAATCACCAGGAAAATGAGTTATACTTACGTCATTAATTATTTGCTTTTCATTAACCTAAACCAGATTTTAAATTAGAAGTAAAGGTATTTATGGTGGGTAAATACAAGCTTTGAATAAATACGGTAATCTTGAACTCCGCCAATGCTTTTCGCCTCATATCTGCAGAATCGTGGACATCTGGGCCTCTTGACTAACAATGTTCATGTTTAAGTTAATGGGCATCCTGGTGGTAGGTGTCAATGAAGTGAGGTGGTGTACTGGTGGAACAAGCAACAGGTTAAAAAAAGGAGGATTCAGCTATTTAGTGTCTTTTGAATATGGTATATTCTACAACATCTTGATGTGGTATTTGCTTAAAGCAATTTGATAGCATAATTTTCAGGAGGCCGAGTTTGTATTCCTCTATATACATCTTTGTATTAGTCATTTGCATATGGCATTTTAAGTTTTCCATAGGAAAAGGAGAACTACGTTTTAAAGTCTAATTACAATAACAGTAGTTGCTGTTATGATTGAACAGGCCAGATCTTGGAAAAAATGCTGTCAAAGCAATTAGTTGGAAGTCAAAAGAGAACCAAATTTATGATATACTGTTACAGAGTACATGGTGCAGTTTCAAAAATTAACGGTTGGACATTTTGTATTTAATTCAATGTGTTTCTGTTAATGTATGTTTGTGTTAGCGTACCATCTTGTATCTTTGATAGATAGTAATGAATACTGCTTTTGGTGCTAAGTTGATGCTTAATTCCAGATTCTAGCCTCTCTTTACAAATAGCTCAATACAACATTTCTTGGAACAGTTTTGGGAGCACCAGTATCTGAGAGATTAATATAAAATCATTATTGATTGTTGAGCATTATGAGTCTGCTACTGCTATATATGACACAAATTTAGCAGTTATCCCAGCTGCTCGGTAGTGTTTTTGAAAGCATTGATAACATCAGTCTAATGGGTAGGTTTTTCAAACCATACTTGGCAACCTTAGCTGTCATTCTCCAAGACTGAAGAGAGAGCAATTAAACTCTCACCCACCTCTTTACAGTTGTTCTTGAGGGTCATAGATAAAGCACATTAGCAAACAACGTAATGGAAACTGTATTTCTGCTCTTTGCTATGTGGAGGAGTTAACCATTGCCTCGCTCCACTTCCTAGTAAAGCACTTCATGAATCAAATCTGAAATTAAATCGCTGGAATAGCACTGCCCGATGACTGCAGGTTTAGCTGTGATTGAGTGCTGAGATGCCCAGATCCGGACAGCTAAGTGCAGCCCGACTCTGCATGTGCTCGGGCTTTCCGCAGAGGGACAAGCAGCAACATGGGGTTTTTATCCGTGTGCTCAGAACTTTCTGTATTAGAGTAGCTCACTTCTTCCCATAGTAAATTAGCCCGTATGTAATCCCTGCTGCTGTGATCCAGTTCCTACCAGAACCAAAATTTTTTGAGTCAACACTTGCTTGTGTGTCTTTATACTCCCCTCATAAGGCAGCTAAGAGTGCTGAAGAACTGCATTCTTTCTTAACTTGTCTTCTGCTTATGATTTAACAAAATGCACACAAAATCTCCCTGGAGTGAATAATTTATTATGCAGTCAGTTTAAGAGTATGTGTAAATCCGTTTGGTCACTTGCTGAACAAATGGTAGTAAGCCATCCTTGAGAGGCTGTAGTGTCTGCAGTATTTTGTAGCTTACTAGAATGTAGTGTTGCAGCTGTACAGCAAACCACTGTTTGAGGGGAGGAGGCCCTGAATTTGAAGGACTTTATCAGCTCCTGGGTTTCTGCATCACAGTAAGTTCTGTCCCTGGTAGCAGCAGTAGTGGATGAAGGCACTGTTGGCATCAAGATGTTCTTCTGAAATAACTGGCCTTGAAACAGTAGATAGCTTATGTGCCTGCTTAGCTTAGGTCTTCAGCATCTGGCGTTAGTACTTTGTGAAGAATATTTACATGTAACATGGTTGCCTCCAGCTGCCTGTAGAGTCTAACAGTGTATTTTCATTAGGCAGTAAAGCTGGGTGAGTCGCTGTACCTGAAGGATCAGGTTAATCTGGCCTGACTCTGTGAATCCCCCACAGCAAAGGCCAACCAGCATGTGTTACGGTGTCCTCCAGGAATACAAGGGAAGCAGGTTGTGTAGGGGCAGGAATTAGCCCAACTAATACAATTTAATAAAATGGACACTCTCTCCAGCATGTGTTCCTCATCAGGTCCCATATGCTTTATGGTATGTTCCCAGGCTCTGCTTTTTGCAAATGCAGTTTTTAGATGAACACATCTACAGTAGCACTATTTCTGGATGTGTCTACACTGTACTCAAGTAGTGTGATTGCAGGACATGAAGACAGATCTGTGCTAGCTTTGATCTATATGTGATGTGAAGGCGCGCCAGCCTAGACTTAAGAGAGGGCTGTCCAAGCCTTCTGGACAGATTGTTAAGCCATGCTGAAGTCTGCTTCATCTGTCTTCACTGCTTTTTTTAACTGTGCTATCTAGATTAGCACTACTGTGAATACTCCTACACATGGTGACATAAATTCATGACTGCATGCCCACTGCTTCCCTACGTTGTCGGTGGATGCTCTGCATCTGGTTATGCATCCCTTATTCTTTTTACCAAGACAGTCTAGTTTTCTGCTGAATTTAGTTGTTTATTACACAAATTTCATTCCCCTCTATAAGGAATTATAGAAAGGGCAATGGAGTGTAGGAGAGACTTGTGGTAATTTTCCACTCCAAAAATTCATTATATAGTCTCTATTCCAAGTTTGATAGTTAAACTCAGCCTTAAAGAACCTCCAGATCCAGGCAACACATTTTTGCAAGTGTTGAAATCCAGAGGAGAGACCAAGTGATGGAGCAGTGTTAGAAAGTTAGCATTTTAAAATGTTGTTTAGGAATTTAGAGCACAATTATGTGAAAAAAATTTGACATTTTATGCAAAATATCACCAATGACAGTAAGGTGGTTATCATATATAAAACACAGTCCTACTTTATCAAAAGGACATGAATGTATTTTTAAACGAAGTAGTGTGTATGATTTTCGAACATTTGAAGGAAGAGTTCTTCAACAAGAGTTTCTTGTTGGTTTTTTGGGGGTTTTGGTTTGGTATTTTTTTTTAATGGATGTAATAAGTGTTATTTTTGCTTTGTCAGTCAGATTAATTGTTAAGTTACTCCACAGTCTTGTCAATGAAGTGTGCTTCTAATTAAGGTTCCATGTTGTAAGAGCAAAGTTTGACAACAAGAAGTACACTTCACCTCAGATTTTAGTATTATTTTATTCAGAAATAGACTTTCCCTTACTCATTAAAAACTAACCAACCAACCAACCAACCAAAAGTGCAGAAAACAGCAAAACTGATCTGTATCTAAGGATATAGTCTGAAAAGCTCTGTCAAGTATCCAATTCTTTTACTGTGCAATTTTTTTGTGCTATTTAACAAAGACAAGGGAGAAAACATGGCTTGAAAACTGAAGTTAGGACATAAAAAGATGAATTAATGCAATTTTTTTTCATGCCAGAAAAATACTTCACATAAAAGCAAGTACTGTCAAATAAGGAGGAATACAAAATACACTGACATACACATACACAAGGCATATGTTTCTGTGAAATGAGACATGCTGTAGAGGAATAAGGTGAAGCTGAGCTTTTCAGCCTGGTCGAATGTTGCAGTTTACTTAACTGTCAAGAAAATATTTTGTTCGTAGATAAACAGTTGAACAGAAATAAATAAATTACCCCCTCATCTTTCCTTAAACAGTTCTTTTAAAAAGTATTTCTTATGACTGTCCTTGACACCTTTCTGAGGAAAAAGAACAGCCTTGGTTCACTGGGTGGAGCACAAGAATGCAAATGCATACCAGCTAAGCGTGGTTCTAGCATCATGTGTTCTTGAATAAGTTATCTAACTCTTTTCACTTATCCACCTATAAAATGAGAAGAAGATATATTAGGGAGCTGCAGTAGCAGAATTGTCAATAGCAACATCTTTTTGTAATATGAAGATCTAACAGTGCCTAGTATTTTTTATTATCAAAAGGTTCATCCTTTTCCTGAACAACTCCAGCTCCTTCATAGTTTGAAGGTGCTAGAGGCTGACTGTATCTCTCATGGTGTACTTAGTCTTCCTCAGTCATAGAATCATTAAGGTGGGAAAAGACCTCTAGGATCATCAAGTCCAGCTGTCAACCCAATGCTACTATGCTTCCTAAACCATGCCATGAAGTGCACATCTACACATCTTTTCAATACCTCCAGTGATGGCAGCTCCACCACCTCTCTGGACATCCCGTTCCAATTCTTGACCACTCTTTCAGAAAAGATATTTTCCCTAATATCCAATCTAAACATCCCCTGATGCAGTTTGAGGCCATTTCCTCTCATTCTATCACTAGTGACTTGGGAGAAGAGACTAACACCCACCTCACTACAACCTCCTTTCAGGTAGATATAGAGAGCAATAAGGTCTCAGCCTCCTCTTCTGCAGGCTAAACAACCCCAGTTCCCTCAGCCACTCCTCATAAGACCTGCTCTCCAGACCCTTCACTAGCTTCAGTGCCCTTCTCTGGACATGCTCCAGCACCTCAGTGTCCCTCATATAATGAGGACCTAAAACTGCACACAGTATTTGAGGTGCAGCCTCACCAGTGCCGAGTGCAGGGGCACGATCACCTCCCTGCTCCTGCTGGCCACGCTATTCCTGATACAAGCCAGGATGCCATTGGCCTTCTTGGCTGCCTGAGCACACTGATGGCTCATGTTCACATGGCTGTCAACCAACACCTGCAGGTCCTTTTCCTCCAGGCAGCTCTCCAGCCACTCCTCCCCAAGCCTGTAGCGTTGCATGGGGTGGTTGCGACCAAAGTGCAGGACCCAGCACTTGGCCTTTGTTGCATCTCATACCGTTGGCTCCGGCCCAATGATCCAGCCTGTCCAGGTCCCTCTGTAGGGCCTTCCTGCCCTCCAGCAGATCAACACTTCCACCCAGCTTGCTGTCAGCTGCAAACTTACTGAGGGTGCACTCGATCCCCTCATCCAGATCATCAGTGAAGATATTGAACAGGACCAGCCCCAACACTGAGCCCTGGGGAGCACCACTCGTGCCCAGCTGCCAACTGGTTTTAGCTCCATTCACCACCACTCTCTGGGCTTGACCGTCCAGCCAGCTTTTTACCCAGCGAAGAGCACACCCGTCCAAGCCATGAGCTGCCAGCTTCTATATGAGGATGCTGTGGGAGACAGTGTCAAAGGCTTTACTGAACTCCAAGTAGACAACATCCACAGCCTTTCCCTCATCCCCTAAGCATGTCGCCTGGTCATAAGAGGAAATCAGGTTGGTCAGGCAGGACTTGCCTTTCATGAAGCCATGCTGGCTGGGCCTGATCCCCTGGTTGTCCTGCAGTCCCTTCCGTGGTTCTGCATAATGCTAGGGGAGCCCTCACACAGGACTGTGCTCTACACAGCTAGTTCATTGTGTGCTGGAAGTGGAGAACTCGGTGTCTTCTTTTGGTTGAAGGTCCTTGGAGGAAAAAAGCCATTGTTGGAAATTACATGAATAGTTATAAGATTTGTGATGGTTACAAAGTCACATGCTTTTAAATTAAAAATGGGATGGCCAGTTCATGCTGTCCTCGTTCTTCCCCTTTTTGGCAGGTTGCACTGTGGTCGGAGATGTTTAGCAGATATCCTTGGCTCATTTGCTAATGGACCTGGAAGGCAAATAGATAACAGGGTAAAGAAACATTAAGTGGGACCTGGTTACATGGGGCATGGAGGAAGTGGAAGTACTGAATGCCTTCTTTGGCTCAGTCTTTATTAGCAAGACTGACCTTCAGAAGGGAGAAGGTTGGAGCAAGGAAGATGTATCCTTGGTTGAAGAGGATCATCATAGGGAATACTTCAGCAAACTGGACGTACGTAAATCCATGGGCCTTATGGGATGCACCCATGAGTGCTGAGCGAGCTGGCAGATGTCATTGTGAGGTCACTCTCAATCTTTGGTCTTTGGTCAATCATGGCGACTGGGAGAAGTACCTGAAGACTGGAGGAAAGCAAATGTCACCCCCATCTTCAAGAAGGGCAAGAAGAAGGAGGACCCAGGGAACTACAGGCTAGTGAGCCTCACCTCAATCCCTGGAAAGATTCTGGAGCAGCTAATCCTGGAAACCATTTCCAGGCACATAAAGGACAAGAAAAATCCTCAGTAGTAGTCACCATGTGGGGGAAGCCATCCTTGACCAACTTGATAAACTTAGATGGTGAAATGTCTAGCCTGGTAGATGAGGAGAGAGCAGTGGATGGTGTCTCCCTATGCTTCAGTGAGGTCTTTAACACTGTCTCCCGTAACATCCTCACAGAGAAGCTGTTTATGTATGGGCTGGATGAGCAGGCGGTGAGGTGGATTGAAAACTGTATGGCCAGGTACAGGGGGTTGTGGCCAGTGGAACAAAGTCCAGTTGGAGACCAGTGACTAGCAGTGTACCCCAAGGGTCAAATCTGCGTCCAGTGCTGTTTAACATCATCATTAATGATCTGGATGATGGGGCAGAGTGCACCCTGAGCAAGTTTGCAGGTGACACAAAACTGGGAGGAGTGGTTGATACGCCAAAGGGTCTTGCTGCCAGCTAGAGGGACCTCAATGGGCTAGAGAAGTGGGCTGACAGGAACCTCAGGTTACTGCACTGAAAAAAAGGAAGACCTAGGGAACTACAGGCCAGTAAGTCTCACCTCTGCCCAGCAATATCATGGAGCTGATCGTCCTGGAAACTATACTAAGGCATATGTAAAATAAGGAGGTGATTGGTGACACCCAGCATGGCTTCACTAAGGACAAATCGTGCCTGACAAATTTGGTGGCCTTCTGTGATGGGGTTACAGCATTAGTGGATAAGGGAAGAGCAACTGACGTCATCTACCTGGACTTGTGCAAAGCATTTTACACTGTCCCACAAAACATCCTTGTCTCTAAATTGGAGAGACATGAATTTGATGGATGAACCAGTTGGTGCATAAGGAATTGGCTGGATGGTTGCACTCCAAGAGATGGGGTCAACAGCTGTGTCCAAGTGGAGACCAGCAATGAGTGGCATACCTTGGGTGTTGGTATTGAGACCAGCGCTGTTTAACATCTTTGTTGGCGACATGGGCAGTGGGATTGAGTGCACTCTCAGCAAGTTTGCCAACGACACCAGGCTATGTGGTGCTGCTGGCCTGCTGGAGGGAAGGTATGCCATCCAGAGGGACCTTGACAAGATTGAGATGTGGGCCCATGCAAACCTCATGAAGTTCAACAAGGCTAAGTGCAAGGTCCTGTACCTCGGTCAGGGCAATCCCAAGCACAAATGCAGGCTGGGCAGAGAGTGGATTGAGAGCAGCCCTGAGGAGGATGACTTGGGAGTGTTGGTTGAAGCCTAACAAGAGCTGGCAACATGCACTTGCAGCCCAGAAAACCAACTTATTGTGGGCTGCATCAAGAGAGGCATGAGCAAGAGGTCGAGGGAGGTGATTTACCGCCCTCTACTCTGCTCTCAGGAGACTCCACCTGGAGTGCTGTGTTCAGCTCTCGAGCCCCCATCATACGAAGGACATGGACCTGTTGGAGCAAGCCCAGAGGAGGGCCACAAAGATAGTCAGAGGGCTGGAGCACCTCTCCTATGAAGATAGGCTGAGAGAGTTGGGGTTGTTCAGCCTGGATAAGAGAAGGCTCCAGGGAGACCTTATAGAAGCATTCCAGTACCTGAAGGGGTCCTACAAGAAAGCTGGAGAGGGACTTTTTACAAGGGCGTGTAGCGATAGGACAAGGGGTGGTGGCTTTAAATGGAAAGAGGGTAGGTTCAGATTAGGTATAAGGACGAAATTCTTCACTCTGAGGGAGGTGAGGCACTGGAAGACACTGCATAGAGATGTTTTGGATACACCATCCCTGAAAGCGTTCAAGGCCAGGTTGGATGGGGCTTTTAGCAACCTGCTCTAGTGGAAGGTGTCCCTGCCCACGTCATTGAGATTGGAAGTGGGTGATCTTAAGGTCCCTTCCAACCCAAACCGTTCTATGATTCAATGATTGTTTATGCTTGGAGCCACCCAGCTGGAAAGCAGCTTGGCAGAAAAAGGCCTGGGGGTCCTAAAGGACACCAGGTTGAACATGAGCCAACAGTGTTGCTGAGGTCACACTCTATCCCATCATCCAGGTCATTGATGAATATACTGAACAGGACTAAACCCAGCACAGACCCCTGGAGGACACCACTAGTGACAGGCCTCCACCCAGACTCTGCCCCATTGATCACGACCCTCTGAGTTCTGTTGCTGAGCCAGTTCTCTGTCCACCTCACTGTCCACTCTTCCAACCCACACTTCCTTAGCTTGCCTGTGAGGAGGCTATGGGAGACAGCATCAAATGCCCTACTGAAGTCACAACGGACAAGATCCACTGCTCTCCCTTCAATGGCCCAGCCAGTCACGCCATCATAGAAGGCTCTCAGGTTGGTCAAGCATGATCTTCCCTTGGTGAATCCATGTTGACTGTTTCTGACAACCTTCTTGTCCTCTACGTGCCTGGAGATGACCTCCAGGATGAACTGCTCCATCACCTGTTCAGGGGTGGAGGTGAGGCTGACTGGCCTATAGTTCCCCAGGTCCTCTTTCTTGCCCTTTTTTAAGATTGGAGGGACATTTGCTTTCCCCCAGTCCTGGGGCACCTCTCCTGTCCTCCACGGCCTTTCAAAGATGATGGAGAGAGGCTCAGCAAGAACATCCGCCAGCTCCCTCAGCACTCGCGGGTGCATCGCATCGGGGCCCATGGATTTGCGAGGACCCGGTTTGCACAGGTGATCTGTGACCTAATCCTTCTCAGCTGATGGTAAGTCTTCCTTTCTCCAGGTATTTTTTTCTCTCTCCGGGGTCTGGGATGCCTGAGGGCCAGCCTTAGCAGGGAAGACTGAGGCAAAGAAGGCATTCAGTAACTCCACCTTCTCTGCATCCTGCGTCGCCAGGGCCCCTTCCTTGTTCTGCACTGGGCCCACTGTATCTCCAGTCTTCCTTTTACTGCTGATGTATTGAAAGAAGCCCTTCTTGTTGTCTTTGACACCCCTTGCCAGATTGAATCCCAAGTGGACCTTGGCCTTCCTCGTCGCATCTCTGCATACCCTGACAACATTGCTATATTCCTCCCAAGTGGCCAGGCCCTTTTTCCACACCTTGTGAACCTCCCTCTTCCATTTTTGTTTCTTTAGAAGCTCTTTGCTCATCCATGTGTGTCTCCTGGCTTCTCTACCTGACTTCTTCCTCCGATGGATTCAGCAATCTTGAGCTTGGAGGAAGTGGTCCTTGAATACTGTCCAGCTTTCTTGGCGCCCCCCTGCCTTCTAGAACCCTAGGCCATGGGATTCCTCCTCGCAGGTCTTTGAAGAGGCCAAAGTTGGTCCTCTTGAAGTCCAAGGCTGTAATCCAACTTGATGCCCTGCTTCTACCACACAGTATCCTGAACTCCACCATTTCATGGTCACTGCAGCCAAGGCTACCCCCAGCTCTCACATCCTCAAGCCCTTCCTTGTCTGTTAGGGTAAGGTCGAGCAGCACATCTTGCCTCGTTGGCTCCTCCACCACTTGCATCACAAAGCTGTCCTCGATGCTCTGCAGGAACCTTCTGGATCGTGCATGGCTCACCGTGTTGCTGTTCCAGCAAATATCAGGGTGGTTGAAGTTCCCCATGAGAACCAGGGCCTGCGATTGTGAGGCTACTTCCATCTGTCTGTGGAAGGCTTCATCGACTTCCTCTTCCTGATCAGGTGGCCTGTAGCAAACGCCCACAACAGTGTCACCCATATTTGGCCGTCCCTTAATTTCTACCCACAAGCTCTCAACTTGTTCTTCCTCCACTGCAAGGCAGAGCTCAAGGCATTCCAGTTGCTCCCTCACATAAAGAGCAACCCCCCCACCTCGCCTTGCTGGTCTGTGTCTCCTGAAAAGCCTGTAGCCATCCATGACCACATTCCAGTCATGCGAGCTATCCCACCATGTCTCTGTGACTGCAGTGAGATCGTGGCCCTGTGACCACACACAGACCTCTAATTCCTCCTGTTTATTCCCCATGCTGCGTGCGTTGGTGTATAGGCATTTCAGAGAGGCAATAGAGCACGCAGGTGAGTACGAGATTGGGGCAGTTCACATGAGAATAGGCTGAGAGATCTGGGACTGTTCAGCGTGGAGAAGGAAGGCTCGGGGAGATCTCATCAATACATATAAATACCTGCAGGGAGGGTGCAAGGAGGATGGGGCCGGGGTCTTTCCAGTGTTGCCCAGGGATGGGAAAAGGGTCAACAGGCAAAAACTGAAACACCGGACGTTCCGTCTGAACATGAGGAAACACTTTTTGACTGTGAGGTTGACTGAACACTGTTACAGGTTGCCCAGAGAGGTGGTGGAGTCACCACCCTTGGACATATTCAGAAGCTGCTCAGATGCAGTCCTAGGCAACTGGCTTAGCTGATGCTGCTTGAGCATGAGGATTGGGCCAGATGACCTCCAGAGGTCCTTTCCAACCTCAGCTGTTCCGTGATTCTGTGAAACACTGCAAAAAGAAGAGACATCGTTATAAATAATACGGACAAGGTAACACTGACTAGCCTGTGTCTCTGTCTTTGTGATGGTGGCCTTGCATGGTACTAAGCATGAAATCCAAATCATTATATAGTGGGTAGCCACAGAAGCTGTATGCTTTCACATTTAGGTTGTCTGCATTGAACCTTTTGACATCTGGTATGTAGAGGAAATGAACTGCAGTTTGAGCTGTCTCCCACTTCTGGCAGTGATCAGTAAAGTCTGGAGATGCGGACAGATACATAGGTACTTCCATGTGCTGTTTCTGATTCTGGCCCTTCTGCTGTGTTATTCTGTGGCTTCCTGTAAGTCACTTTATCTCTGTTTCCAGTTTCTGGATGAGGATAATAATGCTTTCTCATCTTACAATGGAGATTGTGAATGGATTAATGAATGTTTGCAAAACACTTGGACGATACTGATGAGCATCCTTGAAAAAGCGGTGAAGGCACAAATGATCTTCTATTTACTGTAGGGCTTAGGCAGACTAAAATATGTAAGACTTACAGTAGCTAAATGCTGTATGGGGGAAAACAGGAAATGGAAATAGCCACCTGATAATTCTGAGTAGTTTTGGTTGTGCCCCTGCATGAGCCTTTTGTAAAACATTAAAGTGTGATCCTTAGACTCTGCATCAATATCAGTACAGGCAAATCATAGAATCATAGAATCATTAAGGTTGGAAAAGACCCTTAAGATCATCGAGTCCAACCGCTAACCTATCTATCACTGCCAAGTCCACCACTAAACCATATCCTCAAGCACCACGTCTACCCTTCTTTTCAATACCTCCAGGGATGGAGACTCAACCACTTCCCTGTTCCAATTCCTGACAACCCTTTTGGTGAAGAAGTTTTTCCTAATACCCAACCTGAACTTCCCCTGGTGCAGTTTGAGGCCATTTCCTCTCATTCTATCACTAGTGACTTGGGAGAAGAGACTAACACCCACCTCACTACAACCTCCTTTCAGGTAGATATAGAGAGCAATAAGGTCTCAGCCTCCTCTTCTGCAGGCTAAACAACCCCAGTTCCCTCAGCCACTCCTCATAAGACCTGCTCTCCAGACCCTTCACTAGCTTCAGTGCCCTTCTCTGGACATGCTCCAGCACCTCAGTGTCCCTCATATAATGAGGACCTAAAACTGCACACAGTATTTGAGGTGCAGCCTCACCAGTGCCGAGTACAGGGGCACGATCACCTCCCTGCTCCTGCTGGCCACGCTATTCCTGATACAAGCCAGGATGCCGTTGGCCTTCTTGGCTGCCTGAGCACACTGATGGCTCATGTTCACATGGCTGTCAACCAACACCTGCAGGTCCTTTTCCTCCAGGCAGCTCTCCAGCCACTCCTCCCCAAGCCTGTAGCGTTGCATGGGGTGGTTGCGACCAAAGTGCAGGACCCAGCACTTGGCCTTTGTTGCATCTCATACCGTTGGCTCCGGCCCAATGATCCAGCCTGTCCAGGTCCCTCTGTAGGGCCTTCCTGCCCTCCAGCAGATCAACACTTCCACCCAGCTTGGTGTCAGCTGCAAACTTACTGAGGGTGCACTCGATCCCCTCATCCAGATCATCAGTGAAGATATTGAACAGGACCAGCCCCAACACTGAGCCCTGGGGAGCACCACTCATGCCCAGCTGCCAACTGGTTTTAGCTCCATTCACCACCACTCTCTGGGCTTGATCGTTCAGCCAGTTTTTAACCCAGCGCAGAGTGCACTTGTCCAAGCCATGATCGTACATATGTCCCTATACATAAACTTTGTGATGTTGTAGTATTTGATGTAGTGAGGTTTTTTTACTTTAACATGGTTTCAAAAATGTAATTCAATTTTTGTAAAGGGTTTCAGGAATCTCTGAAAGAGAATACTGCATAATTACAGCTTAAAGTAATATTACTGCTTCTCTACTTGGTTTTTCTGCCATCGTCTCATCCCACACGTTTGCTAGAGTACTGATATCTATACAACTGAGTGCTAATATTGGGTGGTATGTGCTGCCCATATTATTTAAAACAAATAATACTGGATAGCACTACTCTGTGTAGGATAGCACTGTATAGCTACAGAAGTGCAGTTGTACTTCTTTTTCTGATTTTACAGATGAAAAAACAGTGAGTTTTAGAAGACTACATTCTGATCTTAGGGCACTGACAGCTCTCAAGAATAATTTAGCTGCTCTTCACTGAATTTTCCACTTTCCTCCAAACTTTAACTGAAATAAAAAATTCTTGTTTGACATTGCTTAAATTTACAGTAGTTTACACTGCTTAATGTTTAGAATTTTTGCAAACAACATCATAGGCTATACTTCAGGAATAAGGTATGAAAAATTTTCAAGTTTTTGTCCTTCTTTCTAATTTTATCAAAGATTTGTATAGAAGTTAAATGTCAAGTGTCATTACTAATTATGAGAAAACAATATTTGTAGTAAAATTGTTAAATGCTTTTCAGCAGTATTTGTGTTAAAAGTAATATAGGCGTACAGTCTAATTTCTGTGATTCATCAAGTAGTCTCAAATGAAATTGGACTGGTCTGAGTGACAAGGATAGTGAGTTCTTGTGAGTTGTTTGAGTTCAAAGTTTGGTTTTTTGGCCCATGGCAACAGTATGCACTGATACATGCTCTGTGTGATGTGCCCTACCCAAGGCTGGCTCATGTACCAAATGGAAGTGTAATGCTGGTTACCCACTTGTGCACAGATGCTGACTGTGTAAGAAAGACCTGCTTGCATCAATGGGACATTTCACTTTGTAATTTGAAGTATTACAGTTTGTTAGAGCTTAGACATTGAATGTCCTAGTGAATTTCAGTGTGCAAATGATGGGACAGTAGAATTGATTGTCCAAAAGTTAAAGAAGAGGGGAGAACAAGTGTGCAGGTGGAGGACAGAATAGGAGAGTGATTTGGTCCTTATTGTGGAGAAAACCGGCGTTCCACACGTGAGCAGGGCAGTGCATAGACTTCACACAAATGGTACACACTTGATGTATTGTGACCCTTGCAGGGAATGTTACATAGGAGTTTTCGCTTTAATTTATAATTAAAGCTCACATGAAGCAAAAAATCATCATGGGACTAAATGCAGGATATGTATTTTGGCAGGCAAATGTAAATGAGGCAAGTTCTAAATCTCTAGCTTCAGATACAAATTCAGATACTGCATTTGAATGTTACAAACTTAAGAGAGTACTGTTTGGCATTAGTTCTTTCCCAGGATATTTCTTAAAGTAATTGAACAGACCGCTGTGGGACTACAAGGTGTTGAAATTCTAATGGATGATTATTGAGTTTGGGTTAAGGAATTTAAATGAGAAAATGAAAGATGCAGGGAAGTGTTTGAAAAATGCTTTTTTCTCATCCTGAAAGAAAAAATAAAAAAAAAACCAAAACCCAACATGACCTAACAGATGCTTTCAGCATTTGAAATATATTGAGCAAAGTTATCTCAGATTACTTGGTTTATTGAAACAACAGTTATAAATGAAATGTGTTCTTCAAAGAAACACAGCTTAGGAAGATTTATGGGGATGTTATACTGATTAAATTAGTTCCATGCTTTTCTGTGATCAGTGCCACTGGAGAAGATGAGGTGAATAAGGGTGTTGCATGGCATTAAGGAGGCAAACCAAGGCCAGGATTTGAGCACTGTGTCGCAAAACTGCAGTGTCGGATACAAGGATTTAATTGAACTGATTATACTGAGGGCAGAAACTTACGAAGGATCCCTGCCCCAGTGCTACTGCTCCCAGTGCTGCTGCCATTGGTTCAGTGGAAAAAGGAGAGATCTCAGTCTCTGATTTCCAATAAGAATGCAATGAGTCACATCTGATTTATTAAAGACATTGACATAGAATTCCCCACCTCCCCCTGAACCAACGCATGGTTTGGAAAGGCTGAGCTCTGCTATGCTTGATTTCATCCTAACGTAAGTGCTGGAGCCTATATTAGCAGTGGTAGTTGCCATAAGCCTATTGCTGCTCTCTTACTTTGGGGCCAAGTATCTTGTTCCTTGTGGATGCCGTTACTAGGGTGTATTATTTTTGGATTTTTACACAAGAACTAGGCTACCAAAAGAAGTAATCTTTTTTATTTCTATAGTTCATGAACTTGCAACAGCCCTGCAGATGTTGAATATTCATTACCTTTGCCAAAAGGCTTTAGAGGTTGTGACCACTTTTACAGCACAGTACTCTTCAAATTGTACCTGGAGTAAACTGTTGTTAAAGCAAAATATCTTCCATATTTGTATGTATCTCTTTCTTCTGAAGTTGATTGGGAATCATATGTAATTATTAATTTCCTGAATGTTAAGTTTAGTTCTCCTAAAAATGGAATGTCTCTGAAGTATTGCTCAAGTAAATACAAGCGTAGCGTGTATACTCACACATGCTTTCTCGTGTGGTGTTTCTTTATTTTGGTAAAGTTTTACATTACTATGGGGTAGTTTTAGGTGACACATGGGCTTTATACTTTCGGCCACCATTTAGGATATAACGGTTGAATTTTAATTTTTCTGTGTGTTTTACCTACAGAGCAAGTCATGGTTGTTGTCTTGACTATTGGCTTATGGTACGTTATGAGGCTTGACAGAGAATGTGGAAATGCAAAGCAAGACATGATTAGTAGTCAAATAGTTAATTCCTTCTTATTTGACAGTGTTACTGAGTAGCTGCACAAGGCTCTGCTCTTTTTTTGCTTATATTAGCAGTGTACTGATTTTGTCAAGTAATTTAGGAGTCCTGTCAGCTGATCTCCCAATTGTCATTTAGTAGTTACCTTCTGAATTAAAGAAAAAGAATAGCACTGGCTTTAAAGTGGAGTGCACTGTGTTTCAGTCACTAATATTCTTTGAAATAATGAAGTGAACTGCAAATAATCCTGACATGAAATAGCACAGCATTTATGTCTCTCTTTCAGTGTTCTAAGAAACCATGACTTGATCCGTATAAGTCTTTGGTTCAGTCTCAAATCTAAGTTTAATGGAGGATTTACAGAAATGTTGAACAGCACTAGTACTTGTACATGATTGATGCAGTGTTCTATATATATATTTTACAGTTCTGCATTATAAATTATTTGGTGTTTTAGTATTAAAAACAGATGACAACCTATAGCTTTAGTATTATGTATGCATAGAAGATGGATATATACCCATACATACTCTCTCTATTTGTGATTGTTGAATCTCTATACTATATTAAAATGTATTATTCATTTTTGCCAACAATCGTGAGTCAGTGGAAAATAATGGGTGCAATCATTTGAAAAATGCACATTCACAATTTGTTTGTATTCATCTCAAAGTTCAGACTGCAGATGTGTAACCATTCATTTTAGTGTTCTCAGTGGTGCATGAAAGCCTCCTGAGGATTCACATTTATTAATTTCCTGCATGGCCATTGATATTTAAAGTAGAACAGATAGGTAACATGGAATAAAATTTATTTCTGCCTTAGAATTTACTGATACAAGAGGTAGTTATTAAAAAAAAATAAATTCAACCTGATTTTGTTAGTTCAGCTGCTGTGTTTTCACTTGTAAAAGTCATAAATTCAATTTGCAGTGGGCTTTTCCTAGTAATTGCAAATATTGTATGTGCATTTTCTCCAAGGGGTCACACTTTGGAGTAGAAGCAGCTTTTTTCCCTAAAATTTTGCAGGAAGTAGAGAAAAAAGATTAGTATCTTTTAAGCTTACTTTGTTAAGCAGGCTTTTCTGGTCAGATTTCACATTTCTAAAATGACTGAACAACAGAATTGTTAATTCCTGCTGTTTCTTCTCAATCATAATTTTCCATGGAAAGTTATGTCATGCACTATCTCCCGATCTGTATGTGAATATATTGTTTTAACCTGGGTTTGGTGTTAGTGTTAAATTGCCGATACTCAAAACAAATATATTTGAAGACTTTTTTTGAGTAGCTCGGCTTAAGAAAATATTTTTAAAGCACAGAGGAGGTACAATGAACTAGTTACTAGCTGTGCAAGTAACTTGAGCCTTTGTACATTCAGTGCTCCAAAATATATCAATGGCAGTTTCCCACTGTTGTGCATGTTCTGTGTTATTACTAATTGTTTCAGATCGTGCTTCTGGTCTAATTTAATCTTATTCATAGCTTGGTAGGATATGTAAATTTTTTCCCCTATGGTTCAGTTGTTTTTGTTTTGTTTTAGTCCATTCATTGATATTGTATCCTTTATGTTTTTTCACCATTTCAGCAAGCAAAGGAAAAAGCCGTTTCGTTAAGAATAACAGAGCTCCTTTTTACATATTGCTGAGATCTTGCAATTTCAGAGGTTGTCTTGATTATGGGTATAGTGCAGTGTGGTTAATCATAAATCCAATCTTATTAGAACCTCCATAAGAAAATATGGCAGTATCAATCCATTGCTATAATTTTGGCTCTTGAAACAGTTTGGAAACAAAATTAAGAAAAGCACTTTCTTCTTCTTTTTTTTTTTAATTTTAAAAATGTGTTAAGATTAATTGCTGTGATGGAGGAGAAAGTGAAAAATATGTTTTAACTACAAATATAGTATAATATAATGTTCCCTAAGTGTATTTTAGATCTCCAACTGCAATGTGGAAAATACAAGTTTCACCAAGACCAACAGACACAAAAAACCTTTTCCTGTAAAAGTAGTGGTTTAAACCAAACAGGATGCTTGAAAAATTACAGCACTTACAAAATCTTTTAAAAATATTAGCAGATTACAATTTTTCTAGACATGGGCCTTCAGGATGGCAACATAATAAATAACCTGCTTTGAGGGAAATTGGTTCCATAAAATTGAGTAAGTGAAAGAACTACCAATGCTGTATTTACTTCTCCATAATTCTGCAGTGTGAAGGAAGTAATTCTCTTTCTTGCTTTGAAAACTAAATTTAGTGTACATTAAGAAACAGATAGTAATCTTGGGTTTTTGTATCCCTCACTCACACCCTGTGGAGTACTCTACAGCGCTCTGTCGTGGCTGAAAGAGGTGGTGATTTGGATGCCAGAACTGTTACATCATTCATTGGTGAAAGCAGGAGGATAATCAATGCTTGCTCTTTTCTAGACTCAAAGGGAGCTTTTCAGATTTCTGAACTGGAAAGTGCACATATGTCATGATTTCTGAGGGCTAAAGTACCTTCCCCTGAGTTCACTTTTGGACACTGGCTGATTTGGCAGCTCTGGTTTTCAGGTGGGTAGGTGAATCTCAGCTGTACTAGCAGCAAATCCTGTCTGGTTGTTTGGTGTAAACCTAAATTTTAGATTCTGTAGTATATCAGATAGAGTGTGATACTCTGTAAGTTGCTTGTTATATGCAGTCTTGGTTTCCATATATATACAAGCACACAACAGTGTATTTTCTGTCCTATGGAGACTGCCAGCTGGTTCTGAAAGATCTTACTTAGATCCACTTTCCTTAGCATGGAAATAACTGCCTAAAAGGTCCTGTTACATTTTTAAAGAATTTGTACAAGCCTTAACTAACTTGCAGGCAAATGGAAAGTTGAGTCATCTTGCAGGAAAGAATGTGGCTTCGTAAGTATTTTGGTGCTGGGCTCTTTGAATCTATCTATCAGAGGAGGGATTATTGTCTTTACCACTTATGGTTCTACAGATGTGCCCAACGTCTTGTTGAAACTCCGCGATAAGCCATTTAGTAGTTTCTTTATGTGACTCTTCAGCACTTCTTATCGGTCTGCATGCATTTCTGCAAATCCACAAACACCAGTACTGCTACAAAACTCGGTTGCTCATTTCCACTTGTGACTGTGTTGGATCTTTGTTTTAACAGCTGAAGTGGGTGAAATTCTTCATAAACAGTCAGAACTTTGAGAACTTGGCTGTGAGGCTTGGAGACTGTCAGATCCAGGATTTCAGGCAGGTTCAGAATGTACTTGTCCTGTTATTCTGCCTTATCTAAACTCAGTATTGTTTTTAAGGCAGTAAAGTTGCAAAATTTCTAATTCAGAATAACTGCCCATTCAGCACAGTGTTTCACATAAGGTTTTACTATGATACCACAACTATGCACAAAAAGAACTAATGGTGATTACGTAAGGGACATTCATATTTTACGTAAGCCTGAATCACCAGCTCGCAGAGGACTCTGGCAGCTGCAGACAATGCAGTCTTTTCTTTGCCCAGCCAGGGTTTTTCTGAAATGGTAAGACATCATTTCTCATCTCTCAAGAGCATTCATGAGAGTTACAGCTGATTTTTTAGTAGCAAGAATATACTTCTTGGAAGATAGATTTGCTAGATAACAAGCAACCTAAGATCATATTTGTCAGTAGTAGCTAAGTGGTGAAATAACATTGCAATCCAGGGTTCCTTTTCAGACTGTATGGCTATGATAAAGATCAGTGAATCATCTGTATAATTGAAACACCATATGAACATCCTGGACCACGTAAGGTTCACAACTTTGACAGTATTCCACAATGCAAATTCTGGGATATATGAACCAGGAAATCCTTGTTCCTCCCTGCTCACCAGAAGTAGTGGCCCTTTGCCTTGCAACAAGTGAATGGAAAAGAGAGTGGAAAAGATTGGAGGTGGTTTAAAAGGAACAATCTCTTACAGAGTTGCAACCAGCGCTGATTTGTTCTGAACAGTATTAAAGCTGTCTTCTCTTCCTGGGACTGGGACAGATCCTACCTGGTGTGTTGTTGCTTGTTTCAGTGTATGTGCGGGGGAGAGAAAGAGGCAGTAAAAGAAATATTCCTTTGTTGATAAAATGGGAAAACAGTCTTAGAACACTGCCTAGCCAACTGCATTTGTTCCCAGTAAAGTGACTACACTTGTACCTTGGTCACATGCCAAGACTGATGCTGTACTTTATAGATGCAGAAAAATTATATTAATGAAACTACCAATTACAGTGCTACTATCCACAAGCGCAAGCTTTCCTATGACAATATTGTTTACTTAAAAACTAAACATTATAACATTGATGCTAAATCACTTGCACAGATTTTAAACCAAATCTAGCCAATCAGTGTTTCTGCTTACTTGTCAGTTGCAGATAACTAAATATTTGCTCGTGAAACTAAGCTGCTGTCTGCCAAATGTTCTCAGGTTTTTTTTCCTTAGTAAATAGATATACTCCCAGTTTCTAATTTTATTCTTTTAAACCCTCCTAGAACTATGAGCAGAAATGTTGGGTTTTATAATTTTTAGTGAAAAAAACAGATATTGTGCTATTTGGGCATACATTCTTTCAATAATCCCTGTCAACGGATTGTACTAAATGTAACAGCTGTTCTTGGTGGGCCCAAGAGTCATTACTAGAGAAGAGTTCAAGAGTGCAGTAAAGGCTATCTCAGTGGAGGTGGAGGAGTTGGAGGAGCACTGGAAATGAAGATAATAGCTCAATGGTGAGAGCTCAGTCCTTCTCTTTGTATGATAAGCAGCTCAGGCATACAGTTTCTTTATCTTAAATTACAGTCCCTTTCAGAGGTCATCCTAAGTGATATGGTTGCATAATTTTACTTGTGAAGGCTAGCGGCTAGGAATCAGAATTGGATATTAGTGAATAGTTACGAGATTAGAACCATCTGGTTTTGGCATGTTTTCTTGTTGCCTTAAACAGAAATGTAGTTGGTGTGAAGCACAATGGAAGCTACAGCTGCTTAAAACACTTAGTTACAAATCAGTCGATACAGAAGTGTATCTCTGTTGTCCCATTCTGGTTTATCATCAGGCCTTACTTGATTATCTTTAGCTACTAAACTTTCTAGTTCTCACTGTCTAGCTCACTACATGGTTTGATAGCTTTATGAATGACTTCCTGTTCAGTGAAGTTTGAGTGGAATATATAAAAAGAAAATAAAACTGTGTTTTTAAGAGTTTCAAGAGGTTCATCCTTGTTAATATTTTTGTCTTTCTGTTACCTTTGAAACTTTGGGGTCATTTCCCCAATTTTTCTTTCATTTGAGGCTGATTTTTGAGTCATTTGGCTTCTTCATATGCTTGAACAAGAGGCACTAGACTGTTTCTTTCAGCTGCAAACATTTCCTGTTATCCAGCTCTGATTTTTCCTACTGTTGTCACCCATGTCCATGTATTCTGGTGTTTTTCCAGACAACCAGGCTGCTTTTTGGCTCCTTCATTTCCTTTCCATGTGTCCTTAATTAAAAGTGACACCCACAGAAGTAGCTAGAGTCCTTTATGCAGAGTACTTAAAATCTTGGGCTTTAAGAGATAGTCACATGTAATGGAGCAGGGAAGTCTGAGTAGTTATCTGGAGAGTAGAGTCCTGGATGGAAAGTAACAGAAGTGCAAATGAAAAGTTTTTCTGTTTGTTTTAGTAATTCATAGTGTGGAGTCAAACCCAAGAGGTAGATTTAAACTTTAGTGGTAGGACATCTGTGGTCTGGTTTCCAACTGTAGTAGCAAGTCATTGTGGCCAACTGACATCCAAAAAGTTAAAAATACTATTGCAATATTTTTGTATGTGGTAAAGAAAAACACACTGGTTTAAAAACTGATCTTACCATCTGTGATACTTCAACATGGAGGGCATCAGTTATAAATTTCTGTATGAGCATTAAAGGTCTGAATTTTTCTTTCTCTCTCCTGCATTTTATGCAGCTTTTTCTACCAATACAAAGTAAGGGTTAGTGAGAGTAAAATACTGGTAAATCAGGATGGAGGAGTTCTAAATCCACTTTTTACAAATGTAGTAAATTACGCAGGGCAGAAGTGCACCCACCCCCTTTCCTTATCTGTGTTATCTTTTAAACACATAATTTAAACTTGCACAAATCATAAAGATCAGTATTGCTCCAGTATGTGGAAGACAACGAGGCATGCCTGTTCATCTGTTTGGTAAACAATTCTGGAAAAAATAGCAGTTGAGAGGGGAGACAATACATGCTTTCAGAGACAACATACACATCAGTTCTGGCAGAGTCTGACTGCTACTGGTTATGGTTTTGATAAAAATAGATAATTATAGTAGGTGATACTGGATCACATTGCTCTTCAGGAAGACTAATTGCTAGGTGTGTGATTTGGAATATGAAAGAACTATATTCAGAATAAAAAGTTCAAGATATTCTTGCATTTTTTTCTAGTTG
This sequence comes from Phalacrocorax carbo, assembly GCF_963921805.1. Lineage (NCBI taxonomy): Eukaryota > Metazoa > Chordata > Aves > Suliformes > Phalacrocoracidae > Phalacrocorax > Phalacrocorax carbo. The sequence continues at coordinate 65,589,369 of NC_087548.1, read as the reverse complement.
ATTCAGAAGGTTTCCATGTCTAGGGTGATCTCATTTTCTTTAACTGAATTGCCATGTTTGAGGCAAGAGGATGAAAACTCAGAAAAAAGTGAAGAAAAATAGCTGAGGAAATCATGCTGTCCATTTTAGATTGTAAAGAGTGACCTACATTTTTCAAGTGGTGAAGTTTTAAAAATTTTCATCAATGTTACTGTTCCCCATCCAGAAATTTGTGACTTCTATATGTCCCTAATGGCTTATAGATATTTAGCTGAATGACAATTAGTGAGGGAGCTGTGTTGATCTGTTTGTGTTCTTTTTGACGTATCAGTCAATAGTAATAAAAAAACTGTAAGATCAATTTCAAAACCTCTTAGCAACCACATAAAAAATAACAGCTGTATTGATTTCTCTAATAATTGTCCTGGAAGAATGGTAGGAGCTTAATGGTACAAACATAATGAAATGCATTTATCAATAGACTGTGTGTTGGATGTCCTGTACTAGAAGCCTACAGTAAGATGCCATCAGTGGGAGGTCTAGATGTAAACTTCCATGGCCTCTTTCACAGATTGATGAAAGTGCAGAAATCATGAAAATAGGAGAGAAAACAAATATTGCAGAATACCTGTAGCAAAAGGCAGACATTTGAAAGGAAGTGCGAGAGTCACATCCTCTTTATTAATCTAGCAAGTTCCTTAAAAGGACGTGAAACATAGTCTGCTGTACATATGTTCTAGATTTTATAGAAGAGACTTTGTGAGAAATATTTTCAGAGCCTGCTGGGATATAGTCAGGATTATGGCAATTTCGCATACGAACATGTGTTTACCAGCTCCAGCTTCCTTTTGAAACAGTAAAGAATTGCTTTCATGAATAGGTTGCCTTTTTTTTTCTTCTTCTGTTTGAACAGGCAGAACAAACAGGATATCTTGGTCATAATGAGCAGCATAATGAAATGACAAGTACACCCTAATTGCAGCTTGTTTATATCATGATTATGCAAACAATTATTTTGATAGGTATTTTTATTTTTACACACCCTTTAAACAGTATTGTATCTTTTTTGTTCTTTTCTCTGTTAAATACTTCGGTATATAAGAGGACACTAAAATGAGAAAGTATTGAAACCAAGCCAACCTGTAAAAATGTATATAAAATGCAAAATTAGTCTTCATCTCTGCCTTGGGTTTGGTTCTCAACTCAATGTTGGATATCCTACATTGCTAGTATTATGATATCCAGTGTTTGAAATGTAAACTTCCTTTTTTTTTTTTTTTTTTTTTAGTTTCACGCAAATTTATAAGCTAGCAAAATAATAGAAGATAAATGCTTAGAGAAATAAGTCATTCTTAACATAACAGCCACCAATGCTAGTCCATATATCTCTTCAGAGATCTACTTGGAAGAATCCCATGGGATACAGCCCTGGAAAGAAGAGGAGTCTGAATCCTCTCCAAGCTCAAGAAAAGTCCATCCCAGCAGGCAGGAAATAAAGCAAAGGTGGCAGGAGTCAGTCCTGCTTGGTACATGAATGAGCCAGGAGCTCCTGGCTGAACTTAGGCATGAAATGTACAAGTGGCGGAAAAGAAAAAAAGCAACCTAACAAAAAGGAATCAATATTCAGGCTACCGAGTGATCTGACTAACTGAAGAATTGTTTTTACTGTAACACAACATGAAAGACATCTTCTTACTGCAAACCACCCCAGATTTCTCATAAAAACCCCATCCTTTCCACCCCACAGTTTTATATTTCCTGCAAGATTCAAGCATAAAGAAAACTGGACTCCAAGCACTCAGCCAGAATATATGCACTTGAGCATTCTGGAATGAGGCCTAGAAAAATAAACTTGTTTGTTTCAATTAGCCTTGAAGGAGAAACCTTTTGGAGTTGGAAATTAATAGCTGTTGTTTTAAAACTGAAACAGCATACGTGATTCAAGCACTGTAAAAAAAGTTAATGTACTGTCTGCTTAACTTTAATGACAGAATCAAAACAAATAAGAGGTCAACTGATCTGCTGAAAAAGAGACATTAGCTGTATTTGATTAGTTTATGTTTTTATTCGCTTTGAACTACTACAAGGCGATTTGCTCTTATTATGAAATACCCTAGAGTCATGCAATATTAATATGCTTACTTCATTGTACTCTAGCTTATATGGCAACTGTTTCAGTTATTTCACACCAGCTAGCTGTTTCTATGGGCTTTAAGACTCACTGACATGGAGATCAAAACCAGATCAAACAACTGCCCTCTGTAAATGACATATGTTACATACGTGTATAAATGGAAGGAAAGACCGGACAGAAACCTCAGTAGAACACACAGCAAGAATACATGCTGTTCCATTACCATAATATGTTTCTATAATGCCACTGTTGGTAGTGATCTAGTGACACGAGAGGCCAGATTAGGAGAGTAGTTGTACTGGATGCTCCTTGCTCATCTGGAGTGGAACGTACAGTTGCTGCCTTGGATTCAATCCACAGCCTAACTGTAAGAAAAGCAGGCGGTGGGATTTATTCCAAATTCTAATATCTTAACTGGAACCTGGTCTGGCTCTGCTGCTCGTCCTCTTGCCAACTTGTGCTAGTAAAAAAAGCAGTGCTTTAACTGAGGTACCACGCACAGACATACAGTTTCTACTGAGTGCACTACAGCACCATCCTTTACTCTCCCCTGTAACATATTGTTACACTTCTCACACATAGGGACCACAAAGTAACCTTAACCATTAATTTCTATAAGCTCATTCCTTAATTAGCAATTTTCCATATAAAAAAGAGATTTTACCTCTGAGGGAAGATAAAATGAAACAATGTTCATTCTTCTCAGCCATTTTTTGTTAAAGGGCATTAAACTAGTCAAGTGTGGAAATATCCTGTAGTTCTACTTGGTTCCACTGCTACTTTCATCCCATTTACCTAAACTGCGGAGTACTACTTCCTGCCAGCCACTGACTCTCTTTGGGCATAACTGCTGCTCCCTTCACTTGTTCAGAAAGGATGTTTAAATGGTAACGAGCTTCTGCTTCTTCCTTTAAACTGCTGTATGAATATGTATTTAACCGCATGTTATCTTCAGGTACAGCTAGTTCTAAAAATGAATTTGTTCAGTCTTCCCACTAAACATTTTGTGGTGACATGACTCTAAAATGACAAAGTGTTTCTGCTTAATGTAGAGATTAATAGTTCTCAAATTTCTGTTGCTGGAGAAATACTGAAGTCCATTTAAAATTATCTACTTGTCAGTATAATAACCAGTCATCTAGAGGCATAAGAAATAGTCACCAAAAAAAAAGCAAGCTACTTCAAGTGTGATGTTCTTATCACTCAGGTATGAAAGGGCCAATTCTTCCACTCACAAAAAAGATGACCGTCTTCCCCTTGAAATACACTTGATTTTCACATATGAAATGTTCCAATGGTTTCACACAAAATGGACACTGCAGGCAAACAGTGCACTTACAAGCAGAAATTTTAACAGCAGTGACTGAATTTAAAAAAATATTTTTCCATCAACAAAAATAAATTTTCAGAGAAGGAAAATTCATTTTCTAAAGGAAAAAGGGGAAAAATGACTGAAAGACATTTTTGACAGCTTTATGTATCCTCAGAAATAATTCATAGATAGATCAGCATTATCCCCCAAGATAGCACAGAGTTGTTGAGGTTAAAGGACATAAAGTATTAGGCTGGAAGGGTCTGCCTGAGGTCATTTAGTCCAACCCCTGTGCTCACGCAGGGTCAGCTAAAGCAGGTTAAGCCCAGGACTGCAGCCAGTTGGCTTCTGAGTATCTCCAGGCATGGAGACTCTACAATGTCTCTGGGCAACCTGTGACATTGTTTGACCAGCCTTACAGTAAAAAAGTGTCGTCTTCTGTTCAGATGGAATTTCATGTGTCACTTTGTGCCCATTGCCTCTTGTCCTGTCAGCGGGCACCAAGGAGAAGAGCCTCACTCCCTCTTCTTTATTCTAACCCATCAGGTATTTATACACATGGTTAAGATTCTCCTGACCCTTCTTTTCTCCAGGCTCAGCAGTTCCAGCTCTCTCAGCTTCTGTTCATATGAAAGAGGCTCCTGTCCCTTAATCATCTATGTGTCTCTACACTGGACTTGCTCCAGGAAGTCCGTATCTGTTTTCTACTGGGGAGCCCAGGATTGGACCCAGTACTCCAGGTATAGTTTCATTGGGAAAGCCCACTTCTCTTGACTTGCTGGCAACAGTCTAAAGCAACCCCGAAAGCTGTTGGCTGCATTTGCCACCAGGCCATGTTGCTGGCTCGTGGTCAGTGTGGTGTCCACAGGACCCCCAGGTTCTTCTCTGCAAAGCTCGTTTCCAGCTGGTTGGCCCCCATCATGTACTGGTGCATGGGGTTATTCCTCCCCAGATGCAGGGCTTTGCATTTCCCTTTGTCAAACTTCACATGATTCCTCTCTGCCCAGTCCATCAGCCTGTTCAGGTCCCTCTGAATGGCAGGACAACTCCTCCCAGTTTTGTATCATCTGCAAAATTAATGAGACTGCACTCTGTCCCATTGTTCAGTTCTATTTAACTGCTAAGATGAAGATTTTAAGCAGTACTGACACCAGTACTGACAGCTGGGGTAAACCACTAGTGACTTGCTGCCAACTAGACTTTGTGCTGCTGATCCCTTTGGGCCCAGCCACTCAGAGAGTTTTGAACCCAACTCCTGTCCACTTTACTTCATCCAGGCTTTGTCAGCTTGTCTATAAGGATGCTATGGGAGACCGTGTCAAAAGTCTTAGTAAACAACATCCACTGCTATCCCGCCATCCACCAAGCCAGTTACTTAATTGTAGAATGCTGTCAGGTTGGTTATACATTGTTTTCCCTTCATAAACCAATGCTGACTACTGTAGGTTACTTTCTTGCGCTTCATGTGTTTGGAAGTGCTTTGCAGCAAGATTCTCTCCCATCGCCTTACTAGAGATTGAGGTGAGACTTATCAGTGTGTTTTTTCCCAGGTTTTCCTTCCTGCCCTTCATGAAGACAGGAGTGACCTGTGGTCTCCTCCAGTCTTCAACCACTGTGACCTTTCAAAGATAATTGAGAGTGGTCACACAATGACATTAGCCATCTCACTCTACTCATGGGTGCAGCCTGTCAGGACTTACATGTGTCCAGTGTAAGTGTTCCCCAGCCTTGTCCTTCACCTTGTCCTCCGCCTCCTCCTTCCTTGCTCCAGACTTTCCCTCTAAACTCAGGTGCCTGGGATTCTTGCAGCCTGTCATACCAGTAAAGACTGACACAAGACATTGAGTACCTTGGCCTTTTCTGTTTCCTTTGTCACCAGTTCCCCTGCCCCATTCAGGAGCGGGTTTATGTTTTCCCTAGTTTTCCTTTTGCTCTTTATGTACTTGTAGAAGCCTTTCCTGTTAACACTTCACATCCTTTGCCAGATTCAGCGCTAGGTCAGCCTTGGCTTTCCTAACCCATTAAATGGAGTGGGTTTTAGAAAAGCAAGAAGGAAGTACTTCCTAACAGCCAAATAGACACTCCTTGCCTGAAGGCAAGTCATACAGATACTAATGGCAAAGATTGCTTGTACTTTGGTGGACCTCAGATGTCACCCTTGGAGTAACACTTTGCTTTTGTGGTAGGTTATGTGGAGTACTATTCAATGCTAAAAAATTTTAATAAACACAAGGAACTATGTTTTAATAATCATACTTTTATCTTCACTCTCTGTATCCTGATGTACATATTACTTACAGACTACGTAGTGTCAGTCATTATAAGTGTTAAAAATACTTGATGTTAAAATGCCTCAACTTGGCATGAATTTTCCATGCAATTCATGGGGACAGAAGATAGAGTAGGTGAACCATACACTATTACCTATGTCCACATGACTTCCTTGAAATCATGTCCCTTAAGACTCCATAGGATTGCTTTATAGCAAGCAATATGGATGAACATGTAATCTTGAGGTCTAGGTAGATGACTAGGAAAGTTCCATTATGTTTGGCCAGAAGCAAATACATTTTTTCTTATCTAAAACCAGTGCTGAATGTATGTTGACTTCATTAGGAAGAGAACTGGGCTCAGTATTTGTGCCTCTTCAGGGCTGTGGGTGGATTGTTCCTGCATGACTGAAGTTAAATTTTAAAAATAGCATATTTTGGTCTTGAAAAAATTGTTGTGCTTTGCTGCATTCCTTCTTCCTGTCCTATCAGTGTAGCTGTGCCCTGATGGTACTTGCATGGTGATTAAAAGCAGTACTTTTATTTTGTCTTGCTTTAGAAGTGTCATACTATTATGAATTACTGCTATGAACTTTTAAACTCAGGAAAACTTCTGAATAAATGTGATAAGGGATAAGGTAATCCTGGTCTCAGAATTCATTCCTTCACTGGAATAAATTGCATAATTTTTCAGCCTCACTGTTGGCTTTTCTCTTTTTTTAACAATAAATTGGTATTTAAAATTCATCTGTACTCCTTCAAATCTCCCACTGCTCCTATTGACCCTTCCTTTTATATTTTTATATTTTAAATTTGACTGGACAAATAATTTCCTTTGCATGATATATTTTTCTTGGCTTACATAGAAGGAAGAAAAGTAAATAAAACAAAGTAGTACAAGAGAGGTACTCAGTCAGTAAGAGACAATCCAGACACTGAGCATGACAAGTAATAGAAAAAATGTTATTTCACATAATTAGAAAAAACACTTTGGGAGCCCTAGAATGTAATAAAAATCAGTTGCATAGTGCACTTCAGACTGCCTTACAATATCACAAACCCTTATATGACTTAAAAGTATTGACATAGTCTAACCATATATCAAGTTGTCATTTAATTTGAATGCATGAAGCTGAAGTGGTATGCTTGAAAAGCAAATTAACCTCCATTTGAGCTGCAGTGTCACTCTTCACATTCTCAAAGTCATGTGCTTGAATATTTATTGATTATATCCAAGTAATTTCCCCCTTAGAGATAATGAAGAGGATGTAAATATGAATGAGAAGCTGGAGTCTTCTAAGAGTGCATGTATGTATAGTGTTAAACTTAAAGATTGCTCACAACTAGATGATCATTGTAGATTCCTTCCAACTGAAGTATTCTATGCTCTGCTATGCTATGCTATTCTAAAAAGATGAAACTGCAAGCTTTCTATGTCTTTGATGCTTTCTTCTTGTGTTCTGCATTATCACCTGCAGGGACACCATCTGATCTGGTGAATAAAGATTTTCAGTTTTCCTCGGGGTCTCCTACAAAGCTTCAAATACGACCTCTTCCAGAGTCCATTGCAGTGCATTCACATCATGTTTATTACTTAATTGGTATACTCTTGTACAGCTGAGCTCTGTTAACAGAGAAGGGCACAGGCTATGCAAAAAGCCAGACAAATGTAGAGTGACTACACAACAGCTGTCTCAAAGAACATGTAGTCTTTAATATGAGACAACACACAGCTAGGGACTGGGGAGCATAAGAAGCAGTAAGAGGTGTGATAGCTGGAGAGGCAGTAGTGTTAACCCAGACTTGCTTTGCTAGGACCCAGTGGCCAAGTTTTCTTCCTTTCAATTTTTCATTCAATAGTGCAGCTCCCATATCCCCTAATTATGACAGTGCTCCTGAACGTACTATAGTGCTTTCTTTGTACTGTGTAGTAAACAGGGTTACAAGGCCACAGTAATTTTTGTTAGAACTTCACTGTTACAGTGGAATATGGGGATGGAGGAACTGAATTCGAACTTCTGGGTCTTTCCTACTGCTCACAGGTGATGTGCCTTCCTGAACTGTAGGTTTTGATCAGGTGCTGGCCTTTTCACTGCATGCTAAATAGATTCAACATAATGTAACATTGTGCTGTTCTATTTGTCTGAAAGTGAAGAAACTTGGGTTTATGCTCTTGGTATCTCTTGTTAGGGAATAAAATTCAGACATCTACCAGATTTCAAGCATTACTTGAAATACATACTGTGTGCTAAAATTGAAGATGTAAAGTCTTCCCTTTCTGCCCATAGATCTTATTCATCTTGAGCTACTATAGCCTCTGATGCCTAGGAGAGGGCAATATGTTCATTTTGTTATCTCAGACCTATAATTGTAAAAAGTAACGTTATCCCCTAATTAAAAAGCAACCATCATGGCATTCTGACATTTAAAGCCTAAATCTTTAATACTAACTGTGCTTAAGGGAGCAGCATTTTGCCAACCACTATAGAAGTATTTACATCTGATTTACTTTATATTTGATTGAAAGTTTAAGTAAATCCCCAAATATTTTGGTATAGTAGCTCTGAGATGTGGAAAATAAAATCTCATGTGGCATCTAGCAGGATTTCTTAGAGTTACAACTGAAGTAGACTAATTGACAGCAGATCTTTTTATTGTTATTTGTTGTTGTTATTTCTGTATCCATAAGTAATTAAAATGATTCATTCTCAATTAGTTGTTTTGTTTTGGCTCAATAAAGAATATTTCCCTTGTGCTCTCTCTTGGATTTAGTTTTTCACATGCAGCACTGAGACTGTTTTTGGCTGAGGTATTGGATCAGATTCCTTTCTGAAGCTACTGAATTCACTACAACCTTGTTGTAAAGGAGTCACTACAAATCAGTTATGCTTTTTTAGTCCACAGTTTTGCAGTGAGCAAACAGAAAGAAGCTGAACCTGATGCTTGCTTACCTTCTGCCTGCCATACCAGCCTCTTCATTCACTCAGTTAACTGACAGACAGCAAATGCTCACATGTGTGGCCTCGTTCTTGCCTGATCTGCATTAGTGTGGATAAGGCGATGGCCATTGCCTTCATAATTCAAAGTCAGCAGTAGAACTGGCTTTTAAAGTATTCCTGCCATTCCCACACTGAGTCTTCTTCACCCTCAAAAGGCGCACCAGCCCCTAGGGATTGTTGTTGGTGTGACTGTTCTTTGAGGCTTTGTGGCTTTGAAGCTTGATCTAGCTTAAATATAAATCTGAACAATGTAAGCAGTTCACCTGTAGGTAATGCATGCCGTCAGTCTGGAGCGGAATTTTAGTGTTTGCAGAAGTTGGTGGATTTGTTCCCTGTATCTAATACTTCATTACATTTAAAAATTATTATTTTTTACTGGGAAGTGCTTTCTTTGCCCCCTTTTTTTCTCATTCACCTACTTATATTGTATATTTGTCAGTAACAGGATTTGAGTTCAGACAACTAGTTTTAGCTGAGAAGGACAATAGCAGAAGAAATCTGTTCTAGAAAAACAATAAGGATTGTAGCTGTTGTCTGAAAAAGAGAAGGGTTTGGGTGTTGTTTGTTTTTTTTTTTTTTTTGCTTTATTTTACAACCTAATCACTGTTTAGTATCTGTTGCAATGCAACATATGTAATATGTTGTTAGGCTGATACTACTATTACTGCATTTCTGTGTGGTAATTTTTAGCTGGATGATTCCTCCTGGTGGAACTGTTTCATGAAACTACAAAAAACATTCTTTCTTGAGTATATATGAGTGATGTTTAAGCAGTTTTCCTCTTTTAGCTGTGAATTCTGAGAGCAGACAGAACTTCTTTTACCTGTATAAAATGTGTATGTGTGTGGATACGTCTCTCTGCAAGCCAATTTGCCAGACAGGAAATGCCCTTTTTGCATTAAAATTTTGTGGAATATTTAATTACTAGCTTCCAAAATACAGTTAGGAAAACTGATCAATTAAATGTCAGACATTTCTGCTGGCAGGCTAGGGTTAGTCATCTGTATTGCGTTGGTGTTGATGCTGGAAATATATTATTCATCTCATGTCATCCATTGCTGGCAGTTGCAATTTTGGTTGCAATTATTTTTACCTTGAATTTGACTAGTGCTTATGATCTGCTTGTGAATCCTGTTTAGATTGTTTATATTTCTGGTAATAGCCTGCATTCAGCAATTGAAACAGTCTCAAAATAGCCACAACTCTGAGTACTATCCTTACCATATGATTTGCATTATACATGGTGTAGTTCTATGTTAAATTGTATCCAAAAAGTGCACCTCTTGAATAAGGCTCTTAAATATAATAATGGGAAATCTTATTCGGTCATAGTATTTGTCCTGAGTTGCTGTCCAGTTTTACCTTATCAAGAAAAAAACCAGTCTTCTAGCGAACAGAATGCATGAGTCTCCTGCCCTTTCTTTACAAATAACTGAACACTATCTTCTGGAAGAGAAGTTTTCCATGGAGAAAATGTGTTTGTTTTGGTTACCAGCTTTCACTTCAGCCTTTGTGTGTTTCATAGTCTTTATGTTTTGAAAAGACAGAAGACAGCATTTTGGGGAAGTAATGTTGCAAGCCTGTGGAATGGCATTATGAGTTTTGTACATATCTAGGTGAAATGCAGTCCTTTTGTCAGCTGTGGATGGATACAGAGTTTTTTTGCCTCAATGGCTTCTTGCAGTTTAGAACTAAAAGATAAGTTTGACAAGTTGAGATCTTTTCGTTCTAAAATCTGGAGATACGTGGTAACCAAGAATAGCAGTTCTTTTAACCTGAATAAATCAGTTGTAATTGCAAAATAAAATCTTCAAGTCACTTCTTGATTCTGGCTTATTATGTGGCATGTTTAGGGTAGCTTTATGTATCTCTACCATTAACTTTTAAACAAACTGGGCGGGTTTTCATAAAATCTACTTAGTTCCAACGAAAACCTGAAACTTGGTGAAGCTTTGGTTTGTTTTTAGGCTATTTGTATGTGATATGGTCCGTATATATCTTTAACCGTTAAACTTTTAATTATCATTCTTACTTCATGCATGTACTCGCTGCTCCAGCTAGTTCCCTGTAAGTCGATGGAGCTTGATGGGGTTCGTCTCAGGGTACTTAAAGAGCTGGCTAATGTCATAGCAAGACCTCTCTCAATGATTTTTCAATGCTCTTGGAAATCTGGAGAGGTCCCAGTTACTGGAATCTAGCAAACATTATCCCAATCTTCAAGAAGGGCAACAGATGAGCCCGGTAACTACAGGCCTGTCAGTCTCACATCTGTGCCTGGTAAAATTATGGAGATTATTCTGGGAGTTATTGAAAACACCTGAAAGACAATGCAGTCATTGGTCCCAGCCAGCATGGGTTCACGAGGGGAAAGTCCTGCTTAACAAATATGATTTCCTTGTATGACAAGGTCACCCACCTAGCTGTCCAAGGGAAGCCAGTCAATGTAGTCTTTTTGGATTTCAGTAAAGCTTTCAATACTGTCTCTCACAGTATCCTCCTGGACAAAATGCCCAGCACACAGCTGGATAAACACATAATGCAGTGGGTGAGCAATTGGCTGATGGGTCGGGCTCAAAGGGTTGTAGTAAATGGGGTTACGTTGGCTGGCGGCCAGTCACTAGTGGGGTTCTGCAGGGATCCATCTTGGGGCTGGTACTATTTAATCAATTTGTAAATGACTTGGATGCAGGACTTGAAGGAATACTAATTAAGTTTGCTGATGACACAAAACTGGGAGGAGCTGTTGACACTCTTGAGGGCAGAGAGGCCCTGCAGAGGGATCTGGAAAAATTAGAGCGCTGGGCAATCACGAAGCATATGGAGTTTAACAAGGGCAAGTGCCGGATTTTGCACCTGGGGCACAGCAACCCCTGGCTGTACACACAGACTGGGGAGCAAGAGGCTGGAGAGCAGCCCCACAGAGAGGGACCTGGGGGTTCTGGCCAACAGCAAGTTGGACATGAGCCAACAGCGTGCCCTGGCAGCCAAGAGGGCCAACCGTGCCCAGGGGTGCATCAAGCCCTGCATTGCAGCCGGGCGAGGGAGGGGATTGTCCCACTCTGCTCTGCGCTGGGGCGGCCTCACCTCCAGTGCTGTGGGCAGGTTTGGGTGCCACAGTACATTAGGGGTGTAAAGCTACTGGAGAGTGTCCAGAGGAGGGCCACAAAGTTGGTGAAAGGTTTAGAGGAGAAGCCATATAAGGAGTGGCTGAAGTCACTTGGATTGTTCAGCCTGGAGAAGAGGAGGCTGAGGGCAGACCTCATGGCGGTCTGCAGCTTCCTCACAAGGGGAGGAGGAGGGGCAGGCGCTGATCTCTTCTCTCTGGGGACTGATGACAGGACCCAAGGGAATGGCAGGAAGATGTGCCAGGGTAGATTTAGGTATTAGGAAAAGGTTCTTCCCCCAGAGGGTGGTGGAGCCCTGGAACAGGCTCCCCAGGGAGGCATCACGGCACCAAGCCTGACAATATTCAAGAAGCACTTGGACAAGTCCCTCAGAGACATGTTGTGAATTTGGGTTGTCCTGTGCAGGGACAGGGGTTGGACTTGATGATCCTTGTGGGTCCCTTCCAACCCAGGACATTCTATGAAAGTTCACCTTATGGAAGATACTGCATAGATTCTACTATCCTGTAATTTGTGTAGGACAGTTCATATACAGTTGCATTTATCTTGCTCCTAAAACTGACCTAATAATTTACTTTAAGGTGGTATCCATAGCCACAGTGATAAAATGACATCTAGTCTTAGCACTGTGATGGATTAACTTTGGCTGGCTGTCAGATGCCCACCCAGTCACTCTCTCATTCCCTTTCCTCCACAGGACAAGGGGAGAAAATTAGACTAAAAATTTCATGGGAAGACAGGGAGGTCACTCACCAATTACTACGGCAGTCGAAACAGACTCAACTTGGGGAAAATTTATTTAACTTATTGCTGATTAAAAGTAGAGTAGGATAGTGAGAAACAAACACAAAAACTCAAACACCTGCCCCCCACCCCACCCTTCCCAGTTCAACTTCATTCCTTTCTTCCCAACTCGCTACATCCTCCTCCCCAGGTGGTACAGGGGCACGGGGAATGGCAGTTGTGTTCAATTCATCACACATTGTCTCTGCTGCTGGTTCCTCCTCACACTCTTCCCTTTCTCCAGCCTGCTCTGGTGTGGGTCCCTCCCCGGGCTGCAGGTGGATATCTGCTCCACCATTATCCTCCATGGGCTGCAGGGGCACAGCCTGACTCACCATGGTCTGCACCACAGGCTGCAGAGGAATCTCTGCTCCAGTGCCTGGAGCACCCCCTCCCCCTCTTTCTTCACTGCATAGATTCTTGGTGTCTGCAGGGATGTTTCTCTCACATATTCTCACTCCACTCTCCCAGCTGCTGTTGCACTGTACTTTTTTCCCCTTCTTAAATACGTTATCACAGAGTTGCTACCACCATCACTGACAGGCTCAGCTCTGGCCAGCAGCGGGTCTATCTTGGAGCCATTTGGCACTGGCTCTATTGGACAGGAGGTCAGCTTCTGGCATCTTCTCAGAGAAGCCACCCCTGTAAACCCATGACTAGCTAAAACTTGCCATGCAAACCTAATACAGTGACAGTGCAGTTTGCCTCAAGTAAGCTGTAATGTCACCCAGATGCAACATGTTAAAGCATACCTTAAAAATATACTGAAATTCTGTGTTTCTGTTAAGAAAGCAAAATCTCTAATGTGGAAAAGAATCTGTGGACTTGAATATGTCACACCTTTTCACAACAGCTAATTGCTTTCATTGCAAAGATTTTGTCTGATTTTGTCTAAGAATAAACTTATATTTCAGAATTGTGCAAAATGAAAGGCTTCCAACTAGTTTCACGTTATAGCCCCTTCTGCTTCCTCATATCAGATTGGAATGAGGGCTTTGTACTGTTTTTATCTTTTTGTAGCCATCTCCTTTGCCACAGCTTCACTCAAGTCTAACAGCCACAGTGAGAGCCAGTAATAAGTAGCTCCGGTTGTTCTTAAGTGCTGCCTTTCTCTCCAGTTTTTCCTTCCCAGGAGTTCTTTCCTTCCCATATTGTAAGAAGCAGAAATTTCCTAATACAGTAAAGAAAACCCATGCTTTTTTTTTTTATATATAAAGAGAAAATTAAGCTGAATAGTCCTTTACCTTCGGTAACTTAGTGAGAAATAAAAATTTGCTTTTCGCATTCTTTCAGCTTAAAACTGAAGATTTACTTCTTGTTTTTTCCGATAACTTGCCAAGAGCAGGTGCCTTAAGATCAGCTTTGTGCTTGGGTGGGTGTTATGGAGATTAACGACTGAGGTCTAGTTTGCCAATAAGACCTGCAGAAAAGCATTTTCTTCGAATCCCTTGTCCTAGGACATTCTTAACAGCATATGAATGTTTCACACAGTCGTTTTATTTAGACCTACACATCTGACTTCATTATTCATAAACATATTTCTTGGCAGTTGTCGTATGAATAAACTGGGCTTGTATTATTTTTTTTCCTTCAGTCATTTCCTTATGTTATGCACAAGTACTAGAAGGATTTAATTTGCTTCCATAATAATACTTAACACTTATGTAATGCCTCACGTTATTTAAAAATGCATTATCTCTTTTATTTTTCATCTTCCTTTAAAATAGCTTCCTTTTCCACTTTTACTTCTGTTGTACTTGTCTGTAGTGATAATGCGCTCCTTCGTTCTAGTTAGGATTAAAAAAGTAATGAGGGTTTTATTGTCTTTGATCTTCTGACTGGCTAAGCTCCAATTTAATCAGAATTTTATACTGAATTTTCTAGCTAAATTTCTTGCTTTGCAAGAGTTCTCTCTTCTTTTTCCCTAGCTGTGAGGAAATGATTTTAGGCCCGCGATAATCAGTACACATTGATATAATTCTGGTTTTGCCTTGGTTACTGCTTTAGGAGAAGTGCACTTGCAGGATGAGGAGAGGTAAATCATGCAACTGTAAAGCACTGACTGCATTGTGTGTTAGCGTTTGTATGGAGAAGTGGAGATGCTTGACCAACCTGAGAGCCTTCTATGATGGCGTGACTGGCTGGGCCATTGAAGGGAGAGCAGTGGATCTTGTCCGTTGTGACTTCAGTAGGGCATTTGATGCTGTCTCCCATAGCCTCCTCACAGGCAAGCTAAGGAAGTGTGGGTTGGAAGAGTGGACAGTGAGGTGGACAGAGAACTGGCTCAGCAACAGAACTCAGAGGGTCGTGATCAATGGGGCAGAGTCTGGATGGAGGCCTGTCACTAGTGGTGTCCTCCAGCGGTCTGTGCTGGGTTCAGTCCTGTTCAGTATATTCATCAATGACCTGGATGATGGGATCGAGTGTAACCTCAGCAAGTTCACTGATGATTCCAAGCTGGGAGGAGGGGCTGATACACCAGCAGGCTGTGCTGCCATCCAACGAGACCTGGACAGGCTGGAGAGCTGGGCGCAGGGGAACCTCATGAAATTCAACAAGAGCAAGTGCAAGGTCCTGCACCTGGGGAGGAACAACCCCATGCACCGGTACAGGCTGGGGGCTGAGCTACTGGAAGGAGGCTCTGCTGAGAAGGACCTGGGAGTGCCGGTGGACGACAAGCTGACCATGAGCCAGCATTGGCCAAGAAGGCCAATGGTATCCTGGGGTGCATTAAAAAGAGTGTGGCCAGCAGGTTGAGGGAGGTTATCCTCCCCCTCTGCTCTGCCCTAGTGAGGCCACATTTTGAGTACTGTGCCCAGTTTTGGGCCCCCCAGTTTAAGAAGGATGCGGAACTGCTTGAGCAAGTCCAGGGGAGAGCTATCAAGATGATCAGGGGGCTGGAGCATCTCCCATATGAGGAAAGGCTGAGAGACCTGGGTTTGTTCAGCCTGGAGAAGAGAAGACTGAGGGGAGATTTCATCAATACCTATAAATAGCTGAAGGGTGGGTGTCAGGACGATGGGACTAGGCTCTTTTCAACAGTGCCCAGTGACAGGACAAGGGGCAATGGGCACAAGATGGAACACAGGAAGTTCCACCTCAATATGAAAAAATACTGCTTTCCTGTGAGGGTGCCAGAGCAGTGGCACAGGCTGCCCAGGGAGGGTGTGGTGTCTCCTTCCCTGGAGACATTCGAAACCCACCTGGACGCGTTCCTGTGCCCCCTGCTGTAGGTGTGCCTGCTCAGGCAGGGGGGTTTGGACGACATGATCCCAGAGGCCCCTTTCAACCCCCACCATTCTGTGATTCTGTGATTCTGTGATAAGGTGTGATAGGATTATGTGTTCTGTGCACAGCACGATTCTCAGTTCTTTTCTACCTTCATGAGCAGAGGAAAATTATAGTAACAGAACTTCTTGTGTTCAGGCTGGTGAAGGAATAGCATCCTTAAGAGAAGATAGGTAATCTTCTTATGACCCTGTGGTTGCAGGGTCATAAGGGCGCTTATCAGCTTGGGTCTTTATCCCTATACTAACTTCTGGAAGGACTGAGTGATGCTGAATCAAATATCGTTTACTTCCAGTTCAAGTACCACTTAGCTGTTTTCCCTAAAAATTGAAAAATGGCATATTCATAATATGCAGAGTAGAGATGGCAAATCATACTTAGCTTTTAGGATTAAGTTATGAAAGACTTTACAAGTTAAATGTTCTCAGTAATCTAGCAACTATATTAAACCATATCTGTGTGGTTTTGACTCTTTAGTGGACAATCCATTTTTCTTTTCTTAATTAGGTCTTTACTACTGTGCTGACTCACCCAAAATGTCCATAGAAGAATAATGGAAGCCCCTGAATACCTTGATTTGGATGAAATAGATTTTAGTGATGATATATCGGTAAGTACATATCTTATTTTATTTGCTCAAGTTGAGACAATCTTAGATATCTAAATTCTGATATAACAAACAACGCTGTTTTTACAAGCCACACTCGATTAACATCATATATAGGAAAGTTTAAATAGGTTGAATCTAGGAAAAAAGAAATTGTTTTGCAAGGGAAATCTCTAACAAACTTGGAAGAAAAACTTAATTCCTCTCCTTCAGGTAGTAAAAATAACTTGCAGATCAAATTATTGTATTAGTTTTATTTCTCAGTTGCTTAGCTACTCTGTTATCTTGAATGAATTATATGCGCTCTAATGCTAGCCTTAGACACTAAAATGGCAAGTTTATATTTTTTTTTAATTGGTTGTATTTCAGTTGTAAAAAACTCCTGCCTCTCTCAACTCTGAATTGCTCTTTTTTCATCTAAGATGTTACTCTGCCCTTTCTACCGGTAGCCATCTCCAAATACAGCAAAATTTTATCAGTAGGTGTGATGTAGCTAACTGTGATGTGGTAGAGTACAGAAAGAGGCAGAAAGACTTCCAGGGATTCATAGACAGCACTAATCCTTAGTGTCACAACTAAAACAACTGCAGCTGTAATTGCAAGCAAAAGTAGTGTTCATCTACATTGGTACTGGTTCTTATAGGAAGCACTTATACAGTATATTCTATTACTTGTAATAATACTCCTACTGCCAGTGTTTCTGCTTTTTGTATAATAGAGTTGCTAATATGTTCAATGTCTGATTAACAATGGACTTGAATACATAAATTAAATCCAGTGTAAGAAAATTGTTAATTCAATTGTCAGATCAGAGAAAGTATACCGCCATGTCCTTCCACTTTTTTCATAATTTTATAGGGTTTTTTCTTTTTTTTCTTTTTCTTTTTACAAAGGGCCTGGTTTTTGCTTTAGCATTTGGGACTCTTGATTCATTTTAAAACATTCCAGATGCTTTATTTGCAGACAGATTCCTTCTGGAGAGGACTTTATTTTTACCTATTGTAACACTGAATTTTTATTAAAGAGGAATATGGCAAATGCCCAAAATATTATAAGACAATGAGCCAATCTTGAGTGAATGCCTTATTCTGGGCAACTTTCTTTTTATTACTGTTATATGCTAGATCGTGTCCTGGTATCTGTTTCTATACTCAGTTTTGTGAAACCGTAAAACATAATAGATGTAACCTCTCCATGTCCCTCCCATTGTGGCTGTTGCTGCATACTGGTGGGTTAGGTTACTCACTTTTCCACTGAACAGCTCAGGCTGCCTGTTTTAATAGGCTATTTTTTCACTGGACGCTGAACCTTGAATAAAAAACCAGCACAGATTATAGAGGTAGCAGTTTTACTCCCTCCTTTAACAGGTAAGAGAACAAAGGATTTGTTGCCAGAGTCCAGATTAACAAGAGAATTCATGGTTATTCTACTGCTCTACTCATATCTCACCATATACAATTTAGAGATACCTGACCTTAGCATTTTGTCATTAGCCTGCTGTGGAAAGAGCAGCTGCACAGCATCAGTTTCAGCAGTTTATATTGTTCCTGTTAGCCCTCTGGTTCTAATCCAGTGCAGAAGAGTACTGACTAAAAATAATGGCAGCAAGAAGGCTGTTAAAATGATGCACTTATAAATGTACCTGAGTTAGAAAGCCGCTGTGTATAGTCCAGACCCTTGACGGCCATTTCAGCCAAAAGGACCAAAATGTAATAGACATACATAGAAAACAGCTAGGAATTTGTTTTAAAAGACAAATATATACATAAGTGGTTTTAGTTTCTTTTTTTGTGTTGTTGTTTACATTGCATTTGTGTATAAGAAAATGAACCTGTACACATCTCCAAAATCATAAACTCCTAGAATGGTTTTGGTTGGAAGGGGCCTTCAAAGATCATCTAGTTTCAACCCCCCTGCCATGGGCAGGGACATCTTTTGCTATGTCAGGTTGCTCAAAGCCTCATTGTGGTGCATTGACCTGGGCTGGCCACCAGGTCCCTACCAAGCCACCCTATATCACTCCCTCTCCATCAACAAGATGGGGAGAAAAATATGACAAAAAGCTCATGGGTCAAGAAAAGGACCAGGAGAACACTCATCAATTACCGTCATGGGCAAAACAGACTAGACTCAAGGATATTTAATTTACTGCCAATCGAACAGTGTAGGAGAATGAGAAATAAGTACAAATCTAGAAACACCTTCCCCCCAGCTCTCGCTTCTTCCTAGGCTCAACTTCACTCCTGACTTCTCTACCTCCCCACCCCAGTCAGCACAAGGGGATGGGAGGAATGGGGGTTGTAGTCAGTTCATAATGCTTCAGCTTTGCTGCTCCTTCCTACTCATGCTGTTTTCCTGCTCCAGCATGGGGTCCCTCCCACAGGATACAGTCCTTCATGATCTGCTCCAGAGTGGTTTCTTTCCATGGGCTGCAGTCAGGAATGGACTGCTCCAGTGTGGGTCCCCCACAGGGCCACAGGTCTTGCCAGCAAACCTGCTCCTGCATGGGCTTCTCTCCACAGGCTACAGCTGCTGCCAGGAGCCTGCTCCAGCATGGGCTCTCTGGACGCTGCAGGTTCCTTCAGGGCATATCCACCTGCTTCAGCATGAGGTCCCACATGGGCTACAGGATGGATATCTGCACGACCGTTGTCTTCTCCACGGGCTGCAGGGGGATCTCCAATGTCTGGAGCACCTTCTCCCCCTCCTTCACTGACCTTGGTGTCCACACAGTTGTTTCTCTCACATTTTCTCACTCCTCTCTCACAGCTGCTGTTGTGCAATGTTTTTTACCCTTTCTTAAATTGTTATCTCAGAGGTGCTACCAACATCACTGATGGGCTTGGCTTTGGCCAGCGGCAGGTCCATCTTGGAGCCAGCTGGAGCTGGTACAGTCCTACATCGGGCCAGCGCTGGTGTCTTCTCACAGAAGCCACCACTGCAGCTCTCCCTGCTAGTTTGCCATGTAACTCTTCCCAGTCGCTCTTCCAGTAGCTTTTCCCTTGTCCACTGATGCAGTCGCTCCTTTATAGAAGGCCATTAAGATTAGTCAGATATGATTTTCCCTTGGTAAAGCCATGTTGGCTCTCTCTACTTGCCTTTCTGTCATACATATATTTGAACATAACTTCCAGGAGGATCTGTTCCACAGTCTTACTGGGCACTGAGGTGAAGCTGTCTGGTTAGTAGTTCCCAGGATCCTCCTTTTTACCATTATAAAAATGGATGTGATATTCCCTTTCTTATCACTGGACACTTGATCTGACTGCCATGACTTTTCAAATATGACTGAGTGTGGCTTAGCAACTACATCTACCAATTCCCTCAGGGCCCTGAAATGCAAATATCCTTATTTTGCAAAATCGGGTTGTACCATTCCAGATCTATCTGGTACAGTATATTTGAGTGTAGTTTAGACACCAAACTAGGTTCCTGGTACTCTTGTTTATATTGAACAAAAGTAATCATCAAAAGCATCAAAGAAGGAGTGGATCCCCTGCCCTCATGCCAGCAGGCAGAGGGAGGGGACCCAAGAGATGGAAGCTAGATGCAGATCCCTGCTCGGCGCAGTAGGCAAATCCTCTCCCAGCCAACTTTGCCCCCCCAGGTGCCCTTACACAATAGGTAGGAGGCTCTGGAACCTGAGGGCCAGGAGGATGAAGGTACGGACAGTGAACCACCCAAGGGGTTGACTATGGGGAACCAGTCAGCCCCATGCATTACAGTGGCCACAGGTAAGAAAAAAAGAAGGGTAACTGTCGTAGGCGACTCCCTTCTGAGGGGAACAGAGGGCCCGATATGCCGACTGGACCCATCCCTTGGGGAAGTCTGATGCCTCCCTGGGGCAAGGATGAGAGACACTACCAGGAAGCTCCCTAGGCTGGTGAAAGCATCCGATTATTATCTGCTAGTGGTTGTTCAGGTTGGCAGTGATGAGGTAGCTGAGAGAGGTGCAAAGACAATCAAAAGGGACTTGTCAAAAGGGACTTGAGAGAACTGGGGCGATTACCTGAAGGATCAGGAGCACAGGTAGTGTCTTCCTCCATCCCGTCGGTAGCCGGGAGGCACACGGAAAGGAACAGGAAGCCCCACCTCATTAACACGTGGCTCAGAGGCTGGTGCCAGCAGTGGAATTTTGGTTTTTTTGATCTTGGGGCAGTTTACATGGCACCAGGCCTGCTGGAGAGAGATGGGGCTCACCTGTCGCAAAGGGGGAAAAGGATTCTGGCTCAGGAGTTAGCAGGCCTCATTGAGCGGGCTTTAAACTAGATATGAAGGGGGAAGGGGATAAAACCAGGCTTGCTAGGGATGAGCCTGGGGGTGGCATGCCTGTGTTGGAGAACAGATCCATAGCTCAACTGAAGTGTATTTACACCAATGCACGCAGCATGGGCAATAAACAGGAGGAGCTGGAAGCCATCGCGTGCCAGGGAAACTATGATGTGGTTGACATCACGGAAACATGGCGGGATGACTCACACAACTGCAGTGCTACAATGGATGGCTACAAGCTCTTTAGAAGGGACAGGCAAGGAAGGAGAGGTGGAGGGGTAGCCTTGTATGTTGGAGAGTATTTTGACTATCTAGAACTCAGTGACGGTAATGATAAGGTTGAGTGCTTATGGGAAAGGATCAGGGGGAAGGCTAATAAAGCAGATATCCTGGTGGGAGTCTGTTATAGACCACCCAGCCAGGATGAGGAGACAGATGAAGTACTCTACAAGCGGTTGGCTGAAGTCTCACAATCTCTAGTCCTTGTTCTCACGGGAGACTTCAACTTACCAGATATCTGCTGGAAGTACAACACAGCAGAGAGAAAGCAGTCTCAGAGGTTCCTAGAGTCTGTGGGAGATAACTTCCTGACACAGCTGGTAAGTGAGCCAACCAGGGGAGGTGTCCCGCTGGACCTGCTGTTTATGAACAGAGAAGACCTGGTGGGTGAGGTGGTGGTCGGAGGCTGTCTTGGGCTCAGCGACCATGACATGACAGAGTTTTCAATTCTTGGAGAAGTAAGGAAGGGGGTCAGCAAAACCACTACCGTGGACTTCAGAAGGGCAGACTTTGGATTGTTAAGGAGTCTGGTTAACAGAGTCCCTTGGGAGGCAGTCCTGAAGGGTGAAGGAGTCCAGGAAGGCTGGATGTTATTGAAGAAGAAAGTCTCAAAGGCGCAAGAGCAGGCCGTCCCTTTGTGCTGTAAGTTGAGCAGGTGGGGAAGAAGACTGGCTTGGCTGAATAGGGAGCTTTGGCTGGAACTCAAGAAAAAAAGGAGAGCTTACCGCCTTTGGAAGAAGGGGCGGGTGACTCAGGAGGACTACAAGGATGTTGTGAGGTTATGCAGGGAAAAGATTAGAAAGGCAAAGGCCCAGCTGGAACTTAAATTGGTTGCCACCGTTAAAGATAACAAAATATGTTTTTATAAATATATCAGTGACAAAAGGAGGGCCAGGGAGAATCTCCCTCCTTTGTTGGATGCGGAAAGTAACCTTGCCACGAAAGATGAGGAGAAGGCTGATGTACTTAATGGCTTCTTTGCCTCAGTCTTTAATAGTCAGACTGGTCATCCTCAGGGTTGTCAGGCCCCTGTGCTGGGGGATGGGGACAGTATGCAGAATGAAGTCCCAGTTGTTCACGAGGTGGCAGTCACCGACCTGCTTCTTCACCTGGATGTTCACAAGTCCATGAGGCTGGATGGGATCCACACAAGGATACTGAGGGAGCTGGCAGAGGAGCTCGCCAAGCCACTCTCCATCATTTATCAGCAGTCCTGGTCAACCGGGGAGGTCCCGCATGACTGGAAGCTAGCGAATGTGACGCCCCTCTACAAGAAGGTTCGGAAGAAGGATCCAGGGAACTACAGGCCTGTCAGCCTGACCTTGGTGCCGGGAAAGCAGATCATCTTGAATGCCATTATGCAGCACATGTGGGACGGGACAACCAGGGGATGGGGCTCAGCCAGCATGGGTTTATGAAAGGGAGGTCCTGCCTCACTAACCTGGTCTCCTTCTATGATAAGGTGACCCACTTAGTGGATGAGGGGAAGGCTGTGGACATTGCCTACCTGGACTTCAGTAAGGCCTTTGACACTGTCTCCCACAGCATTCTCCTGGAGAAGCTGGCTGCTCACAGCTTGGACAAGTGCACTCTGCACTGGGTTAAAAACTGGCTGGACGGCCGAGCCCAGAGAGTGGTGGTGAATGGAGTCAAATCCAGTTGGCAGCTGGGCACGAGTGGTGCTCCCCAGGGCTCAGTGTTGGGGCTGGTCCTGTTCAATGTCTTCACTGATGATCTGGATGAGGGGATCGAGTGCACCCTCAGTAAGTTTGCAGCTGACACCAAGCTGGGTGGAAGTGTTGATCTGCTGGAGGGCAGGAAGGCCCTACAGAGGGACCTGGACAGGCTGGATCGTTGGGCCGGAGCCAACGGTATGAGATGCAACAAGGCCAAGTGCTGGGTCCTGCACTTTGGTCGCAACCACCCCATGCAACGCTACAGGCTTGGGGAGGAGTGCCTGGAGAGCTGCCTGGAGGAAAAGGACCTGCAGGTGTTGGTTGACAGCTGGCTGAACATGAGCCATCAGTGTGCTCAGGCAGCCAAGAAGGCCAATGGCATCCTGGCTTGTATCAGGAATAGTGTGGCCAGCAGGAGCAGGGAGGTGATCGTGCCCCTGTACTCGGCACTGGTGAGGCTGCACCTCAAATACTGTGTGCAGTTTTAGGTCCTCGTTATATGAGGGACACTGAGGTGCTGGAGCGTGTCCAGAGAAGGGCACTGAAGCTAGTGAAGGGTCTGGAGAGCAGGTCTTATGAGGAGTGGCTGAGGGAACTGGGGTTGTTTAGTCTAGAGAAGAGGAGGCTGAGGGGAGACCTTATTGTGCTCTATAACTACCTGAAAGGAGGTTGTAGTGAGGTGGGGGCCAGACTCTTCTCCCTAGTAACAAGCGATAGGATGAGAGGAAATGGCCTCAAACTGCGCCAGGGGGAGTTCAGGTTGGGTATTAGGAAAAACTTCTTCACTGAAGGGGTTGTCAGGAATTGGAACAGGGAAGTGGTTGAGTCTCCATCCCTGGAGGTATTGAAAAGAAGGGTAGACGTGGTGCTTGAGGATATGGTTTAGTGGTGGACTTGGCAGTGATAGATAGGTTAGCGGTTGGACTCGATGATCTTAAGGGTCTTTTCCAACCTTAACAATTCTATGATTCTATGATTCTAATATTCTGTCTGCAATGATACTAAACAATGAAGCTGAATATTCTCATATATTTCTTTACAAATAGCTACTCACAAGAAAGAAAAAATATTACAAGATTGAAGTTGCATTAAATGATAGATACACTATAAAATTAGAAGTATGTTATAAACTTTTCCTTTCTTCCCATTAGTATTCTTGATTTTGCCCATAAACTTCTTTTTACTTGTACTTTGTACATTATTGTTGTGGTTACCTAGAACAGAATCATAGAATTATAGAATCATAGGATCACAGAATCATTAAGGTTGGAAAAGACCTCTAGGATCATCAAGTCCAAATATCAACCCAACACTACCATGTCTCCTAAACCACACCCTGAAGTGCCACCTCTACATGTCTTTTAATTACCTCCAGGGATGGAGGTTTCCTAATCCTTTAATTAAAATGCAGAATTTCTATTGCACTGGCAAATTGTGCAAATTGAAGCTATTGTATTTCTTGGTTTACAGAAATAATACCAAATGACCTAGCAATAACCAGAGTTCCTGGTGCTAGATATTTATAAACTGTTTGGGGTTGAGTGTACACATTACTGCTGTGATTATACAGCTCTTTATGAATAAAAGCCTGGCTCAGTGGTGCCAGACTGGACCTAATTTCTAAGTTTGTGAGATGTGTGTGCAGTAGCTGAATTCAACCATAATTAAGCAGCTGTTGAATTGTCACATATTTTGAAACGGCTTGAAAAACTTCATGTCACTCCTCACCTGGCAGGGCAGGTGTGTGGTCTGGAGTATGGCCCATCTTCTGGCCTCCCATATACTTGGTGCAGGACACTTTCTGAGCCTGCTGTTACACTTCCTCAGCCACGGAAGGAGCAGGATCACGCCTCAGGCTCACAAATATGTACAAACAACACACAGTCAGACTTTGCCTACCTAGCAACAAGGACTTCAGGAAACAGAATACAGACTTCCTATATAACCGTGCAGGCACAGTTACAGAATCACAGAATATGTTAGGGGTTGAAAGGGACCTCTGAGATCATGTTGTCCAAACCCCCCTGCTTGAGCAGGCACACCTACAGCAGGGGGCACAGGATCGTGTCCAGGTGGGTTTCGAAGTTCTCCAGGGAAGGAGACTCCACACCCTCCCTGGGCAGCCTGTGCCACTGCTCTGGCACCCTCACAGGAAAGCAGTATTTTTTCATATTGAGGTGGAACTTCCTGTGTTCCATCTTGTGCCCATTGCCCCTTGTCCTGTCACTGGGCACTGTTGAAAAGAGCCTAGTCCCATCATCCTGACACCCACCCTTCAGCTATTTATAGGTATTGATGAAATCCCCCCTCAGTCTTCTCTTCTCCAGGCTGAACAAACCCAGGTCTCTCAGCCTTTCCTCATATGGGAGATGCTCCAGCCCCCTGATCATCTTGATAGCTCTCCCCTGGACTTGCTCAAGCAGTTCCGCATCCTTCTTAAACTGGGGGGCCCAAAACTGGGCACAGTACTCAAAATGTGGCCTCACTAGGGCAGAGCAGAGGGGGAGGATAACCTCCCTCAACCTGCTGGCCACACTCTTTTTAATGCACCCCAGGATACCATTGGCCTTCTTGGCCAATGCTGGCTCATGGTCAGCTTGTCGTCCACCGGCACTCCCAGGTCCTTCTCAGCAGAGCCTCCTTCCAGTAGCTCAGCCCCCAGCCTGTACCGGTGCATGGGGTTGTTCCTCCCCAGGTGCAGGACCTTGCACTTGCTCTTGTTGAATTTCATGAGGTTCCCCTGCGCCCAGCTCTCCAGCCTGTCCAGGTCTCGTTGGATGGCAGCACAGCCTGCTGGTGTATCAGCCCCTCCTCCCAGCTTGGAATCATCAGTGAACTTGCTGAGGTTACACTCGATCCCATCATCCAGGTCATTGATGAATATACTGAACAGGACTGAACCCAGCACAGACCGCTGGAGGACACCACTAGTGACAGGCCTCCATCCAGACTCTGCCCCATTGATCACGACCCTCTGAGTTCTGTTGCTGAGCCAGTTCTCTGTCCACCTCACTGTCCACTCTTCCAACCCACACTTCCTTAGCTTGCCTGTGAGGAGGCTATGGGAGACAGCATCAAATGCCCTACTGAAGTCACAACGGACAAGATCCACTGCTCTCCCTTCAATGGCCCAGCCAGTCACGCCATCATAGAAGGCTCTCAGGTTGGTCAAGCATGATCTTCCCTTGGTGAATCCATGTTGACTGTTTCTGACAACCTTCTTGTCCTCTACGTGCCTGGAGATGACCTCCAGGATGAACTGCTCCATCACCTGTTCAGGGGTGGAGGTGAGGCTGACTGGCCTATAGTTCCCCAGGTCCTCTTTCTTGCCCTTTTTTAAGATTGGAGTGACATTTGCTTTCCCCCAGTCCTGGGGCACCTCTCCTGTCCTCCACGGCCTTTCAAAGATGATGGAGAGTGGCTCAGCAAGAACATCCGCCAGCTCCCTCAGCACTCGCGGGTGCATCGCATCGGGGCCCATGGATTTGCGAGGACCCGGTTTGCACAGGTGATCTGTGACCTAATCCTTCTCAGCTGATGGTAAGTCTTCCTTCCTCCAGGTATTTTTTTCTCTCTCCGGGGTCTGGGATGCCTGAGGGCGAGCCTTAGCAGGGAAGACTGAGGCAAAGAAGGCATTCAGTAACTCCACCTTCTCTGCATCCTGCGTCGCCAGGGCCCCTTCCTTGTTCTGCACTGGGCCCACTGTATCTCCAGTCTTCCTTTTACTGCTGATGTATTGAAAGAAGCCCTTCTTGTTGTCTTTGACACCCCTTGCCAGATTGAATCCCAAGTGGACCTTGGCCTTCCTCGTCGCATCTCTGCATACCCTGACAACATTGCTATATTCCTCCCAAGTGGCCAGGCCCTTTTTCCACACCTTGTGAACCTCCCTCTTCCATTTTTGTTTCTTTAGAAGCTCTTTGCTCATCCATGTGTGTCTCCTGGCTTCTCTACCTGACTTCTTCCTCCGATGGATTCAGCAATCTTGAGCTTGGAGGAAGTGGTCCTTGAATACTGTCCAGCTTTCTTGGCGCCCCCCTGCCTTCTAGAACCCTAGGCCATGGGATTCCTCCTCGCAGGTCTTTGAAGAGGCCAAAGTTGGTCCTCTTGAAGTCCAAGGCTGTAATCCAACTTGATGCCCTGCTTCTACCACACAGTATCCTGAACTCCACCATTTCATGGTCACTGCAGCCAAGGCTACCCCCAACTCTCACATCCTCAAGCCCTTCCTTGTCTGTTAGGGTAAGGTCGAGCAGCACATCTTGCCTCGTTGGCTCCTCCACCACTTGCATCACAAAGCTGTCCTCGATGCTCTGCAGGAACCTTCTGGATCGTGCATGGCTCACCGTGTTGCTGTTCCAGCAAATATCAGGGTGGTTGAAGTTCCCCATGAGAACCAGGGCCTGCGATTGTGAGGCTACTTCCATCTGTCTGTGGAAGGCTTCATCGACTTCCTCTTCCTGATCAGGTGGCCTGTAGCAAACGCCCACAACAGTGTCACCCATATTTGGCCGTCCCTTAATTTCTACCCACAAGCTCTCAACTTGTTCTTCCTCCACTGCAAGGCAGAGCTCAAGGCATTCCAGTTGCTCCCTCACATAAAGAGCAACTCCCCCACCTCGCCTTGCTGGTCTGTGTCTCCTGAAAAGCCTGTAGCCATCCATGACCACATTCCAGTCATGCGAGCTATCCCACCATGTCTCTGTGACTGCAGTGAGATCGTGGCCCTGTGACCACACACAGACCTCTAATTCCTCCTGTTTATTCCCCATGCTGCGTGCGTTGGTGTATAGGCATTTCAGAGAGGCAATAGAGCACGCAGGTGAGTACGAGATTGGGGCAGTTCACATGAGAATAGGCTGAGAGATCTGGGACTGTTCAGCGTGGAGAAGGAAGGCTCGGGGAGATCTTATCAATATATATAAATACCTGCAGGGAGGGTGCAAGGGGTGATTCACTGCAATGGCTTGATTTATTCCCTGTCCAGCTGATGAACTCATTGATAATTCCTTCTTTTTTTTTTTTCTATCTCTTGCTTTTCAGAAAGGAACAAAATGCTCCAGATGGCCACTAAAATTATTCATAGAAAATGTTAGATTCAGACAGGCATTTTGTACCTTTAATAGTGTTAATGTCTGTATAGGTCTTCTTTAGAGTTAAAGGGAAGAATAACATATGAATGATAGAATCATAGAATCATTAAGGTTGGAAAAGATTGTCAAGTCCAACCATCAACCCAACACTACCATGTCTTGTAGACCATGCCCTGAAGTGGCACATCTACACGACTTTTAAATACCTCCAGGGATGGTGACTCCACCACCTCTCTGGGCAGCCTGTTCCAGTGCCTGACCACTCTTTCAATGAAGAAATTTTTCCTAATATCCAATCTAAACCTCCCCTGATGCAACTTGAGTCCTAGATAAGAGGCTATAAACAGTACATAGCACAAATAACCTAACCAGTTCTCCAAAGATGCTAATCACAGCCATTAAGTAAGAAGTTTGTTGTGGGGAGGTGTTATTTCTTACAGGCACTGTGCCAGCCTAATCTCTTTTTTCCACTTTTTTCCTCTGGAGCTACTACCTCATGCCAAGTATTATTGCTTTACTTCTCTATGTATCTTGCTACTCCCAAATAAATTTCTAGGAAAAAGGGTGGTTTTGCACAGTTACAGATGATTAAGCAAATGTAATATAAAGATATTAATTTAATGGGACTTGAATATTAATGAAACAGTTAATTTTCCACTGTAGCAAATAAACTGAAATGAGACTGTTAAACGGACTACATCAATAATAACACCTGGAAACAAGTTAGTTATAATGAAGGAAGATATCTGTTTTCTCTATCTAAATGAAAACAAGGAGCTGTGTATTTAAGAGCAGGACACAGTCACTGGTGTTTTGATCCAGTGGAGGTGAATTTGTTGAGTTTTGATACTGACTTCAGTTGGAGCAGGACATGGTTCTTAGTGTTTGGGGGGTGTCATGGTTCTGATGACATGGTCTGAGAGTCACACTATGTGTCTGGCTTTGCCCTTTGACTCCATTTCAGGAGATATTAAAGGTATTCTCCATAACAGAAAGGTAAAAAAACCAAATTTGCTTTATAATTTACAAATTTTTTTTACTATTTTCTATATACATTTCTATGCTGTTGCTTATGATCCAGTATTTCTTCTTTCTGATACTTCTCAGAAACAAGTGAATCTGCAAGCAGCAGACAAGTGGCACAGCACAGAAGAGCCTTACTAGAGATTGAAGTTTTTCTTCTCGTGTGTTGGGTTTTAAATTGATTCCATTAAAATTTGACAACCATGTGCAATATAAAAGGTTAACAATTGCATTAATTCAAATTCTGTAATGCAGTTTTACATAAAGGACAAATGTTTTGCATGATAAGACAGGTTCTGTTTTAATTAATAGTGAATTAATTCACTGTCATTATTAATTAACTGAATTAGTAATGTCTGTTGAAGAGAATTGGTAATATCTTGCATTTGCATGGAACACTTGTTACTGCTTCTTGTCTCTTGTTTGCTGTTGACACTGTTCTTTCATCTTATATTCATTATGCTGGGAAGAAGCCCTTAGTTGTTACTGAATTTCACTGTCAGCTACAACACACTTTGATTAAATACAAAAGATCACAGTAAGCATTGACCAGTGAAGTGATCAGATGTACTTTCACATTGTCACTTATGCATTTGGGCATGGCCCTCAACTCTGATTGACTTGGTTACTCTAATGGCGAAGTGTGAGAAACTGTTTAATTTTGTGTGTAAACCAATTTAAAATTATTGAATGAAAAGTGGGAAATAACTAATTTTAAATGTCATTGAATAAGCATTAAGTCTAAAATCTGTTCCAGGGAAGGGTTGCAGTCTCAACCTCTTGCTCTTCCTCTGTGATACTGCTAGTAACCTTGAAATTTTTGGTTGAAGAAAAACTAACAGACATTGCTGATGATCAGAGCTGGGGTATGAGAGAAAGTAGTTCTAGAGGGGAGAGCTGATAATGGATTGTGCTTATGGTTGGGAAAGGTCCACTTTAAAGAGTAATTTTAGTTGACCACAAAATACAGGTGGCAGAAATGTAAACGCACAGAAGTATTTTTGAGGACAGAGGTGAGTGGAGGGAAATCTGTTCATGAAATCAAACCATTATGATTAAAATGCATAATCAAATTTATAACATTTAACAGATTTTTGGTTGTGGGAAGTGGTAACTAAATATGTTTTAGTGCAACGTTGAGAAAGAAAGAAAATCTGTTCTTCCAGGAAAGAACAGGAAAAAAGACAAAAAGAAGAATGGCTTTCTGTTTTTGAGGCTGCCTGACAAAACACATAGCAATGGAATACAAAAGGCCTCATTCTAATTGAATTACAAACTGTGTAATAGTTTAAACTGCACCAGCTGGTCTTACGAAGCTACCAGATTCCTTGGAGACATATTCCTTGGATTCTCTTAAGAATCTTACTAGACCAGTTCAGCATTGCCTTCTGAGTCTTTGTGCTGAAATAGCAACATGTATAGCTTAACAGCTCAATCTTTATTAAACAATAACTAGAGTGAAGCACAGCACATGGTGTTTGTGCATGTGTGTGTTTGACTTGTATTAATTTCTATTTAGTAGCATCTTTCTCCCTCTTTCCAGAGGTTCTTCTGCTCTTTGTTGCTTTATGCTGTCATATCCTGGAGCAGTCACAGCCATACAGACAACTCCTTGTTTAATGAGGATTGGAGTCACTGGGTAGATTTGTGGATTGCTGCTACACATTTTAATTAATAAGTTCAGTGTTGATATTGGGAATCCTTATGAGAGATTCTTACTGTAGTTGAGGTTTCTCAAAACATCCCTGGATCAGGTCAGCAAGGGAAAAAGTAAGGCATGGGAGGGTTTTGAGCCTTAATAAAGTAACTACAATCAATCTTAATCTTGCACCAGAGAAGTAAATTACTTCTGCAATTGGTCACATGAGGTCGACTTCAGATTATTTTGAAGGAGATTGCCAGCTGTGCATTAGAAGGACATCAAACTTTGAATGACAAATTGTCAGCAAAAACAAGACCATTTTTTTGTGTGGAAAGCTCATGTGGTTTTATATGTAGTTGTTTTGCTTCATTGGTCAATAGCACACCAGCTAAAAATATCTGTTTCTTTGAAAACATATGGTGTTTATATATTCCGTAAAATCTTTCAGTTGTGCTAATCCTAAATGCTTTTTTCTGTGTTAGTTTCCAAAATACTGTTTTTAATAGGTTTTTTAATATGAGCAAAGCCATTGATCTTTCACAAACATAATGATTTTCATTTGTTTAAGTAAAGATTCCTGTAACATTTCAGCATTTGATTAAGGAAGGCTTGCTATTAAGTAACTTAATTTCTGTATGTCAGAATGTGTAGTTTTATAACTCTGGCTCATGTGTCTTACCAAGGGTGTTCCACAAGTTTATAAGCAGAAGATTTCTGTTTAGTAAGATACATATGTCATCCTTTTTTTCCCTTTTTAATGCTGAATTCGGAGAACAACATACTGATTAATATCAGGCATATCCTGTCACATCAAAGTAATAATGCAAGTTTGCTTCAATAAAGTGTAGGTTAGAGAAATGAGCCTGTTGTCTGATATGTGTATGTACCTGCATCCTTTTCGGAAATCAGATCTCTAAGGTGCAAATATTCTGCATTACTTTTATATATTGGTTCGTGAAAGCTTGAATTCTAATTTTTAAGCATGAAGTATCTTGCAGTATAATCTCCATAATAGATGCCCAGGTGGGCAAAGTGAGACCCTTCACGTTTACTGTGAAGCCTAGATCTGTCCTCAGCTTTGATGTACCTTGCATCCCATGGAAAGGATGGATGTATAAAACATATTTGTGACTAGAACAATGGTGATCTGCAGAAAGAGAAACCTGAGGTGGGGGGACACTTCGCTGTAGGTTTAAAAGTCTGTTTGATATCCCTCAAGGTGGGACACAAAAGCAGATGCCATTCTCATGCAACCTGAGAAGACCATCAGACTGCCAGAAGTACCCCTGAGTTGGTAGATTTAGGCTGTGCCCACGACACCAGTACCTCTTGAAAGTCTTTTTAACTTTTTAAATTAACTACTTCATATACATTTTCCTTTTTTACAGTATTCTGTAACTTCTCTCAAGACCATCCCAGAATTATGTAGAAGGTGTGATTCACAAAATGAAGACAGATCAGGTATGATGCCCCTTCTGTCCACCCATCATTTTCTGGGCTGCTTTTTATCATGTACAACTTGGCAACAATAGCTTCTTGGCAGTGTTCTGTTGTTTTGTTTTCGCTCCTTTTTGTACTTTCTGGGAACATGATTTTTTTTTTCAACAGATGTTAGTTCATTAGAAGTAAAAAAGTTCCAAAAAAGGATTTGGCTGTATACAGATAAATGTAGGGCTTCATCTCAGCAGCTCCAAACCACAGTATATGCAACAATTTACTTGAAAACCCGAGAAACCATTGGTGACAAGACGTAATAATGTAGGCGCCAATGAAAAAATGTTGGATACATTTACTACCCATATGGCCATGACCAGTTTGAGGGATGATGTTTTGCCAGAGTCTGAAACTGTATCAAGGATGCTACATGATAGAATCTACTCTAAGGCATACTGTAATAGTTAAGATTAAAGCCGAGTTTTTGAGTTTAATAGTGTAAACTAAATGAAGAATCATGGCATATAGATGAGAACCATCTGGAGATCTTCCCCCTGCCCCCCTGACAAAAAGTGCATTCAGTGTTGTTTTTCACTCTGTAAATGAGATTAATCCCCTTTTTCTCTTCCTGATGGAGGAGAAATGAATTGGTGAGAGGAGCATTTTTGTTGATCTATGAAAAGTTTGTTGTGCTTTCTGATGCTTTAATTGAACTTCCATTAATGTTGTTTCATCAAATACTTTTATACCAGAAATGGGAGACCTGGAATTTGTGGGATGACAGAAGGCTTTAAGAACTGTGCTATACTTGTCAACTTTTATTTCTGTGTTTCCTTTCAGACAGTTGTAAGTTTTCGAGGTGTGTAACTAAGTTTAAACTTTCTGAGAGCTACTTCTACCAGAGTCATTAAGGGCCAAGTCATCACAGCCACATGCCACTGCCCTTAGCAATAAAGGGAAGCAAAGCTCTCCTTGCCATACCTGCTTGCCACGCTACTGCCCACACAAGGCACAGCAGTGATTACACACACAGTATTACCTGCTGCAAGCAGAGGCAGGGAAGAAGTGGAAAGGGAGAGAACCCCTGATTCACCCCCCTCAATTTGCCTTATCTCATTCTACTGCAGCCTTCCCCCTGTCCTCTCCCACCCTCTGCCATCCTCCCCTCCGTATTCCCCCATCCTTCCCGATTACACCCTTCCATCCTTGCCCTGTTTTGCCCCCATACCTTTTCCTCTCTCTTCTTCTTACCTTCTTGCTCCTTATTCCCCCCTTCCTCACCCCTTTCTTCCTTCTTCCCCTTTTGTCCCCACTCCTTCCTCCTTCTTCCCGGCTTTTCCTCCTTCTTACCCATTCCTACCTCCATTCTTTCCACTCTCTCCCCATTCTCCCATTCTCACCCCATTTCTCCCCACCGTTCTTCCCACCATTCTTCTCTTATTCCTCTTCCCTCCTTCCCTTTTTCTTCCCCACTTCTTCCCCCTTCTACTCCTCATTCTTCCCTGCCACTCTTCTTACCATTCATCCCCTCATTCTTCCCTCCATTCCTCCTCCCATTCTTCCCCCGTTCTCCCCACCACTCTCTGCCATTCTCCTGTTTTCCCACCTGTTCTCCCTAGCATTCCTCCCCACCATTCTTCATTCCCATTCTCCCCAGTGCTCAGCCTACCATTCTTTCCTCCCATTTCGTCAGAGCTTACCTTTTCTTCCCCAACATTCTTCCCCCCCCCCAAGTCTTTCCCACTATTCTTCCCCACAAGTCTTTCTCTGTTTTTCCCCCATGTCTTCCCTCCAGTCTTTCCCAATATTCTTCCTCCTATTCTTCTCACCATTCTCCCCACCCCTCACGGCACGCCATTGTCACCCCCTTCATTCCCCACCAAGTACCCACCTCGTCTCTTCATGTCCCCTTCCCCCCATTTTCTACCCCCGCCTATCAGTATTAGCAGCTGATCATGTGGCACACAGCATTATCTGGTCTTGTCATAAAAAGGGTTAAATTCACTCAGTTGCTCCAAGAGAAGGAAAACCACAGAAGGAGTGCAAGAATAGCCCCTAAGACATATTGTACTGGGTGATCTGTTCTTCAGGACTGCTCAGCCACAGTGGCAGCATCAATATCAGTTTTCAGGAAGAAGAGTATATTCTTTTTTAAAGTCAGATAGTTTTAAAGTAAAATGCAGACTGATAGCAAGGATGAAACACTGGTTATGAGCTCTTCCTTAAGACTGTGGGATATTGACAAATTATTGTGTAGCCCTATTGTTTTATGGTCGCTTCTGCAGTCGGACATTTTTCAATGATGATTTTAATTACATCTGCACTCATCTATTGCCTTGAAAAGGGTTGACAGAAGCAAGTACAGGCATTGCTGGAAGACAGTAGTAGCACTGGGGAGTCTGCCAGTGGAAATCAATTCACAGCTTTTTTAAAAGTCTGGAGTCAAAAAAGAGGTCTTTAGCACTGATAATAGTATTGGCAAACTGAAAACAGTACTAAAATCTAGTTTATTCTCTCTACTTACCACTTATGAGTTTTTGGTGAATTGGAAATAGAGCTAAAATCTATTTCATTTTTACTCTGCTTAATCACTGAGTAAACAAATAGTGCTGAACAGGAAGGTATCACTTTACATCCCTGTACAAACTTCAGTATCTGAAATATCATGAAATACCAACAGAGCTGCTACATCAGTCAACATTGTGTAAGGTCCCATCTGTTGATTTTTCATAGTTGCTTCTGATGTAGCCTGTTGCCTTCCCCATATTGTAGATCATTTTAAAATGTTCCCCAAATTATTGTTGCTATGTGCTATTTTTGATGAAGATAGATTATATCATACATCTTTAGTATGCATGACATTCATGCTATTTTACATCTATTGCTATTTTCCATTGGCAATTTAAGTAATATACACATAGAAAAACTCAGAGGTTTTACACAGAGCTGATCCAGCTTTCTACCTCTTACTGACTCCTGCTCAGTTAGAGGTTGCATTTCTTCTTTAAAACAGTAAAGAATGCAGAAGTAGAACTATGCAAGAATTATTTTTTAAAAGAAGTGAAAGTTAAGCATACGTTAGCCATAGGAGTAGGTATGTCAGGGCCCTAATAATCTAAAAAATAATTCTCTGTCAGCTTTGTATCAGGAAAATAGTTAGTTCACTAAGACAGTTAAAAGTATAGAGAAAATAAGATTCAACTTTCTACTTTAAAATATGTATAAATATGCAGACAAACATTTTTGCCAACAAGATTGTTAGAAAAGATTTAAACTAGACATTTACTTTTTGTGGAATTACATTTTTTAATTATATAGCTGGTATTATGGAAGTCTTACTATTCATTGCTCACAGAAAAGTTTAGTAAATAGCCCTTTAAATCCCATTTTCTTTCCCATTTCATGTAAACATTGAATAATATGTTAGTAGCATATGAAAGTGTTCGGTTACATTGTTTTCAAATTACTCTAAGCACTTTAAATCTTAGGCAAACATACCAGTGTTTACCAGTCACTGGGCTTTCTCAAGCACTTCACAAAGACCTTTCAACAGGGTTTTTTTTGGTTTGTTTGTTGGGGTTTTTTTCCTAAACTATTTCTGCCTGCCTGTAACTTTTGCTCAAATTACTTGTTCTTTTGGACAAGGAGAGATTAGAAAGCCTGATAAAGGATTTCCCTACGTGTAGTTTTTCCTCCCTGAATTCCCACTGTTACCTCCCATTATTGGACAGCACTAGCCAGTGATCTGTACCGGTGAGAAGGTCCTGTGGTTCCTTCCTCACCCTTTTGCAAGATGTGCGTGAAAGTCATACGGTCAGTACAATCTGCAGTACAGTCACTCTTGACTCCTCTATGTCCTTCCTTGGATTTAGGGAATTCTGACTCAGGAAAATTCCAAGGGATACTTGGAGCCAAAGTATGTGTGTCAGTAACCCCACACTGCAAGCTAAAAAACATATGGGTTTGGAGAAGAGGTGTAGAGCAAATCCTAGTTTATCCACAGTAGAGTGATTACAGGTAATTGTTTTCTCTACCATCATGGTACAAGAGAAAGATCTTTGTAGCTAGCATAATAACCACTAAGATTGGCATTATTCTTCAAAGATAGAAAATTAAAGTGTGTAGTTTAAAAAGGATCTAGCTAACTCATTTTTCGGAAATGAAGTGTTAGCCAGCCTGCCCATTGATTTCCGGCATTGTCTAATGTAGAATGATGAATTGAAACAGAAATCAGTCCTTCATGCTTTTGTTATTAAGCATGAAATTGGTTGCTTTCTTTCTGGGCAGATTTTCTAAGGCCACTTGAGCAAATGGTTCAAGACATCTGTGTTCAACAAGCTTCACTGAGCCATATCATTGTTCAAGTATATTCTGTCAGTTATGATGACTTTTGGTTGTCATTAAGTGTATGTCTGAAATGAAGACTACATCGTACTCTAGATCTTTATTCACAGGTTGATAAAAGCAAGTTCATCTTTCATCTCCAGCAGCTGTCCTTCTGCACTGCTTTATTTATTCCCAAAGTAACTGTCATTTACAAAATTATTTGGAAGATGAGTTTCCTATTTGAGAAATAAATCAATGAATATAAAATTGCACACAAGTTCTGTCTCAAGCTCTTGATAATGTTTTACCTATCAGAGAAATTTGATTTGGAGACAGTGTTGTATGGCATTAAATTGAAAGAGTCTATTGTACTCCAAATACCTTTAAGGTAAATATGTTTGAAAAAATACAGAATTGATTGGAGAATTCCTCGGTAGAATAATGGAGAACTTTCTCAGAAAAAAGCAATAATAAGTATGCAGTGATACTTGTGATAACTATATATAAGGTCTTCTCCTACCTTGTTTTCACATCCTCCCTCTTCCTGTTTTACGCGTTTTGTGCCATCATGACCTCCTCCGATTTTTGAGAGGAATTTTACTTGCTACCTCCCTTTTACATCCTTAGATCAGTCTGGACAAGGGCAAACCCAATTTATTAATTTTGAAAATTTCTTTGCCTCTTCTATATTATCTACTTGAGAAATGACAGCTTTTGTAGTGTTCTTCCTCAAGCCAAGATAAGAAATCTTATTAATTCACTGAGACTTATATTAATGTTTGAATTACCTGGAAAAGATGCATTGTTATTTAAAAGGATGAATTATTATTTGCCCTGTTTACCCTTTCTTTCTCCTTTAGAGTTGCTTCAAATTCAACTTAAATGAGAACAAACCCTCCCTGTTCTTATCAGTGCAGGGTTGTTCTTTAATTCAGGTTCTTATGCTACAGAGCTTACATTAAAGAACCCTAAAATGTACTCCTAGAAGTTATTAACATATTAAAACTGTAAAACAGTGCCACCTTCAGTTAAAACTGTTAAATATTTTTCAGTGATATTAATAAAACAATAAATAGATATTAAGAACTGGTTTTGATTATCCATCGACATGTAAGGAACATCCCATCCTCCAACTCTTCAAGCCCAAATATTGCTACCAGTGTTGGAGATAAACTGGTTTTACCAACCATGAGGAATTTCCTAAAAGTTTTCCTAGTGTAGACAACACCTCAGTGTCGGTCTACAAAGTCAGAATCACAGTGCTCTAAATGAACCTGGAATAAGTGCAGGTCTTAATTTATTCAGGAGTCTCTGCTGGAGTTACATCACAAGGAAGAAGCTCAGGCATTTCTTTCAGAGGTCAGTAAAAGTCCAAATGTGAAGCTTTGTATATACATACTGCAGGCCCCCAAGTGATTATCTAGTACATAAGCAATATGGTGAAATACTGCATTTAAAAAAATATTTAATAGGTTTGGGCAGTTGTCAATGCTAATCCCAGACTACCTTATTGATGGTGACAGAAAGTGGACTAAAATCCACAGTAAGTTAATTTTTAAAGCAAGGAGGAGGAGTTTCAGATAACAGAAAGTAATTTGAATGCATTCATCATTTGATAGCAAAGCAGTCAATCTAATAGAGTTTGTTCTCATTTGTATAATCATAGAATCCTAGAATGGTTTGGGCCGGGAGGGACCTTCAAAGATCATTTAGTCCAACACCCCTGCCACAGGCAGTAACATCTTTCACTAGATCAGGTTGCTCAAAGTGCACTCCAGCCTGACCTTTGAACACTTCCAGGGATGGAGGTCCACAAGTTCTCTGCGCAACCTCCCAGTGTCTCACCACCCTCATCATAAGGGTGCAAGACCTTGCACTTGTCCTTGTTGAACTTAATGAGGTTCACATGGAGCCAATCCTCAGGCCTGGTCAAGGTCCTTCTGGATGTCATCCCTTTCCTCAAGCAAACCAACTGCACCACTCATTGTCATCTGCAAATTTGCTTAGGGTGCGCTCAGTCGCGCTCTCTATGTCATTAATAAAGATATTGAACAGTACCAGTCCCAATACAAACCCCTGAGGAGCACCACTCATTACTAATCTGCATTTGGATATTGAGCTGTTGACTGCAACGCTTTGGATGTGGCCATCCAGCCGATTCCCTTTCCATCAAATAGTCCATCGATCAAAACTGTCTCTCCAAATTAGAAGCAAGAATGTCAAAGGCCTTACTGAAGTCAAGATAGATGACGTCAGTAGCTCTTCCCTTGTCCACTGATGCAGTCACTCCATTATAGAAGGCCACTAAAATTAGCCAGGTATGACTTTCCCTTGGTAAAGCCATGTTGGCTGACTCTACTTACCTCTCTGTCATCCATATGGCTTCACACAGCTTCCAGGAGGGTCTGTTCCATGTTCTTCACAGGCACTGAGATGAGGCTGACTGGTCAGTAGTTCCCAAGGTCCTCCTCTTTACCCTTTTTAGAGGGTAAACTGTTGAAGCCTAAATGGTAAATAAATTTCTTGTATTGTCAGCAAGAGCAGAGGGTACCTCCCAGTACTGTGTACTGTGAGTTTCCAAGTGCATGCTGACAAGGTCTTGAGGTAAAAGCCCCCAGACAGTGCCTTCTCTTGCCTGTCAGTTTTTCACTTTGTTTCCAGTCTTGCTTATACCTGCAGGCAGGCACTATTCTTTCAGGGTGGTTAAATCTTCATTATAGCATAACTTAAGTCAGAAAGCACCTCTGAAGGCCATTTTGCCCATCTCCCTGTGCTCAGAGTGGTTCCAGTTACACCGGATTGCTCAAGGACCTATTCTCCAAATGAATGCTGCAATAAAGAACATTGCAACCAAGTTACTTTGTGGAAGTGTTATTAGGGAAACAACCATCATGCTCCCACTTCATCAGCAAAAAATAGCCATGATTCAACCTCAGAGGTTCATAGACCATTAAAAGATCTATTAGGCATGATAAAATCAGCATAGTCTTACCACAGTACAGGGCTATCTGATCCAGGGCTCAAGCAATGTATTGTTCTCCATTATTCACAGTTTTACCGTGGTTTGTGACTGCACAAGTATGGAGTTTATAGAAAACAAAAGTTGAAATACAGAGAATTTAAGAGTTAGCGCAGTCTACATGCAGGTGAAGTCGTTAGGTGGAAGTATTAATGGCATTGATGACTGATAACTGTTTGGATAAAGGGAAGTCATCCAGTTTTTCTCCTGAACAGTGTTTCAATGCAGTTAGCTATAAGACATTGCTCTCCATCCTGAGAAGGAACAGAGATAGCAAGCTAAAAAGGCTCAAGGATTTCACGGAGAGTGAAGCAACAAAATGGGGATCACTGGTTGCCACCTACAGAACAACAGCAGTGAATCGATATTCTTCTTCATTCCCATTAGACCAATGTGGCAACATGGACTCAACTGCCAACTGATCTGCAAATGATTCAGATCTTTAAATACATTTTCCTGCTTGCCTACACCACTGTCTGTTGTATGTCCCAGCTGTTCAAAAGAACCATTCACAACTACAGAATATTGGTCAAAGTGTAAACCTAAATGAGTCCATGGTGATGGTAACAGAAACACACTGTTAGGAGTTTGACCGTTTCCTCAGTCAGTGCTCTTTGAATATAAGGCATTCTGGGTTCATGAAGATCTGGCATAGCAACATCTCCATTATGGTCAGTTTGTTTTGTAATGGTACTGATGTGTGATATACAGCCTTTTGCCACCTTTGTGTCACCTTTGTGTCACCAGTGCTGTAAACTTAATGAAGCCATTATTATTTAAAGAATTTTACTGTACCCATATGCCAGGGAGACAGGCTCTTGCACCCATCCCAGCAATGAATTTCTGTAGTAGTTTCCTTATAGAGTTGAAGTAAAAGCTGAGTTCTTTGTTACTTTCACTATACTCAGGACCATTTAAAGGTATTCTGATGTTTGGCATTAGATTGTAAGTATCACAGAAACCACCTGTCACAAGGGTAAAGTTTCATCTGTGCACAATGTAGTCTTGATGGTTGGACAAAACTCATAGTTACCCTATAATTCTACAGATGCTTGTATACTAGATAAAAACTCCCCCTCTCACCTCCTCATGCCCTAGATACAGAGATGATGTTGAAAAATACTCTGAAGTCAACAGATGCTTCCAATTGGAAACAAGTTATAAGGATCTTTTTTAGAAAAATCAAGGTAAATTTTGATTCCTAAAGTAAAATCCGATTAAGTGATTAAATATAGAGAGAAGTTGCTTCCTATTTGTCCCCTTTTCTAATTATTGGCCCCCAGTAGTTCTAGGACATCTATAAATAAATGAATAAGTGAAACTATAAATAAATCGACAGGCCTCTTTATTCACATTTTGCATTTTCTCTTCCTCCAGAAGAGCACAGAGCACAATATATGGTAAAGAACTACTTTTGAAAATTTGACCCTTGCCAGCTTTCATCAGATACTATTTTCTTGGCACTATTAGTGTCAAGGAAAAGCTTTGGCACCTCAGGGCTATCAGGCAGCACAACACTTTTTTACTGACATGAATGAAATCTCCTCAAGTTTTGTGTTCTTCTTACTTCAGCAACACGACAACAGGATTGTCCAGATCTCTCATATTAGTGAATAAAAGTTAAATAATTTTGACAACAAAGCTGGAAAAAAAATTTCATCGTCAAAAAATTTTTACATTTGAGATACCGGTGCACAGAAGAGATACGGCTTATCCAAGATTATACTGAAATTATTTGTCAGATTCAGGAATCAAGTTAGCTGCTCCACATTCTAGTCCCCTGCCTTAAACTGAGAACATCCCTTACTGTTGTTTATAAAAGTATCAAACAGTATTTATTGACCCAGAATTTTGACATCCCCTGCCTGAGTTCTTAAGCATGGAGAAATGAGGAAGAGGCTTTTCACCTGGAGCAGCTGTTGAAGACTACTCACATTGTTCCTGCTGTGCTGTTGCTTTATAGGACATAGGCAGCACTTGCTTTTGCTTCTTCAGGGAACAAGCATCTGAAAACAGAACAGAAGAGATTGAAGCCATACCCTGGTCCACTCTGCCCTGTGGTTTCAGCATTGTGGAGGGGGAAACCATGCTGTAACTGCCTAAGCACTGATGCAGCCTGTACAGCACCCAAGTATAAAATAGCACAAGGAAGGATTGTGTCTACCAGTGTGACTTGCTTTCTTCCCTACTGCTTGTGTGGTTAAATGCTATATTCTAATCCTTTATTAAATGCAGTGTAAATCCATCATCCCAGTTAAGTGAAGAATAAGTTTGTAAGTCAGTAAAAATATTGCTAACTGTTCTCAGTGTTCCAGTTTGCTTTCTGGAAAAACTGTTTGTAAAGAGATGTTGGGAAGAAAAACAATGGAAAAATGGGAGTACCTTTCTCTGCTCTAATTGTAATGAAAGAAAAGAGAAATGCATGACTTTACAATGATCCAAGACAGATTTGTAACAAAGGTCATTGCTTCTTCGCAGTGTCTGATTTTACAATTTTATCATCAGCGGTTTATGTAAATGCGTGTTATTAAGGTTAGAAAGTGGAGAAAGCCAAGCACCAAATTAAATGTAAGCTTAAATAAAGTGACGACAAACGTAATGTTGAAGCCTTTTCCTCTGTCTAGACCCCTGTGTTGAAAGCAGTGTTTTCATAAAACTCAGACAGAATTCATTTCCATACTGAGTGCTTAATAGTTCCTGTCAGAACAAAACAGCTGGGAAACATATGGTATCCATTTCCCTGTATCACTTGGAAAAAATTTCACATGTAAATAAAACCAACATAAAAGTGTAGGCCTTTGAACCCAGAATCTTATACAATACATAAATAAGTCAGTACAGTGCATTCTTTGTATTGGCTTACTAAGTTACATGCCTTTTGATTATTATTATTTTTATTTCTTCTTCAGAAATGTATTCTTAAGCACTTCCAAAAGTATTAAGGTAATTTTCAGACATCCGTAACTACTAAGCTATACTAATCTTTCACTTCAGACATTAACGTTGCACGGAAAGTGTATATATCTGTTTCCTTAGGAAGGTGTTCATGGCAAATTGTGTGTTTTGACCACAAATTAGATCCCACTGATATGCAGTTAGCACATGTAATAAATCTGCTTTGTTTAAACAGTATTCTTGACTTTCAGAATGCATTAACTCTTAGTGTACATTCAAAGGGGCAAAGAAACTGCCTAAAGGATTTAGTGGTTTTAGTGCTGTCCCTCAACTGAAAATAAAAAAAATAATGAATTCCCAATTATAGAGATCATAAATATCACCAGCTGAGACAGTGTGAAAGAGTGCAAGTTCAGTAGGATTAAGACTTCAGGTGCCTTGAGCTCCCTTTCTTCTCTGCAAGTCAGATTCACTGGTCAAACTCCATATCATGAAGTGCACTGAACTAATGGTCTGGAAGGTCCAAAGTTATATATGTGTGTATCTGTATGTGTGTGTATACGTATATATATATTTTATATATATATATAAGGGATGGAAAGTTTGACAGAGAAGCCCCGCATACGGAGAAGTAGTGGAAAAAGAAACATCATACCTGAATAAGTAGGCTTAATTTTCAGATCAGAGAATCACAAAATCATTTAAGTTGCCAGGGACCACTTGAAATCATCTAGTCCAATAGCGCTGCTTAAGCAGATTTTGAGTATCTCCACAGGTGGAGATTCTGCAGTGTCTCTGGGCAATCTGGGCCAGTATTTGACCCACCTCACAGTAAAACAGTGTTTTCTTGTGTTCAGATGGAACTTCATGTGCTTCACTTTGTGCCCATCGCCTCTTGTCCTGTCAGTGGGCATCATGGAGAAGAGCCTCGCTCCTTCTTCTTCATTGCTTCCCATCATGTAATTACACACAATGATAAGATTCCTCCTGACCCTTCTCTTCTCCAGGCTGAACAGTCCCAGCTCTCAGTCACTGTTCATATGAATT
Source organism: Phalacrocorax carbo (assembly GCF_963921805.1). NCBI lineage: Eukaryota > Metazoa > Chordata > Aves > Suliformes > Phalacrocoracidae > Phalacrocorax > Phalacrocorax carbo. Next base: position 65,546,166 of record NC_087548.1, on the reverse strand, counting down.
CCCAGTCCTTGTATGAAAAATACATCTCCCAGAGATAACAGGCCTTAAAAATTAAATTTTATTGTTATTAAAATGAATCCACTAAAAAATTTTGACTAACCCTTTTATTGACCTCCCAGAAAATCATCCTACTCTAGTGATGCATCCCCATGCAATAAAAAAATAGCAGAGTGCAAACTAGAATAGTTAGGCAGGACCACTGTAAATTCCACTAGGCTCTTATTGGTTACCATCACTTGATTAAAATTACTTTCTTTCTAAGTGATTACAATATATGTCCTGTTTGAAGAAAGTTTCTTTTCTGGAGTGTCAAATTCTTCAGCTGTTTAGATAGAGATGCCATTAAATCTGCTTAGATATGAATGTGGCATGTTATCATGTAGTTCTTGTTTCCGGTGTCTGGCCAGGTGTATCTTTAAAGCATGCCTATATCATGTCACACGTCTGGTAGTAATCACTTCTAAATCACATTCCTCTCTTTCTCTAGTTTCCAGCAGCAGCTGGAACTGTGGAGTCTCAACTCTTATCGGAAATGCACAGAAACCAACAGGAATTGCAGATGTGTGCAATAAATTCAGACCAGTGAAGAGGGTTTCCCCATTAAAGCACCAGCCAGAAAGCTCTGAGAACAATGAAAGTGATGACCAGAAGAACCAGAAGGGAGAATATCAGAAAGGCAGTGATTCTCAGTCTACACCTCCAAATGATGACCAGAGCCCAGGAGAAGGAGAGAGCCTTAAAAGCAAAAACATTGAGCCCACTGTTCTGCTTGGGGAGCTGGAGCACTATGATCTGGATATGGATGAAATTTTGGATGTGCCTTATATTAAATCAAGCCAGCAACTTGTTCCTTTTACGAAGGTAGTTCCTGAGAAAAAACTTTTGGGTGTATGTTCAACAGTGAATGGTCTTAATGGCAAGACCTGCTCTGCAGGGAACGCAGAGAGCTCGCCTGCTGGCGGGACACAGTTCTGTGTACTGTCTCCTGTGAAAGGCTCTCAGCTGAGAAAAACGCAGCCCATTGTCCACGATCAGCATAAGCATTTAACAGAAGAATTAGAGCTTTCCCAGCCTCTAGTTAAGTGTAGCTCAGTGCACGAATCTGAGGCCCAGGGCAAGGGCTTCCTCAGCAGGACATTTGTTGATCCTCATGCTCACAAAGCTGAGAAGACTATGCCAAACTGCCACCTGAGGACTTTCCACCTGCAGACCACAGTGGCAGAAAGCAAGCAACTAGAGGAACTGAGTATGAACTGGAACAGTGCAGGGGGCCCAGAAGAGAGGAGCGAAGAGGTGAAAAAAATTAAGAGCATCTTAAACATTGTAAAGGAAGGCCAAATATCTCTTCTGGTAAGTATTATCTTTTTAATAAAATGCATAGAATAAGGGTGATCTGTGATGTGGTTTATTAAGCCAGCAAATCTGATGAAGTGTGTAGTTTGAATCACTGCCCTTTTTATCTTGTATGCTCCTTAGAAATTGAGCATATGGGCTTCCAAAGGGAAAGTTTTAATCTTTAAATCAAATATGTAGCAAGACCAAGATACTAGTTTTGTGTAAACATGGCCAAGATTGCTAGTTTATGCAGTACACTGAAATCATACAGAAGGCAGGTATTTTAGCTATTGAGGTCACTTGAATATCAAATTTAAATCTTAACTGAGTTTTGCCTTGCACATTTGCAGGTCACTTTATTCAGTTATTGCTGGTTTACCTCATTTGTTATTTAGAGCCTGATGATGGGAACAGAGGGGCTTCTGTTGTATTCTGATTATTATTCAGGAGCGTTTATGCCGTCTTGTTGCAGCAGCATTCTCAGGCAGGAGCTTTCTCTAAAGCCTCGTTGGCCTCTGACCTATATGAAGTTTTTTAGTAAATTCTAGCACTGTGATGGGGCTTTATCAGTGATGGTTTCCAAAGTAACTGGTTGCAAGTTAACACAATGATGCAGAGCATGTGATCTCCACTCAGAACGGCTGGTGGAGGCACAGTGTATGTATAAGAATTGTTTTTGTTAGATTTTTGTTTAGCTTCTCTGTTTACCAGTCTAGCTCAAGCACAAAGGCACGCTATTAACGTAGCAGCAAGAGCAAAGGCATATATTCGAAGACTAGACAGAAGCAGAAGAGAATATTAGATTGCTCACTAAAAAATAAAAGGAAATTAAATTCACCCTGAAATACAAACTGGGGGGAAAAAAGAGGTCATCATACGTAGGTACATGGAAAGAAAATGCATATTTTTCCAAAGAGGTTGAAACCTCTGAATGAAGTACTCTGGCAAGTCTGCACAATGCTAGGAACTTAGCATTGCTACTCCTTAACTCTGTCTTCCTTCTGTTTTCCTTCTGGAGTTTCTCAGTCCCATTGTTTTGTCTCAAAATTAGATTTGCACAGAAATAATGTGTTAGGTCATGGTTGTGTAGTACTTCGGGTAAATATTCCAACAAATTTTTTCATGGAAACAAACTATCAAATAAAAGTCTCCAGTCATGTGTTTTAACTACATTTTACATTGTACTTAACACAAGCTGCCACTTTGGTGATGAGCAAAATGAATCAGGAACTTTTTTTAGGAGTCATGGATGTTTTCTGTTCAATTACTCACCAGTATTGTAAAAAAAAAAAAAAAATTGAACAAACTGGTAGAAAGACTTAAAGCTCCTCAAGACCTTGCGTTGTTTATTGCATGAGAAGGAGAGAAACTACCCTAGTGAATCAAGGCACTGAGCACTCTGCCTCTATCCTTTTGCTAAGAGTAGCCAGGTTGTGTGTAGTGTAGTGTAAAGCTCCTGGTTCTGAGTTACAAGTTAGAACATGTCTATGGGGAAACATCTTTGTACTTGGCTTGTGTCTGGGGCTGTGAAGCTTAATGTTCTGTGTATCTTTTTATCCTTAGTTGTAGCTAACATAATACCTTCTTTAACAGCCACATTTAGCAGCAGATAATCTGGATAAGATCCACGATGAATGTGACAACAATCTGTTGCATGTAGCAGCATCAAAGGGACATGCAGAATGCCTGCAACATCTCACTTCTTTGATGGGTGAAGACTGTTTGAATGAACGAAACATTGAGCAGCTAACTCCAGCTGGATTAGCAATAAAGGTAACTTTGTCTTTACTGTAATGTGACATAAAGGTCATTTAGTTTCTTTCTGCGATGGCAGTAAGTAATACTTCCAGCAGGATGTTATTTTTCAAGCATTTTGTTAAGTGAGAGCGAAAAGAACTATTGGCTGTTACCACATAAGCAAATAAAAATGGGTTACTATGCAGGATACAGTATCAGCTGTATAACACTGACATTTTTTGTGTTGTCAATGCATATACATTAATTTTTAAATCAGTTAACTGACTAAAAAAAATTGTGATATTTTAAGGAACAGTCATTTAACTGAGACTCACTTGTTTCTTTAGAGACCATAACAGTTTCTTGGTTCTTTACAAATATGGGCATAATCTTGTAAGACAAGTGTGAGAATATGTTTACAAAGCATAAAAAAACCTCTGATCCACATCTAGAGGTGAAACTTCTTGGTTGTCTACAACAATCACATCAAAATTAAAATGTACATGTTACAGAACAACCTGTCAGAAACTGCAAAAGTTAATGTCAAAGCTTACAGGAAAACCTATTATGAAGGAAAATGTGAAAATTATTGGTATTGCTGCACTAAAATAAAGCACAGTGGTGTACAGGAATGCTGACAATTTAACCGTACAGATTCTGGTTCTTTACTAAGTGAGATTGAATGGTTGAATGCCATTCCTTTTAGCCACTAAGTACCTTAAGAAGAAACAAAGAAAGGGGTGAAATATAATACAAGATTTTCTTTTTCTTCCTGGGTTTTATTGTTATTTGCTTCTTGGGAAAACTTCAGAAACTGATGGAGGACCAGTGGATTCCAGCCTGCAGGTTTGCATCTTTGAGACAACACTTAAATGACCTAGAGCCCTGGTGCAGGTTTCAGGGTTGAGTTTTTCTGATTTTTCTGGAACAAGCCATATGAATATAAAATTAAACTGATATCTAGTTGCACTAATGAAATGCTGTTATAAAAGTGAGGTATTTAGCTTCAATACGTTGGGCCATGTCCAGACTGAATAGTTACAGTCTGCCAATTTAAAGTCTTACAATTTTAGTTGGAAATAATTTTCTTTCTTGTTTTTTCAGCCTAGGTATATAATGTGTTTATAAGCCAATAAAACCTTCTGTCTTTTTCTCCAGAAAGGCTGGCTTTTTTAATAATTAGTTCCTTTAGTTTCTATAATACTTGAGCTTGACATTCACAAAGAAGTGTGTAAATGTAATGGAGTTCTTAGGACTTACTCTAATGGAATAAGTAGGCATGCTAAGGCCCAAGTGTTTCTAATGATGACCTGCATGGCTGGACTTCTCCTGTATCATTGCAAAGTTTCGTGAGAGCCTTAAAGTAATCTGGCATAACTAAACCTTGTAGCTCTTAATCCTTACTCCCAAAGCAGCTTTGCCTACTCATAGAATGGACTTTATTCTTCTTGCTCTGACTTCATACCATTGTAACTCCCATAACATTATACCATGTGGGACATGCACCTACATTCCACAAGAGTGATGACTATTAGAATGGAAAGAAACTTATATGCAGGAACATAAATTTCCATGGAAGAGAATTTCAACAATTTAGTGATAATGCATAACATTTTCCAGTAAGGAATGAGTTAATTAAAACTAATTATTTTTATTTAAAACCTATTTTGGACCTTGAGCTATGGGCTAGAGAGTGAAAATGGAGCAGTATGTTAGGCCAGTCACCCTGTCATATGGATAGTTTATTTTAACTGATAGAGAAAGCTGTAGAGAAATTCTTTCCACATTAGCAAAACTGTCTTACTTAGCAGGTACTTAATTTTATTAATTCTTCACCTTAATTTTAGAAATACAGAAATATTTTACTCTGTTGTGGTACAAAGGAAAACAAAATAAAAAATTATTAATTAGTCATGCTTACTAAATATTTGAGCCCAAATATGAGGAGGAGGATTCTTCTAGTGTAATAAAAATAATACAAGTAGTTTAATTGTTTTACTTCATTACTGCAATTGAGAGGAATACAGAAAAGTAAGTAAAGTAAAAAGGTGTGCATTTTTGTGTTTATATATATACATTACATATGGAAGGAATAAGATAAATATCAAATTAATTTTATTCTAATTTTTCTTTCTCCCATATAATTTTAAGTGGGTTAATATTTATTACATTCTTTCTGTTTTTATAAAAGTAAAACTGAAACTTGAAATGGGTATTTCTTTCCTTCTTATGATAGCTTTTTCCATTTTATGCACACAAACAGCTTTTTATGTTATGTGTGTTGACCTCTGTGAGGTTTTGACTGAGCAATTGAAATACTTGTTTCAGCTATAAAGAATATAATAGCCTTTATGAACATGAGAGCTGAGAAATTAAGTAAGAGCAGGCCAGAATGTAGACCGTGCCAAACTGTGTTTACCAAGATACCATCGCTGAAGAGAGCAGCAAGACAAGCTGCTAAAAACTCTTGCCTTTATGCTGGGCCACAGGTATGTTCTGAAGAAAACGTTCATGTTTCCACAGCATCTAATTCCCACTGCTCGGTAACTTGCAAACTACTGGGAGTGTGCATAGCAGCTTCAGAATCTTGAGACTAGACTGTAAGGTGTTCAGGGCAAGAACCACCTCTTTGTGTTTTAACGGTGTCTGTTACAGATAGGTCCTAATCCATGAGGATTAAGTGTTCAGATACTACACACATAGGAATAATTTTGGAAGCATGCATTTAATTAGTGATCAAAGAAAGACTTGGGTTCATAGGGAAGCAGTTCACTCTGCTCCAGCAGATCATCTCATTTAGTCATTGAGTCTTGCTGTACAAGTGATGGAAACAGAACTATGGTTTTGGTCTAAACAATCTGAGAGTAGAGTCCAGGTTATGTATGTAATACTATCAGACTGTCATTTTCACATTGCCCACTTCACTATAATCAATAGCCAAACTAAAATTGATCCAGGACAGCAAGATAAACAAGTGCATTACATGATAGCAGATAAAAGAACACATTTTCAAGCAAACTGGAATTACATAACATTTTAGTAATTCTGATAAGCTTTTCCTTGTTCACAGATGTGTTTAGAATTGAAAGAGCTGGAATTTAATTTTTTTTTTTTAATTCATTTAGAATGGTCAGCTGGAGTGTGTTCGGTGGATGGTGAGTGAAACAGAAGCTATTGCAGAATTAAGTTGCTCAAAAGACCACCCAAGCCTTATTCATTATGCAGGTTGCTATGGCCAGGTATGACTTTCATTTACTTTTTCAAATAGATTATTTAGATGCTTATAAAAGAATTTCAGTTTAAACCATCTTTATAATTTTGTGACTTCTAATTACAGGTGTTCTTAATTAGTTCAGATATAGCAAAATCATTTCACACTTAATCTGTTTAATTTTTTATATAGTTTCCCTCTTAAGTCTTTTTTTTTTTTTTTTAAGCTTTAAGTAATTGCTATGAGAAGATTAGCTGGCATATTAGGCCAGCCTGTCAATCCCAAGAACATATAGGGAGATTAGCTGTCACGATCCCTAGGGGACTTCTAGGACACATCAGAAGATCATCAAACATTTTGGGATAGTTCACGTTCTCTTTCCAGGAGAGGTTAATCTCAAAAAATTTTGGCAAATTGTGACAATTTAGGAATTCAGTTCCTTGGCAGCTAAGTGAAGTGTGGTGAAACTTGAACATCATCTGTCTAGCTCTAGCCAGTTTTACTGAGAATTACATATAAAAATATGTTGTAAACCAATCCTGTTCCACACCTAACTTATCTATAAATCTAATGACGAGAAGCCACAGAAGTACAGCATTTTGGTGCTTTGCTAATGTCTGGGGAAACATATACCACTTAATCGCACCACATTCTCTTCCCACAAAGTCTTTTTTTTCCTAAGTAGACCTTGCAATAACCCCTTTTCAAAGGACCTTCTCCAGGATCTACTGCACAAGGAATAGTGATCGGTTATTCTTCTCTAACCTCTTTGGCAGATGGTCCATTTTATCACCCAGTTTTTTCAATAGACATTAAGGATAAATGCAGAAAACCCACTATTTTTGTGCTAATGCTTTTTTTCTCTTACTTGTTAAGAGAGAACAAGCAAAATGTAACCACTAAGAAAATGATCTTTTTCTTTCCTGTACAAGTGTGGTTGTCTCATTCAATGCCATACAATTTTTGTGGCGTGTTTCTGCTGTCAACTGATCCTGTCCAAACATGAATTTACTGGAGGGGGAGGGAGAGAGAGTGGACAGGTTTGGAAGACTGTGGAGCTGGAAGTCTGCCCTTTGTCCTGCTCTTTCCATAGGCACACAGACATCCTTGTTTTCATGCTGTGCAAGACTTCCATTGCCTCTTCTCCACTCACTTACTACACAGATGTTACTGGCGCAAGTTAGGACCCTGCTGGATATGCTGACTGATTGTGTCCTGCTCTCTGTAGCAAGTTTGACCTGTAAACCTAGCACTGAATATAGGAAGGCTGGGAGCCAGATCAGAACTGGATTCGAGAAGGGTGTGTTTGCTACTAGGAAGAAAAAGTTTGGAAGGGAAAGTTTCATGTGAACTTATATTCATATCTTCAATTGATTAGCCTACTTTTTCCTCATGTCTAAAGATATTTATACAAACTAAATCCAGTGAAGCTTTTTTTTTTCTTTTCAGTGAGCTATGCTGTCTACTGCCAGGAACAAATCTGGCACACTTTATCTAGATTCTTTTCAGAGCAGGACGGAAGCTCTACCAGTTAAGAAACACCAGCTACAATCAGCCACCCGTGAAATGTAAAAAGGTGATATATAAATTGCTGCCAAGTTTTCTTAGTTAGCTGAATGCCAAAGGAAGTTCACATATAATGTCAATTATCTTTTTTTTTTTTTTTTTTATAATCCATAAATGTCTTGCAAACATGAAGGAATGTTGAGGCTGAAGGGATGCCAGACTATCTTACCCAACTGTGTTAAGAAGAAAAAACTTCGAGAAATTCAAATGCGTAATTGGCACTATCCTCGAAGCTTTCATTTATTTTACCATTACTTACATGAGAGATAATCCATGTAAACACTGGTCTTGGCAGAATTACAAGAGTAATATTTTTACAAGGAAGACCTGTTATTGAATCATTTTCTAAAAGAGTCAGTCCATCCATTGTTTCCCCAGGCATTAGGCACGTGCACCATATTTTTCTTCAATAAATATCATTTAAAATGGGCAGCAAAAGGGTGTTTGTAGCAAAGCTCCTATGTTAAAGGTCATAAAACCACAGCCATGGCCTGACTCCAGAGACATCTCAACAATATTATATTTGTCCAATGAGAGAGGGACTACATAAGTTCATCTGATGGAAGAGGAGAAGAGCTTAAAGTCAACCTATAGCCTGGTCAGCCTGGTCACTCCTAGCAAGGGCTTCTTTAAGCATAGGATTATGCAAGAAGCAACCATGGTTGTTGGCAGGCCTCTCCATGCCAGGCATAAATCATGGGTACGTGGCAGATTGTGTGCCAGCTGTGTCTGGCACAGTCAGCATGTGACAGGAAGGAGACACAGTCCTAGGTGCACATAGTAGGTCCTAAGAGCTTCACAGGGCTGTAATTTCTTTCGAACACAGATGCTGTGGTAGCATGGACTGCACAGGTAAGAGGCAAGCAGTGCAGAATGCCAAGGGTTTGTTGCCCCTGAGCTCCAGAGAGTCTAGGGGGACACTGAGGAACAAGAGCTACAGCATGACTGGGGACTTATAAAGGGTTCTGTGCACCACTTGGCAATGGTTTAGTGCTGGAGGACAGAGTGGGGAGGAGTGCGTGATACTCAGATATGCAAATGCCTAATGCCACACCTTTTTTGTACCTCAGGATGTTTGCCTTCCTGCCTAATGTCGTTTTTGCAAGGATAATGTGTTGTTTTCATACACTCCTTTACTGTGAAGAGATACTGGGAAGGGCAGCTTATTTGATTAATATTGAAGGGGCTGGGATTTGCTGTAGAGTCAGTGCTCCTAACCATGCTAATCATTCCATTCGTAGGCCATTTAATGTTTAAACGCTCTTTGTTAGTTGTTCTTTCGGCTCCAAAAGTCAGCTGATGGAGCCAAAGTCTGCAGCCTGTCCCAAAACAGAAATTATATATTGTGACATTTTCCCAGAATCTTTTTTTAGGAAGGTTTGAGTTATTGTAGGTCGAGAACATGCCAGAGGGATGTCAACCACTGCTACAACATAAGACCATTGTAGGTCTTAAAATTATCAGATATACTGAACAATTCACCAGTATTTTTCAGTTCCTGTTACATAACAAATATGTGTTTATTTTCAATTATCTTAATGTCACAAATTTTCTTATTGTCTTTCCTATTGTCTTAATAAATTGAGTTGATGACTGTAAACCTATGCCTAAGAACACTTTTCTTCCAAATACATAATGTGTTCCTAAAGTGATATGTGATATATTTTGATTTATGATGTTTTCAGTTTTCCTAGATGTAAGTGAAGAAAACAGTTGCTTTCTTCCTTTTTTTTTTTCTGTCAAGGTTACATTTGTTAAAAACCATAGTCATTTGAGAGAATCACAGACTGTTCAAGTAGGCCTCTGACTTTGTGCCTGTGATCAATTGACACACAGACATCCTAAGTACAGATGATTGTATGTGGCCATCCAGGCACTCGATTTCTGTGTTGCTAAGATAAATGACTAGAAAGCATCATTTGCTCCACACTGATAGTGATCATAAAATTACAGAACATGCTTAACATCCTGGTCTCTATTATGTTCCAAAGAAGTATATAATTTCAAAGCTATAGTTGTCTTCCAAATCTGCAGAGGAGTTTTGCTAAAATATTTTTCTTTTAATTATTAAAACATAAGGGCAATTCATAGCAGTAGTGTAATCCTTCTTCACTGCTGGCCAACACCACAGGCATCTCGAGAAATTGCTCAAAAGTATTTTAAAAGGGATATGTGATCTGAAGTCATCTCTCCATGCTGGCTGTCAGCTGGATTGGGCATTCAGCCAAGGAGAAGTAAAAATACCTATCCCTTCACCCTGTAATAAAAACAAAACTGCTGTTAAAGTGGAAATATGAAGAAGATAAGTTCCAGGCAGATTAGCCCTGTGAAGCAGTAAGCAGAGATCCAGGTGCTTGAATGGACAGAATCATTTGGAGTAGATCTAAAAGAGTCTGAGGATCCATCTCCTTTTCCTTGACATTAAATTTTCTGTGTTACTTTTATACAAAAAAGAGTTTTACACCCAAAGTTCCTGGCTAGAATTTCCTTTCCTTATATTTATTCTGTCTCTTTCCTACCTGATTACTGCTCAGAGTCCTAGACATGCTTTCAGTACTGTTTTATTTAGGAACACTTCACTCTTACAGACCCACGTATCTAACTGTGGGTAATTATGTACTTACATATCACTGAAACTACTGAAGTGGTGCAGGTTAAGTCTGTGCATTGGTGTTTGCTTCACCAACACTAGAATCTATGAAACCCTTTTGAACTAGAGCTCCTAGCCACTATAACACGATAGATATCAGTGGAAGATAATAAAAAATACATGTTTAAATAAAAAAAGCTTTAAGCCAGAAAGTAATTTATTCATTTCAGATATTCAGATGCAAAAACTGGGAGTACAGCTGTAGTCACCTATCTAATGGACCTGGCTTTTTATGTAATCTGTAGAAGTATTCTAGATTTCCGTTATGTATCGGATTCAGCAGGGCACAATGAAATTTAATCTGCAGAGACATGGGAGGGTCCTAGATTTTTCCAAATAAACCTGCTGGGGAAAATAAGCTTAGTGCACATATATAAACACTCCATTGTTAGAAGAGAATGCCCATATAAATGTGTATTATACACACTAAAAGCAATGCTAAAAAGAATTAAGTTGGCACCTCAGTTTTGGCTTCCAGACTCACTTGCAAATTTTGTGGTCCAAGCCTCCCTATCCTTCCCAACATGCAGGCACATACAAATGGTCCATTAGTCAATACACTGAGAGCTCAGGGTCGAGGGATATACTAGTTTTAATTGTGTTGTATTTCCTCATGCACAACAGCGCAGAGTGGGGGCATGATGATAATCTGAAGAATCTAACTGCTCAGCTCTGTGATCTGTGCATACTCCTGTTTTAACTTTCCAGAGGGACCTAAGTAGTTTCAGCAAATTTCACAATCTGATTTTCAGATTGACACACGGGCTGTTCTGCCTCAGATCTCCTCCCCAACATGCATGCTTTTGAATGTACAGTTTCTCAGAATGTGTTACAGAACTCATATTTTTCCTGTTACGTATTTTTATAAAACAAATTAAGTATTTCAGCTTATTTCCTTAAAAAAAAAACCAAAAAACAAAAACGTGATACACTTAAGTCCTACAAAGTTAAGAGGCACTGAAAACAAGGAATTATTGGGCAGTGTCAGTAATGGATGACAGTATCAGTTTCCTCTAGTACATTCAGCGTTTCATGATTTCTTATCTTTTGCATCATCTCTTTCCCCCTCCTCCTAGGAGAAAATCCTTCTGTGGCTTCTTCAGTTTATGCAAGAACAAGGGATTTCGCTGGATGAAGTTGACCAGGATGGAAATACCGCTGTTCATATAGCTGCTCAACATGGCTATCTAGGATGCATACAGGTAGAGTGATAGCTGTATCATAAACCTCTTTACATCAAATTTGATTGACATCAACCATTAAAATTATTATAGGGGATTTTACAAGTGGGAATAATTATTGATACATTAAAATATACTGGAAAGAAGAACTTTAAACCAGTAGAACTCAGACTGAAATACTGGAAAGCTCTCGTTTTTTGCATTCTATTCTCAATTATGCTATCGTTAGCCTAAATTAACTGTTGTATTGCAAGAAGAAAGCATGATTATATTGTTTATACATACGCAGCTAATGTGTATGTTTTTATGTTACAAAAGGGCAGCCAGTGTAGATATGCATACTCTTCTTACTGTTCTGATATGTTCCTTCTGTTTCTTTTTCCAATGAATAGTTGTAGCTCTCTGGCTTAGGGGAAGTCTAACAGATAAATTTCTTCTGTGTTGAAGGGTTTCCAGATTTGTAATCTTTAAATGTATCTATGCTAAACAGTGCAGCATGATGGTGTTTTGTAACTAATTCTCAATTAATCAGCTTGACCACTAAAAGCAATATAGTTCTGTTGTGTAGAGCTGCTGAAAAGGTAATTTATCCTGCTGAGAAGGCTTACACAGCTACAGTACTTTTGGGAGCCAGATCTGAATAAACCAGCTTGGGTACCTCTGTACGGTACCAGTGTTCAGTGCAGGCACACCAAAAAAACTGTAGGGTTGAACCAGATGGCTAGGTGAAGTTTCTCAACTTCGTGTTGAAATGCAGATGTACCCTCTGTCCATCAAAGTTACTAGAAGCATCAGTCACCGGAGTACATATCAGTATTTGGTGTTGTCATCACTTTGAGTGAAAACTTTGGAGAATAATAATAAAATTATTCCAGGAGATTGCAGAAAGGTATTTGAGAAACAAATTAGTCATTGGAGAAGAGTAGATAAAAGAATAAATAGCCACATGGCAGAAACGCAAGAAATAGAAATCAAAGTGATCAAGTCAAGTAGGGGAGGAAAACATGTCTAAGGAGTAGTACTTCTCAGAATGTAAGGACTCATATGTATCACTAAACATGTTAATCCTGTTACCACACATGAACTGATCCATAGCACCTGTTAGGCCACTGCAAATACAAGGTTTGTATTAGTTCAACCCTAAAAGAAATATAGCTAGTCAATTCTCATTAGCTAACCACCTCAGAAAGCTAAATGTATTTGTGCGCACTGTTATGTTGAATCTGCAGATGCAGAGCTGCTTATTGTTATTATAGCAGTCTATTTATATATCTGGACACGGAGAAGACAACTCCATAAAAGCCAATCTGAGAGTCTCACACAATACAAAAAGAAAAACAGGTGACAGTTAAGCTGAGACTGGAAAAGAACACAGTCAAATAGATTTGGAGGACATGACCATCTCTGTATTTTCTCATTGATGGGACATGTCTTTTAAAGATGTCATGAACGGACACTGTACAAACTCATAGAAGAATAAAATAAACAAATCATCACATCTTTGCTAAATCAAGTGTTTTCATTATTGTATTGTAGACAATTGCTATGATCAGTTGGAAAAATGTTGATAGAGTAAATGTTCATGATTTACTAGTGGGGAGCACTGTTGTGGTAGGGTGTGAGCTTAGGGTTGCTAACTCAACTGTCACATCAAGTTGTACAATGCATTTGAAGGAGAAATGAGAGTAGGTAGTTTTGGATGGAGTGGTGACATCTGCAGGCTTTTTTCATGGATAAAACTAAATCAAAATGAGAGTAGTCCTGCTTTCCCTGCAAAGAATGAAACTTTATAAATAGCTTAGAATTGTCAAGATTATTTAATTGTAGATAATACACAAATCAGCAAGTTTTTTGTGTTGAAATGAGAAATAAATCACGAAAATATCTAATGACACCAAAAATATACAATGTTAGTAATGTCACCTCACTAACACCTCACAGTCATATGTGAGGTTGATGTTTTGTTGTGCTGTGAAACAAAATAAGCCATCTGCCCAGTGACCTTATAGTCTAATTTAAAACAATGTACAGTGAACTATCTAGTAAAAAGAAGGAAGTGATAAAGGATGCAGGGAGATTATAAGAGGCAGTACAAAAGATGGAGGGTCACAATTGTCAGTGATTCCCCAGCCCTCTCATTCACTGTGGTTATAGGCAGGTGAGACTCCTGTCATGTTCCAAACTACAAGATTCCTTTCTGCAGGGTCATGACTCTCCCTTCTTGATTTTCTGTATTGGCAAATTATACCAAATTTACTGACAGGAGATGCAGTGCAAGACTGTTCATAAGTTTTCTTTCTATATAGATTTAGCAGACCAGACAGCAGATGTAGAGATCTCTGTGCCTGCTCTTCTGAGCCACTCCAGTCCTCAGTGGCTTAGCAGCTCTGCTTGGATAAGTCAGCCAAGAGCTCAGCCATGCAGTTCCTCTTCTGTGGGTGTATGTATAATGTTGATGATGCTGTAGTTTTTTAATGCATTATGGTTTTGTTCAGAATTTTTTCCAAAGTGCCATGAGCAATGTGTCTCTGAACATTGCTGAGAACATTTAGGTCCTATTCTAGGCTCTCCAGTAAAGGCAATAGTGCATAACACTGATTATCACAAACAGATCAGAAAGAGTGAAGGTTTGGTCTTAATTCTTACTTCAGTTATTGGATGTCTTGAGGTCAGCCTGACAGAACTTCTCTTGCCCTTACAATGCTCTGGATTCAAGTCCCAGAGGTAACTCAGATGTCATGCTCACAACCTGGACAGTTGTCCAGCAGCAAGCTTTGGTTCTCTGCTACTGCCGTAAGACAGGGGTGTACATCAGAGTATGAGACATTTATTTTTTTTTATAGAGTAAAAGCTGACACCTATTGAGTATCGCTTTAAAAGAAAAGAGGGGGTAACCATGCAAGTGCAAAGCAATGAGACTTCTTTCAGCATTAGGGGAAAAAAAAAAAAAAAACAAAACCCACAAAGCCAAAAAACCCCACCTAGATTGAAAAAGTCACGGTACAAATTTCTTTCTGCAAAATAAATTTGTGTCTCTGACCTAAAGGAGTTGTTGGAAGGTATCTCCATACCTTTCATATCCAGACATCACTTGGCTAAGAAATCAGAACATTGAGACTGCTGCGTTGAGTGTTTTAAACTCAGGGATTCTGCTGTGGTGGGAAATTGAGAGCTAAACCACAAAAGGAGTCAGCAACTATTGTAGCAAAGTCATTCCTAAAATGAGATTCTAAGAGGGTGTTGCAATGCCTTGCAGTGCAGAGATCCCAAGAACAGCAGATACCAGACCTGGTAAGCCGTTACAACTCATCGCCACCCTATATAAACTGGCTACCAATGTGTTCGTGCATAGACAGTTGCATCTGCAAAAGTTCATTACAGTTGTTCAATAGGTGCCTAAATGTAAGTACTGCAAGTTTTCATGTAGTGGTCCCACTCACTGTATGAATGCAACAAGTCATGCTGATCTGTACAAACAAATGAACAGAAAACAAACTAATTGAGTAGAACTGCAAAGGAGAAGGAAAGAATATAGTCTTTTTATAGTTCTTCTGAACGACAGCTCGCTCTTCTGTGTTATCCTTGCACCTGAGTGATAGATTCTAGTTGTATGTGTTTTGAGTTCAAGCTGCATACGGACTTGCCAGTGACTGATTTTTAAAAATGATTGGCTTATACCAACATTTTCAAACACTTTGTTCAGGAGTGCTTTGTGTCCAGCCGTTCTTGTGGTTGACCAGAAGTGGCAGCAGAGACTTAGACTTACAAGTGTCAATGCTTCCTTTTGTGTTTTTACAGACATTGGTTGAATATGGAGCAAATGTCACCATGCAAAACCACGCGGGAGAGAAACCCTCACAAAGTGCTGAGCGACATGGGCACACCATGTGTTCCCGCTACTTAGTGGTTGTGGAGACATGTATGTCATTGGCCTCTCAGGTTGTCAAGCTAACTAAGCAGCTGAAGGAGTAAGTGTTTCATTATTAGAAGAGGGATAATTTTTAAAAAAATACCCTACTTTGTCTTCAGTTTATTAGCAGTGTCTGTTTTCTGCTTCTGACATATAATATTTTCAAGTCATATTTCTGCCTTATTTCTCCACTCTTTCCTGCTCTCAAGCATTTGCCCCTTCATCTTTAGCAGCTCAGTTTTTCAGCTGTTCTCTTTGTGGTAGTTTGCTGTGAACATAGATGAAGGGATTGGGAGTGGAAAAGGGTATGTAGGAAGCAATCTGGCCCCTTCTCCCTTTGCATACATTGGGATCACATCATTGCTTGTCGTAACTTCTGTTTGCATAGCATCCTTTTATATACTGTGAGTGGCTCTTCCCAGTTACAGTGCTGGGTGTTGATGTTGGGAGGACTAATGGAAATAGTAGCTGGAGGGATTTTTTGGGGCTTGGAAGATCACCAAAGCCCACAGTGGCTACTCAGGAAATAGGTTCTGGTTTTAGTTCATAGAACCTGGTTTTAATGTTTTAGTATGTTTTTAATAAGCATTCTGTAAAGAGCCTGTTATTTTGAAACAAAAATTTATGCAATTGCTTGCTTTTATTGTAGGTGTAGTTACTGTGACTTAGCGTGTCAATAAGTTCGTAAGACTCTCTGAAACCACCAGCACTGGCCTAATATTGTCCCATCTTAGATACATGGTCAAGAGCTTGTGAGCTACCACAAGCTACGAAAATGGCTTCTGACAATCCCATGTTTAGAGGACACCATATCACTTTATGCAAGCAGCATGTGGGTAATTGTACTGGTATAAATTACAAGTCTGTCTTAGCAGAGGAGCTGCAGGGATGGCCTCTCTGAGAACAGGTGAGGGGCTGCCCTTTGCTATACACAACTGGTTCCAGCCAGCTCTGCAACAGACCCACTGCAAGACAGAGCTAAGCCCATGAACCAAATAGGTGGCACCTCTGTGAAAACATATTTGAGAAAGGGCAGAAAATGCCAGAGAGGAGGAGAGAACAGAAGAGTGACAGACAGAAGGAACAGCAAGGTCAGAGGAGGTGCATCATGGTGGAGCAGGCACACCCCCAAAGAGAATGTGGCCCATGGAGAACCCATGCTAGAACAGGTATGCCACTTGAAGGGACTGCAGCCCATGGATAAGCACACACCAGAGCAGAATGCACAGCAGCCTGTAAAAGACCCACACCAGAGCACAGGAAAAAGTGAGAAGGAAGGAGCAGCAGAGAGAAACTGCTACACACGAACCCTGAGCTGTGCTGCTTGTTGCCTCACTCAGAAAGACTGGGTATAACCTGCAGCAATGACAGAAGGGGAAGACAGGTGTCTGGAGGGAAGCCTGAGAATGGGGGGAGAAGAGAGGCTTGGAGTGCAGATGAACCTGGGAGTGAAGTTGAGCCTGGAAAAGGGGAAGATAGGTGTTTTAAATGTCTGCCCTTTTTTGTTTCCCAATACCCCAATCAATAATGGCAATGAATTAAGTTAAATTTCCCAAGTTGAGTCTCTGTTGACCATGTCAGTAATTGGTAAGTGACTCCCAAGTGATCTTGACCAATGAGCTTTTTTGCCTCTGTTCATCCTATTTTCTGCCCCCGTCCCACTGAGGGATAGGGAGAGCAAGAGACTGGCTGTGTGGGCTGGGCTGCCAGCTGGGGCCAACCCACTACAGTGACAGAAAATTTTAGTTTCAAACTGGATGTCTTGAAAATACGGGTAAAAATTATCTGTATTGTTAATTCAACCTTTTGGTATAATCAGGTATCTATTTTGTACTGTTTTTACAGCAAAAGGAGTGTGTAGTAGCAGTCCTCTCTGTCCCTGCAGAACACCTTCCTGCATCTGAAGTATGCTTTTTATGTTTGTACCTCTAAGTTTTATATTATAAAGGCATTTTATCTTTGTTATATCTTCACTCTTCTTTTACATTTATACTTTCATAAATGCAAACAGTGAATTAAGGATTATTATAATTTTCAGTTTTCATCATTTACAGTCTGACATTGTTCACTGGACATTTCAAAGTACCAAGTGTTTTGTAGTTAGTTCATTTGCTGAGAAAAACTAAAATAAATAGATCAGCTGATATAAAGGAAAAAAAACAGAACAGAGGGTATTTCCTGAGTAGCCTGCATTAGCACCTGACTCATCTCAATATATAATGAATTTTTTTTCCCCATAACTCAGCAGAAAAAAAAAGCGCATGCACGAGGAAGTAGAAATGGCAGCTACAGATTCTCCATGTTTCAGTTCTCTTCAGTGCTCACCCAGTACTTGATACAACTATTACCACTCGTATGGAAAAGAAAGACTTGTTATGTCAGTCAGCAGGCTGTTTATCCCCATAGAAGTAGTCTAGTTCTGACTTTCCTGACAAAAGCATTAACCCTTTTCCAAGTCTCTCTCCTCGCACTCACCCACCCACCCCTCCCCCACCACCTCACAGACTGCATGCATAGGAAGTCATTTAAATGATTCTTATCTGGCTTCTGATGGTTCCTTTGCTTGCCTCAGTTGGAGTTAAATCTGCTTCCCTCAGCAGCCTATCTTTTCTGCCTTCAGATTTACCTCCAGTAAGTGCAGCAGCAGCCTTTTCTTCCTCTTCTTCGAAGAGTTGTGAGTATCCTGTGCAACTCTGTTGCAGTTTACTGAGGCAGTGAAATATTCTGCTTGAAAGGACAGCTTCTGCATGGTTATTTGGGCTGCAGGCCTCAGGCCGTGAGTGGCTCTGATTAGAAGCAATGGGCCATGTTCAGAGGCCCATGCTCAGGAGCGAAAGGGGACGATGGAGGAAGACTCTTGCTCTGTTTTGCAGCCCCGTCCTGCATAAAAATGCAAGGACAGTATGAAGTACATGCCTGGGGTAGCTTCTCAAGGGGCCTTACTTCTAGCATAGCGAGAGAATTCATTGGCTACAGCACCTCTGAAGATCCTGAAAGCATCAGATGACAACAGATGGACGTCCAGTTTACAGTCTAAGTCACTTCAAACTGCTCCAAGGAATAGCTCCAACTTGGGCAGCTGTGCTGGCTTTCCTGTTTTTTCTCCACCTACTTCTACTGGTGTTAATGGACATTGTTCTAGAGGCAGAGGAGTTATGATTGTATCATGATGGATTACTTCAATGATTAATATCAACACAGAAAGCCCTTATGTGCTTCCCAGTCTTGCTGCTGTAAACATGAGCTGATGATGCAATCTTCTTTTGTTTTGGGTGCCTTATTAGCCAGGGGTAAAAGCCTCCCTCTGATAACACTGTATGTCCCCAACCACAGGAAGACTGGAATGGTTGATATTGTGAAAGAACAGCAGCACAGAAACTGTCTTAGACCAGCACCTAGCAAGATCTACTTTCAAAGGTCCTAAACCAAAGAGGAAGTACCATCTTTCATTCTCTTTTTAAGAGCTCTTCCAGTCATCAAAGCAACACAGAGCATTTCTAGAGGGGAGTTATCTCAATCCATCACACTCTTTGGAGCCATTCCTGAAAAAAAGGCACAAAACCAAAAAATAAAATAACATTTTGCCAGTGTTTTCACATCTTTCAGCAATTTGATCCAAAGCAGCTCAGATGGGCAATACAGAGGAGTATAGCAAAACCTTTTGAGTCTAAGTCTCCATTTAGAGGGAAAAGCGTTTATATTAGAAAGAAGGAAATAAGTGGTAACTACAAATGTTCCATCGAATCTTCATGAGTGGATTAACTGAGACTTTTCCCCAAAAGAGGAAGGGAACCGAACAATTCTTTCCATAGGTAAAAAGGGAAGTGGCCCACAAAACCAGCTGTTACCGGTTTCAAAATGAAAGCTTTGGTTTGCATCTCTTGCTAATTGTAGAAGTTTGGTCAGTCCAGTAGGACTTTCTGAACTAAAACTGCTTAGGACAGTCACAAAAGTTTCTCACAGAGTCTGTACAAAATGTTGGCTTTCATTTTACTTCCAGAGGTCTCCATAGGTCTTGCAATCTCAGTTATTACCTCACTGATTTCATCTGTCTAAAAAAACTTTAGTTGCCAGTGTAGAAAATTCCTGCCTGCACAAATACATGGTTTCTAGCACTGTTGACATAAGCTGTAATGACTTGCATTGTTTGGGCTTTCCTGGCCTGAAGAGACCAAGTCAGAACTAAAGACAAAACTAATGCTTCCCTAGACTTCTTTTACAATGCTGCTGGATGACAGACCATTCTACCTGCATTCCCAAAGGGTTGCACTGTCTGACGTTTATGGACCTGGATGTGCAAAGCAATTAATAAATGAGACACTTGTTGGTCTTTTTGATACACTACCAAGCCAAAATTTCTGGCAAGGCAAAAAATAAGGCAAACCATAAGGCAAAAGATGAGGATGAGAAAGTGGTTAAATATCCTCTGTTGCCACCACTTTTCTGTGTTCTGTGAACAAAATCCATTATTTTTCCTGAAACTTCATAGGAATAGATGTAAAAATAACTGGGAAAAAATATTGTAGTAGTATGGTAAGATGTGTGCAAGTTGCTGGTTTGTTTTGGTGGGGTTGTTTTGGTGGGTTTTTTTTTTGGTGGTTGTCAGTGTTATATGAAGGTGTAGTGAGAAACCCAGTATAAACTCTACAATGTTCCTCTCTTTTTTACTTAGTTAAGCTGTTTTATTTTCTGCTTTGTAGCATGGCCATTCTTGTTTTATTTGAAATAAACCAGAGAAGGCAACATACTATGAAAGAAACTTCAGTAGAGCCCATTGCCTGAGCCTGTTCCCTGTTCAGTTACCGAGCTCCCTGATTGCATTAGGAGGTAGCTGGGGTCCACAGTTGTCTACGCAGACACAGAAGGGTCCTTACATATTACTTACTGGGAACATTGTCTAATCTAAGATCCTCAGAAATTGGGCATTAAATATCATGAAGTAAGTAAACCCTCTTACCGTGCAGCGATCTTGTCTCCTAAATCAGTCTGGTTTTAATACTTAGCAACACTGCTATTCCAAGAAGCTGTGATCCCTTGTTTTCAATGTTATCGTAGATATATAGGTGTTTGTTATATATCATTAAGGATAGTGCTGGCAAGATGTCTGGATTTCTGTGAGCTATTTACTAACTAGTTAAACTGAAAATGGAGGAAAGTAATTCTTTTAGTACAATAAATTGTTGAAGTGGAATGAGAACATTAATTCAGCAGAAGGGGTGTCAGAGATTTCCATTAAAGCTAAAAGCATAAGAAGCTGTTAACTACATTATTTAGATATATGGAAATAGAATTGAAGGAAGCATAAAAGGCAAATAAAACAGATAAACTGCATCAAAATCTAATCTCAAATGAAAATTTCCCTGGCTTTTAAAAGAGGGTATCTGGGGAGTTATGATATAAGCCAATGTTGACAGATGGTAGGAGTAATTTTAAAATAGTCTAAGGAAGTGTGTAGGCAAGAGGAAGGAAGATGGAAAATTAAAGGAAGAAAGGATCTACATAAAGCATGGTTGTATTGTAAAATGTGATGGCAAGGCAGTATCTCAAGATCCCACTTTTATTTCTGTAGCACTTTCCAGATACACTCTGATATGTTAAAATGTTTGTTTTCTGCCAGCCCTGTAAGTACAACTCCTAGTCTAAAAAGTCATCTGGATTCTTTCTGGCTTTGACATTGCCAATTATAAAGACTGCATTTGGAACGCAGCAGACTCTTCTGGTGATGGCATGTGAGTTAGGAAAGACTCCAGCTCACTGGCGGAGAACTATATTAGTTCTGCATATCCAATAAGAATAACAGTACTAAAAACATATTACTTCTACAGCAACAGAAGCAGAGCCTGGGAGAACCAGGTAAAAAGTCATTTTCACATTGTCATTTGTTCAGGATCGTGGAATAAAACCAAATGTACCAATTGTATTCCAGGTGAAACATAGCATATGTATAGTAACAAAAAGATGTCTCTTGTTTTCTAGTAGTTCCCCAATAATTCTGTCTGTGCAGTGTTTAGAGGCAATGGAACTTACAGGTCACTAAACAAGATTGAATGTTATATGTGGCGGTCAACAAGTTAAAGGGGTGTTTTGATGTTGGAATGGAAAGTCTAAACTGGAAGGGAGCAGGGAGAGGGAGAAGACCTTTTTGTGGCAAATCGATCTATTCCTTCATTTTCACAGAACTACTTGAAGGTTTGCAGGTTACCTTTTTCACCTGATTCCTTCCTATGGAAATAAGTATGTGGCAGGACAACAGAGACTGTGATTACAGTTCTATGGTAAATGGAGTTTCTGGAATGGATGTCACTTTCATACTACTAGTGATTTATATCTTCTATTGCAATTTTTTAAACATTGGTCTCTAAAGTTATCTTACAAAGCAGTGTAGATCACAACATCACACTGAAGGAGTTAGACTGCAGTAGTGACAGCACTACTGAGTATAAAGTGGGTGCAGAGCACAGGCAGGATCTTTAGTAAGGTTGGGCAGCAAGCAGATGTGTTTTTCCCTACTTCCCTGAATACACACAGGTCATACTTAGCTCCATCCTACAGCTGAAGAAGATTGGACCAGGACTTCCTGTTGTCTGAAAAGCGGATTTGTCACCTGGTGTGCAATGATTCAATAATCACACACTCAGGAGAGACATTGCTGGTTTATTTCAGCGTTGCACAAGCCTGGGCGCTCAGTGGTTTTCAACAAATCAAACACACCGAAGCTGGCTACCTCGTTATATTTATACAATAAGTCCATACATATTCTACCTATCTAATACATATTCATTCTAATCTATATAGGTTGTGCAATGGCATTAAATCACTCCTCTTGGCTCCACTTCAGATTCCTCTGTGCATGCCTTCCTCTCTTCAAGGGTCTTGGTGGTCTTTACAGATGAAGTCCCCTAACCCTTTTTACCCATATATGGTCACGTGTTGCACAAGGACAACGTAAGGCTATTTTCTCTTGCCAACTTTCCATAATTTTCTTCTAAAAGGAATGCTTGTCCTTGATTAAATGGATAATCACTGATGGTCAAGATATCTTGTCCCTAAGCTTACGTTGAATACTAAAGGAGTCTAGATTCATGCTAATTAAACATATATAATACCTGTTCTTTCCAAGGAAAGGTTGTTCTCTTACATTCCCAGTGGGCAAAAGCTCCTTCCTGAGTTCATTTGCAGGTAGAAAAGGCGAGTGCAGTTGTCCGAGCTGTCATTTAGCTGAGTAAAAGCCATCCACCAGGTGTAGGAAGTGACTTTTTAATCTGTACCTGTCTTCTTTCTTTACACAAAGAAGGAAGAACCAAGTGGCCCTAAGTTTGTTCTGCCGTATCTTTGTTTCTGGACTATTATTTTCTGTGAGCCACTCAGTTCCAATGAACTGCTGCTTATGATCCCACACTTGTCCTTCTATGAAGTATAATAAAAAATCTCTAACAAGTAAGCGTCTCTCAGTTTGTCTTGTACAGTGATCACAAAATGTCCACAGGGATTCAGAGACAAGCTCAAAGTCTCTGTTTATGCTATTATTTATAATTTCTCTTTTATTTACTAGGTAAAGTATAGATGAAGAAGACTTCTCTTTTTAATACAAAGTTGAATGGGTACTATCAGTTCTCCTGTAGCTTTCTAATGCTGACAGTTTTACAATTCAAGGTAAACAGTCTTACACTTTCTTGCAGGCAGACAGTGGAACGTGTGACATTACAGAACCAACTTCAGCAGCTTTTAGAAGCCCAGCGGTCAGAGGGCAAGTCACTGCCCCTGTCCCCAAGGTAAGGTGACTGGAATTGTGCTTCAGCCTGGATTTGCACAGTTTCATGGTACATGGGTTATCAGAAGAAGCTGTGACCTGTCTAAATAGTAGATGTGTTCTCTAAAGTAAATGTGGTTTTTTACCCCATGGGCTTGAAGCTGAGTTTCTAGAATTTGATAGTGTAATGTATAAATATGGGATATTTTGAATATGAAATTAATAATTTCTGTTTCCCAACAGAGTGAAAATCAGATTTACAGTGAAATAGATATATTTTGCATTAGATGACTAGCAGAGGATCCTAGAAACCCCTAGAAAAGTTGTGAAGTTTGACCTTGTGGTGTTCTGCCATACATTACTGCCAGCAGTAATTCATAAAGCCAGTTACCGACAAAACCTGCTTTCAGATTGATAAGACTCCTTACACTCATTAAATCTTTTGCCTGCAGTAGCTTCTATAAAAAGTCAAAACTCCAGAAATTTTATGTATTGTTTACATATCCTATCAGAAGTCCCAGAAATATACGCAAATTGACTAACATTAAAGAGGAGGAAAGTAAAGGAAGAGGACTGGAGCTGGAGCTGGCAAACACCTCTCTCTGACTTCTGCAATAGACTTCCTGTGTGGTGCATGGAAGTCAAGCAAGCACCCTACTTCTCTTTGATAGCATTCTGAAAAAGACTTTCAACAAATTAAGTAATTCACGTGCAAATAGGACTCAGATTGTCATTATCTGCTAATTCATTTTCCTCTCGAAGTCATATACAGCACTTCTTGTTTCAGAGTTGTTAGGGGGCTACATATTTGTTGAAGTATAAAGGCAGCATAAAAGCTTGTGCAGAAGTCAGAGCTGTGGGTCATCAAGTGTGAACTTGTAGGAGCAGTGAGTGCTTTTTTCCCATTCTCAGAGAATCTCAAGTGCTCTTCTGGACAAGTGCTCCATGTCCCTGAAATTCATGTGTCAGCGTTTCAGTGACGTGCAAATGGTTACAGAACTGGATAACAAAGACATTGGGATTGGAGATGCAATTGTGTAAAGGAACTTCAGCAAGGAAAGGGCTGTAAACTCCAAACCCCTGCTGAAGTAGGAAACCACACTGGCAAGAGTTGTCTTGTCATTTTTTTTAGAATCATGGTCTTTGTCTTCCCTGTCTGCCAGTTAAACAGGAACAATGGGACCAAATGCTATCTTCCAGCAAATTTGATTTCTGTGATTTTTGCTGACTGGTCTTTCCAAGTGGGCTTGCATCTGAGTACTGATGAGCACCAGGACTGTTTAAGTGTCAGATAAGATCAGGTGACCATCATTCATTATTCCTGTAAAAGTGTAGGTTTCAACATCTTTTTTCTTAAGTGAGCAAGTCTGAAAATGATACTTCATTGTTTAAAATTTTATTTCATTGTTGGCTACTACTTTTCCTTCCAGCTAAAACTCTCTCGTGGATATTATCATCATCCAAGGAACCATTAGCAAATCTAAGAGAACCTATCCCTTTTACTAGGAATATGTGTGGCAGATACAAGCATATTCTTCAGTGTCTGTTTCAGTTTGCCACAGGAGAAGAAGTGAAAGAAGAATTGTAGATGATGTGGCTAGTATAGGCATGTGAATTTTGTACACTGTGAGAACTATGGACTCATCAGAGTAGAAGTGGCTTGCGAAAAAAGAAATGAAATTTATGAATTCACTGCCTCACACTAACCTTAATTTTGTCACCTTACCCTTGCTTAGAGGAAAAGTGGTTTAAAATCAGAACATGTAGTGTTATGAGCTCTGGCATATGTCATGGGGAAGGAAACGGTCTCTGTAATTTATGTTGCAAATCAGACTTATTGAGATTGCTGTTTCCTCGCTATATAACAGTTGGAGCTCTAAATTTCATTTATTATTCTAATAGTATTGAAATAAATTCCTGTCACCTTTCTGATGCTTTTCAATATTTCATATCTGAAAAGGTTCTGAGTGCAAATGCCCCTGCCTTTTTATGAGGTCTTATATGGCTATTATTAATACCAGATGAAGTTTAGATATATGAAATCATTGCTATGCAGAGAGCTGCTACTTTCACAGTATTTAGAATAAGCTACTTTTGTATTATGGTGTGACTTGGATAGTAGGCATTTAGCCTTGCAGGGTTTTTTTGCCTTTTAAAACATGTCAACTCCCACAAATAGGAAACAGTAGTTTCTCTAAAGTTTTCCTCAGAAAGTCATCTTTGGCATTGAAATAACCATTCTAAGTTTTGATTTTAAGGAGCTTTTTTTGTAAGAGAAAGTGAAGAGACTTAAATCCTAATTAGGAGTGGAAGCAGGATTACATCCTTCTCTATGTAATCTTCGCTGTGGCATCATAGTAATGAATTCCATGTGAGTAGCGATGAAGAAGATAAGTAACAATAAGCCGAGTCAGACACGTACACTGGAAATGGCCATTTCACATTTTATATGTGCATTAATTTGCCTGTGGTATTTCTTTCTCTTTTTTTCTTTAAGCTCACCATCATCTCCTGCTTCTGGCAAAGCCCAGTGGAAACCATCTGAAGCAGATGAATTGTCTCCACCAAAAAGTAAATTGAACACCCAAGATGGGATTCAGATTCTTGGCAGCTTGGGAACTTCTAGTCGCACTCGAGCCAAGATAAAAGATGAGGACTCAGATAAAATCTTGCGCCAGTTGTTGGGGAAGGAAATCTCTGAAAATGTCTGTATGCAGGAAAAGCTGACACTGGAATTTCAGGATGCTCATGCATCCTCCAAGAACGTGAAGAAGATTTTGCCAGAGAAAAGGGAGCTGAAGTTAGCCAGACTAAGGCAACTGATGCAGAGGTCACTCAGCGAGTCTGACACAGACTCAGCTAATTCTGAGGACCACAAGAATGCCCCTGTGAAAAGAACTGACAAACCAAGGCCTCAACCCATAGTGGAGAGTGTTGAGAGCACAGAGAGTTTGCACCTGATGATTAAGAAACACACTTCTGCAGCAGGACGCCGCTTCCCTTTTGGTATCAGGGTCTCTAAGTCTGTGGATGGCCACAGTCCCTCCCCTACTTCAGAGAGCAG
This sequence comes from Phalacrocorax carbo, assembly GCF_963921805.1. NCBI lineage: Eukaryota > Metazoa > Chordata > Aves > Suliformes > Phalacrocoracidae > Phalacrocorax > Phalacrocorax carbo. The sequence goes on along the minus strand of NC_087548.1, from coordinate 65,519,762 downwards.
CGATCCAGATAATGAAGCCCCGTATCAGTCTGGTACTGTACCTCAGAGCCAGTTTTGTGGAGACAGCTCTCCATCCAGCACCGACAGTGCCACTGCACAAAAGGTTGCTACCAGCCCTAAGAGTGCTCTCAAGTCTCCGTCTTCAAAACGCAGAACCTCCCAAAATTTGAAACTCCGAGTAACTTTTGAGGAGCCTGTGGTGCAGGTGGAGCTAGCAGAGTCAGAACTAAATGAGGAAAAGGATAAAGACAGGGGCAAAGGACTTGTGCGGGCTCCACCCAGCTCTGGGGAGCCAGTGGGGGACCAGCTGAAAAGGCCTTTTGGAACCTTTCGGTCCATAATGGAGACGCTGAGTGGCAACCAAAATAACAACAACAACTGTCAAACAGCAAACCTGATCAAAACCTCATCAACGCTGCCTTTTACCTCATTAGGAAGGAAGATGGCAGACAGCAAGGGAAATCCAGCAGCTCTCACAAAAGGAAGAAACAAGCCAGTGAGTGCACTGAAAGGAAGAAGGGCCTTTTTTTTTCTTTTCTTTTTTAAGTAATGAATAAGTTTGACAGCTTCTTCTTGCTGCTGTTACATAGCAAAAGGTTGCACACAAATACTTTACTATATTTGACCTGTAGAAAGCCCATCCACTGTTTTAATTTTGGAAAGCTTTTCCAAGGAGTGGCAGGTATTGCTGTGTCAGAGTTCGTACTCTTAGTGCACATGGTTCACATGTTCCGTGTTGAAAGCTTTCCACAAAGACATGATTCATCTGGAAATTATGTTTGATGTTTCTCTGAGTGAAAGGTTGTACAATGAGAATGCCACACTTGAATCCATGGGATTTCTGAGGAGTAAATAAGTGGATGACTATCCCTGTCCTCTTCTATAGCCAAGACTGATGAGGCAAACAGGATAATAAGTGGTAGAATATAAGGAGGAAAAATAGCAGAAATTGTGTTTCCTGCTTCTGTGGGAGGTACAGCCATGCCCTAGTTGTTGAAGCTGTCAGTACCCAGCCCTCTTTGCCCACCCTCTGGTCATAGCACAGTCTTCTCATGGCTGGTCTGTAGCGAAGTGTACTGGATCCACATCATCCCTTCTGGGCGGTCAAGAGGGTGCCCTTCCTGGGATTCCAACAGAAAGAGGGGTGTCTCCAGTTAGGAGGCTGGCTCGCTTGTTCGAAAGAAAGGAGAAGATACTTTGAACAAATGTATCTTCCAAGAGAAGGGAAGAGGTATTGAGTGAAAGAGACAGAGGTAGGAAATATGGTGAGCACAGTGTGTTTGTGGAGCAGAGAGGAGAAGTGTGAGCATCTGGAGATACAATAAAGAGTGAGTGAAAGGGAATGGTAGATGATTTAATCCTCTGTGAAAGACAGGGGGGAGGGAAGAGGTGGGTGGAAAGAAATGAGGCAAAAGAATAATTTCAAGATGAAAAAAAGAACATAAAGCAGCCCAAGAGGAGGGGGAATAGTGAATTATGTGCTGTAAAAAGTATGACAAGGTAATGGTAGAAAAACACAGGAAAATCTTAGGCATTGAAGAGGCAAAATGAGTATGGAAAAAAACCAGTGGAAATAGAGAACTGGGAAACAGTGAACAGCCCATGTTAGTGGGTACTGCTACAACAGTAGTGCTGTAGTAAACTGAAATGAAATGAAAATTCAAAGGACACCTAATAGCCTAACTTGAAGTGGGACTACATTTATTAGAGTTTACTCAGAATCACAGTATGAACTACTGATTTGAACCTTTAAAAACATGCACCATCTAGTTGAACAGCTGATTTAAGATAAAATATTTTCATAACACAATGGCATTTTTTTTCAAAAGAGTGATTCAGATTTTATAGTGACAGAGGAAAAAACAGTCTGTCTTCAAAGATGTTCTGATAGATTGCAACGTCATGAGCAGTTTTCATAGTTCATTAAGACATTTGAAGAGTTGGATGAGGTAATTCTAACAGTATTGACGCTTGCACTCTAAAACGCATGTTGTGTGTGAAAAGGCCATGCTTGCATGTCATTGTTGCCAACATCAAAATTGTGGAAAGAATACATTTTCATACCAACCAAAGGACCACAGTGCACATCTGAAAGAGGTAACAGATTCAGCCTTACTAACTCAAAAAGAAATCTGTTAAAATGTTATTGTGGTTATTTGACTGCATGTTCTGGTAGACTTGCATGTTACGTATGTAGTAAGCTCAGTGCATGTTTTTAACTGATATGATGTTGTACTTCTTTAGGGTCCTTACTTCAGCTACACCAGTCTTCCCTTTAGCACGCTGAATGAAGAACTTCTGTGTAACTATGCTTGGTATGTGCTTATGCATGGTGATGTTTAGCATCTCTGTTGCTTTGTTTTCTCAAACTGCATGTGTTTGCTAACATTATTCATAAGTGAAATATTGGAATTGATTGATGCACAAGAAGGGAAGTAGATGAACAGATGAACATCTAAATTCCTAGAAAAGCAGAAAATTATGATAGATTTCTGCTGATGTCACCATTGAACTGGCTACAGGATTTCAGTTCCAAGCAAGTATAGAAAGTATTCATACTCATAAATCCACCAGGGAGTATAGTGCACTTTGGCTGATTATTCAGCCTCTGTTGAATGAAAGTCAAGTACCAGATGAGAATGGAAATTAAATTTCCTCTCATGAGGAGAGCAAAAAGACCGCAGTTCATCTCTAATTGGAGAGTACAGAGAACATGAGGCAGAATGCTGTACTTTAAGTCTAGTGCTCTCCTATTTTTGCATATTTTTATTAACGCTCTGTCAGACCCTGAAGTTAAATCTGTTTTTTAAAAGTCTGATAACTTTGACTGCATTCAAAATCATTAATTTAGACATGTTCCATCAGGACTATTAAGGCAGATAGAGGCCAGTCCCTCAAAGTCCATAAAGACATTTTGGAAAAAACGTGTGACAAAATGTGTGTTCATAAGCAAACGCTTTGTAAAAATTACCTGTTGTTTTTATACAGCTTTAACACTCACAAATTCTTGTGATTATAATTTTTTTCTGTTACACTGAGTTGTAAATCCTTAATTAGGCCTGGAAATGATTGCTATTTGCACCAGAGTTATACATTTGAAGATACTTCTGGGAAAATTATAAATTAGTCATTCTGCAGTTTGGGAGCCTAAACTACTTTCAAGTTACTATTTTCTAAATGTGTAATAGGGTTTTTTTTGTTCACTTGTTTTCTAATGCCAGGACCTTCCCATACTTAAAAACTCAATTTCTGTAATGGAAGTCTTGTTCTGAAGTCTTTGGCACAATGGCTGTGAAACTAGAAACAGACTGTAAGGTTTCCAAGAGGCTTCATTCTCTCCTGAAAACAAAGAGGGAAATTCCAGTGCAGAAAACTGATTGCACAGCAGCAGTTTGAGGAAGCATCAGTGGGCAGCCTCCAGTCAAAACACCCAGCTGCCTGTCCAGACCGTGGAGTAATACAAAACCATTAATCTCATCCTTATGTTAGAGCCAGATGTAGCCAGTTGTTGTAATTCAGTGTTGCCTTGTGTAAATGCTCTTGTGTGAGAAGTCCCTGGCAGCATGGCATTTCCCCAGAAGCAGCAAGAGACAGGTACGGTCTAGCTGCCACTGCAGTGCTGCAGAGTCACCTGCTGGGAGGGTGGAGGTTGGGCCTCAACTCCTGGCTATCCGTCCAGGCCCTGCTGATCCAGGCACCGTGTCCTGAAGTTGCCCCCATGGCAGTGAGCACATGGAAAACCAGAGAGTAGGAAACAAGGAGCAGAGAGTACAAGGAGCACAGCGTGAGGAGGATGTTATTGTACCCACAGATTAGGACAGAAGTGGACAAATTGTGTGTCAGTCTGTGGCATGCGATTTCCAAAAATCATATAAGAAAGGAAGATATATTGTGCTTTTCAGAAATCAGAATGCAAACCTGAAGGCTCTCAGAGCTTCTAAGCCAGTCTTCGTGATGCCTTTTACTATGTGTTGTGATTTTTGAATGGCAAAATGGGTACCTGTTGTTAGTCCACTGCATGCTGTCCTGTAGGCTATCAAATTTAAAATATAGAAAAACATCACCATCACATGCGCTACAAGCCTACATGCACTACTGAACGCTGTCTGAATTTTACCTGCATGGTCTGGAGAGACGGTTTAATTACCATTTCAGAGCTATTTTGTAAAATAACCTTTCTGGAAAACAGCAGAGTCTTTGGTATTTTAAACCTTTGTATACTGTTATATTGGGGGTTTATAGTTCTGGACACAGTCCCAAACCCATTTTAACTCTAGACCCTTGTATAAGGGTTTTTATTAGCATCTTCTGAAAACTGAAGTCATTATGTAAAATCTCCCTTCAGTCAGATGACATTCCTGTCCACCAGTTTCCAGCTTCTGTTTATTTCTTTTGTTGTTTGTTTTTTTTTTTCATTCAAAATACCCAAGTACATCAAGACTTTGTAGTTTAACTTTTCAAATTGGTCACAGCTTAATAGTAGAGGATTGCATTAAATTTTCTAGTGTCCTTTTAAAAACTGATATGCCTTATTAAGGCCCTAGAGTAAATTTCAGATGTGCAGGATGGATTGGGCTATTTTCCCCCCTTTTGGAAGGATTGGCTAGTGTTTTGCATATTACAACTCTAGGCCAGTGCTTGTAGTTTTTTCAGTCTTACATGTGTGCCAATGAATGGTTCTTTCCCACACTTTAAATCATCTGAGATCTGCAGTACATTAAAGTAAGCTCTAACTCACCATATCAATGCAAAACCCTGTATTTGCTGCAGTTACCAACAGCAAAAAATTGTTTCATATGTCAGGGGTAATCAGCGGAATCTACGACCAAGTTTCTATCAGATAGTAAACTGGGCATGCTTCTAAAATAGTAAGTGGATCTAATCTAACAGATATCCCACTGCTAGACCTAGCGCTAGATAAATTACTACTTCAAACATGTACTCTAGAAAAAGGACGCTTATCTGTATGTATAATAAAATAGCTATGATTCAAACTAGCACAGTGTAAAATCAATATGAAAGTAATCTAGGCCTTGTCCCAGACACTTTGCAGTTGTTCTGTTGTGAGCTGTTACGATCATGCATCAGTGCCTGTTGCATGAGGGGATATTTAGTATTTCTGGGGTGACACAGGCACCAGAAGATACTAGAAATTTCATTAGTAATTAGTAATATTGGTAATAGCTCATTTCTATGTCTTTTGCTCTTGCTTTGGGTGTGTGGCAACAGTAATATAGATGAATGAAGGGGATTTAAAAGTAAAGTGATCCCTCACACAATCTTATTAGGACCCACAACTCTGGTCCCTGAGAACATCAGCTTCTGTTAAATCCTGAAGTAACCACAAGGTTATCTAAGCATCTGAAGTATCAGTCTCTTGGGATTATTTGGTTCTTTGTGGTGATTGTAGACTGGAATAAAGCTATTCTGGTTTACAGGAATCAGGCTCACAAATACATGAGTTTAAGGCAAACTTTTTATACACATACTCATGCCCTTTGCTCTGGGATTTTAACCTCCTGCTAGTTTCTGTCCTTTGCAGCAACAAACCAGCTAGTCATGTTTGTATTATAGGTGTTTTACTGTTCAGCAGTAATAACTAAAAATAAGCCTTTTAACCTGTTGGAAAGTTGCTGTGGGCTGAATGCTTAATCAAAAATCTTTCAGCTAGAAGGTTAATTGAAGGATACTGAGGCTTCAGAACAAGGACATATGAAAGGAAGTGAAGAAACTGAATGTTACAAATATTTAGTGTTCAATTTTTCTGCTTTAATTGGCAAGCTATCATTTGAGTCTCATATACAATAAATTTTATTTTTAAATTTAAATTTACCTAGTGTGGAAATGAAGAGGAACTGTAGACAAATTATCCTTATCTGTGTATCTAATAAAATCTTGAATTGAGATTTTACCTAAATTACAATGTTAAAAGAGATATAGGCCCCAAGTCAGAATTGCTGCTTGCTTTTTTTCCTGTTGCCTTTGCCACCATCTTCTGCTTAAGCAGACACAAGAAGTAAGTCTAATGAATCACCTTTCTGAAAGTGTTCTTTCCCTCTGATGATTATTAATGGGGACTGGATGATTCCCTTACAGGTAGAGTCAGAAACAAAGAGGATATGTCTAACGTTTGTTGTAGTGGATCTTTTCATTATGGTGATGAAAAGATCACCCTACAGGATGAGGAAATTTTGGACATTCTATCCATTATCACCAGAATGTTATCACAGTGCACTGCTTAATGCCATGACTTAAAAAGCTCCTCATCACTCCATTGGTTTCCAGTTTTGATTTCAGAATAGGCGCTGCAAGAAAGTCAGTAAGAATCCACACTATTAAACAGTAATTTGTGTAGTCACGTCTAGAGAAATAAGCTCAGCAAGAAAGATTAATTCAGAGTTCAGTACTTGCAAATGGAATAAAACAGGGTAAACAAACACAAAGCAAATCCCTCTATATTATTAGTGTTATCGTGAGTAATTTTCTTCTTTTTCTCTCCAGGCATGATGACATCAATAGGAAAAGCCGGAAATTGGACAGTCAAAAGAGTAATGAAGAGGCAGAACTGCAGGAATTCTTCCTCTAAACCACACCTCATGATGTCTCACTCTGAAGTACCTGAAATATATCCTTTTGAAACACTAATATGAGACATATCCCTCACCAGCAAAACAGCAGCTGTTAGGATGCCTTAATTTGTAGCAGTTAGACCATATACAAAACTTTTTTATGATATATGTGTATATGTAACTTGTTTGTAAGCTGTGCTGTGTAAAGGCATGGGTGAGCGAAAGTAACAATTTGAAAGTTGTTATGACACAGGCAACCTCCAAAATGTTTGTTGGGCCACAGAACACATTTTGTACTTTGTGTCTTGCATGGGTATATTGTCATATATCGTTATTTCCCTTTGTCAATGGCATATACTGTCAAAGTTTCAGACAAGACTCTGCCTGCTCAGCTCCTCAGTGAGACCAAGGCAAAAGCATTGATTTTTTTTGAGTATGTTTTGCCCATTGTTATTTCTATTTTTTGTAAAAAGGAAATAAAGACAGTGTTAATAGGACACACTGAGTGCAGATACTTCTCATACTTCACTGTTTCATCTTTTGAGCTTTAAGTGTTTTATTGGTCTTTTTGGTGTTCATTTGATAATGAGGCAATGTCCAGTACCAGGATTTCAGTTCAGTCAATCAGTTGAGTCAAGAATTGCTTTAATGTTTAGTGGTCCTTTTTCAGCTTTAAAATTTGTAGAAATAATTAGAAAGTATAAATGCAATTTTAAATTACCATTTATTGTTATTTGCCAAACACTGGCAATATACTCCTATCTGTTCAAATTACTGAGTAATCTTCTAAGACCTGCTTCATATTCTGTCAACACCCTCATGATCCTTTTATTGAATGTTCTTTGGACCTTTCAGAGGATATGCAATCTCTTACTGGATTCACTATGTTTCTGGTAAACTATGAGTACATTCTGCAGATGTTAATACTGCACAACGTCCAAGAGCAGACTTTTAGGCAATCTTTACTTGACACATTTATTTATATCAAATATGTATGTATATATTTGCTTTATTTTGATTACATTGATCTGTTTCCATTTGAAGACTGCTATGGTTTGATAAGAAATATCCCAATACATGTGGATTTATTTTACTGACTGTTCTAACAGAACATAAGGAAGTCATAGGAAGTTTGCCAAAGAAGTTTTGTATCATGAAGACAATCATAGGATCATAAAGGGGTTTGGGTTGGAAGGGGCCTTTAAAGGTCATCTAGTTCCAACCTCCCTGCAGTGGGCAGGGACATAAAATATGAGATTATGCAAGTTAAATTCCTGCAGTTGCAGAACTAGTAAGTAAATAACGTGGGCACTCAAGAGGACTTTGATTAAGTACAATGGAGTTGCTCTCTGTGCAGTTTCCCTTGCCTGTTTTTTGCTGTGTGCATCTTGACCATTGGGCTTCCTTTCTGGTCAGTGAGATGACAGAGGGACTTCCTGAATGTGAGTCATCCTACCTATTATAGATATCTCATTACAGGAGTACGAATCCCTTCCTACTTACCACAGGGGAAGCTGAGGTGGTAGAGCTTGTGGAAGAATTACTTAGTATTTGGATGCCTTTAATTAAGTGAGATAAATGTCTTTCTTTGGGTCACTCAGAGTGATGTCACATTTGTCCATACAGCCACCATGGACCAAGATGACTGAATGCTCGAGGCGCGCTGCGTATAGGCTTTGGATAAGCACAGAGTACTACTGGATAAAATTGAGCCAATTGAGAGATCAGCAAAAAAAACCCCCCACAAATAGAAATAATAAAAGCATGCACTTACAGAAATGAAATTCTGTTTCTTTCCACAGTTCTTATCTGTCACTTGGCAACACTTTGATTTTTGAGCTAAAGCAATAAACCTAGCACTCTAGCTGACCTGAGCTGTGTTGTTTAAAGAAACAACCAAACCTCCAAAAATATCTGTCAGCCAGGAACAGCAATACCTCTAACTGGGCCTCCTGTCGTCTGTGTAAGTATGAAAAATCTGAATGCAAAGTGAGAAGAGACACATGTGCTGCAATTGCCAGAGTGCTAAAAGAGAGCATATGAAGAAGAGATCCTGTGTCTGGTAGATGGGCTTAAAACAATTGGCGATTTGCATTTTTGAGGGTGTGAAGAGTGTGGACTATGGTTATGTGAATGGCAGAAGCAGCACTGACTGGAGATGTGTTAAGTCTGCCATAGCTATCTGTAGTATCTAGCTGAAGCAGAGGATAAAACTGAACTTCGTGAAAGGATTTGAAACAGACCAAGGTGTAAGTTTTGTCAGATCCTGGAAGAAAGAAATTGCCTATTCTGGAGACTGAGGATTAAAAAGTCACCTGCTCTCTGCAGGGTAGCAGTTTCTACAGAGTGTATTCTCATACAGCGTGTGGTGAACCAAGTTATGCAAGTATCATAGGGCAATAGATACTACTAAATGAGATAGGATTGGGATACCAGAAGATGTTCAGGGTCTGTGGTTAAAGATATCCGGTAGGTAATTGATGTTATGTGGAAGACTCCCAGCCCAGATAATTGGATAATTGAATACAGCTGGGGAGGTATGGCTGTTTCGAGTGAGAGCTACACGTACTGTGCATATGACTATCCACAATTCCTGAGCACATTGGGGCAGTTTCAGGGCTAGCCAGTGCAAAAGAGGCCAACTTGATGTAAGCATGAAAAGTAGTGCCTGGAGGGTTTTATCTCTGGAGAAGGTGAACTCATGTTGTATAAACTGCTGATTTTATTTTTCCTAATTTGTAGTTTCTTTCCTACCTGGGGCCCCAAAGCCTACATGTGGTACTCTCTGATGTCATGCCTATTAGAGAAATGCTGAGTCTGTGATCTACAACTGGCTGAAGCCTGTGCTCTGCATATTTGTATCCTTAGTAGCTATAGAATCCAGGTGCCATAACTCCTTCTGTTTGGTTTATAATCCTCCAGGCAGATCCCTCCTGGCACGAGTCTAAGTCAGGCTTCTGTCAGCGAAGCATAAGCATTTCCCAGAGGCAGAAGAGGTGATCAGGGATTTTCCAGCAAACGTTTTCCAAAAATATTGGTTAGCCAAAGCTTTTAACAGCAACACAAACCCCTTTTGATTACAACCCTTGGCAGAAAAGGTCCTCCCCGTCCACTCAGAAATTTCTGATCAAAAGGAGGTAGTGAAGTAATTTGCTAGTGAACCAATGTGTGTCCTAGTAAAACTATCTGTGGATACAAAGAATGGCTTTTCATGTTCTGTCACCCCCAAAGATGTCAGAATAAGACCTCTCTGTGTTTGTCCTGTGGTTCTGTACCAAAGGTGATAAATAGGGTGTTGGAGAGCAGTAGTGAATTCCCTGTTTCTTGTAATCTCTGGCTCTCCTCTTTTAAAGAAAGAAAATAATTTGCTAGGAGCCCTGTTTTTTCATGGTTGGCTGATTCATTTGTTTGTTTCAGGTATCTGAGGTGGGAAGCATATGGGTACATGCAGTATCAAAACTGGAAGTATGTTACTTCATTTCATCAGCAGGGTGGTGGGCTATGCTTTGTCCTGGTTTAGTAGAGCAGCATTTTAGTAATATTCTATTCATTTACCTTTCAATCTCCATATTAGAGGGCAAATACATTGGTTTACTAGATTACTAATGAATAAAATAACGACAGTCAGCATAGTTGGTGTATGAAGGAGATGAAGGAGAGAAGTTAAACAGTTTAGATTTACTGTTCATTTCACTGTAACTGTCATTCAGAAACCTTTTCATAACATCAAGCTGGCGTAAGATCAATGGCATAACAAAATACAATTGACAGCATAACAGTGAAGAAAATACTCCAACATCCCCTTATTTATACCTAAATGGTAACTGTCTCAGAAACATGTTCTCTGAAAGCTGATTTGCTGCATCTCTCATCACCTACCATTACAGTGTCAGAATATGGCCATGCAATACAGTCAAAAGTAAAGTAAAAATGTCAGCACATCATATGCTAGGTATGAATTAATGAATTAGTGAATGGATCTCATGGTGAGACAACTTTTGTCTGCATGTAGACTAAGATTCAACTCCTAATGCCCTCAAAATATTTCTTAGCCTTTTAAAAACCTACTTGATGAAAATTTGACAGAAAGGTCCGTGAAAATGTAGTCCCTGCATTTGTAGCATCAAACTGCAAGGCTTAATTGTCTGTCATTAAATGGTTTCTTAATGACATAATAGGAATAGTTTCTCAAATTATATCGCATTTCCTATTGCAAGTTCAGAAATGTCTTTCTGACTGTACATCAGCTGTATCCAAGCATAGCCTGTTACATAATGAGCTTTTGTAAAACCTTCTTTCTCTGTTTATAAATGCATTTTGGGTTGCAAGTACAGAACTGTGCACGAGCAGTATAGCACATGCCCTGTTACCAAAACCAGGCACAGAACTATGTTGAGTATAAATTGTCCAAGTGAAAAAGCCCAAGCGCTGGATAACCTGCAGTTCATCCTCTGCCTCTACACAATATCAGTGCCATGTCACCTTCTTGCATACACCAGACATACTGCTGACTATTTGTACCCATCTTTTCTTTGTTACATTGACCAGTCAATATGTAACTTTGACCCAAGTATCAGAGAGTGAAGCCAGGAGAAATCAGGTAGGTTCTTCATACGCCACACACCTCTTCCAAATGAAGAAAGGGTGCTACATACACAGCATCCACCATCCATCCTCCTTGTACATATTTAATAGTGCATCACCAGCTTTCCAGATACTCCAGATTTTGTAACATGGACTGCTTTTGTCTAGCATATATGGGCAGCTATAAATACTACCTCAAGCCATCTGTTTCCTGAAGAAAATGTTACTCTTTGTCTTTGACATCTGCACAGCCACTTCCTTTCCTACTCTTAACTGCTAGGTGCTTTGCCAGTGTGCTTACTGGCAAGCAGTATAAAGGAGGAAGGAAAATAATTATTCTGAGTATATTTGGGAAACTGATAAGAAATCCTGAGGCTGTTGGAACACAGAGCTATCTTTTACGTATCTCTTTTGTCAGTCAGCGATCCTGCTCCAAGAAAAGCCAAAATCATGTGGGTCTGGAAGGGAAGAGGCCAGAAAAGAGTTTACCCTCCTTCCTGTGTAGACATGAACATAAACGTAAATGTAGATGGTATACAGATATCTGTAGAACCTTGAAAAACTGCAGAATAGGAACCAACTCAGGAGTTTTGCAGTGCTGTGTAGCATGCAGATATCTGTATGGACGTGCAGTAGGAGATAGACAATCTTTGCATTTTTATTCTCAGCTGTGGATACAGACAGAAAACCTAGAAATATATTAAACAATGAAACACGAAAGTGCACAAGTGCAAAGCCATAAGGAAACACTGAAAAGGAGTTACCAGAAAAAAAAAAAAAAAAGGCAAGTGACAAAGACAAGACAACTGTTTTCCATAACTGAAAAAGAGGATGGGAATAAATGCTCCTCCCTGTGGCTCTGCGCATTGTCTACTATGGGTAGAACAAGAAGCAGTGAATTTAGAAGTGTAGCCAAGGGGATGGAGGTCATGGGTTACGAAAACTTCCCGCGAGTAATGATAGCACTGGAATCAATAGCCTGGCGGAAGAGATGAGAGAGTTGTAATAGGAGAATTTTAAGAACAGGTGGGAGAAACAACTGTCAGAAATGACATGCCAGCAACAACCAGCAGAAATGACATGGGGCAGACGGTTGAACTTGGATGACCTCTTGAGATACCTTTCCGGCTGCTCTCTTTTAACAGGTCTGTGATTCAGTTGTGGCAGAATCAGCCTAAGAGAGAAAACTGTTGAGGTCTTTACAATACGTCACTTTTATAGCACTGTCAAGACTACAATTCTGCCAGAGGTTTGTGATACAGCATTTTTTGTCTGAGAACACTGATCAACTAATATACAAGTTTGCTAAGGAATCAAATAGGTGACATAACTTTAGGCTTCCTTGAAAATGCTTACCTGAATTGTGGCAGCTTCTAATGTATGTTTCTGGTCCATTAACAAACCAGACAAAACCCTTTTGTGCAGTGCAAGGCCAGTTTTCACAAGGCAGCAGGTTTCTGAGCCATAAGAACAGGTTCTTTTACAGGGTCCTCAGATTTCACTGTACGTGCAGTAGTGGCACAGGAGAAAAGAGGAGAGATTACTCACTGAGGGTAAATGATCAATGCAGGTTTAGTGAAAAGGAGGAGCCTCCAGCAGCAACTAAAGGTGCGCATTTTGGTGAAGAGAAACTGCCACTGCCCAGGCAAGCTAGTAGAGTGTTTGGGATGAGACAATGGCAATCCTGGGTGTGATCCTGGTCTTGTACTTAGCCCTCAGTTCCCTTCCCTGTTGCTCAAACATGGATTCTGTCTTTCCCTTGCTGGAGGTATGCATAAAAAGGCATCCAAGAGGTATCAACAAAACAACTGGCTTCTCCCAGCAGCACAGGAAAACTTATTTCTGCCATTCCAGTCATAAGGTGTTGCGTTCTTGGCATGAAAAGGGTGTTCTGGTGAAGGGCTCTTGAAAGCAAGACTTGTTGCTGCTGCTGCCAGGTTCTAGGAGGGAAAGAGGACAGGAGAGTTGCGTCTTCGGCAACAGCTGCTGGCAAAAGTACTCCCACCTCTCACTTAGCAATAGACACTATCATTTCTGGTGTCCTGAAACCTGCAAGTGGCAGGGTGCCCTACACAACTACATGCTTTACCAGTAATGGGAGCAAGGCCTGTGAAGAAAATAAGAACTGCACTGAGAGTGCACATGTGTAAAACAAGCTATTGCTGAGGTTTTCCTGTTTTTCAGAGGGAAAGGTTTGTAAGATGCCATTAGGTAAATCTGCTACAGGTACTGCTAACTCTCTCGGGTGCCTTGTTCTGCAGAGCACTCGCTGCACTGCTCACTGGTTACTGCTGGTGCCAGGGGTTGATTCACTGATGTTGCTCAAGGTCTCACTTGGCAATGCACAATAGGAGGCTCTGTATAGGAACATCTGTATCCCTCCAGGTCCTTTATTTACCTGGGTAGGACCACTTAAATGCATCAGCCAAGTTCTTTTGTTTCCTGAAGCATGATACCTGACATTTCTCCTAGAAAATTCAATAAGCTTTATCTCACAGCAAAGATTTACATCCCAAAACAGTGGCTGAGGCAGCTGCATTTGTATGAATTACTTTCTGAGACACTTGATAATGAGAATATCCTTTAGAGCACCCCTTACAGATGATGTTACAGTCCACAGTTGTACTTTGAGTTAATAAAATCTTAACAGGAGAAGGAAACATCCTCAAAATCTATACCCTATAATTTCTGGATCCCATGGGAATGCATTTGCAAGGAATACTTCTAAATGCATTGCTCTTAAAAAAAGTACAAGCAGTGCTGTGTGCAAAGTGCTGGCTGTTCTCACTTAAAAGTCACTTGGATGTCTCACTGGCTTGAAAGTGTCTGCCTGATGTGTTTCCAGACATCCTCTCCTAAACTGCTTTTCTGAAGCTATTTTCCCTCTATGGTATGAAGTAGTTAGAAAACAGTCAACCATATTCACGAGCATCTCTAACTCTGTGGTGGAAAATTGCCACCCAGTGACATCCAGTGTCAGCACTGGACATAATTTTTGCCAGTTTTCAGTAGAATCGTGCTGTGTCTTCACAAACCAGATGGTGCTGAAGGTAAGTGCTTTAAAGACTACTTCAAAGCATTAAGAGACTTTGTACTCAGAGAGATTTCAGTGTAGGTATCCGCACTGAAAGCTTTTGCAGTCTTCATATCAGCAAGCTAAGCAAATGCTGCAACAGAATTCACAGTAAAAGAAGTGGAGGAAATCCTTTTTATGCTGTAGCAATAAAAGAAAAAAAAGGGCATTCTCCTTTGCTTTTTATATACTTTTACAACAAACAGAAAATATGCACCTATTTCATTAGGCAGTGCTAAATAGACAAAATATCCACCTGGGACTCAAATGCTTATGGATGTTCCAATTTATTTTAAGGTTTTATTTATAAAATTCCACTACTAGAGATGCTCCCACTTTTTGAATTTTTGGTTTCCTTATGTAAAGACATTTGCCACATGAAAAATAGTAGACACCTTTACAGAGCTGTTATTCATCCCTTTCCAGCCTTTTTCAATAGAAAGAGAGGAAAGATTTGTGCCTCAACATAACATGTTTATGCTAGAATCTGGGTGTGTTTAACAGGTCTGTTATCTCCTCTGAACAGTCTTTAAAACGAGGACCAGGCCGTATCCAGCAGAGACTAACAGGAAGAGAGTTTGGTATTGATTAAAACCAAAGAAGCTAAGCCACTTGGAACTCGCTGTTGCTGTCTCTTAGAGAAGTGCTTGGCAGTCAAGAGGCCACTTCATGCTTCTCCTGTAACCACACCTTTTGAAGCTGTTGGAAGTTACCATCTCTTGAACTGTTAAGTCAGGTACTGGAACAGAATGAATTTATTCTGAAAGCAGAGAGACCCCAGGGTCCAGAAATGGGAAAAATCATTTTCTAACAGAAAATAATTTTTCACTTCCATGCTTGTCCTCTAAACGGATGGGTGGGTGGATGGATGAATAGATTGATGGAGAGGTGAGAAAGAGATATATATTCGTTTGTATGTATATCTAAATATATATATATCTATCAGAGGAATTTAAGGTGTCACATAGGTATAAGATATAACTTGGCAGCTACCTGTTAAACTAATAGGTTTTCTCTGGCATTTTGTGATCCTTATATGCATTTATGTAGCAGAACATGTGTCAGTCAAATGCTGCTTATTTGAAATAATGGTAACTTCAAAGCAGTGAAAGCATGCTGTGCAAGGCACCAGGGGCCTGTGTAAGAAATATTTCACATAAAAGCCTTTTTAGGGGCCAAAATTTTCCTAATGACATATTTAGAACTTGATTCAACATAAGCTTGGAAAGATTTTACACAAACTTTTAGAAGTCATGTTCAGGCTGTGTGCACCAAAATTATATTTGAAACCCAGTAACTGCAAAATCGCAAGTCAGTAAGTATGATCCTGCAATTAACAACTATCCTTAAAATATTAGTTTCTGTATTCCAGATGCTTTCTTTGTGCCACTTCAAGTGCAGCGTGTTCCAGGTTTTAGAACATAGCTCTTTAAAGTGGTGTCCAGCTTTTAGCATTAAAGTATTAGAGGAAAATGTTCCAGCAAACTGTTGACAAAACTATTGTTGCAGAGACCAAGCTGTTAAAAATAAGGTTTGCGGGGAAGAATGCAGACATTGTTTGCATACAATCGTTTGGGGTTTAGGTGGAAAGTGACCAGTATCCTGCATGTAGAACATGAGTGACATAAAGTACGGTGACAGACAAACCACGGCAGCTCGGAGGTGCTCGCTGCTGTGTGGCCTCGTTGATCACCAGAGGGAGACAGAGTGTGTATCATTTCAGGATAGCTCTGAAAATGGCAAGCAGTGGTCAGCGTAAAGGTAGCACAAGTTTATGTGAGTTTCCAAAATAGTGGTAGATCTGCATAATAATGAGACTTCACTGCTTTGCTCTGTTTTCCTTAGTATGGGTGTGCCTATGACAAGAGAGAGAAGAGTAACTTCATGTCAAGGATAAAATATTGCTGAATAAAGGCAGACACACTAGTAATCATTTTGTTTCATTCTAAGTTAATGCAATGCTTAAGCAAACATGAATGGTTAGACCAAATCAACATAAAAGTGCATGCGTGTATGGCTTGTTGGGGTGCAGCCTTTTTGAGAGAGAATTGAAACGGTATTTCAGACCTTATCTTCAAACCAGAGGAAACATGTTGTTACTGAAAACGGCATGTCTACATGGAAATTTAATTTTTTCAAAACTTGTTAATCATAATGTGAATTTTGGTCACCATCACACTGCGGGGGGGTGGGGGGGGGAAGTGCTTTCTCTTTTATATCTGCAGTGCTTGTAACTAGCCTGTGTTACAACATGGCTGAAAAGGCAGCAGAGATCCTCTCTGCCTGGGTGCCAGGGCCTGACACCTGCAGAGCAGTGAGATCATCGTATGGATGATAAACTCAAGCCTTCCCTGTTTCATCAGCCAAAATAATGACTTAGAAGTCTACAGTGGCTGTAGCAATGACTGTTGGGAAAAAAAAATGTGGCAGCCAAAAATCATGGTACTGCTCCAGGCAATAGACCTTCAGATCTCAGGAATACCATAATTACTTGGATGAGATGGCTTCTCACAGCTACCACAGCTAATCAGCATCCTCTCCTCTCAAGAATTTGGATTTGCTAACTGCCTATCTGGCTAAATGTCTTTGTCCTGCTTTCTATGCCTTATTGATAGGAAAGAAAAAATTGGCAATGTAATGATTTGCAAGTAGTCGGGCTGTCAGACATTGTTTTTTGTTGAAAGCCCATTCAGTGCCGTTTCCCTGATGTGTCTCAGAGTAGAACTGTTCTGTAATGGTCAGGATGATGTGGGCTCTTGAGTACTCTGTATTCCAAAACATGCACAGAAAATCTATTATTTCTTCTGTGTACCACCCATGATTGCAGGAGGAATAGATTGCTTACACAGCATTCATTTTAAATTACTGGGTACACTACAACTTTCACCTATTCAAACACAGTGACATGCAGAGTTATTTGAAGTACAGGAGAGAAAAAAGAAAGATGCAGCAGCTTCCACAGCATGGAAAGGAAAAAAATTCTGTTAATCAGATAGTTCATTTTGTTCTGTTCAGAACAGTACTTTCATGTGTAGCTCTGGCCTTTGTTCATTTTGGCTACTGCAACTGGTTTAAATATGGTTTGGAAAAAGTGTCCCGTATAACAATTTTATGAACCATTTCTTTTGCAGCATTGAAAAAAAGCCATTTCTGGATTGGTCAGGCCAATAGGATCACCTGGTTGTTAATTGCTTGGGTTTGGCTTTATTGAAAGTTTTTCACATATAAGAATAAGCTTAAACAGGTAAGTAGGCACATACTGTTCTTCTCTTGTTCTGTTTCCTCTCAGATTTGCCAGGTTTCTGCTAGTTCTCACATGCATTCTACGTAGTGGGTAAAGAAAAGAAGCTATATATTTTTTTACAGGCATTCATCTGAATATTACCTGAACTGGAAATTTCTGTCCTAGTGTAGCATGGTCTGCTTCAGGAAATCTGTCAGTGCAAAGAGAAACTTAAACAGGACCAAAAGTTTTTTGAGAAGGCAAAAGCCTGTTATGTCTATTTTGAGCATCCATTATAAGATCGCTTTAGAAAATATACATTACTATTTTTTTATTTCATCATTTCTTTTCTTCTTCTATTTACTCTTTTGCACCGTATCTATCATGATAAAATTTAGCCATCTGTACTATGTCATATGAGCCAAATATTCCTTCTAATGAAGTTCCCTGGGAATTTTGTCATTAATTTTCAGCTATACTGGGAATTTTTCCCAGTGTTTGCAATTAAGTAATGTTTTTCATCTCCAGAGATCCTCAGAGTTTCTCACATGCTGTGGACCTGCCCCCAGTCATTCTTAGTTCTTCAAAGAATTTGTCTCTAGTGATGGGATTTAGGTTTTAGTTCAGCACATACAGTATTGGGTATGTATATATAATGTTTTTATATCAAAAGCAAACACTGTTTTGTGTGACCACTTCAGTCTGTATATGCACAAAGACAGGTTGTGTGTTTTAAAGAGCCATTGTTTCATTTACTGGCAGAGTATAACACGGGAAAGGATGACAGGAGGCAGCGGAGATATTAACAGTTTTGGCCTGGAAGTCAGGAAGATAGCTGAGATCCAAAGCAGCAATTTGATTCCTTCTCACCACCTGCAAAAAGATTTTCTCAGCTGGTTGGTATAGGCTGCTACGGACTGTGAGTGAGCTCATGGCTGCGTCTGTGTCACAGAGCTTCCTGCTGCAGTTGCTGGAAAGCCCATTTTCTCTCTGCATTTCCAGGCAACTTCACTAAGGAAGGGCCATGACAGCAGGAAAGTGGGACACACAAGCCCTTCCTGTGAGAGGCCAACTTCTGAAAATAAGTTTTATTCCTTTTATTCGGTCTTTTGATTTAAAAAATAAGTTACAATTAAATAGTAACAGGAAACTTCTATTAACCCTTCTTTGATTTCCATGTTTCTTGCTGGAATCTAAACTGCATCGGCCACTAGCTGCTGCTCAATTTCGTCTTTACCTTCACCTGTGTTCTTTCTCCTTTCCACTCCTTCTGGAGGGAAGGAAGGGTTAAGTCCATGTCCTCACAGAGTAGTAATAGTTCTTCCCAAAAGACAAGTCACAAGCAAACTATTTAATTGTAAACGTCTCACTGAAGAATTGGTACACGAATGAGACATGACTTCATCGTTTAACCCACATGTTTCACTGGTCTAGGGAACCCTGGTGGGTTTGGCCCATTTTAGTCATAGTTGTCATGGGAGAACCTTAATGACTTAGTAAGGTAGCTTAAAAAATCTCCATACAGAATCTACCACATGGTATATTTACTGGCAAATGTTAATCCCCCTAGGAACAAGTTCTGTAGTAACAAATGAATTATGTGACTTCATAAGCGCTCATGTCATCAAATGCACCGCTGACTTTTTTACATTTTCAGGGGGGGTTTCTGCTGTGTGCAGTTTCACTGGTTTGGAAGTTAAACAGTTTAACAACGTGTCCTGAAGGAAACATGTAATCAATAATTTCAGTTTTGGTTACTGTAAAAGGTAAATGTGACCCATATATTTGTTGGGCAAGTAAGCAATCCAGGGTTTAGCAAAGCTTAAGCAGGGGCTAGCAAATAACATGAACACTCATAGTACAGGGACACAAAGTAGAATTCCTTGACAGGAGGAAAGAAGTAAGAGTAGGTCAAATAGGTCATATCATGCTTCACTTAAAGCTTGCTTTTTGGGGGGCAAGAAGTAAAAGTGGGAAAATACCTCACTCCAGTGAATAAGTCTGTTATGAATTTTAACAGAGATGCTTGTAAGGTAGGCTGCAGTTAACAGCCGAGAGAATGGATCCCCATTTAGGTTAATCTGAGAGATTATCTGAATCTGTTGCCTGGCCCCTGTGATTATAATTTTGGTGTTGGGCTTGTTAGGACATGGAAACTCTGGGAACTGTACTGAGAACTGGAATGCCTGAAATGACCAGATTGAGATATGGAGCAGAGAAGATGAGGGTACAGTCATGTCTGGCTGTCCTCATAGCTTGAAACTAATCTGCCCACAAGAGCAAGGTCTGAACAGTCAATTCAGCAAAATAAGACTGCTGCTGGAACCAGTGCTCTGGTTTTCCAGCAGAATTATTTTCCAAAACTAACATTTTAAGATCTGACAGAAAAGATTGGCTATTACTACATGTATATAACGCACACAGCTCTGTGTGTTACAGTATGCAATCTGTGCTACACACAGGTACTTACTGATTACAGTATAGGCAGAGCTGGGACAAAGAATGCTTTCTTCTTCTTGTTGACCGTAGTCCGCATTAAATTCAAAAGTCTACCCTGTGTTGAGCCAGCTGATTAATTTAAGCTCTTCTTCCCTTGCCTCAATCGTTAACATGGTCTACGATGCCCAGAATTATATCTGAAAGCTCGGTGCAAGAGCTGGTATCAGGTCAGGCAGCCCATGTGGGAGAAATTGAACAAGGTGCATCTGCTGCCAAGTGAAACCAAGGAATCCACAGCTACGGTGGTAATGTAGTTATTTTTGGTCCTGGTCTCTCCCTGTGTTCAACGCAACAGCTGACATGAACTAACATAACATGGTGTTGCAATGCCTGAATGCACTACCCTAGCTGAGGACAGACAGATAGCTGTTGGAAGCACCTTTTTTCCTTGTGGCTGAATCTGTAGAAGGCATGTAATGAAACACATAGGCAAGTTATCTTGATTGTAATTCATTTGTGTGATGTCAGTGCAGCTCTGAGGATCAACTAATATTAATTTACCATGCATTGCACTGGCACACTACAGCACCTAAAATCTGTGCTAGAAGTTGTTCAGTGATTAGTCAGAGAGAAAGGGTGAGCTGTTGGCTGGACCACAAACAGTGTTTTTTTGCTTTAATATATTTCTTGTGGAGCTTTTCTGCATGGCTTGACTGGGCTGGACTATACTGCACTGTAGAAGCTGAGCAGAGTTGCAGATGAAGTTGAGCTAGAAGTGCCACCTTCATTATTTTTGTGAAGACTAACCATAACCACAGTGTGGGTGCAGGAAGCTGGGCATTTCTGCAGCTCCTCTCCCATCATGCGCCTCAGGCTGTCCATCCACATCCACAGAGACTGTTTACCAAAGAACTGTCAACCACCTCCCCTATCCCTGCGGCTCACCCTCAGGAACCAAGGTAAGGGGATGCCTTGTTCAGCTTCACAGAAACTATTCTTGAGGTCCCACTCACCCCAGAAGTATGAGGCAAACCACACTAGACCAGTGCAGGCACACTGGAAAACAAAGTAATTTAAGCAGACTGAACCACTTGGGGCTTGGTCTGCCAAGAGAATTTTTGGGACCTGAGAACATTTATACGCCCTGGGCCTGGGCTGCCTTCTCCATCCCATCATGACTAATGGTCCTAATTGATTGGAACTGCCAAGCCCAGCTGCCAAGCAGAATATTTTTACAATCCCTGTTCTATTTATGCGCTGACAAATACAAAACTTTGTGTCAGAAAAGAAAGTGCGAAGCAGAACTGCAGGAAAAGAAATGAATTGGCAAAGAGGACCGTGAAATGATGAATGACAAGGCACTGAGATGTGGTACCACATCTGAATACCTGTGCCTGGTGCAAGTGAGTGCTGAAAGCACTTACAGAAACAAGTCTATACAGGTCTCTGAAACAGCCTTTGGCACACATTTTGAGATTTTTTTTTTTTTAAATACCCACTGGCCTCTGCTGGAGATGCACTTGCTTTTCTGCTTTCTGTCTTTTTCATGGACAAATGCTACCCAAATTTATCACCTTTACCAGATCAGTTTAAAACATAGAACCAAACCTGTTACAAAATGACAGCCACCAAGGATGTCAGTAGGAGCAGATTGTTTTTATTGCAGCATTGCAGCTTTTTTAGTCAGTCAGAGAAAAAGGCAGTGTCCTGGTTTGATTTCTTCTGCTAGCCAGAATAAGAACATGTCCACTTGTTATAGAGGAATCATCTTGGAAGACCATGGTATTCTTAAATACACTGTTTTTTACACTAGCACATGATAACCCAAGCATTTACTACAGCTGATCCAATCTAAAATATCTTCTGTTGTTCATTGCTACCTAAAAATGACACAGGAATAGTAACAACTTCTCTCACAACAGCTCCTCAGCTCTGCTGCTGCTTGTGCACAGACCACAAGCCTGTTTGGCTAACCTTTACTCAGATGAGGCTGTCCCTGCAGTTACAGTTACTGTAGTTTTATTAATGCATCAAGCTTAAATGAAACACTTGGGAAAAGTCAGAGAACATCTCGAGTAGATCCTAGGAAGCAGGAAGGTGAGGATAATCTGTCCAGTGACGATTTTTACTTATCTCTGTTTGGAATCTCTCCACTGCTGCTATTCTGCTATTTGGTAGTATGGACTTCAGTTTTCCTGTCGATCTCTCAGCTCAACCCTTACTACAGCAGAGGCTGTCCATAGCTGCCCCTGAGGCTGGTAAAATCAAAGAGTAAAAGTGGGAAGTGGAGGCATTTCCAATACTTGGTAAGAGCTTATCTGAGCTTTTATATAATTTTATTTGGGTTTCTTGACTGTAGCAATGAGCAACACGATGCCCAGGCAGAGACTGGAAGCAGATAAGCTTGTCAAGGGACAATAGCAAAGCAGGGAGGTTCAATAAGAAGCTGTGTTACTTGGTAAGTAAATACAGCCACAGTCACAACAGGGTGGCAGACTGGCCCTGAATTGCCTTACTGTAGTAAGACCAGTGCCCCTTCTCATGCATGAAGTAGATGACATGATCCACCAGGCGTGTTTTATAAGCAGAACTGCCATGCAGCCGTTTGTCACTGTAGGGCTGGGAAGATGACTGCTGAGTTTTGCCCTTCTGTCTGCCTCCAGATAAGAAAAATTAGTTGTGTATTTGTTGTATGGGATGTTGGCTTACTGCTGACATTATAAATAAGGGCTGCAAATCTGCCCACTTTTTCACTGAACTGGCTGAGACTGCCTACATGGCTTGAGTGCCCTAACATGTTTTTCCATCTAGGCACCGGTAGCAGCAGCAAGGGGGAGAAAAATGACCAGTTATCTCAGGTGACGTAACATGAGATTGTGGCATGGCCAGGTAGCAACTGACGTGGGTGGAGACAAACGCTTGTGAAGTGACCTAATCACCCCCTTCCTCCCACACAGCCTTGCTGGAAAGAAGCGATACCAAACCTTCCTTTCGGAATCCCTCCAGCAGGAAGGATGCTAGGCTTTACTCTTCACTCTGGTACAACATCGCCGTGTCGAGGAGCGGTGGCGCCGACCGAAAAATCCTGTTTTCTCTGGAAACTCACTTCCTCGAAGAAGACAGCAGAGGGGGCCCTTGCCCCGCAAAGAGGCAGCGGACCGGGGCCTCCCGTCTCCTCCCCTCCCGGCTGCAAAGAGGTGGGTACCACCCTGCCCAGGCGGCCGGCGGGGCTGCCTTCCCCGGCCGGGGAGCGCCCCGAGCCCCGGAGGGCCGGCACCGGGGGATGCCCCCCGTCCTTCCCGCTCCCCGACTTGTTTCGTCGCCTGCCAGCGGGCAAGCAGCGAAGCGGAGGAAGGAAATTAAATTGGCCAAGCGCTGCCCCTGGGTGCAAGGATGCACGGAAACGTGTCTGAGGCATGGGAGAGGGTGCTCGCCAGACTCCTGTCTGTGCCCTTTGCAAAAATAAAATTAAAGTTAGCAACCCAGGAGATTCGTTCCCATGTCCTTTTCCAGTTCCCTGCACCAATCCTCCTTCCCTGAAACAGGCAAACCGAGAAAATGCTCTTCCCCATCGCACCCCAGTGCCTCGTACAGGCACTTATGATGTTTTTGCTCCTTTTACTAAGGCACAATTCAGTCTTGTATGTTTTTGGAATGGGCAGCTCTCAAAAAGAAAAGAGAAATCCAGAAAGATTGAATTGTTTCCTCTATATTCAGGAAAATCAGCCACAAATCATGTCATGTTCTCAATCCTGCCTGATCTTCCAGGAAAGTAATTTAGAAGAATGGCATGTGTTTGCATCTGTCATGAGTCAAGACCGTGAAATAAGAACTTTCCAGAGTACTTTCCCTTTGCATATCAAGTCCCTTGGATGACACTGATAAAAACTACAGAATGAGTTTTTGCTAACAAGGCAGAAGTTTTTAAAATCATACATAGAATTAAAGGATAGGTAGTGAATTAATTGATTTTACACTTGTCACCAAAATACATCTATCTCTGGGCCTGATTCAACTGCACAGCGTAATGCCAATGGCATAGTGCACAGAAGTATTCAAGCGGAAACCTTGTTGTAAGACCCTGTCATAAAGTACAATCACGGTTACATCTATCGCTGTAGAAGAGTTTGTTTCAGTAATTATTATTTCCTGAGGTTTCATGTTCTCTACAGGAATAAAAGAGTGAAAACTTGTCACATGTAATTCCCACTTATTGCATTTGTCTTTATTAAGCAAGAACTATATCACAGAATCACAGAATCCCAGGTTGGAAGGGACCTCAGGGATCATCTAGTCCAACCTTTCTGGGAAGAGCACAGTCTAGACAAGATGGCCCAGCACCCTGTCCAGACGACTCTTGAAGGAGTCCAACGTGGCCGAGTCAACCACTTCCCTGGGGAGATTATTCCAATGGTGACTGTCCTCACTGTGAAAAATTTCCCTCTGGTGTCCAATCGGAATCTCCCCAAGAGCAACTTGTGTCCATTCCCCCTTGTCCTCTCCATGGGACTCCGTGTAAAAAGGGAGTCTCCATCTTCTTTGTAGCTACCCCTTAAGTACTGGTACGTGGTGATGAGATCCCCTCTGAGCCTCCTTTTCTCAAGGCTGAACAAACCCAGCTCTCCCAGCCTATCCTCACATGGCAGCTTTCCAGTCCTTTGATCATCTTGGTGGCCCTTCTCTGGACCCCTTCCAGCCTGTCCACATCCTTTTTGTATAGCAGGGACCAGAGCTGTACACAGGACTCCAGGTGTGGCCTGGCAAGTGCTGAGTAGAGCAGGATAATGACTCCTTTACCTCTGCTGGTGATGCCCTTTTTGATGCAACCCAGCATCCCGTTGGCCTTCTTGGCCGCAGCAGCACACTGTTCGCTCATGTTGAGCTTCCTGTCCACCAGCACCCCCAGGTCCCTTTCCACAGAGCTGCTCTCCAGCCAGGTGGATCCCAGTCTGTGCTGCACTCATGGATTATGTTTTCCCAGGTGCATGATCTTACACTTTTCCTTGTTGAACTTCATAAGGTTCTTGCTGGCCCACTCTTCCAGCCTATCCAGATCTCCCTGCAGAGCAGCTCTCCCTTCTGGAGTGTCTACTTCCCCACTCAACTTGGTGTCATCAGCAAACTTCATCAGGCTACACTTGATCCCATTATCCAGATCACTTATGAAGATGTTGAATAACATTGGGCCCAATATTGATCCCTGGGGGACTCCACTAGTGACTGGTTGCCACTTTGAAAAAGAGCTATTTACCACCACCCTTTGGGTGCGGCCTGTCAGCCAGTTCCCCACCCACTGCACAGACCACTTGTCTAGGCCATAATGCATTCATTTCTCCAGGAGGAGCCTGTGGGGGACTGTATCAAAGGCCTTGGAGAGGTCCAGGTAGACAATGTCCACTGTCGGCCCCATGTCAACCAGGCTAGTCACTGTGTCATAGAAGGCCACCAGGTTTGTCAAGCACAATCTGCCCTCAGTGAAGCCATGTCGGCGTTTCCCAATCATGTGCTTCATTTGACTTGTGATGGCCCCCAGGAGGATTTTTTTCATATATACATTAGCGTAGAAGGCAGTCAATCCTTGATGCAAAAGCCTACAATTCAGAGACAAGACAGAAATAGAAAGGAAAGGAACAGTGAATGGCAACAAAAAATATTTTTATTTACTTGTGATATTTATCCTTTCCCTGGGGTTCTACCTTGTACAGCTGTATCACTTATTGGGGCGTTCTGTCTTCATGTGCAGTGTAATACATTATGATTCCTCAAATGAGCCAAAATTTTCACGACAACCAGGAAAAGAAGTCATGCTGAAATTGAAAGTGCTGCTGTATTACTTTTTTTAAAGTGTCTTTACATGTCCCTGGGTTTTCCATGTTTCTCATCTGCCCATGCTACTGTCAGCTCCTTTCTTCTGTAAGCATATTTGACTGCCTTCCTCTCTCGAGGCAGAGAGTGGCTGGGCAGTTGTGGCAGAAGGGGAGTAACAAGGAGGAGCAGCAGCTCGTGGGGAGGGACAGGAGGGCTTTTGTGAGGGCCATGCAGCTGCTTGTGAACCTTGGAGCAGCAAGAGGGGCTGGAGAGAGAGAACAGGTGGAAGTAAGGAAAAGCCAGAAATCTAGATCATTTGCTCATATCTGTGTGCCTCTGTGACCTTTGGCCACTTCATGTCACCCTATCTGTCAGCCTAGAGCCTTGGACCTATCTGATGTGCCCACATCACTGTGGGTAGCCAAAAAGCATAAGAAGGTTAGGACTCAGGCTGGCAATTATCACTCAGTGATGCTGTAACACTGAACAGTTCCTAGTGACCTTAGTGTTCAAACTTCCACTAAAACCAGTCAACGCTTCTAATGCTTCTCTGAGTTGGGTAAGGAGGCATTGCTGATCTAAGTTTCCTGATGAAAGAACAGTGGCAGAGTAGGTACGTGAATCTCATAACCTTGAAACATCACATCAGCAACGTCCCTCCTCACAGCTCTGTGCTCAGCGGTGTACTAAGGTGTCCTTTAGGTCACTTCCCAAGGGGCTGCATGCTAGAGATTCTATGTCTCTGTTACAGTGCATATCTACCTGGAAAGAGCTAATTCCTCTGTGATACTTACCGTGTCATCAATATAATTGTCCATTAGAGCTTTTGCTTTTCAATGGATCCTGGTTTTAAAATAGGTCCAGTAGAAAAAAAAAAAAAAGTTGGAATAATAAATGAGCGTAAATAGTGTGCAGTAATGATCTAGGATCTGATCTTTCATAGTATCAAGGAAAACCATCCTTTTCTGGCATGCATTATGCTGCTGCGATGGTGCTGCTAACCTGATACTGCTTCTTGTCCATCTTGACTAAAAAGGTAGCATTTGATTTGGAAACAGTACATTTTTTATTTTAAATGGAATAGAAAAAAATTGATTTTAAGTCCTAATTGCATACATGTCAAATAACATGTCACATTTAAAGGCTGTCGTGGGAGCTAACCAGTGTAATTGTATATGGACAGTGTTATCTAATTTACCCTGGTTTGTATGATTTACTGGTATGTTTTGCTGTGGGTTGCATTATTTAGTTGTTTGATAATCTCTTTTCTTTCTGTTGTGATTTATGACATGGCATTTCTGCTTTTTTTTTATACCAACGTATTATTTTGTCAATCAAAATCTCTTTACACAACAGTGGTATACAAAAAAGATAGCAAAGAACAACCCGTAGAGTGTATCTAATGTTTCTTTTAAACAGATTATTTATTGGGAAATATATCTGAGGAACCAATTTGCAAAGCAACGGTTGGTTATATGTAAAGAACAAATGCTGCAATCAGCACTCTCTGGGTTTGCTTGCATATGTTTTGTGGATCTGTGCAGTTGTCTAAATGATTAATGAGGACAAAATTAAATTTCCTTTTTTCCTTTTGAGCCTCTGTACTTTTCCCTTCTCTTTCCGGATGGTGGAGTCATATCCTCTGTCTTTGCTGCATCACATTTCAGCCTCTCCTTCCTAGCCTTGTCTGTGACCAAGCATAGAAACAGTACAGGGCCTGGCTGTTGCCTCTCCCTGCTGTGCAGGATACTGCTGCAGGCTGGGGAGGTTCAGAGGGTTTTGTCTGATTTGGCAGCTTTGTGCCCCTGAGCCACAGCTGATGAAAGTAAAGGGGATGGAATACGTCTTAAGCATTCAAGGCTGTGTGTTCAGGGGCCTATGTATGCACGCCAAAGGCAAGATGTAGAAAAATAAGTTAATTATGGTCCTTAATATCTCCTAGTGAGATGAGAATGCAGGTGCTTCATTTGAACTTTTTCTATCAGAATATGATGTGGGTATCATATTTTGCATTTCACAATAACATCATTTTACAAGCACTTTCACTGATCACTTACTGAGTTCTTTATTTATGAAAACCACCAAAAAGCAAGAATTTCCTGAAATGAAATGAAATATGCTTAAGACCTATGAAACACATGGTTTACTGTGAACGCTCCACAAAACATAGCAATGCAGTGACAGCAATGCCACTATTATACAAAGTAAAGAGACCCAACTCACAAGCGTATCCAATGCTTAAAAGAAAATTTCATATCAAATGTTTTCCATTTTTTAGAACCAATTTTGCTAAGGCAGGCACCCATTCAGATAATCAGCTTGAGTCCCAAGCAGTTGAATCATGGTATGTGTAGTAATGCAGGCAGTCTTCTTAGATCGCTACAGAGGGCATAAACACAGTGTTAAATTTGTGCTGTTTGGTTTTGCACCTGTGTGAATTCATGGTCCTGTTTCTGGTGATAACAAAAATCAAATTGGCTTCTGTAGGGACTCAAATTCACCCTTGATACCAGTTTATCAGCTAAAGCATTGAACCTCTGATTATGACCAGTTATTTACTGTACATATGATTCAGATGTCAGCCTGATATCACCAGGACTCTAGATGGTTACAAGGAAAAGAAGGAAAACAAAAATAAAATTACTTCTATTGACAAGGAGCAAATACATGTGTCTGAAATAACTTAGGAAGTTGGAGCCTTTTTGTTCATTTCAAACTGCTTTGGAGGGAATGTAAAATACTTTTAGTACGATATTGCACGAGGTGTGCTTATACCTTTAATACATCTCACGTATTTGTCAGGGGGGGAAAAGTGAATCTATTTTTAGAAACAAACTTTACCAGAGAAAAGGGAGCATGAGAAAGTGCAGTTCCCACCCAAGCTGCAAATTGGTATTTCCAGGTTAAGCAACCAGAAGGCTTGATGGCCCTACTCAGAACTACAGGTTTACACACTTCCTTTCTCCATCTTTCTTTCTGCATTCACAAACTCAATGGATGCTAGGTATTTAAGCAAAAGATGACAATTCATTCCCTTGAAACAAGAAAACTTCACAAGTCCAGGTGACTTCAAATTTTACAACACAAAAAAAAGCAAGACAGAAAAGAAACTAACTTTAGCACCAAAGCTGCTGCTATGAGCAACTCAAGAGTATCCCTATTTTTATAAAATATCTAGTCATGCAAACAGCATTTTCTAAGGAAATGAGAAGATAATTAGAGTGCTGGTTTAGATGAGGAACTAAACAGGTATGGTATTTTGTTATCTTTCTGACAAAATGTAAAAATTCAAAAAATTAACTGTGGAGGCAGTGTTCAGAGCGTATATAAACCAAAGGCTTTCCTTTAATCCTTTACTAATCCCTTACTTATCTCTACTACTGTACATGCATTGTTAACAAAGATACAACCGGAGCAGAGACACGCAAGCACTCTAAAGGAGTTAAATTCCAATATTTCAAGTACAAAATGCAGAATACCCTGCAGCCTTTGTAGTGACCATAGCATATTTAATTTTTAAGATTTATAAAATATTTTCCAATAGTTAGTAGCTCACATATGCATATTTCTGGATTCTTGAAATATTTCTTATTTTTTTAATTATGATTGATAGAAGGTATTTTTAAAGATAATGTAATGATCACCTTTGAATTATACCAATGTACTAATTTCTCATTATAATTTAGGAATAAATAACAGGAATGTAATTAAACTTCTTTATTTTTATGTCTTTTGTGAGACAAATTGAGTTAAAATATTTTTTTTTCTAGAAAAATACTTCTGGTAGAAGAGGAATAGAAGTAGGTCCTAAGTGATATTCCAGTCCTTTTCTGAAATTTAGTTAAAGATGAAGGCTGGTGGAAATAATATAAATTATTGACAGTGCATGCACTGCTTATATCTGAAGAATAGACCATTCATGGTGATAATGAATTTGGCATTTGAGTGTTCCAGAGACCTGCAAGATTTTCCTAAGGATACAATGCAAGTGGAATTTTCCAGTGTGCCTTATTTCAGGCAATTTGAAGGAGGCATGGCTACAAAATTGGAGCACAACTTTGCTTTGCTTCATCTTGGTTTTTGTTTTATTTTAAAATTGCAGTGAAGGGAAAAACCTTTGCAGATATGACTTGTATAATCAAGTGTTGTTGATTCTGCATCCTTTGGTGCATATTTTAATGGGTAGATGTGAAGGATTATCAAGTTATTGCGTACGGAGGTGTCTGTGACTATATTATTTAATGCTAGATATTTTTATGAAGAGTCTACACCACTGTTCATTGTGTGTATGATGCTGCTGCTGGAGGAGGTATGAAGCAAAGTTACAAACAAAATAAACTAAAAAAAACCACCAACGCTTCAGAGACTGGATAAATAGTAAGAAGCATGTTTAATACAACTAATTTATAGATGAATGTGGTGCCAAGCCAGAATACATTAACAAGGTAAGGCTGCAGGGTCTCTAGGTAAGATAATATATTGCTTTCATTAAAAAGCAATCTGCATGGACCATATCCACTAACACTGGAAACTCTGCAGCTGTCACCTTTATCAGGGGAACAAGAGCAAGCCACTACATTTTAATCACTGGAGTTTGTCAGGAACGAAAAACAGCCAGCTTCCCACAAATCAACAGACATGTATCCTGATAAGGAGAGTGAATTGGAAAAGGACAGCTACACCCTGCACTACACCACCTATTCTGGAGTGATCAAAGAGCTGTAATTGTAGCAGATAAATCTACTGAATTAGGCTCTAGGATGAAACACCCGTCTTTTCACAAAACAAACGCACGCTTACTTGAGCCATCTATGACATATTTCACTTTTTAGTTTGAGTATTCCCAGTAGTTCACAAAGGCAGCAAAAGAGAAAAATATGATGCTTGTATCAAAACTCCGGCAGCTTTTTTTCCAAATCTCTTTCCTGATCATTACACAGTAATTAATATCTGCACTGCAGTTACTGAGCTATTCTTTTGAGTAGCTCTGCCAATAAAAGTAAATATAATTATCTGTTAATACTCCTAGTCTTTGAATTTGTCGTATCTTATATACACAAGAGCAGATACTATTTTTCTATGGTATATAATTATTCTTCAAATAGATGGCACTAAGTAATTGTGAGGGGCAATGCTTGGAAGAAGAACTTGAGGATTGTTGCAGAATACATATTATGAGAGTCAAATTTTAACCTCCAGTGAAACCATCATTATATGTTAGCTATATGGTAGGCAATGATAGCATATATGAACCCTATAATGGATAGTATAACAAGGCTTTCCTGTAATGGAAGAAGTATTAACTATAAAACTGTCATGGAAAACTATTTTGTCCCAGGAAAATATGGAAATATTTACTTGCTTGTGGAGGGATGACTGTAACATTTTTTTTTAAGATGGGGAGGGACTGAGAAACAGGATTCCGTTTTCTTTTTTATGAACTAGCACAGTAAAATAAAATTAGGTTTTGGGGAAAGGAATTTTCATTCACAAGAGTTTTGGAGTACTGACTCAAATCAGCATAACATATCAGAGAGGTCTTTTAAAAATAAGTAATTCTAATATTGTGTATACAAAGTTTGGAGGGAATGAGTTGTATTGGCTTCATGGGATTTACAGTGCTGAACTCCCCACTGTTAAATTGGCTAGGATTAATCCATTTCCGTGAGCTGGTACGATCCTTGCCGGCAGTGCAGGGGAGAGCACCTAGCTAAACAGCTTATTACCATTTTCACCAGCAGTTTAGGTTCTTAATCAGCAGTGAGAGAGGAATAAAATAACTATTACTTCACAAAGTAACAGTATTAAACTTGGGAAATACAATGCACTCAGCATCATTACCATGATCTGTTATCTGTTGTTCATTAGAAGACCAAATTTAGATGGTACATGTCTTCCTATTTATAGTATTTCAAAACTTCATAGCATTCAGAAAATATTCCAAATAAATCAATAAAATATATGTTATTGGAACCCTTCAAGGTAGTTTCATGTATAAGATCCATCTCTTATTTACATACAGTTAACAATCATCAAATGTTAAAGCCACAGATCTCAGAAATTAATCTGAGTTCATAACTAGAAGTTATTGTTAGGCTGTTCTGAGAGCTAACCCTCAGAGAAATCATCCTGTGGTGCAGTGTCCGTGAGGACACACATCCCATCTACAGCAATTAAAAAGGCATGCGGGGGCAGGCACCACAGATACAGATAGGTCACTGCAGAGACTCAGGAAAGTGCCTGAGCAGTTGTGCAGGACACACATCCAAGGCTCCATCAGAAGTCTTGGACACTGGGAGTCTAATTTCCACAGGCACTCATTCAAGCATATGAGAGCTGTAGCTGTGTGACTGCTTCTCCCTGTGCCCCTTTACCAGGCTTATACAATTACACCAGTGCAATAAACCAGAGTTCACAGGACGGTCCAACCTATCTTTTTGCTGCTTGTAGGCCTGGCTGGCTATCCATGAGAACGGCGCGAGGTGATTATAGCACACACAGGCTAAGCAGGTGGTTATGCAAACCAGCCCCTGTCACTTTCCCTGCTGTGTTTTGGTTAACACTAAAAGCTGTGTTATCTAGGCATCACCCCCCAGTTCTTCTATACACAGAGAGTGATATGTGCGTGAATGCTGGTCCCAGGTGCTCAGCTGCACTGCAGAATGAATCCAAATACATTATTTTCCCTGGTTTCATTGAGGGATTCTATTTATTGATTGATTTATTTATTTTAATATCACATTGGTTCTACATGTCTTAACTGCTACAGAGCTGGGGACATCAGGATTTATTCTGATGAGTCTAGGAAGCTCACTAGACAGCAAAGAAGAGCCATCTACCTCTGTTTTCAGGCTCTGTATAATTCTACATTGATGTCAAGTATAAGAGAATGATGTTGCTAATATCTTCTGGAAAAAACAGGGAATTGTGTCTGCATTTTCTAAATTCTCCAAATATTTATCTTTGAGAGAACCCCAGGCTGGATTTTATCATATTCTTGAAACCTGATGATTAGCTGAAGACCAGAAAACCAAATATTAAATAGTGTATTCTTATGTTTCACCCCTCCAAATAAATTATTTTTATCTCCTCTACATTTCAACTGTCCTTTTAAAGGTAAAATAATATCCAGAATGGCATGAGAGTCGAAGATTTCCTTTTGGCTATCATTTTCTTCTGGAATAAAAATTTGTGTAATCCATCATCTGGAGAGCTACTGAAATAAAATCTCCAATACTCTGTCAACACTGCGAAGAAAGTCCCATTGTCTTTCTGTTTTCTTGTACTTTACAAGAGAAGATCTGAGTATTTCATGTTGATTGCTTGATTGGCTGCACTGGGACTCTTTAAAAATACTAAAAAAATCAACAGTCTGGTACAAATCAAACACAGGCTTCTATCAATCTTGAGCCTGGGGTATTATCTGAGGTTTTTACCTAGAAAGATGTCATTAAAAGTTGCAGAAATTAATTGGTGCCATTGGCTGTAATGGTCTTTCCTGACACAGTTTCTCAAATGTAAAGAAAAATTATGGATAAGGCAAATTCCTCGTGGGATTTTTATAGATGTCTGCTTTGTTCTGTTATTGTTTATTGCAAATGTTATTACTGTGATCTATTGCCCCATCATGCTTTGTCTATACTGCTTATGCCGTTTTGCAGCCCGCAACAACTGAGGGCTTCTGTCACTGACCAAGATAGCATTTATTTTTAAATTCTATGCTTTATATACTCCTATAGCGATCTCTAGGTGTTAATTTTGTGTGTTTAAAATTTCATACTTAAACAGATCTTGTTCTGATTGATTAAATATTGCCAGTGGTGGTCTTAGAACAATTGTGAATCTTCCCTCAGTACATGCATCTTCTTCTACAGTTAGTTTAATTGATGTACAAGGCTGCAGGAGTTATTAGTTTATCTCAATTGTTCTGTTTTGCATATCTATGAAACAAGACTGTTACAAGACAGTTTTCAGTCTCTTCCTTTTTAAATTTATTACTTATAAAACTATCTTCTTAATTGCAAGTTAGATTATCCTGAGCGCTAACCTTCCAGAAAGTATATCTTTTAGGAACAGAAAACTAAGAAATGCAGCCTATGTCTTACAGCAGTGCAAATATAGTAGTAAATGAATCCCCAAAAATTAGGTTCGAGATTCTTATTTAATACCAGCAGGTCTTCTTAATACCACCACTGAAATCAGATTATGCAATTATATTGCATTGCACTTTCCATTCTGGAGCTTGAAAGATCCACTTAGAGGTATTTGGGACCATAAGTCTTCCTTTAAAAAACTGCTGTGAATTAAGCTTTAAAGCATACTTTTCTTCATTAAACCTCCTCAGAATACTCTGTGTATAGTTTATTAGACCTTTAGGTTAACCTGTTCAGTGTTTTCTGTAAAATGCAAAAGATTGAGTGTGATATGCTCTGGCAATATAACCAAAACCAAACAAACGTGGGCAAAGAGAAAAACCTATTACTGTATTATAATTTCACCAATGTAGGGGTGTTTTCTTCTTTTCCCTTAGGCTTTGGGCTCATCATACGCATGTGTGAAATAGCATAAAAGGATCAGCATCTTTAATCATCTGCCTAGCCTTCAGTCTGTATAACAGTGATGGTTAGCCTGTCATCTTTCAGTTTTAATCTGCTCCTTCTCCGTGCATTAGTAATCTGTCTTCTGCCCATGCATTTTAACTGTCTGGTGATGCAATGCCACTACCTATCTAGTTCTGGTAACTTCAGCGTACAGCTTTCAAACACACACTTTATCTCTTTGTGACCGTCTGTTTGTTTTTGTTTGGATAGTTTCAGAGCTGTGCTTCAGTATTTTAATTGATTATCCTGTGCTAAAGTTGTAAATCCTTACAGAGACTCAGCAAGAGTTCACTGAAAACGGGAACAATGGGCTGCATGGGCTCAAGGGACCAGTAACAGAAACAGATTTTCTTTCTTTCTCACCACTGATAGTCTTATTTTAGGTTAAGTATTTGGTCACCTATTTTACATGGCATTATAGTCACATCCTAGCTGTAAGGGTCAAACATCTCCATAGCAGAAGTATGACCATTGTTATTTAGACTTTTGCTGTCACTCTCAGGAAAAAAGGTCTGCATTTTAATAACTCTAGGGGCTGAATACAACCTTTCTCATAAAACCAGTTCCTGCAGGGCAGCGCTGTTAGACTGGAGATGTTGACAAGTCCCATACTGTGAATCTCAGACTAAGGGCTTTCCCTACCTTTCCTTGGTGATTTCCAAGACCACTATTCTGTGATTTCTTCACATTTATTGTTTCATCTTTGTCTCTCCATTGTGGGTCAGACATCCCGTATCATTTAATGACCCTTACTGGTGTTACTAGGGAACTGCTGAGAACAGCTGTATGTTTGATGTTACATTGGGTCTTCAGATGACCCCATCAAAGTGGCACGACTCTAAGCTGGAGCTCCCAGTGACATTGTTCCCATCTGGAATTGTTATTTGTAGGACCACAGCCACCACCACTCATATAGCTAGGTACTGTGGGACAACATTGTTTACCATTAAAGGCAGCCAGGGTATGTGTATTTCTGCAGTGCCTGGACCTTAAAGCAGTGCTTAAAGCTGGGATCTTGCCTCCTTTTGTCTGATCAACTCACAGCTCCATATGGTTTTTCAGGTGCTCATTATGAGTATGTTGCTGAAGCCATTCAGTGAAGGTGTGACACAGCATGTCAAGTGAAATGGCAAAAGCTGTAAGTAGGCAGACACATTTTTTAAAATCAAGTAAATCAACTGTTCATGTGATTTAGATTACCCATTATTTTGTAAAGCTGTGATCTAGCCTTAAGCAGCTCACAAAAAGGTTACATTTGCCAGATTGTTTTCAACACCCAGTTCAACCCTCTGTAATTCACACCCGGAAAGCTAAAGTGATGTGTGTGAGGTCTCATAACCACTGCGTGTTCTTTTTTGTACTGAAAATGGAGACTGGGCTGTGTGTCAAGTGCCTTTCTCATATTTGTTTAATTTTGTGGGAAGAGGAACCTTTGCTTGGTATTCTGTTTTTTCTTTCTCATTCATATCAACTTGCACAAAGGTACTCGGAAGCAATGCATCAGAAAATTCCTGGCTGCTCATGTGAACAACCTGTACCTAAAGCACTCCCTTGGCTGTCAGCTCCCAAGATGAGACCCTGAGGAGATGCAAGGAGCATCTCCAGAGAAGGTGGGCAGTTATCTGCTACAGTCATTTCTACCATGCAATGTTATCTTCCCTGTGCCTTACTGGTAAGGAGGCAGGCTGCCCTCATTCACCTTTAATTTTCCCCAGGGCCTGGCCAAAGGATATATGAGGAGGATGCAAGGACACCAGCTTGCTGGAGCTGAAGGACTTGCTCCACTTCGTACCAGGTTGCAATAGCAGCAACCAACAGGTCTCAGAGTGGTATTTCCTAATTATACTCTATGTATTGCTCTTCTGACAGCCATCCTTACAAAGAAGAGCTATAAAAATCAGCCTGTCTACATGCTCTGGGAGTGGAGTTAGGTTTTCTTAGAGGATATTTTTGTGATTTATTGAACCTGCTGATCACTTGACAAAGTTAACAGAGAGAAACCTTTATTTTTTTCAGGTCATCCATGTAGTCAGGCTATGAGCCTCTGTGTAAAGACTCTGCAAGAAACAAAACAAAAAAAGGCCTGTTGTGCTTCCACTAGTAGTGAGGTGGTGTGAAGAGGACCTGCTTCTGATTCCTCTCTGGTGTAGTTGTGCTGTACCCAGTGGTTCAGAGACAACACATAAGAGCATAGTCCAATCCTTTTAAAGCCCTGGAATAACAGGGATGCAGACAAGACCAACTCTTTTCAGAAATGAGAATGGGCTTGATCCTCAGTTTGTGTAAACTGGCACAGCTGTGTCTAGCTTTAGTAAGGAACTATGGTGATTTAAAATGTTTGAGAGGCTAGCTCCACCAGCAGAGCAATGAGAAATGTAGGGCAGCAAAAAAAAAAGGCATAGACTATTAAAAAATATGTTGATAATAGAGATTTTATGTATATATACTGCAGCCTGGTCTTTAATGTTTAAAGTTTTAATCTTTTGCTGTCTATGAGACAGAATATGATGTATTTTTGATATATTTTCAAAGGTCAGGCCCAAAGTCATGCTCCTTTAGAGGTCTTATGGTTGTTTGTGCTTTTTTGATGTTTGTACCATCATGCAGACCTGATAAGTAGATGAATGACCATGATAAATGTGCATAATGAGAAAGTGATAAGAATTGCAGCATCTGACATGAGTTATGTCTCTGTTGCCCAGAAATGGAGATGCTCTTACTTTTATCTTTACCCTCTAATTTCTTAATTAGAAAGAAAGCATATTTTCCACTCAGTGCATATGTATTTGGCAAGCATGCTGTCTAATAACAAGGTATCTCAGCCAATGACCTTATTATAGATACTGCTGTAATTTTTTTGTTTAAAAATGTCTCTCCTCCCTGTAGAGGATGAGCCACAGGACCAAGCTTTTTGCAGTGATATATAAAAAAAAAGGCTAGACATAAAATCTGATGGGATCCTGATGACTTGCAAAAAATGAAGGATTAGGGCCCAATCCTGCAAGCTTTTGAAAACACATGCTCATTTTCTCACATATATGGTCTGATTTAAGTTGTTGGGATTAGTTCTATGAGTAATGGCACACACATGTATTTTGAAAACCTAGCTATAGAGATCAGATTCTAATGGAGATGCCCAGAAAGTCTGGATCCTGAGACCCTTATAAGGGCAAAATTCCATTTAATGAGATTTGTCCCATTGATAAGGCTCTTGCTTTAGAAAGGCAACAAAAGTGTAGCTGTTGAAATAGTCATCTAAAAATGAGCCACTGCATGCTGTTGGAGAATTAGAGCTGTGGATTTTTTTTAGAAAATGCAGTCAGCGTTCAGGGACCTTAACTTTCCAGAAATCAAATGAATGGTCTCAATTAATTTACAGCAGGGATGCTTTCAATCCAGTGATCATTCATTGTCTTACACCTCTACTCTGCAAAGATTCACACACTTGCATGCTTTTTCACGCTGAGCACTTCCTCTGAAAAAGGATATACATTTGTAGAAGCAGAGCTTAATGGACTGAGCCTACTTCTCTCAAAGTGAGTGGCAAAACTGTTCACTTGAGTGAGAGGAAGATAAGATTAACAGCAAGCTACACCAAGTTAAGAAATTCTGCATGCTGTAAGCAGCAAAACTGTGTTGCCTTCAAAATCTTAGAATGAGAAATTAAAATTAATCTATTTTGATTACCTACTGCACAACTGTCGTAATACAGTATTTATTCTGCCATTTAATTATTTGCATTACTTTTCTGTAATAATACCAAATTACTTGTGCTTAAAAGCTATCACTACTAGTTGAAAGCAACTGCAAAAGCATATTGTATGCTTTTATAAAAGTTTATAAAACATTAGCAATACTATGTGTAGCAGAGAGGAGAGAAACATTTTGTGGAGGGTGTTTATTTAGATTTTCTTGGTTTCCTTTCAAACTAAGATTTGTTTACTAGATGCATTACAATTTAGTGAGACAAATTAGGCTAAACTTTTTATCTCTGGTGGTTTGCACATGCACTGATTGAACTAGTATTTCTTCTAAAGATTGCCTAGGAAGATAAATGAACAAGAGGAGCAATTAGAGTAAGGAAAAACTAAAGATTGGCTGACATGATTTAAGTTTACCTCTAAGGCAGTTTGTCATTTTGTCTCTATAATCTCTATCAGAATTGACTAAAACCGTAAACATAAATCATTATACTAATTTATTTCACCACACTGTGGTCTGGGAGAAGAAGATTTCATTTTTTTCAGCAGACTTTGGGGGATTCAAGCATTTGCAGAACTTTTTTAATATAGTAAAAAACCAAGTCAGCCTAAAGTATCATTGATTAGTATTTTAGCTTCTTTAAAATCTGATTTTTTTGGTGTGAAGCCAAGAAATGTTCCTGTTACTATTGCTAAAATAACTATTAATAATTCAGAATAAATAGACACGGATTTGATTTTTTAAGTGACTGTATAAAGCTTAATGCATGACAAAATGTAATGTGAGGCCATCATTTAATACTTCACACTAGACCAGTTAATAAGCAGCCTTTCCTCTTGAGATGCATCAGAACTAAGTCTGTAGGACCATGGAATACCTTTGTGGGAGGGAAAACAGTGGATATCTGAGGACATCCTGCAGTATAAATCTCCATAGGCTGTCACGAGGCCTGTTACAGACTCTCCAAAAATAGAGCTCTGTATATCTTCATTAGGAACTGTACTAACAACACTGGCTGCGTGCAATTTTATTCAGATGCCATGGTAAAGCAAGGATTATATTATGTTGGTCTTGTCAAGTGAAATATTCCTTATCAGTGACTTTAAGGGACGGATTTTCCAATGCCATTTAGACCTCTACATCCTGCTGACTTGCCTGTTTGTGAAAGGTCTCATTTGGTTCAGTGGAGCTCCTTGCATACACCAATGGCATCAGGATCGCTGCCTAAATAGTTGCCCCAAAGGGAGACCATCAGAGATTTTGCCTCCCTCGTGTCCACACTCCCACAGACCCCTTACAGTGCAAGCTGCATGCTACCTGATTTCACTGACAGCCAACCGTAGCAAAACCAGGACAAATTAAGGTTAGTTCTGATAGTTAGATCCAAAAAAAGGAAGGAGAGGGAATGTGTCTCCAGGTCTCAGAGGGCAGCCTGCAGCTAAATTTGTTAAGCATATTGTGAATATTCTGAGGGTATTTCTAAACCTGGGCTAGGGATACTACTTTCCTACAAAACCCTTACTTAAAAATAAGTAATTTAAGCAAGACTGGAACTTCAGAAGTCTGATTTCCTGTGGATTTGTGTCTCCTTGTTGATTTACTTAGTAGTCCAAGAAGAGGAGTGTCTGGCACAGCCATTTCCCCTGTCAGATTATTTATAGGTCTCTGTGCCCTGCCTTGGCATCTGTTTTGATGAAACCTTAAGGAGTTTAACTCTCTTTCAGGCCACTCTCCCTGCATGTCCTGTAACTCGATGTAATCAAGCGTTCAAATGCTGTTATAAGGGAATACACAGATAAACATTACACATGCTTACAGAGCGTCATTGCATAAGCTGTAGGAAAATATGATAAACCAGGATCCATCAGTATTTTTAAGCATAAAGTTTTAGGGTTTTTGGAAACCTAGCTTGTCTTGATGAATGTTTCAATTATCAGTATTCTGTGTCTGTATTCTACCTAATTTTCACTAAATTCCACACAAGGAAAATATGGCAGGAAAATGTGTCATTTCATTACTTACTGCTGCTTAACATAATTCAAGCACCACAGACATGCACATCTCACTGAGAAATGTGTACAGGACTTGGTGTTCCATTGATTTCACTTGCACACCCACTGCTGGTGGCAGTTCATCCTCCAGCCTGCAGTGATCCCTTGTAGTCCCTGCAAACCACAGAAGCAGCCTACAGGGTTGGGCACAAGCACTGGAATAAGCTCTGCTACCTGTATTATCCTTTCCTTCCACTTATGCTTTTTTTTTTCCATCTTTCCCTGGCAAGTATGAGTAACTGAAATCCCACTCTTTCTCAAATTTGTATTTCTAGACGAGAGCTTTTACCAATTAAGTTGTGTGAGCAGCTCTGAACACAAACAAAAACGTGTGGCTCTGAACAGTTAAATTCCCACAGAATACAATAGAACTGCAGGGGTTCTTACCTTTTTTCAGCTTGATTTCCTATACTTTTTCTTAAAAAGAATGCTGCAGAAGGTTAGGTGAGTTTCTTATCTTTGCCCCCTTCCTCCCCACCCCCGCCTCTTCAGTGGCAGCTGGGACTGGCTATTAGGACTGGAACAGTAATTTCCATAATTCATGACAATGTGTAGGAACAAGAAACCACTGATGCCCAAAAATGCCAAAGACTTCTAAACTTCTTTGAAATTGTTCTAAAGTCAAGAAAAGCATTAGTGATGTAATGAACCAAAATTAGCTCCACTGTTGGCTTGGCCCTAAAGCAAAAGATGCACTTGCAAGGAGCAAATATTTCAGTGCTCTCTGTACAGCTAGGCCAGGATGAGTGAAAGCCACAAAGATTCCTCCTTAGCTCTAAACTCACTGAACTGAGGGAAAAGAGGCAAAGAGTCTCAAGTCTTCTGCCTGAGCTGGAAAGACATTTTATGTTCAGAAAACTCTCATCCCAGCTTTGAACTCCAGAGGGCAATAGTCCACAGCACGACAGGTATGTAGGCATTTATTGAAAAAAAGATGTTTCCAATAGCTTTCTTGACCTACCAGCAGAACTAGGGTCATACTAATAGACATATAACAATGTTGGGTGCAGAACTTACAGCCAGGGTTGTCGGAAGTGCAGCTGGTAACAGAGTATGGGTCTAATTGGAAAAAAATTGCTCTTCTACCTCTGAAAACAGTCAAATGGGAGTTCAGTAGCATGCTGGAGGAAAAGCAGGGTAGGACATAAGTGAGGAGAAGATTTGTTGTGGAAGCAGGTCAGAAGGGTCATGTAATTTGGATAAGTCTTCATATGTGTTAATTTATAGCTTTAAGCTGCGTGTGACAGGTGTATAAAAACATATGAGTATTTATTCTGATTATACTAAAAAAGCCACACTTTTCACATGTTAGGAGCACAGGAATTCTTGCAAGCATCACCCAAGGTGCAAACACTTTTGCATAGCTTTGGTAATGCAACACACCATTCAATTCTGAATAATCAGGAGCAAAAATATCTAAACCACTACATTCTTCAGTATTATAATTGTTTTTTGAAAGGTGCACACTGGATAGGGCCTATGTTTTTCAAGTACACCACTCCCGCTCTGGCTGTGTCACTGGTAATACCAGCAAGCCCTCTCAAGCTTCTCCCAGAAGGTCACTGCTGGTGGCTTTTGTTACTACTTGGAGTCTATGAGTTGTTTTAATCCCTCACCAAAATGTCTCCTGCCTACTTTGTCACTGCCAGCGCTGTCCTGTCATGCAGAGGAGGTTTTCTTGCCCTTCTCCAGCTCTGAGCAGAGGTAACCTTGCCTGGACACCATTACAGGTTTAATTACTGGCTTAGCATAGCAAAACGGCCTCCAGACAAAACTTGAATAGACAGTGCGCAGGTAGGAAAAAAGAAAAAAAGAAACTGAAGTTGCCTTTTCACATGCCATTGTTTTGTGCTTCCATGAGTCATGTTTTTCAGGTAAAGACTTTGCTCTGTTTGCTGTTACGTGCTAGAATTGCTTCTCTCCCTCAGATCAAGGAAGAGCTACACCTGCCTGCCAAGGCTTTGCTGGGAAAGAAAAGTTTGTCAGAATGCACTAGGAAGTTAGGCAGCCACCTCATCTAGCACTCAGAGACGTGAGGGATAAAAAAGTGTATCACTGTACATAGATACTTCTCAATATTGTTTTTTTTAATCTCAGATTGATGTTGTAGCCACATACTTCTGTTCCTGTAGCTATTTGTTTATATTACACAAATAATGGGCTATTTGGCCTTATTATTTTTAGGTTTTCTGGGGTTTGCCTTCTTACTAGTTTTCGGAGTGGATACTGTTCAGCTTCATTTTATTGTACATTTACAGAAGCAGCATGGGTATAAGATCTATTACCCAGCTTTATTGTAAATAGTACCATCTCAGCTGCTTACTGAATAATTGGAAGCTGTGTCTAGCTCAGGCTGAGTACAAGTAAATTTGAGATAAATGTAGGTTTGTATTTTCTTTTTCCTTTGGTTGGGTTTATTTTTGCATTCTTTTTAAAGCATCTAAGTTTTAGGGTTCCTTCTTTTGAACCATGAGCTGGAGCAACAGCATTGGGTTTTTTACAGTTCCAGAAAGCTGTTGGATGATAATTTAGAGGCAACACCTACGATGCCAGAACATTTCTACCTATCTTGTTAATCCCAGAAATGGGCACAGTAATCACAGATTTGTTATCCCTGGGTATGACTCTTATTTTTAAAACTGGAATTACTGCAAATTGCCATGCTTGCCTGTAACTATATCTAGAATCTGTTCTATTACTGCCTTTGTACTGAAAGGACTATATTTGCCTGTTTTAGATATCCAAGGGTCGTATTTCCTTCTGCAGAGATAACCTCCTGAGGTAGTTGCATTCCATTGTACCCACTGCTGTGCAGTGAAACTAAAGAGGATCTTGGTTTTTGTTCTTATTCCTCCTAATTAATAAGAACAAAATTTAGGATAGAAGTACTGGCACAATACAAAGGGACAATGAGTGAGGGGTTCATATCCAAGATAGAAGTAAAACTCAAATTTGTATTGACCTTTTTAAATTCAATGTGTTTAAAATAAGGGAAGTGAATAACCTCTGACAACTGTGAAAGCTCTGGGTTATAAATTCAAAAGTCAGGCAGTAAGGGTTTATAAGAAAACTGTGATAACAGCATCAACTTTACAGGTTTGTAAATAGTTTATAGCTGAGAGAAAACAAGTGATCGGGGCAACTTACTCTCCCAAATTTCAATACCATTCTTCAGTAGTTAATTTTGCAGAGAAGGTGAAACAACAATATCTGGACTTCAGTAAAGTGTACGATACCCTCTAACACGGAAATCATCAGTTAAGATAGAGATTAACATAAAAACTTTGAAGTTAGTGGCAATTAGCTAAAACTTAGGTGGTAGCAAGTTCTTTTGAACAGGAGGTTAAACACCTGCTCTGAGGTTACAGGTGGAGTTTCTGAGAGGCCACCACGGGGAGTGATATTACTTAACAATCTTTGCACAAAAAGTTATGACAGTTGTCCAACGTGCAGAGCTGAGAGGAACTGTCAGCAGAAGGGGATCTGAGTGTCCTGCAGGAACAATCAAATAACCACAAAGGTTACAGTAATAAAAAAAAAAAAAAAGGGAAACCTAATCATAAAAACTGCCAGATTAATAAAGTAGGTACTGGTACAAATACCTGCTACAAGTGAGAGGCTTTGGACTTGAAGATGACAGAGGGACAGAAATAGCAGTGATTATATATAACTATCATATCATATCATATCATATATATATATGATTATATATAACTGAGAACTATATAACAATATAGTTCTCAATCAAGTATGAGAAGAAAAAGAAGAAAAAGGAGACCAGAAATATTGTACAGCAACATTGTACAAAAACTTGTTGAGACTTCATGGGGATGTACGTGGTATGTAAAGTTTTAGTGTCTGTTAAAGACAAATTAAGTCTGCAGGCATTGAGAAAGATGTTCAAGGAAGATGAG
The DNA here is from genome assembly GCF_963921805.1 of Phalacrocorax carbo. Taxonomy (NCBI): domain Eukaryota; kingdom Metazoa; phylum Chordata; class Aves; order Suliformes; family Phalacrocoracidae; genus Phalacrocorax; species Phalacrocorax carbo. Next base: position 65,475,799 of record NC_087548.1, on the reverse strand, counting down.
TGGATTACAAAGTCATTCTTTCTACTCATACACTTTCAATGTTTCTCTAAGGTGAAGAGTTCCTATACACTGTTGACTCACTCTGATATTACAGAAGATGGCTCTTTATATGTGGATTTGTAATTGTCATTAATTTTGTGTCTTGCATATTACCCTTTCACTTGCACCCACACTCTCCTTCTCGACATTCTTTTTCTGAGAGTGTTTTTCAGAGCTCTTTTCCAACGGTGTCTTCTTTCTGAATGTGTGGATGCAGTGTCCTTGGCTTTTGCCAGACTCTTTCTTCTTTCCCTGTTTATAAGATTAGAGTGTAAAATATTTCCTATGTGCCGTGCTAATGTCAATTATATAATATACCTCAATATTAAGTTAAGGTTCTAAAGTCATATGGGGGAATGTTTCCAGATTAACAGCAGGTGTATTGCAGATAGTTTTTTGATCAAAAGCAGCAGGCGAGTTAACAAGTTTACACAGAAAATACATTAATCCTCATCCTACCATATGACCATCACACAGTGCAGTGTGTGTGGTTTTTTTATTTTGTGTGCAAGAAAGATCTTTATTGCAAATTCAAATCTTGTATTGAGTAGGATACATTAAAAATAATTTTTACATTGAAGCAGCAGCTCACAGGAAAATGCCTTTGCCTCACTGAGCATCTTGGCATCTATATAAAATAAAATAAAATTCTTAAAGCAGCACTTCAGTATTACTCAAATATGCAATTAAATCTGCCCCACATTACCAGAATTTCCATTACTACTAATGTATATTAATCTTGATACAGGTGAAAAAAATAGTCTTGTTCCTAGCACAAACTTTGTCTGTACTGAAAGCATATTGTATCTTTTAATGTCAAAAAAGTACTACTTTTCTGTAACACAAGTTTATATTCACTAATTCTGTGTTGTCTTTTCCACCCTCACTTTTCCACATCTCTCCATTCCATCCACTTGCTTCCCAGGACATTCACAAATTAGATTAAATATATTATGTGGCAGAACAATTAGTTTTTAATCATAAATATTCTGCATGCTGTTTTCGTTCAGGCACAGTTTTGCTCCCTATATATTCTAATAGTGACCTCCTGAATTTATATCCTACTTTTCTGACCTTTTGGGTCTGTGCCTGCCTGATACTCATAGAGGGCTGATGGTCAGCTACAGCCCCACCCTGCACCTTGTTCCTTGAGGAGTATATCCTCTGCCAGATCATCTACTATGCTAGCCACTGATTTCCTGAACCTCCAACACTTAAAAAAGTTAGTTTACATGGTTTGCATGCAAGATCAGAGTAAAAGGATTGCAAGAAAAATAACAAGGGGCTGTGTTTTAAGGTGTAATCAAACCCTCCCATCCCAAAACCAGGACTGAGCTGTGTTTAACTATTTTTATGTGGTTTTCTAGGAATTGTTTATTGAGGTACATAGTCCGCAAGTACATACCGCTTAAGTATATTTTATTCAAATGCATCGTTCAAAAGGGGACAAAAGGTATGACAGACAAAACGTGCGATTGCTAACAAGAGCTCACACAACTTTCAAAATGCGACATGGCAGGCATCTCTTCACACTCTGGGCAAATGGCACACAGTACCAGGAGACATTAGGTTTTTAAAAGTGAAGTTAAACTGATAAATTAGACCTCATTTATTGAACAGCAGTTACAGCCAATTGCCCAGGGAGTCATTTGACACCTTTGAAGACCCTGCTAACTTAATTGGTGATAGTTTGGGGGCTGAAGGAAACATTTAAGCCTGTAGCAGCAGGACACCGTGCAGCATGAAAATGGAGAAGACAGGCATTCTCACTGACAAGGGGAGTCATATATAGATTTTTGTGTCCATTGTTTTCGCTTATTTGTGTGTGTGCTTTACTCAGTCAATCAAATATAATTGACACCACTGGGTTCTGTTGTTTTGTGGATGACAGGAGCTAATGCAAGGGAAAAAAGCTGGAAGTAAACTTCCCCCTGAAAAGCTGTGTAAAGGTTTTTCCACTGGGCTTGTGACATTTTTTGCTCAATTGTATTAATTGATGTAGTGACAAGGCAGTTGGAAAGATGATGGATACTGATCACTACACTTTTCTCCTTTTTTTTTTTTTTCTAGTATCTCGGCATTAACATAAACTCTGCTTTTGTGTAAGCTGTAGGAATGTAGCCAGTAAGAATGTATGATGAAGGTTTAAGCACCTGCAGAGCAAGTTTATGGCACTCAACAGTCATGGGTGGAGATTTGTAGAGAATGAGTAAGAAACGTTGCCTTGGGACAGATTTTTACTCCGGACACCCATGCACCCACCTTGACTTTTCTGTAACATTTTTCCCCCTTCTGTTGGAACCCTCCAGATTTACCAGGTCCTCACATCAGCTTCAAGGCATATTTACTTAAACCTAATCTGGCTCTTCCCTAGATTTAAAGTATCTCCAAATTCAGGTTGGAAACTTGATTGCCTGAATGAGATGATAGAGAAGGTGAGTAGATTTTGGTTCCCACAGTTAGTTACCACAGTTAGGTGGGTGGCTTCCAGCTCTGAAGAGTAAAAGTGTGGGTGATCTCTGGATTCAAGGTACGATGTAGTACTTACCCTATGCCTTTCTGTGAGGATGCTGACAAAATCACATGCACATATATTATTCTGCCTCACAGCTTTCCACAGAGGACACTGCAATCCCAACACAAAGGAGATGCCCCCATGTGTAGACGACCAAGTGCAGAGACAGCAGGAATGTGGTAACACAAGTGTGGCTTTGCCTTTGAATACAGGTGCTTGATCTGGACTAACACAGACATCAATCAGTCAGTTTCCTAAAGGACGTAATCTCTGGAGTTGGCTTAATATGTAAATTGCATAATCATAACCTTAGTTTTTCTGAAAAGACACTAATGTCAGTTCCTTTTTTCTGGACTTCATTCAAAGGACGTGGCTAAACGGGAGTGTGTAAGAGTCCAGTCTTCTAAAGGAGAAGGTCTGAGGCCTTGACACAAAAGTGTAAGTACACCTGTGAGTCAACGTTAGGGGGAGCATAGGTATCATCTATGAACACACAGGTTGAGTGAATATTGAACAAGTCACACTCTTCCATTTACTCCTTGTCTGCAGTTGTGGTTACTAGGAAGGGATGATTAACATATTTCACATGTTAATCTCCTAATCAGAAGCGCAGCTTTAACTGTCCCACCATCTTCTTCTGGATCTTATTACCTATTACTGGCTTAAGATCTACAGGTAAGTGGGGCTATTGCCCAGAGAAAGTTGTCCCCAAAGATCTCATCCAGATACAATGTTTCATGAAGAAAACTCAGGCAAATTCAGGAAAACCAAGGTTTGTTGTGGTTTTTTTTTTCATAAAAGGTATTCCCATGGGTACCTCTATCCTATAAATATTTGCTTTAGCAACTTACAATAGAAGTTGTGCCCACAGTTTAAGTGATCTGAATTCACTTCCTCCTCTACCACTGACATTGTGTATAATGGTGGCAATTTAGGTTGAGAGTCAAAAAAGGACTTAATATCTTGCTCCTTCTGGAAATCCATAGTACAAAGGAAAGCAATTTTTTTCTCCCCAAAATGCAGAAAGCCACATAAGAATAGGATACCCACAAAAAAGGCAAACTAGCTGGGAGGAGTCCAAAGTAGCCAAAAGTATATATGTGCAAGGGGGAGTCTCAGCTCTGGTCTTTGTGAGTCAGGGAAAGGGGAGCTGTCTTTTAGCCAGAACTATAACCAGGTACAACCTCCTTTCTCTAGATTTCTAACCACTTCTTCTCACACAACGTGCTTCAGTGGTACATTGGTTCATAAGAAATGGTGCCTCGTCGTGGGTTTGCTCTCCTCCTCTCTCTGATGTGGAACAACATTTTGTGGCTGCACTTGGAGAAGCATCATGACCCCAAGTCTGTAGGACACCAGATGGAGGTTGTCCCATTGGCTTTTGCTGGAGCTTTTTCAGGAGGGGTGGGTCCAGCTAGCATGTAGCCTGACTTTTGCTGGTGTTGGCTGTGCGAAGTCATTCTTCCCTCTAAGCAATGAACAGTTTGGTGCCAGGACTTGTCTGGTTGTAGAGCAGCAAAATGAGTATGATTTTTACTGGTAGACATGTGAGAATCTGGAGACTTGTCTCTTTTTGTATTTGCAGACTGAAAAATCATTTTACCTGTATTTCCACAATTGCCCAGGAAAAGTGTAACAAAGATAATCCATTGTTTCCCTCTGATTTCAAGCTTCACAGACTTTCCCCTTTGGATGCCTTGGTGTGGCTGATCATAGTGTATAGTGTGCAATACGTGAACTAGTCAGGTCTCCTGCAAGGGCAGATATCTCAAGAAAAAGGGTGGAAACATTTGCAAATTAAGTGGTAGATAATCAAAAGCAGATGCTAAAACAAAGTAAACAATATCAGTGTAGAAATATCTTAATAGATTAGTCAAAGAGTAAGAAATTCTTTCTTGTTATTTCTTTGGTACCTATTGATACATTTTGCTCATTTAGAAACTGGAGATCCATCAACATAAGCCTAGGGTCACTTCAAAGTATTTGACTGTTATCACTTCTAGTCTCAGTCAAAAGCCAGTAATAAGCTGCATACAATTAGACTATATAGATGTTTGTATCGTGTACTTTTAGTGTACTAGCTGGTGGGAAATGAAGATCCAGCCAGAGATTCATTCCTGCTTGAAGAATGCCAAGTAGTTACCAAAGGGAGAGCCATGAGTTTCACACTTCATTGAAGGATAGAGCTGTCTACCAACCAGTGCAGACTCCTGGTACATAAATTGGTACGTTTGCATATCTATGGAAAGGAAAACCTTTGTTTTTATTAGGAGGACTAAGGTCAAATAAGAGGATTAAAGACACCACACTTCAGCAAGTAAGGAAGGGAGGAGGGAGGGACAGCAAGTCATGTGAATAAGGGAAGGGGGTGCTCTTTTGATGTAACATTAGTGTAAACAGATGAATTGCTGTTTTTGTTGATTCTTCAGCTTTGTCTTTCATATGTGTAAGCGTTCTGCCTGTTTTAAGATTTTATGGACGATTACTGTACTTAGCCTGCTTTGATTAGTGCCTTAAGGGAACTGGAAGACAACATGGTGTTCCTCACCCAAGGATGTGGTAAGGCTATAAAATGGGGCCCAGGGACACCTGAAATGTTTCAGCTCCTCAGCTCATCCTCCACACTAGCCAAAGAATATCAGACATCCCTTTGAGCTGTATGGGCCATAGGACAGAGGGCATCACAGGGATCAAAGGAGGCAGATGTTTCCCATTGACTGTTAATGACACTGAAAGCTCTCTTCATGCAATAAAATACCAGGATATAGGCCTGAGCTTGGAGGCTTACAGAAGATGTGTCACCATTATGAAGATGAGATTTTCTTGCCCATGTAGCCACTTGTAAAATAATGAGGAAGCCAAAACTCAGTCTCTTGAAGGAAGGTGTAAAAGTTAAAATATTGACCTGGTTAACAGAAACTGCCTGTTGACACTTCCAATTTTGATGTCAAGCTTATCTAAAGCATTTGATTTCCATTAATATCAGTAAACTTTCAGTCACTACCCTGTGATGTTTAAGAATATAAACCATATCCTCCAGGTTCAGCTGCAGTATGACACAAAGTGTTTTCCCTAGGACAACATACACTTCTGAACCAAATCTGAAACTCAGTTCTTCTGGAAACAGTGTAAAGCCTTGTCCTTTGAAAGGTACTGTTACTTCAAGTGGCTGATCCTACCAGGGAATTAGTATATTACTGTCCTCATAATTTAGCAGATAGCTCCTAAAATATGTAACCAGATCCAGCCATTTTCTGCTGCCAGTGAAAGCACCACATGCCTGGAATTGTGGATTTCTTGCAAGGTGCCATGAAACTGGTAAAGTGTGCTGTGAAATCCCCTGAAGGTCCAGCAGTACATGTCTACCAAAGACAAGGGCCTATACAGAAAAGGTCATATGGACATACACAGGTGAAATGAGGTCTAGAACAGGTTTTATTATTATTTTTTCTCCTTTAGATCCCTTTCAGATATTTCTGAAAGTATTGGTGTCACCCTGGTCTTGACCTTACTAATTAATCCTTCAGAAGTTTGATCATAAATGCATTGATTTATGTTTCTGTCATGTGTTGTGTTGTTATACAAAGTAGGAGCATGGCCTGGCATCACTGAAAAAATCTGTCAGTGGAGGTTTTGATCCATTTCAGTGGGAGATTTTTGTTCTATACGGCCCTTATATGAACGGAGAAGGAGTTATTTTCAGACATTCCTGAAACCGAAATAACTCCACAGTGTTAGTACAAACAGTGTGAAACAAATATACGGACACATCCCCCCTGCAGATGTTTTCAATTTTCTGGATAATTTTCCCAATGTAATTATGGCAGTGTGGTAAACATCACTGGCAACAATGGGTGAGTCTGTAGTCAACAGCCTTTCTGTATTTCATTATGAAGTTGGAAATACCCCTCTGTGCTAGGAAGATAAAATCCAGTGCAGCTTGGGAACAGTGGCTTTAGAATCTGCTGTCTCTTCATAGTGAAATGGGTTTTACGTTCAACCAAAACCCAAGAAAAGAAAAAGAGTCAAATAGTGGTAGAGGTGGTGAACATCCTACTTTAAACTTCTTTACAACAATTTTTCATTTATTCTTTGCTTGTCTGCATGGTAACTAGTTAAGTCCTTAAGATAAACAACAAGTGGAAATCCTTATGCTAAGAATTGGAAAGAAGACTGAATTCATTCAAAGCAGTGTTTCCCAAAGTGTTCCATATTCTGGGAACTGTGATGCCTTTACAAAGGTCACTAATGCATGGTACAGCTTATCATAAAATTCACCATCCTTCTACTGAAAAGAATCCATGCATTGTTATTTATTATTTGTCTTGAAGTATACTGATTGCTTCACAGAAGACATGGAAAAACTTTACATTTATTCAAGGGGTTTTCAGTGTATGCTTCAGCTGTATCACAATAATTGTGACAAAAATAGAGGCAGCAATGGATGTATAAAAAATACATGCATGATTCTTCACTGTAGTACTGAGGAATACAGTCTCATACTGCTGTCAGTCACTTCATGCTTAGTCATATATGTTATAGCTTCTGATCAAGCAACATTTTTTATTTCCAAACCATCATTTGCATACTCCTTGACAGCATCCTTTGGATGCGTATAATATGCATGTCATACCAACATGCAGATGGATGATGGTGCATCTTAGATAACTACAAATCTATCTATAATTGTATTTCAGTGTTGCTTGATCTGTATGTGAATGCAAGTGTGTGTTTGGTGTTTGTGCAAAGACAGATTTGTCCATTTATTGTCTAGTCAGATTGGGAGGAATTGAAAAGCTGTAGTTCTCTTTTAGATTAATTTGATGAGGTTGTACTGTGTATGGCATGTACAGAGACTGGCTCTTCCACGCACAGAGTTCCACCTAATCTATGTGCACATACCAAATGAACTTACAACATTTTATGCCACTCCTTTTAGGTCTTCAATAGGTAAATTTTGTTTTAAGATATGCAGGGATCCTAACTAATGCCCACTGAAACTGTGGATGTAAAACAAACAGTCTATGTCAAGATAGAGAAGGCTGGAGCAGCTGTACCTTAGTTGTCCATTGGGCCATTAAAGCCTGGTGGCATATCTCCAGGTTATGGCATGAAGCCACCACTGCATCACTTCTCCAGTTTCCTATCCACAGCACAGCTGAATGCGGTACTAGACTCAGGTGCCTTGCAGTAAATGGTATGGGCACTGGGTTTTTAAATATACCCACTATTGAGATGCTTGTGTAATTAGGCTTTTCTAGTAGAGTTTATCAGTAAGCAGTGCCCTTTCCCACTTCATAATTAGTCTTTAAGTTATGTACATTAGCTTAAGATTTTAATAAGGCTTTAAAGGATCTAGGTCTGGAGAGTGAATCAAGGAAATAATAAATATTTTAAGGAATAGCATGTATAAAACATTATGTGAATGTGGAGTTTATAATGGAATTTCATTACTTTTGATAATGTCTTGGGTTAAATGTTCTGAAATGAGCATACCTTCAGTATAGAATTCTATATTTTGTAAAAATGAAAGACTGCGGCCCATGAGAGCACTTCTGCTTTTCCACTCATAGCCAAAGCAGGTGCTTGGATGTATATGCAAATATAATAAAGTTAATGAACCTCATATAAATGCAAGCAGTTGCCAGAATTGACTTTAAAATCAGAACTTTCTTTAGTAAATAAATGAAAGGACAGCTTTTGTACAGATCTCTTGACACTTTTTTACTAAACTTATTCTAAAAACCAAAGTCATTTAGGCAGGACAATGAAATTTAATAACATCATAAAAACAGAGAAGGGGCAGAAAACATAAAATAAAGCTGAACCTTTCAGTGGGTTACCCTATCCTTTTGTTTTTCCTGAAGCTACACCAATGTCATATAGTTCTAAACTTTTTTTAATCACCATGTTTGTGTGTAAGCTTGCATTTGCCAAGCAGGATGACTTTTTCAGCTGATTTAAACCAGCATATTGGATCAATGTTGTTAGTGTTTTAAATCAGTGAAGAAAGATGCCTGCCTGTGCTATGCAGCTGGCATGCTGAAAGAAAGAGCTAGGGTTTTCTTGAACTTGCAACCTTGCTTGCCACAGTGGGAGGCAGAATTGTTGAGCACATCTTCTTTAACACATTCATAGGTGAATGAAAGTGTGGTGCGCAAGAAATACTTGACATCAGATGTAGCTGAATTCATGTAATAGACACAGTATTTGTAGGGTTCATTCTAGCTTTTGACACCTGCTCTTCACCAATCAAGTGTGATCATGCTTGCACGTTGGAGTGAAGCTGACAGCGTTCTTTTAGGCCCTCCAGGGGCTTGTGTTTTTACTTTTTCACAGTAATAGATTTAGAACGAGCAGAGCAAGCTGTTGGTGTGGTTATTCAAAGTTCATTTTCTCTTTCTGTTTATTGCCCTGCAATTGTTTCTTTAACCCACTCTATTGATCTAGGGAGGAGAGGCTTAGTGCTGTGCCACAGTCACCTACTCCTTGGGGAAAGAATAAAGAAAAAGAAGGGGAAGAAAGGAAGAAAAAAAAAAACCCTGAAGATTGACTGGGGACCCTAGTGGATTCCTTCTTACACCAGAGCATCATTTAAGTCTATGTTCTTCCATCTACCTTGTTTGCAGTAAATAGCTGCCCATTATGTCAGGTCAGGCAAGCGCTGTGGCGTCACAGCTCAGCAGCCGTGATCAGCTTGCCAAGCGTGCAGGGGATGGCCTCCAGGGAGCAGACGTATGTGTCAAGTTCTTGAGCTGTCAAGGCTCAAAGCGACAGTTTATCTGGAGGGTTTAAAACATCCTTGCAAAGTTTCCCCTTCTTCCCTTCCCCCCTCATCTTGTTGACAATCTGCTTGAAAGAAGACAGATGCTGGAGCAGTTTTCTTTAGACTTGTTTAATTCCACAAGGTGCAATGCACCAAATACAATTCTGTTCATCTTTTAAGAGGCCAAGTAGAGGAGGCAGACATGTTGCTGGGGGGGAGGGCAAGGGATCCTTTATGCTAACACAAATATTTACAGATTAGTTTGATGCTGTCATTGTACGTTCCTTAAGTTCTTTGCCCACAATAAACAAAGTACGTTAAAGTTCCTAGACCAACCAACGAGTTGTGTCTGGGGAGATGTTTTTCCAGCCACTTTTCAACCGCATTTAGCTGAATATTTTATAGCCCTTTAACACAGCACCAAGTTATCAATATGACAAATATTTTCCCTTGCATCGTTTTAGCCTTAGAACACAATAGGTTTGTCTGTGGATTTATTTGCATGAAAATAAGATTTATCTTATAAACAGAGCTGAATCCCTTATGAGACCATATCTTACAATGCCAGTTCCATATCACCGTCACCTTTGCAGACTGATTCTGTTGATAGTACAAATCCAGAGCCATTTGTCCTAGACATTATGTCCAATAGAGTATGCTTTAAAAATATTACCTCTGTCCTCATTTAGCTGGGATAGAGTTAATTTTCTTCCTAGTAGCTGGTATAGTGCAGTGTTTTGGATTTAGTGTAAGAATAAAGTTGATAACACGCTGATGTTTCAGTTGTTGCTGAGCAGTGCTTGCACTAGTCAAGGACTTCTCAGCTTCTCATACTGCCCTGCCAGCAAGGAGGCTGGAGGTGCACAAGAAGCTCTGAGGGGACATGGCTGGGACAGCTGACCCCAGCTGACAAAAGGGATATTCCATACCATATGGTGTCATGCTGCACAAAAAATGGGGAGAGTTGGCTGGCTTGGGCTGCCACTGGTTGGGAACTGGCTGGGCATCAGTCAGTGTGTGGTGAGAGATTGCATTGTGAATCCCTTGTTGTCTGTATTCTTTCATCATCATTATTATTTTTTTTTTCCCCTTCATTTTCTGTCTTATTAATTGTCTTTATCTCAAACCACGTGTTTTACCTTTTTTCCAATCCACTGCCTGTCATCACTTAGCCCCAGTCAGCAACTAAGCACCACACAGCCTCTCACTCTCTCCCTGCCTGCCCCATCCCAGTGGGATTTGGAGTCAGCTGTCCCAGCTGTGTCCCCTCCCAACTTCTTGTGCACGCGGCAGAGTGTGGGAAGCTGAAAAAGCCCTTGGTTAATGCAAGCACTACTTAGCGACAACTAAAACATCTCCACATGATCTACACTGCTTTTAGCACAAATCCAAAACAAAGCCCCATGCTAGATACTAGGAAGAAAATTGACTCTATCCCAGCTAAAACCAGCACGCTCTCCCATCCCACTGAGGGGGAATGCGTGAGCAGCTGTGTGGTGCCTAGTTGCCTGCTGGGGTTAAACTGTGACAACCTCTCAAAAAAAATAAATCTGTACTCTCTATGTAGTTTTGTCATCCTCTGATCACAAAGAAGCACTTTTTCACTCAGGGCAAACCTTTTTCTGCTCCTGAGTGCCTTTTGCCACATATGAAAGATAATTTTTATATCTGCTTCCTTAGTTGCACCTGCATCAGAAGGAGGGGAAGCACACCCTTTCAAGACACCCTTTCCTCCCTCACCACCATTTTTGCCATGTTTGATCTCCTTGAATAATTGCCTTTCTCCATCAGATGTTACAGAGTTTAGAAGAGCTCCCAGCAGGGAGAGGAATAGTTTAAACTGGGGAGTAGACAGAAAGGTGCATCAGGTTTACTCTCATGTTTTCTTTGTTCTTCAGACAGGTTAGGGAGTGCCCTTGACCTGTCTGCAGACACAAGTGATCAACTGATTTAGACTTCCACACATATATCCTTGAATTCAGGGCCAGTCAACTGGCCTGCATGGCATTCTCACTTCTCACTTCTCTGTATGGTTTCCCAGTGCAGATCATAATGCATATACACACAACACTCAACAAAAAGGCACTTGTTCATCCTTTCTTTAACAGGTAATCAGTCAGGTTTGGAGTTAGCATCACAACCCACTGGTAGCTCTGTTGGATTTGCCTCTTCCAAAAGTCTGTCTGGAAAACCTCTTCTCAAGGACACCATCGGACTAACCAGAGAGGTCCATTATAGCATTGTGTTGGTTTTGGCTGGGATAGTTAACTGCCTCCATACTAGCTAGTATGGGGTCATGTTTTGGATTTGTGCTGGAAACAGTGTTGATAACACAAGGATGTTTTAGTCACTGCTGAGCACTGAGCACTGAGTCAAGGCCTTTTCTGCTCCTCACCCCACCCCACCAGGGAGGAGGCTGGGGGTGCACAAGGTGTTGGGAGAGGACGCAGCTGGGAGAGCTGACCACAACTGGCCAAAGGGATATCCCATACCATATGACATCATGCTCAACATATAAAGCTATGGAAAGAAAAAGGAAGGGGAGACGTTTGGCATGATGGTGTTTGCCTTCCCAAGTAACTGTTACACGTGATGGAGCCCTGCTTCCCTGGAGATGCCTGGACACCTGCCTGCTGATAGGAAGGAGTGAATGAATTCCTTGTTTTTGCTTTGCTTGTGCTGTGCAGCTTTTGCTTTACCTATTAAACTGTCTTTATCTCAACCCATGAGTTTTCTCGATTTTACCCTTCTCATTCTCTCACCTATCCCACCGGGGGGGAGTGATCTGGGTGGGGCTTAGTTGCCAGTTGGGATTAAACCACAACAAACATCTATTCCATCCTTTCTTATCTATTTATTCAGAAAGAGAATGCAATTACAAAATAAGCATATTTGCAAAAGACACCAGCTAATGTGTCTTCTTAGAGGCTCCTTGCTAATGTTTTTAGGTGGCCACGGTCTTTTCAACTGATTCCTATTATTTTCTTCTGATTTCCTCCCAGATTCAGATAAAAGAAATCTATACTGACCCTGATAGCACTAGCAATGGCATCAAGTCTATTTCTCTGGTCTAGACAGCTTCCTGTGCCTCTCCCAATTTTCTTAAACATATTATGTTAGATACTGCATCCAAACATGAATTGACAGGTTAGTTACTGCCAGCAGAGCACTGTTAATCTCAGTCAGATATAGCAGAGAATGCCTTACAGTAGCATTAAGCTCTATACACGTGGCCTGCACCACGCTGAACTTGTAGAATGCACAACCTTGCATTGAAGAAAAGGAAGCTCAGTCACTGTGGTACAATCTTTCTTCTCCCATACTATCAGCAGGCTGTTAAGATAATTTCTGAAGGAAAAAAAAAGTGGCAGATCAGTTGTCACAGGTTACTTATCACTTTGCTGCTCTGCAAATCTTTTTGAGTCACCCCCTCTACTTTTGCCTGGCAGCTTACCATCCCCTGGATGAGTATCTTGGGCTCTTTCAGACCTGTAAACTGAGCCTGGATGTCATGGCACAGAGATGCCACAATATAAGGTCTATAAGCAAGTTTCCCCAATAAAAAAAGCAAGAAAGTAAGCTTCTCCAGCAATAAAATTTTACTAGCAATGCAACTACATTCAGTAACTTTAGCATCCTCAAGCCTATGCTTAGTACAGCACAGGGTCAGTGGAGTAATGAGTCACAAAGTGAAGATTTGAAGTTACATCTGGGTATGGGATCTCAGGGTGGTGCTCTGAGCTGCTGGGGCAATCTCCTTCCTCTGTGCAACTCTTCCACAAGGACAGAACAAGCTGGCCATCCAGAACTAAACCTACCTTATTTTCAGCCCCCACCATCCTCTCTCTTATCTGTCCTACTGCATAACAAAGTGACAATGACTGGTATTCTTTCTGTTGTATCCAGTGTCCTTAATCTTTTCACCCACTAAGTGACTATAGGCTGTTTTAGAAAGACTGAAGTAAATGTAGCAAGTATTGCACTCCATGTTATAGTTTCTTTACATCCTTTGCATAAGCTGGTAAGTGGCATAGAAATGCTCATGTGGTAATTAATCTCTTTTAAATGGAATGGAAATTGTTAAAGATGTATCCTAAGCATAGGGCTATGCTCTGAATAATGAAGAGAAAATAAAATATTGAACATATTTTCTTTCTCTGTACTGAATACTAAAATGAACCTATGAAAAGTATGTGATCATAATGCATATGACTAGTTGAACAACCTCTCAGCTGGCAAAATTGGACTTCTGAGGGCATGATACACTATGTAAACATGATGTTATTTCAACAATGTTTTTTGTCTGCAATAAGAAACTGAGCAGATAGTTTGTAAAGATGATATTTTTTTCTTAAATGATTTTCATATATGTCTCCATGGAGAGCAATGTTTGTTCATACCACATTGGAAAGCAGGAGCTAGATTACAGAAATTGCCAGCTGCTACAGTGATTGATTAATGCATATTTTAAGATTATTTTTTCCTGTTACATAGAAATTGATAACCTCAATACATCTCCTCATGACTAACATGATTCCGAAATCACAATTTGTTCTGCCTTTTCTATGTCTTCAAGTAAATTGAGAAAGTGATACGGTTAACTATATTATGTGACATTTCGATTTGTTTTTGATAGTGGCCTATGAGCAGTGACCTTGTTCACAGCAACCCATGACTGTGCCTTTTAAAGGAGCTCTTCTATGCTGTTTTGTGACAGCTTTGAAAGATGTGTCACCATCATCAGAAAGCCTTTCTGAACTTTAAACAGTCTTTTTAAAAAGATGCACTTGATCTTAAATAGCAGAACTGTATGCATTTGAATGGGCTTTCTCCACTAAAATTCCAGATATCAGAGATGGTAAGAAAATCCAGGATACCACTTTTAGGATTCTGCTAGTGTCCTACTGGTTATACGGTGCAGTGGAAACTTACTAAGCCGTCCTTTAGGATACCAAGTCTCTAACGCTTTCAGGAATGATCAGAATTATAACAAGGGTGCACTTCAATTCATGAAAAAACAGGCTACAATCAGGAAAAGAGGATTTATCAGAATGAAGTCTTTAAGTGCTTTTTTCCTGTTAAAATGCATCAAACTGAATAACTGAGCTGTATTATTGCTATTCAAGGAAAATTTACCTAGTGATTAGAAAATGTCATTAAAAGGAAAATGATTGGCTGTAAAAGTCTTTCCCTGATAAAATGTGTTGACCTAAATGATATTCCTCAAAGGTAAGTCAGAGTGTTATGTGATGTTCTCTTATCGATTGTTGATTCTATGTGTACCTCTGGGAACAGAAACCGCACAGAAATGTTTTGAAAGGAAAAAGAGTGACCTTTTCTATGGAGGCATTTTAATACTATGTGATGCTGAAATAAATAACTGAAAGTATAACAAAGGGGAAAAAATCTTTGTGAAAAAGTAAGCATTTTTATACATTTAGGATGGAATCAGAGTTACAGTACAGCAACTGCTATCTACACTGAAAGCTATAACTTCAAACCAGCCCTTTACATTCATGCACTCAATATTGAAGAGGTAAGGTAAAGTAGCAATCTTTTGCACAAAAAGCATGAAAGCCCCATCTGGGATGATAAATAAAGTATTGCATCATTGTCATAGTTGAGAACCAGAAGTTTCTTCAGTAATTTTTTTGCAATCCTCTTACATCCAGAAAAATAATATTTTCTGGGTTTATTTTTTTGTTTGTTTGTTTGATATTTCAGTCAAAGATAGAGGCATTGTTTATTAGCCAAGCCAGCTCTCATATCTCTAAAAGAAGAGGCTTAGTAAATGCTATAACAGTAGAAGGAGATTAAACTACTTTTATGTAACTGAAATTACTTGAAGATCATGATTACTTTTAGTGCAATATTTGAATCACGTTACTAGAAAGCTTATTTCTGGCCATCTGTCAGGCTGACATGTATGCTAAGTTATATACAAGCCTTACAGGGAGCATCATGTGACTTATTCTTCATCAGTTTCTTTATGGTCTAGAGAGAACTAAACAATCCATCCTAAGCCTAATGTATTCCAAATCCCGAGAGGAGGAAGGAGGGTAAGTGTGGATCTATAGAGGGTTATGACCTTTAAGAGAACTCCAATTACAGGTACTGTGGGTAATTTCTCTTGGATCTTTACACGCCTTGAGACTAAGTAGTTGCTATTCCCATGTTCAACATATGGCTATATAAATTACCATATATCATGAAAGTATTCCTAAACATTTTAGCTGGAATGTATTTTGGACATGGTATTAAAGAATCATAGAAATAGTTTAATACTGAAAATCAAACGCAGCAGAATGGAATTAGCAAGGCATTTATATTAGAAGGAGTTTTTGTAATATAGTGCAAATATAAATATATTTTGTTTAGACAGAATATTCCATTTGTGTTTTGTATCTTGTTATTGCTAAATTATAGTAGTCATAAAACTGAGCAAACTGAGATGAATAGCTAGAACTAAGAAGAACTAAATCCAAAGATGACATAACAAGTCTTGACAAGGGGATGGAGTAGAGGCTTAAATCTTCACATTTCCTTCCAACAAAAAATAAAATTCCCTTCTTTTTTTTCTGGGTTTTTTGTTTGTTTGGGTTTTTTTTTTCCCCTCTGGAGATAAAACTGGTTACATTTTTTCCAGGTACCTAAGTTTTTCTGCACTTTTAAAATTCTAGCTGGAATTAGAAATAAGATATAGAAAAAATGCAAAATATTTCCAATCCATTCTTGGACAGGAAAGCAGATCAGGGAAGCACGGGCTTGCTAGTATTTAGCTGGAACTTTGTAGCTTCCTTGCTGTGGTATGAAAGTCATGCGTAAGTACATAGAGTTTCTCCCCTCCAAATACGCACAACAGAATTTTTTCCCTTTTATATACATCATTTGTGTGAATTTACCCACTCTTTAGTTTACCTCTGCTACTCACCAGAATTTTGAAGCCAGGGGAAATACGTCACTCTGCCATGACCTGGAATGATGTCTTTTTTCTCTGGGGCAAAATCCTTCCAAACTCCAAAGCTACATGGTGATAATTTATGCTATTCTACTTAATGACACAAAAATTGATCCCCCATGACTGAAGATGTTTAAATTTGAATGTTCAGAGGATGGGACAATAGAAACATTGTACAACAGTGCAATGTGGTTCAGTTCCTGTATTCCAGGCAAGAAGAGGAGGGAAGGAGCAGAAGTGACCAGGGCAGAAACTGGGCTGGAGGTCAGCCTGCCCAGCAGATCAGCTTGGCCCACGAGTTAAGAGTGAACCAGACCCACCAGAACTCAGCAAGGTAGATGCTTCAACAGAGAAGAAAGGTGGGAAAGAAGTTGTTTGCTTTGTCTGTTGGAGAAGCTGGCTGCAAGGGAGGAGGAGGAACGAGAATGCCTGTCAAAGGAGAGCACTGCAGAACTATGCGGTGTTTTGATACTAGTCAGGAATTTTCCCTGAGCTCTCTCTCTCCAGAGCTTTCCTGGGTCGCAGAGATGGATCAGGCCAGCAATATCACACCTAGTCAATTTGTCAGGTTCTTCACCTCCATGTGTGTTTTTAATAACAACTGCAAGACACAAATATAGTCAGGAGCTCTCCCAACAGCACCATAGTCCAGTATCCCAGCCATATACCTGCTCTCTCACCAGAACATCCCCTCCAGGTGGCTATCCAGGTTAGCCCGCTTTTCACTTAGGTACTCAGCTAAGCTCCAGCACCCTTCCCCTGAGGCTGCTTGTCTGCTCCCTGCACAGCAGTAACACCAGCATGTCACCCACCCCGTCACATCCCAGTGGCCAGAGCTGCTGGAGCAAGAGGTCGTCTGGGACTCTGCCTGCTGTGGAGGCCGTAGCAGCCACCCTCCAGCCACACAGCCTGTGTGTCACCCTCCAGCCCTTGCAACTTGCCTTCAGCCCTCTCTGCTCTTCCTGGAGCAGTTGTTTCCTGAAGAAGCAGTTTTGGTGACGGTTGCCATGTTCAGTAGTTGTCACTATTTCAAGTGCTGACACAAGTTTGCATCATTTGCAATTTTTTCTTTATTTCTTAAGTTTTATCTTGCTTTTGTGGTACTATGATGGTACCCTCCTGGAGTACCTCCTTTATGGTCCTTTTATGGTCCCTCCTGGGCTGGAAGGCAGGGACGGGAAGTGGAATAAACCTCACATAATCCAGGAGGAAGCAGTTTATGACCTGCTGAGCCACCTGGACACTCACAAGTCTATGGGGCTGGATGGGAGCCACCCGAGAGTACTAAAGAAGCTGACAGAGGAGCTCACCAAGCCATTCTCCATCATTTATCAGCAGTCCTGGTTAACAGGGGAGGTCCCACATCACTGGAGCCTTGACAATGTGATGCCCATCTAGAAGAAGGACTTGAAGGAGGATCCGGGGAACTACAGGTCTGTGAGCCTGATCTCAGTACTGGGGAAGGTTATGGAGTGGTTCATCTTGAATGTTCTCACAAGGCAAGTGCAGGACAAGCAGGGGATCAGGGCCAGTCGGCATGGCTTCATGAAAGGCAAGTCCTGCCTGACCAACCTGATCTCCTATGACCAGGCGACATGCTTAAGGGATGAGGGAAAGGCTGTGGATGTTGTCTATCTGGACTTTAGCAAAGATTTTGATATTGTTTCCTACAGCATTCTCCTGGAAAAATTGGCTGCTTATGGCTCGGACAGGCATACTCTTCACTGGGTAAAAAACTGGCTGGAAGGCCAAGCCCAGAGAGTTGTGGTGAATGGAGCTAAATCCAGTTGGCAGCCAGTCACAACTGGTGCTCCCCAGGGCCCAGTTTTGGGGCCAGTCGTGTTTAATATCTTTATCAATGATGTGGATGAGGGGATCGAGTGGACCCCCAGTAAGTTTGCAGATGGCACCAGGTTGAGTGGGAGTGTTGATCTGCTTGCGGGTAGGAAGGGTCTACAGAGGGACCTGGACAGGCTGGATCGGTGGGTCGAGGCCAATTGTATGAGGTTTAACAAGGCCAAGTGCTGGGTCCTGCACTTGGGTTATGACAACCCCACACAACGATACAGGCTTGGGGAAGAGTGGCTGGAGAGCTGCACAACAGTGTTGGTTGACAGCAGCCTGAACATGAGCCATCAGTGTGCCCAGGTGGCCAAGGCAGCCAACAGAATCCTGGCTTGTATCAGGAATAATGTGGCCAGCAGGAGTTGTCATGTCCCTGTTCTTGGCACTGGTGAGGCCACACCTCAAATGCTGTGTTCAGTTTTGGGCCCCTCACTACAAGAAGGACGTTGAGTTGCTGGAGCGTGTCCAGAGAAGGGTCAGGAAGCTGGTGAAGGGTCTAGAGAGCAGGTCTTATGAGGAGAACTGAGGGAACTGGGGTGGTTTAGCCCAGAGAAGAGGCTGAGGGGAGACCTTATCTGTCTCTACAACTACCTGAAAGGAGGTTGTAGTGTGGTGGGTGTTGGTCTATTGTCCCAAGTTACTAGTGATAGAATGAGAGGAAATGGCCTCAGTCTATGCCAGGGGAGGTTTAGACTGGATACTAGGAAAAATGTCTTTATTGAAAGAGTGGCCAGGCATTGGAACACACTTCCCTGAGAGGTGGTTGAGTCACCATCCCTGGAGGTGTTCAAAAAACATGTAGACAAGGCACTTCAGAGCATGGTTTAGGAGGCATGGTGGTGTTGGGTTGACAGCTGGACTTGATGATCCTAGAGGTCTTTTCCAACATTAATAACTCTGTGATTCTATGAATATTACCACCTGTGTTTTCTCAACACTACAGAATATTTGCATTGTGAGAATTGTCACTGCATATACAGTTGCTTGGTTTTTACATGTTTTTAGTGTTTTATGACTTTTTTCAATGTTTTATACACCTTTGCTGCTATTTTCCTTTTATGCCTGTATTTTTTTTTTTAAATATCATTGTCTTCATTTGCTTTCCAGTTTGCTCTTGCAATCTGTTTGCATTTGCTTTCTGTTCTTATCTCTCTTTGCATTTGATATCATTGTTTGCACAATTCATACCAATTAAATGTTTCTGGTTCACTGTACTGTTTGCAGAGCAGTCTGCTTTCCAGGTGAGAGGCTCAGGCAAAAAGGAGTAGGATTGCGTTAAGATGTGTGCAGAGCCCATTGTCTGTCGTACACAGCCAGTCACACTGGAAGGGAAAAGGTGGAGAGAGAAGAAATGACAAAAGAATAAGAGAACAGCAAATGGGAGATGGTGTTGGGGGAAATGCTTACAGAAAGAAGGATTTATAAACTCAGAAAATATGCGTTGGCATACATTTCAAGTTCCCTACAAAACAGTGACTTAGACTTGCTCTCATAAGTAGCAAAACAAGAAAAATAGGTTCCACAATTCCCCCTTGAGTGGGAAAATACTATCTTCCATTTGCTGTAAAACATAGCAAAATAAAATTATTTCCTTGACTGAGAGTCAGCTTGAATGTGATCCAAACAGGCCTTCCCTTTCAGACCACCAAATGCACCTTGCAGTGTCATACAGAAGTCACCAAGGCAGCAACTGAGATCCCTTGGTAAGGTGTGGTGATGCTTGTGAACGGCTTTGTGAAGCATGGGGCACACAAAGGTGGTATTGCCACACATAGGTAGCAACTTCACAGCTCTGGTAAACTGCAGGGCTTCTGTGGCTGTTACAGGCAGGCCTGGCTGAGCTTAGCCCAGCTAGAGCTGTGAGACCCATGGGAGTCATGCAGCTGCCCATGCTGCCTGCCACTGCTGACAGTCACATACCAGTGGAGATCTACCATGGCCTGAAAACACAACAGTAGAGTAGCCTTTTTGGCCCAAGAAGACCTGTACATCCCACAGGAGAGCAAATAGAGACTAGCATCCTGTCTGTACCTCTGGCACAGCCTTTAAAGCCCATGCATGCAATGCTCCTTGTTCTGGTATGTGCATCAAATCAAGACAATGTGGACAGTGAACATGCAATGCATTCTCACAGACTGCTAGGAGGACTGATGACCTTGCTACTCCAAACAGCTCAGGAAGAAAGTTGGAACCACCAGGAGCAGCTGACAAATTACTAGGACAGCTTTTTTCCTTGCAGTTTAAGGGAAGAGTACATTCATTCACTGATGCAACACACAAAGGCCAAGCTCAGAAGTGAGCCCTGTGAATACTGTCTCTTTGTCTGTTAACATCAACACCTTTTCATGATCCTCCCTGCTTTGTAGCCTGAACTACAGTCACCACCCGTCCCTCTTTCACCAACACAGACAAGGTGTGGCAGCAGAAGGTCCGGGGAGGTATGTTACCTGCTGATGGGTGTGACTGTTGCAATCCACTAGTGGAGCTTTGTGAGCACAGGACAGTCATATATTTGAGAAAAAAACATACCTAATCAAATAATTTCCCAGAGAGAAAACAGGCTACCAAGCATGCCAGAGTAGAAGGATAAAAGCAAGAGGCTACACTAACCAGCAAGGCTGCCTTCTACAGCTGCTTCCTTGGGAAATGAAGGTGTTTTGGGTGGCATGCTCAACAACAGCACAAAAACCTACCTTGTGCTCCTGCTAATTTCACACAGATCACACACAGCCTAATCATGTCTTAAAGTGATCCATCAAATGATCCAGTGTAATCCACTGTGAAACCTCAGCCTTCTCATCAGGTGTGTGCTGGTCGTAGTTCTGCCTTGGCAGTTCTGGCCAGTTGGAAAACAACAACTGATATGAAAGCCTGTCTTATTAGTGACTGTCCTCCAGAGAAGAAATTAGGTTTTGGAATGGATTTTTCCAAAGTGTATAAAGAAGGCTACAAGATTGCCCCAAGGCCCTTCAGCATAGGCCCTTCGTATCCTCAGGTACCTTTGCTTCAGGTTAGCAAAAGCCAATGATGTTTCAGAAGATGCCACAGGTATTTCATATTCATTAAGGTAATATTAGTAATGTGTTTAAAGTAGTTGCCACAAACCAAAAATTTAGAGGTAATAAATACCTTTCTGTGGACTAAGAAACATAACTTCAGGTATAGTGAAGACTTGGAAGCCATGATTGTGAGTACCCTGTAGTACAGGTGTATGTACAAGGTACCGTCACTGGAGCAATTTTACTGAACCCTTTATGCAAACCAGTACAACAGGTTTGTGACCAGACCTAGCTGGATAACCACTGTGAACACAGTTGTTAGTGTTCAGAATTTGTATGTAAAGGGATCAGAGATCTGTTGGCAAAACATGGTTCCCTCTGACATTTTGTCCAAGTTCACCTTTTACTTCGTATAAATTCATTGCTTTGGGGAATGGTCTCAACTATTTAAAGTAAAATAGAAAGTGTTAATGTGCATGAAAAGCATATTTACCCAGCCTTGATCTTCTCTAGGTAGCACCAGGGGGAATAACCATTCCAGAGGAAATGGAGTAACATGTGATGTTAATCAGATATATTGAGCCATAGCATAATTTCTAGATGAGCAGATTCTCTTTAGAAAGCTGTTTTACAAAAATAGTGACCACTCCTTTACATTCCCATTGTGTGGCCTGGATCTTTTTAAAGTTCCTTCTTAACTTATCTACCGGAATTTCATATATTTTTAAATCTTATATTCTTCTGTGAAACTGTTGAACCTTTCTAATGATAGCTGCTCCATTAGCCTCCCCTTCAGAGATTTATTCTCATCTGTAGAAGCAATTTGCAGAGTCACTTTACACCAAAATAAACTGAGTCTCTGTACTGAAGTCAGTGGAGATACAGAAATGTGTAATATAGAGGAATCTGTCTGCAGATGGCTGGAAATTAACCTCATTTTTGCATTAATATTAATTAGATTATTTCAACATAAAAAGACCAGAAGGAGGGGTAAGGCAGGCCAGAGGGAACTTCATTGTGTACGATATTTTTCAATTAGGGCGGACAGCAAAATCTCATACTAGGTACTATTCTTTAAACCAACAAAGCAGTATTCAGCAGTCAATGGACTTGAGTCCATGCCTTGAAGAAGATAAACACAGTTTAGTGTTGCCATACAGATCTCTCTCTTTTTATTTTTATTTGAGTTGTAACTAATGTTTGGATACATCTTGATAACATCTCTCCCATGTGAGTTCCAGATTGCACAAGATCAGAATATTTTTCAGAGTCACATTTTTGCCTTACAGCAAAATGTTGATACAATCAAGACTGGCTAGATTACAGGCAATCACAATTTTTTAAAGTCATGTTTTGTATTAACACAATAAATCTATCACCCGAGCAGATAAAATTATACACTGGATAAGATCTTATAGTTTATTTGTTTACAAAACTGCCAGGATGATTTTAGGACCTTATTTCACTGTGTCCATGTAGACACAACTGATATAAGTGCTGGATAAGATTACAGTTTTGTTCTGCCTCCAAGAAAATGTATAGCATTCTTCCTTTGTCGGGGAAAGTTGCTGTGGCTTAGTTTTTCCCTGAACATCTCCAGATAGGTGGCTGGAGACTCTTTTAGGCAACTGAGAGCAGCTATAAAACTATTTTGATGTTGTGCTCATTCTTTTTACGGCGTACGTACTCACCCTGCACTGTGGGGGCAAAGGATAAAATAGCCCGTGGGACAGCCAAAACTGTTGAGTGAACTAGAAAGGAGGAATGACATCCCCTCATCTCAGGCTGTGTTTGTTTTCACGGTGGCTGCCAGTGGATGGATGATTGAGTGCTTCTCATTGAAGCCCCTTTTGGGAAGAGAAGGCCGTTGCACAGCACCTGCACCACTGGGGACTGAGAGGCTTGTTTGGACCAAACTCTTCAGAAAACATGGGAGCAAATGTATGCAGCAGTCAGCGTCCAGCCATGCCTTTCCCCTCGGTGGCATGGCCTGTCAGTGGTCTTGTTAGGCTGGTGGACAGAGGGTCAATGCTGTTGTTTCATAGTGCTGTTTACTGCTCCTGGCCAAGGGAGCTCAACACCGCTCCAGGTTTGTCCTAGCCATGGTCCATTCTCCTCTCTCATAAAGGTATCCCTTCACATGGAGGTGAGCAGCAGAAATGTGTTGCTCATGGCTTTAGGAGCATCACAAGGGACAGCTGCACGTGCTGCAGGGAAATGACCATAAGGTGGCTGCAGCCAAGGCTGTGAGGTTAAAGCACACCTGTGGCATCCACAGAAGGAAACCCCACTGTGAGCACCTTGTTGACTTGAGAAAACCAGAGGCTGTAGCAGCGCAAGCACTGGATACGGTAGAGTCTTTGGTATATTTTCTTATTTGAAAAGAAATGACAGAGTATTTTAAAAGCTTTAAAGATAAAAAGTCCTGGATTGCTTTATTATATGTTGAATACTTACTCAATATTGCAAACCAGAACAAATGTATCTACCATAGAGCAGACACAGGCCTGTATCAGTAATATCAGCAGTAATCTGCACTAACAGTAGTTATCTTCAGTAATTGATTATTGCAAGTAAATAGGTATTTATTTAGTATTTGCTTTCATTGTAGATCTACATGAAATATGTCTTTGGGATTCTTAACTGAAAGTGTTACCAGACGATCCATTTTGGAGTTGTTCAGTACAATAGTAAAAAGAAAAGACTTCATGATTGGATTTGTACTCTTCTGCCCTTAGTCTGTATACATTCCTATTGATTCAGGTAATGCATCCATCAGGGAAATAAAAATGTTAGGCCTTATTTAATTAAGCCAAATTACTTTCACAGCTTTTACATAGTTTTGCTTATTTTTTTCCCTTCTGGGAATCCCATTAACATGTGTTGAGCTTTGCATTTTATTTGTAACCAACAAAATAAGAGCAGGAGATAACTTTTGTGAATTGCAGTCATACATAACCTATCAGACAGCACAAATCAAAGAACATTAAGTGAACAACCTTTAAAGTAACATTTAACTTTAGAAAATAATCAGAAATCTGGAGGGTCTAAAATTACTTGGCTTGAATATCTGTTGCCATATTCCTTTTGATACAAAATTCTTTGTATGTTCAGAACTGCAGCAAAGCAAGTTCCAGATATAAAAAGGTCTTAAATGGAAATGAGGAACACGTAAAATATCTGTAGGTAAATACCTACAAAATAGAACTATCAGCAGTCATGTAATCTCAGTGACCACATCATACGCAATCTGCAGTGCTGGAAGAAGGGTTTCAAAATACGTATTCTGGAAGATCCAGTCTTGCCTTTTGTAAAAGTAATTCAAATCCACAAAATTCTGAGATTACTTTGCACATCTTTGACCTCCAGGTCTTGCAAATCCGTTAATGATTGTATGAACAGTACTTGCTTCGACATGCATTCGTCAATCCACTTATGTGATTATAAAATAGGGGAACGTAAGGGATATGTTCCATATTCCAAACCTCCATATTCCTCGGTTATCCCCATTCTGCTACGGACTCAGCATTTCTACATCTTACACTTGCCTGTAATTGCACAAGCAGATTTAGAAGGAACTCTAAATGAACAGTAATGTTAAAGAAAGCAATTTCCTCACTATATTGAACAGTTTTTATAATATTAATAATTAGATTCTCAGTCAAGATAAACTTTCATGATTCCTATCTAAATTAGAGTTTTCTTTCCTCCGCAAATCTTCCAAACAATGCAACAAAGAGTAGCCTATTTTTCCTGTGGAGTTTGTTTCAATAATCTATTCTGAAACACACTTTCCTGGGGGAAAAAAAGGACCTGCAAATAGACATAGAGTGCAATATCTTATAATAGCTGACAACCCTCTCATCTCTGCTTCTTTTTATTTTCACAGCAATTTAGAATGGACCCATCAGTTATTCAGGGGACAGTAATTACATTAAAGCATTAATTTGTTTTCAGTAAGAATGTCTCTGTAAATAGCTAGATAATACAGAGTGCAAATTTTACCAGCAGTCATTATGCAGCAACTTCCTGAGCATCCCGAGAATGTTGTAGGCATTTTCTGATTACAATGGAATTTCATTTTCTTACTTGCAAATTTGGTATCACACAGAACTTCTAAATAATTTCTTAATTATTAATTATTTCTAAATAAATAGTTTTCCATACTATTTGCTACACTATATAGCACTGACAAACAAGCTGGGTCTCTAGACTTAAAAACACAGATTCATTCACCCTCTTAAGCCTTTTTTCCCATACACAATATATATGCAGTTACAAATATATTGTTCACAGATGCTACTGTGTTTCACTAACTAAGCTAAGTGAGGAAAAAATAATAGAGGCTTTAACAACAGAAGCATAGTCTGAGAAACTGTCCCCCATCAACACAATAAGAAGCATCTCCGCACAGATGTTAAGAAAAAGCGCTAACTCTAGCTCTGTCTGTTGGGGAGAAACTTGTGTGCTTCCAGGAATGATTAATGCTCCTCATGAGTGAGAAAGCTTTTTCTTTTTGCCTGGAGACCTGTTAAGGCTGTCTTAACCCTTGGCACTTTTAAGGAGTATCAAGGGGCTGCATGAGAGCAGGATGGGATGGGACAGCCAGGCAAGTCACAGGACAGTATGACAGAAAATGGAAAGTGGTTCAGCACAGCACTGTTGGGAGTGTGCCAGCACCACCGCTAACCCAAAGAGATTGTAGTCCCGATTAGGCATAGTGCAGTAACAGAAAACCATCAGATTCATTCAGTATTCAAGGTGGGCAACTGTATAACAATTTGTTTCACAACAAAAAGTTGACAGAACAAATCCAAAACAACTCTGTGTGCATGTTTACATGGGAAGCTATTGGCATCAGCAGTGCATTTGAAGGTGTGCTTCAAGTCCCTTATGCTTTTTGTAACATTTTCAAATTCATTGCTGTCTTCAAGATGACAGGAAATTCAGGTCTGCCTTCCTCCTGGGAGATCTTTATTCACAGACAAGTCAAAAACCCTTGACAAAAGGCAACCAAGGGAACTTGCTGACCTTTTAGCTGCCTGTCTAACATCAGTGCAAGTATTGCTCCCTGATAAAATAAGAAATTCAATTTAAGGGGAAATGTAGCAGGTATTTGAGTAGGCTCTCATTTTATTTTACTTCTTGGGCTGTCTCTCAAACAGAAAACAAATGTAAATAAACAGGACTCCATCCTTCACTCCTGTGCAGCTACCAGAGCTAACAATGCTGCACACAATGGTAACATCATTCTTGCACCATTGTCCATCTCTCTGCCTGTTCTCTTCTTCATTCATTGATGCTTATCTCATCAAAATAAAACTGTCATTTAAAAATCCTACCTTTCTATTATCCCATTAATTTTTGTCCTTAATTTTAGGAAGAGAGTTCCCCTTCATTGAAAACCCACCAGTACTACCTCAGTTCTTTGCAAATTAGCTGATTCCTCAACCATGGTTAACCACAGTAACTTCCACTATTTGGAGGAGAGGTATAAAGACAGCATTCACAAAGCTTGCTGCATTATAAGGGTAGCCTGGATTTGTGCCCCAATACATCCAACACTTTTTCTGTATGAATGCCTTTTCATCTTCCTCACTTGTCCTACATTAATTATTTGTTTCTAGTATGATCATCCTGAAAGCCTTGAGGTCTCACATGGAAACCCTTGGCTGAAGAATGCATCAAGGACTGGAGTATCTCCCCTGTGAGGAAAGTCTGAGAGAGCTGGGACTGTTTAGGCTGGAGAAGAGAAGGCTCAGAGGGATCAA
The DNA here is from genome assembly GCF_963921805.1 of Phalacrocorax carbo. Lineage (NCBI taxonomy): Eukaryota > Metazoa > Chordata > Aves > Suliformes > Phalacrocoracidae > Phalacrocorax > Phalacrocorax carbo. The sequence continues at coordinate 65,448,906 of NC_087548.1, read as the reverse complement.
TGTATACAAATATCATATATCAATGTATATATATACCTGAAGGGAGAACGCAAAGAAGGCAGAGCTAGGCTTTTTTCAGTGGTGGCCAGTGACAGGATCAGAAGTAATGGCCACACACTGAAACACGGGAGGTTCCCTCTGAATGTAAGAGTACTTTTTCACTGTGAGAGTGACCAAGCACTGGCACAGGTTGCCCAGAGAGGCAGTGGAGTTTCCATCCTTGGAGATATTCAAAACCCATCTGGACATGGTCCCGGGCAACTGGATATGGGTGGCCCTGCTTGAGCAGGGAAGTTGGACCAGAAGACCTCCAGACATTTCTTCCAACCTCAGCTCTTCTGTGATTATGTGATGCATGCATGACATTTGAAGCCAATAGACAAACTGGGTTCTTCAAAGGAGAAGAGATACCATTTTATGTATAGGAAGAAAATGAAAAGAACATGCGTCTCCAAATTTGAGAAAAACAGAGAATGACATGAAAAATACTTGCATTAATATATTGTAATTTAGAACTATCTCCCTCTTGTACTCTGCCAACCTATTTTTTTTTTTTTTAGTGTACTAACAATTAAAAACATTTCACACATTAAGTTACCTTATTTGCTTTGGTGTGTAGATAAGGATGTATTATTTTATTTGTATATAGGACACAGAATCACAGAATCATTGAATGGTAGGGGCTGGAAGGGACCTCTGGAGATCATCTTGTCCAACCCCCCTGCTTGAGCAGGCACACCCAGAGCAGGGGGCACAGGAACACGTCCAGGAAAGTTTCAAAAATAAGTTCTCTGATGCTGGTAGAAACTAACACATCAGCCTAAGAGTAAGTTGTAGTCTGATATGAAAATTAACCCCTAAATGTAGAAATGCTTAAGGAAAAAGTTTATGTTAGAGATTTACACATCAGGCTTGATTTGTGTATATTTATTGCATATCTTTTGCAGCATTAGTTTAAATTTGCTAAGCTGGTTGATACAGCTGAATTTGGAAGCTATTTAAGGCTACAAGAGAAAAAATATCCATTGTGAAGAGGCAAACAGAAAAGGCAGAACAAGTCTGTTGGTGGACTTGTGAAATGATTCACGCTGTAGTATCTTTTGGGGTTTTGTTATTTGCAGTTAATATCCCTGTTGTAGATGGTGCTTTTAGGAACAATAGCACTCCAGCTTAGCTAGGTATTGTAGTATGGATGTACCTTGGTTTTCTTATGGTTTCCTTTCCTCCAATCTATAAAATCTGTATCTAATGAATGGAACAAAACAGGGATTCCTACTGCCTCCATTAGACATCCAGGAATAAACGTATGCCTTGAGAGCTATCTGCTTTCTTAACAACCCATGCTGGTTATGGGAACAGCATGGTGTTCAAGCACATGGGAAACATCCTTTGGCACTGAAGCACAATTATCTGTCATAGTACTCTGCTAAAATTCCCTGGCACCATGTGGGCCTGCCAGCCAGCACCCTGCAAAGCACGTAGAGCATTGCTGGGACTGTTCCCAACAGGCAGTTCACATGCTTGTTTTGAACTTAAAGAAAGTTCATCTATGTAGTTGTGGGCTGTTCTATGCAATTTGGTCTTAGTTGACCCCATTTAATGTATTAGCATAGATTCAGCCTCTTATCTGGGCTCAGACACGGCTCCTGGTAAACCATAGAACGGGCAGTTATAGCAGAACTTGTGCATCAGCACAGCAGTTTCTGCAGCAGTCCCTTTTTCACTATGTTCTTCTACTGCTCTCTCTGCATCTAAGAATCTCACTGTAGCTGAACAAAAAAAGCAATCTAATAATATTTTTCTGCATGTGGAATGTGAGGTGGCCAGCACTGAGGGGTCAAAATCTAAGAAAGAGCTGAAGTCTCTGGTCTTCCTTGCTTGTGTTCCCCCCTCTCAGTAAAGCTGCTGTTACAATAGATGTTGATTCATGAGTCCCAGAACCACTCCATATGACACCACCAGCAAAATGAAAACTATTAGAAGCTGTTTTTCCTTCATTCATGTTCATAGTAACAAATATTACCATACGTATACTGTATGTGCTAGTCTACAATGCTGATTTCCAGTTTCTGACTGAGCTGTGAAGATATTTTCTCATTAGTATTTTAGCTATATATTACTGCCCTCCCTGCTTGGGCTGTAGGAAAGAAAAGGGTTTATTTGAAGGGACTTTATGGGAGGCAGGAAAAGAGCAAGGAATTTTGAAGAATGAACTGGAAATGTAGAACTGCCTCATATCTCCTGAGCTTTCAAAAGATCCAGGTAAATGCTGCAGCGATACCAGAGAAATAACATTTCAGATTGACACCATAGAGCTCTCTAGTATCAGTCCTAATTATTACATATAACTCCATAGGACCGACATTTTTCAGTATGTCATTATCATGAATCTTGGATTGTTGATGACTTTGACAACTAGAATTTGATGACTGAAATGCTGTCTGCATCCTCCATCAAAAAACAAAAAAGCTTCTCACTGGAAACTAAAACCCACTTCCCTATGTAATACTGTCTGCTCTGCATTGCTTCAGTGATGATGTATCTTTTTTTTATTTTAAGTGACTGTTTCAGTTTATTGAAGATACACTAATAACATACGACAATAAGATCTTACCAGCTGTTTCATATTCAGCCCACACATCCTGCTAGGAGTGGAAACTGCCCTTTCAGAATGGCCTTAGCTTCTGTGTGGACAAAGAAAAGGCAAAACAAATTGTCATAACTGATAAAAATGAGCCAGCTGCCTTTCCAGGGCAAGCTGCCTCTTCAGATTTACATTTGTTTTAACAGTCCACTTTGTGCACTGCGGGCGTTCTCCTCCATGTACATGTATTGTCTGGTACTGCCCATCACTACCCTTGAACTTTACTGCAGCTGTGTGTACTGGGAGCTTAGAACAGGGACTTTACTGGTGGGATGGTGGATCAGTTTGTCAAACTGACACACCTGCTAGCCCTACTGCCGTGGATCCTCACTCAACCCTAGAAACCAGGTTTCTGAAACATTCAGAAAAATCAGTTTCTTCAAATGTCAAGCTGGAAAGAGAAACGCAGAAGTAATGAGGATTTTTTGATACCTCTCTGAGATTTTTGCACTTCTGCTCTCTGTTCTGGATGAAATTTTGCTGCCACAGAAAACCCTGATAGTTCAGGTTACATGAACCACAGATGAACACGAACTAAACCGTGGAGCTTCTGACATCTGTCTACCTATTACTTTTCTAACACATATAACCTTTCTTGGAGAGCACCAGTCAAGGTCAGCAGCACAGAATGCCACACCACGTTTTAGGAAAGTTAGATGATCACTTTCTTGATTCTCACTGGTGTTCCGCTTCAGCTGAAAAATGGGGTCATATTTACAAAATCAGTTATATTCCTTATATTTGAATTCAACTATTATGCATTACCGTAGGGCTGCAACACATTAGGGCTTCACAAGGACCAAAGTACGGGGTTGCAGGAAAGCAAATAGGGTTTTTATGCAGAGGTCAATATCATATTTTGATAAATTAATATACACAGATTAACCTTTTAAGTACTCAGTACCGAGCTAAGCAGCATAAATTCCCGCATAACGTTAGCCTTCAGCTGTCTGCGATTATACTGTTTATGGTAGCATCACAGGAAAATCTGAAGGAAACCCTTCCTCAAAGGTGAGCTGAAAGACCCCTCTCGAAGCTGTAATGGTCACTATCACTGCAGTGCTCCTGAGTTCTGAATCACTGGCACAGGAACAGTTCAGTGACCATCAAAACAGAATATTTACACTCTCTGGGGCTGCAAGAGGTCATAGCAGTGCCTATGCTTCTGTGAAGAAGAATAATTGTTGCTCTACCCCAGAAAAACAGAACACAGACATTTCCATGTGGACTAAAAATGTACTGCATAGCAAAGTTCCCTTGATGTTTTTCCGTCATACAAGAAAAGCAAGGTAGTCAGACACACTGTAAATATTATTCCTGCCATGTCCCAGTCTGCAAAAGTTTCAACTTTCAGGATATGGTAACAGTGTCATTATACAATTTGAATTATATCAAGCAAATTGTTTCCTAAACCTGGCTGCAGCTTTCACCAGCTGGAAGAGTTCAGCAGTACTATGTAAATGTGGCCTCTGAAGAGAAGACATCACACAGCAGTCGCTTGGTGAAGTTAAGCACCGAAGATGAAAGACATGGATGCATAAGATGGAATAAGGAGTATATTTCCTATACTGACTGAGAGAAGGGGGCAAACGTAGCGATCATACAACATACTGCACATTTACTGGATGCACTCACTTGAAATCCATGGTGGCAAAGCTGGCATTCACCTACTTCTCACAGCTATGTTGCTAGACCCAGGAGACGCTGGCCTATTCTGCATTTAAAAACAAGGATCCCTTTTGGCTACTCCGTCTTCTTTCTTAACTACAGGTGCCACAATGCCACTTCGGTCGCAGCTGACTGCCAGGCACCCAAAAATATAACTATTCCAAAGTAATTTTCTCTTTTTTTTCGCAACTGCTTCACCTGCCTTGGGAGCACTGCAAAGCCGCTGAGCTGCTGAGGCATGTAACACTGGGACGAGTTAATGTAAGTAACCCTGCAAAAAGATTTGTTCAGCACAACCTATCTGAAGTGAGTTGCCAAGACTGTCAGAGGTGACATCTTTCTCTAGGAGGTGACATCTGGAATGTACGAAACATCTAAGCATGGCAGTATGTTTCTTAAATGAGGAGCTTATGTGAACATACCTGCTTATTATTGATTTAGAAAGGAAATGTCTCCCATGTCTTGCTACAGCTACCGAGTCATGAGTAATAGGTAAGGAAAGATGCAGGCCTTGCCCCTTTAAAGCAAAGAGCATTGCTCTATGTCATAAAAAGAAAATTAAGAAAATGCACATCACAGGCTCCCTTTTCCACACAGTTCCCATGCCCTTGTAGCACTTGTGCCAAGGGGTAGGATGTGTCCTGGTGCCGCCGCAGAGAATGTCTAGCTTTGGAGAGGAAAAAGGTATTTTTCAGGAGATCTAAAGCAAGCAGATGGAATGCATCTGACAGCTGTCCTGCTGTAAAGGGTGGGTTGGGTTGGAGGTAGACTGAAATGAAAGACTGTTCGGGAAACTTTCAGCTGGCAGCTGATCCCAGAGACCACTCTATTTTCAGTCTGTGCCAAGGCTGAGGATGCTGTGGCTTGAGACAAGGGAAGCAAAGCTGATCCCTCAGGCTTCAGTTCTTCCCCTAACCCTCCCTTTCTTTGCTGTGTGCAAAAAGGATGAGGTGACAAAACCCTGGAGACACTTCACAGTCTGGTCATCTATGCAACCTACAGGTTTCAAACTGAATTTAGAGGTAAATAAAGGGTAATCCAGTGGGTTTTTCACCGTTTATCCCTGCAAAACTTGTCATTCCCTCAGTATATTTATTAGTCCTGAGTCTGGTTCTGACAAGGGATATCAATAAAGCAGCCAGATTTGTTATTTAAGTTTAAATCATATTTGATAGAATTTACTATCAATATTTTATTATGTACTAACATTTCATCTAGAAATAATATTTTGTTCTGTTTTTTCCAGATACTTTGAAGATCTCTGCACTTGGCATGAAGAAAATGAACAGTCTGTGGGCCTGCATGAAATCTGCTTTCTGGCAGTTCCCCCAGCTGAAGTGCAGGTTCTCAGGAGACCATGGAGGAGACCCAGACCACTACACAGTATTGATCACAGACAAACGGGCTGCAGTAACAAATCCTAGAGATAGCTCACCACTTTTTTTCTGAAGACCTTTTCAAACCTTTCTCTAATCACTGGGTAGAAAGCAGTAAATTAAAGCAGCAAGTTCAGGCTTTGGAAATGTTTAGCAGGCAGGGTGCAGTAGGAGAACGTATAAGAGTTTGAATTATTGTATGCTGCAACCTTCCACATTTACATTTGAGTCATAAGTTATGGAAGTGAGCATAAATAAAAATTAAATATCTGCAAAGTCTTTTTTCTTCTGTCCTTTGATTACGGCTCTATTTTATTTATGACTCCCAAAAGAGAGCCAAACTTCTATTATGTGACATTTCTTCTTTAAATAGTTAAAGAATCACAAAAATGAAACACTTCACAGCAGGTTTTTCTTCTATTGCTACCTGCTTGTGGTATTAGCTTGGTCCCTATCCCAACCCCCTCTTTGGTAGGTGATTTTTTTTCTAGTAGGGAAGCATCTTATTATAGTTTGCCTCTTTCTGTGATTTTCTCTAAAGCCAAGTGATTTAGCAGTACAAGGTATTTGATGCTTCTGCCACTTTCTGGGTTGCTATAATATTTTCACTGTTAGTACCTGAAATATATTACAATAAAATTAATTTAAATTAAAAAAAAAAAAAAGAAAAAAGAAAAAGGGAAGAAAATCCTTGCTTGAATGTACAGCAAGTTGTGTACTGAACAATGTTAGAGGTTATATAGGTTGTCATGTTACTCATCAAAGCAGCATTTTCTTGCCCCCATTGCACCTCTGGGACATTTTTCTGGACCTCTCTGCTCTGACAGAAATGCTCCTCTGAATTTCAGCCTCAGTTTATTTATTGCCAGGTCATATTTATTTTTCCTTGTATCAACACTCTCCTTAGATAGTTCTTCTCCCTCACAGGTATTCATACCTAGCTGTATTTATAGAATAGCCTTTTCTACCCTTGGCTTTCATCTTGCTGGACTAAACAGTCCTAAAGATATAAGAAATAGTGCCATGGAAGGCATAAATCTGATAGTGTACTTTCTAAAATTTTATAGGCTACTGCCTCCTCTGGCCTTTATGATTATTTATTTCATTCTTCCCCAAACAGAGCACCCCCTTAAGGATTGCAAGCATGATTACTAGTTCAGCCCATTTCTGTTATTTCTGTATTACTTGGTTTCATCTCTTCAGCTGGTAATGGTTATTCTTGCAGCATGCTGTCTGAACTTCTTGCACGAGTATAAAAACATTCCAGTTATTTCTCTCTGGCCACACTCAAATTCTTCAATACATTATACCCAGCCTTTCTGTTGATGCTTTTATCTGCAATACTTCTGCTGTTATCCATACTAGTATTTATTTTTCTTATTATCCTTCTTTCTCTGCTCCTTTTTCATCTGCTGTTTTGCTCTTCCATACCTGAGTTTTTTTAATTAAAACTAGATTTGGAGGCTACATAACTGCTTGCCCATGATTTAAAGTTCCTACCTGTCATGGCAACAACCATCCCCAAAAGATGGCTTGTGGCCTCAGGGCCCAAGGAGAGTCCATCTGCCAAATAGGGCCATTTCTTCAGAAAGCATCTGTGCAGTTGACTTCTTCATCATGTCATCCTTTCCTCTAGGACAAGATGCCATTTTGAGCATCTTCCCTTTTCATCCCTGATCTTTTCCAAGGAGATATCATAATGTCATTTGTCCTGGTAGGAAAGCTAGCAGTAGATCAGGATTATCTCATTACCTTATATCTGCTCCTACATCCCATCCTTGCTCATAGCAGTCAGCAACTCTTCCCTGGGGCTGCTCAGGTGCCAGGCCAACCTGTTCTTCTCCTCAAGGAGTCCTTGATCTGCAGGTCAGCTGCTGCCTGCTGGTGCCAGCACAGCATTTCTGCTCCATCCTTGCAACTCTTTTTGCTGGTCAGAGACCAGTGCTCCTTACTGTCACAGCATTAAACCCATGGCCATCTTTGTTATCCTACACTTCCCAGGGATAATAAAGGGTTATTCCCTTTTCTGTTTTCCTGAGAAGCAGGAGCTCAGAAGTGCAGGCACTGAGCAGCTGCCTGGAGCAGGCACCAGGATGCTGCCTGCAATTCCCACAGCACTGCAGTTCCCACACAGCAGTGCTGGCTGCCTGTGGGCATGAGCTGGATACTTAGCAGAGGTTTCCTGCAAAGCTAAAATGAACATAGCAAGGTCTATACAGCGAGACTGTGTGTCAGCGATTGGGCTGACTTCGTTTTTATTTTTTAAGAATTGCCAACAAAACGTCTGTGCTTAAGACACCATTCACTCTTCTGACAGCAAGGACTCTGTTGAACATCTGAGAAGAAGCAACTGCCTTTTCATAACTCTGTCTAGGTAGTTCAGTCAACCAAGTACAGTGACTCAATGACCAGCTTTAGTAATTTTTGGTTTTGTATAGCTTTTATATTAATTTTAGTCCATTATTTTACATGTTTGTTGTTTCAGTATTCTTTTGAGAAGACACTTATCCAATAAGTAAAGAAAAACCATGCTTACGCAATGTTTCCAAAACCCAGAAAAAAAGTAACTCTTTTGTTTAATCCTGAGAATAAAATAAAATTAAAAACATGCAGACTGGGCCTTTATAAAGCCTCTGTTTTACTATTGCCTACTTTCTGCCTGCTTCTGACATAATTTCCTTCTGACCTGTGTTATAACTGAGGTCTGATCCTTCAAACCATTAATACCCAGAATGAGGTTAACTTTTGCACAGGCTTATTTTGAGGATCAGGCCAGGTTGCAATGGTCAAAAGGCAAATTGCTGCTTGAGCTTCTAGTTGCATCTGATAGTTCCTCTGTCTTTTGTGGTAAATCATGGACATAGTGCTATATAGGAAACCATTACTTAATAATAGATGCCTATGCAGACCATACATTTTTTTAAGCACTGCTGTCTTCAGCATACAGCATTGACAGGAGATGACAGAGACGATAACTTGCCCTCTGACACCTTATACCCTGATTTGCAGTCCATTATCCTAAATGCTGGGAGAGTCTGGACTGAGACCTCTTTGCCATCTGGCTGTCTTTCAATGTATTCTCCTACGACACATATCTCCATTCTATTTATGGACTGAAGGGCATATACAGAGCTGGCTCATCACCCCACCAACTTTTCTTGTATCTCTGTCAGCATGTGGAAACAGCAGTGTCTGACCACAGGCTCCGCATATACACAACAGCAAATCTAGCAATACTTTTAATATGTATTTGCAAACAAAAGTGAAATCCAGAGAGATCCCTTCAGTCTAGACTCCCTGTTGTTCCCAAATGCAAAAAACAACCTGCAGCAGAGAATGATTCACCCCAAAAGCCCAAATAGTAAAGGCAAAAAAATCCCAGTATACAGACAGTTCAAGTTAAGCTGCACACACAGGAGTTATTTCTACTTTTTTTCATTACTAGTATGTTATCAGTAAACTCACAAATAAAAGTATATCACACTGTCATCAGCCTTTTCTTAATGTACTTTGAAAATATTCATCACCTAAATCTGTTTCTCTTTCAAGCCCAGCTCTGGAAGTGAATCAAAAAGATTAAAGAGAGTTCTCCCAGCTCAGGCTTTATCATAGCAGACTGACAGCAACGCTCCCTATTCTTCCTGTCTCTTGCTCGTAAATGTTTTCATAAGTGAATTTATTGTTATTAGTTCTCATTAGCACTGCCAATTTGGGGAAACACATTGCTCCTGTTAAGATGCAGGTTGTCGACATGTTCCTTTCTGGGTCTGGAGTAACAGGTTTTCATAAGGATTGTGTCAGCAAAAGGAAAAGAAGAGAGTATCAACATTCCTCTTTTCTTGGCCAAGAAATTTCCCCTAGATTTCTTCAGCGTACAAGTTGCAAAAAATGGCTCTAATGCAGCTGTTGCATGAGACAAATGCTGTCTTCTCACAATGGAAATTCTGTGCCTGGATATTCTGTGCTTCCATCTTAGGCCAGTCTAATCCCACATCATACGAATCTCAGCACCTTACCAAGTGTCGAAAGTCTACAGGTACTCTCTACGTTTGCCTTGTTGCTTGCATTAAATTGTCCAGCACTGACCCACGTGGAGTATACACAAAATATTTCTTTGCCTGTTCAGCATACAGCAATGAGTTGGGGTCAAATAATTATTACTTGCAAATTACTAGTATTATGCTGGTTTCACACATTTTCTGCCTTCTCCCCAGAAAAATAATTTTAAAGCAATTTTACTCCATAGTGAGTTTTGATATTCCCAACATCCATGTTTTTCAGCATTATGTCATGTAAACTACTCAATGTTGCTATACAATATTGTCCTCTGACAAAATCACATATTTTCTGCAACTTAAAAAGTAAGCTGATAATTAAAAGCTGAATTTTTCCCTTAGTTCATAGTGAGCTTTTTCTGTTTAATTTTTTTTAAATGACATTCATATGATAGCACTCAGAAATTAAACTCTGCTTCTTAAACGGAAAAAAGTTATAACTTGGAGCACTGACTTGCTATTTTGAGTTTTCTGTCATTATTAGACAAGTAGGTCATTAAATACAACAAGGAGAAAGACATTCCATATTTTCAAAGGAATATTCTGAACAAGGATTTAAGAAAATTAACTGAGGGCTATGCATCCTGTTGGGAAAACACAGGGATTTTCAAAGTAGTAAAAAAAGAAGCAAATATTCCTGATTTCTAATGGCATGTCAGATTCTTTAAACAATAATCAGACTCAATTAAGTGACAAGATGAAGTATTATTTTACTCCTTTTTAGTGTTTAACAGATAGGTAATGTTTTACGTCAGAGGATTTTGGATGTACTCACAGCAGCGAGTATATCATACCAGGTAAAAATCCAGTCCTTGTAAACCAGGAAATTCAGACTTGGGATGGGGACCCACAAAACCTTACCTTTGGTCCCTGTTATTGACACTGGCCAATTTTTCCACACACACACCAGAATCAGCCAGTGAATAGCTGTGTTAGAGACGGGAGTCTAAGCTGGACCAGTATGGCACCGCAGTGGTATACAGCTAGTGTAGCCTGGGCAGGCAGAGGGTACCAGGATCTGCCCAGGAGACTGCCATCAATAGGGTAAGTATGTATGTCCTGTGTTAATGGCAAATAAATTAATTAGGGAGTAAGCCAGCAGCATCCAATGCTACCTCCTTGTAAAATGGAGGTGATATGCTATTCTTGCCTGTGGAGTAAAGACACAAGGAGCTCTGACGCAGCCAGGGACCTCTCAAATCCCCCCTTACTCGGCTGGCATTTCCTAGCACAGCTTAGCACTTCCTTCAGCAAACAGGTAATGGTCATGATGAACTAGCAGTAGCAAATATTAAACAACTGAGATCCTCTGGGAAAATCTCGTTGCTGTGACTAAATTCCCAGGGTTTGTTCAATTCTGGTAGCATCTCTTGACCTTAAAAATGTTTTCTTTAGGAGCTGTGTTCAAGGAAGCTCTGGCTCAAATGGTTTCAGTTTGCGTTACTGACTATATCAAGAATCCCAACAGGGAGTCTGAGGAAGTGTCAGAAGAATGAGCTTTTACACTGAAAATGAAAGTCAATTATAATGTAGCAGTCACTAAAAATGGTGTACACCCTTAAGGGCCTAATACCTCATTGCTTAGTACATATTTCACCCATTTTGACCAGAACTCAAAAGGTGTAAAATGCTACCTGGCTTGTTTGCACTGCACTTGAGTAAATGCTAATATATTGGAAATAGATTCATATTCTGTGTACACATGTTTGAGACTTGACATTCAGCTTCTTCCCTTACGGTCATACTTTGCAGCTGAAATATCTTGCTCCCAGCCATGGGGAGTAAAAGTATCCTTTTCCACTGTTCACTGCTTTGTGATTACCCCAGCTGTTGTTTTGGCTGTCCTTCCTTCTCTTTTTCCTCTCCTGGAAATCAAACTGGATATTTAGTCACCAAATCTTCTTCCTACTTTCACGTCATCTAAGAGCTGCCCCTCTATAAATTTAAACTACAGTCATATAGCTATTGACTTGAGAAGAAAGTTCCAGAGTTGCACCTGAAATCTGAAAGGTGCAGTGTCCTTCCAGTTTTTTCTTCCCATTTGAGCAATATCAAGAATTTTTAACTCTGTGTCTCTGATAAGTGGTATGATCTGAATGGCTGAAGAGCAAACTGCTCCCTCCCTGGTGCTGCAACAAAGCTCTTATAAAGATACTGTAATATCAGCCTGTGAAGATGCTGAGGAGGCTGGCATCCTTAGTGCTTTTAACATCCCTGCTCTGACAAGAGATCTGTAATAGTCTGCAAGCATCTGGCTGCTGTGGGAAAATGTGCAGACGTCCTAAGAGATTAGATACACCCATCCAAGCTTCAAATAAATGGAAACTAAATGTGATTGAAACATGTCAAAGACTTCAGCTTCTGCCCCTTCTCAGGGGGCTCATCCCATACCCAGGCATTTCAGCTGGCTCAGGCCATGAGGAGAGCACCATGAGGAGCAGCCCCCCATCCACCTCCCCCCACTCCCCCTGTAGTGCTGCTGACCCAGAACCGTGGCTTCCCCACGAGGCGGCACCATCTGGGGCGCGCGAGGCAGTGCTGGGCCCACAGGGAGATAAGGGCTGATGGATGGCATGGATGGCCTGGTGGATGAGATAACAGCCTGGGACCCACCCAGCAAGTATGCAGTGGGAGGAGATGCTCCCTGCAACTGTCACGGCCCTATCTCCCACCACTGTTTGGGAAGGAGGTGAGGGCCTGACCCTGTGTTTATTGTTACAAGAGCATTTCCACCTTCTTGAATGGAAAATGTTACCTGAGAAAAAGGTTGGAAAGTGAGCTCAAACCTTCAAAAGCCTTTACTGGGCTTCCCAACCCACACATGTACTCCTCCATCACACTCCTCTGGTTTCTTGTCTGCCTGCTTGCTCAATTGCAAGGTCCATAATGACTACAAGTATGTTTGACAGGATATTCCCCTGCCTTGCTGCCCCTTTACACATATCTAATTTCACCCCTTCCTGTAATGGTGATGCAGAAAAGTCTTCCATCCCTTGTTTGATGTTTTAACATCTTCAAGAGAAGCCATTGGCTCTCAGTGTTTTAAAATATTTAAGTCATTCTTGTAACTGGCAAAATTTGGGATAACCCAACAGGGCAAAAGATGCTTTGTAATTCTTTTAAAAAATAAAAGCACAAAAGAAGATTTCCACAGTTGTGCTTTCACCTTTTTTAATTGCACAATTCTACCCGTTATATTTAAAAAGGAAAAAACAAAACAAAACAAAACTAAACACAACCAACCTTCCCAAACTTGGGAGTAATCCTTCGGATCTTACTAATAGGTTGTTAATATTGCTGCTGTCACAAAGATATCTGTGAAGATGAGGTGGTTTTTTTTAATGAAGTTCAAAAAATAGGTGTTTTCAAAAATATGAGGGTGTGGAATGTGGGAAATAAGAGCCCACTAAATTTATTGTTCTTTGAAGAGACTTTTAACATTATCAACTAAAGCTAGTTGATGGCCTCTTTTCAGGAGTGAAGTCTCTTCAGCAAATGAGTGTTTAATAATCCTCATGCTCTCATTTTTGTAATCATTTCAGTCTGATATTAAATACGACTTGTTCAGATGTCTCTCTGATACAAGGTATGTGTGTCAGTGGTTGGACAGAGAGTAATTGGCTTCATATCTCTGTTATGCTTTCAAATTGCTAGGTCAGATTTGGGTCTCTGGCTGTAAATTCTTCAATTCTATTCTAAGTCAGAGGAATGTGACAGATTTAATACCTAGAATAAGTTATTAACTGCAATGATGCATAAACCAGGGGCACTTTCAGAAATAGTAGTCTATACTGCTTCTGTTCTCTAAAGAAAAAATAAAATATAATCTTATTCCTTTGTTTCTTGCAGTTCTTGTAAACATTTTTCTTGATTAATCCACGAAAAACTAGAAACTGATGTGCCCATAAATACAATCTTCTGTTACTTTTTTTATTGCAGTAATAATTTCTGTTGGGATTAGTTTTCCTTTCAAAATTATAAAAGCAAGAGAAATTTATATGCACAATTGGCATTAAAGCATCACTAGCTATAAATAGAAAGTGCCTGTTCCTACCACGAACTGTTTATGAAAAACTAATACAGAATTATGGGCTGTGTCGAAAGAAATCAAGAAAGATTGGGCAAGTAGGGAACTTTGCCAGCCTGTGCATGCACTCAGCTGAAAAATAGTGACCTCTTGACTTTGCAAGACTGAAAACACTTGGGTTTGCTTCTCCTGCAGGCTACTTAGTTCTAAAAACATAGAATCACAGAATTATTTAGGTTGGAAAAAGCCTTTAAGATCATTGAGTCCAACCGTTATCGTAGCACTACCAAGTCCACCACTAAACCATGTACCTAAGTGCCATGTCTACACATCTTTTAACTACCTCCAGGGATGGTGACTCAACCACTTCACTGGGCACCCTGTTCCAATGCTTAGTAACCTTTTTGGTGAAGAAATATTTCCTAATATGGTGTGTTCCATGCTTTCCACATCAGCCTGTTTTACCTCTGCTCTTGCAGGGACCCTGGTATGGACCTTTGAGATGGAAGCTGTTATTCCCACACAAAACTCTGCCACAGTCCCTCAGGCTTGTGGCCTGACTGATACCTTTTTCTAACCATCCTAACTGGCATTGTTTATGAGGACAGGTTGTTACACTTCCCTCTTTAGGTAATGGATGATCGTTGTTGGTGATTACAGAATATAGTATAGAGAAACCCTAGAAGAAATCAACTTTAATGAGTGTTATATCCTTTTGACTACAACTGTGCTGTTTTGGGAAAACTGCCTGCTAGGCTAGAGCCAAGAGAATCTATAAAGCTGACACGAAAGGCTATGAGAACTAGCCCAGTTTACCTGAAAAGGACAGTTTTGCTTACTACATAGCATAAGAATCACAAGGCATGATGACAATGTATTGTCCTTTTAGGAGTGCTTTCATGACAGTCTTCATCCTTCCCATTCAGAAGCCATGTTTAATAAGTATTAAATATTTTCCCTGAGGTAGTCAGTACCAGAAGGTCTAACAGCTCTTAGATACTAGCCAGCTAAGCACTAATGATGATGGCAAATGGAGATGGGAGATACTACTTTATATTTTTATGATGGTGGTAACATCTTTATAACCCTTTAATCTTGCTTCTTTTTTTTTTTTTTGCAATATTATGCAAAGTAATTTAATATATGCATGACATCACCATGGCTAAGTGCTTTGGCTAAAAGTGATAAATTATAGGAAATCTTGAAACTAAGACTGCTGTGCTATCTTTAATTCATGTTATGTCTAGTTACAGCTGGGATCCCGAAGCAGTGGGGAACACTCTGTACCTATAAATCATGAACAGTCATGAGCACACGTATGTCCTCACTCTTATTTTGTTATGAGAATCACTTTCTGCTGTTTTAGGTACCCTTGGCATTTCTGATGGTTTATGAATAGTTACTTTTATACCAAATGATATATTCTGCTGTGACAATGCAATCAGAGACAGTTTGTCTTTTGCACATTATGCCAGGTCGTTGCACAGGGCACCATTTATTAGTGGTGTCAATAGAGCCCTACCACCAACAGCCAGTGTGCAAGTAGGAAGTGCACAGGATGGTGGAAGTAACTGAAAAGCAGTTTATTAGAACTGCTTTCATATTTTCCATAACCAAAAACTATAGCTGTTATAGGGATGTAATAAGTTAACTGGAGCCCATAAGGAAAGATAGAAATCTGTTAGTGAGTCAATTTTGATGTAAAGGTCCACAAAATGCAGGAATGAGAATCATCAGCATGAAAGGAAAAGGAGTGCACAGTTCAGAAAACTGCTACTAAGATCCTTCAGTTTCTACTTTGTTCTATGTACAAAGCTATTGCGGTGAATTTGATTATTTGAAAGTTGTGAGTTTTCTTTTTAAAGAGTGGGAAAAAATCCAGTAATTTGGGAGGTATGGCCAACAGAATTGAAATTAATTCAGTAAGTATTGAGGTTTCAGATTTTGTTTTTTAGAAAAAAGTAGCAAAAACCAAGTAATATCTTGGAAAAAAATGTTGAAACAGGCTTTCATTTCATGCTTTTTTTGATGTATTGAAGGTAGCTTTCATGATGTCATCCAGATAGTTTAAATAAACTGTTTGCATATAAGGTTAACAAGTTGCAGTGGTAGCAGGGTCTGTGTGGGATTATTTTAGAATTAATTTGATCAATTACTTTTAGTTCCAGAGGTCTCCAGATGAGACAGAAGCCAGCATATGCAGTTTGGCAGATGAAGAATCAGTGCAGTCAACACATGCCGTGAAGGTAATGAACATTCTTTCAAACTTCATTTCTCATCCTGAGCAGAGAAGACAACTAAGCCAAGACACTGCTGCTCAGAGCAGCCAAAATGATAACCATAAATAATCATAATAGAAAGCCCATGGCTTAAATGCAATTGAGAAGGATAAAATAAGTATTTTGCCATTAAAATGATGTTGTTAAACCTGGAGTTTTCATTATTATTTGCCCTGGACTACATGGAGGTTCCTCTACATTGAGATGCAGCTTCTGAATTAAAAGATTGCTGAGTATTGTCTTTTGATAAACTGCTTGCAAGAAGAAGCTGGGACAAACAACATTTAGTCAAATCAGGGGAAATCTCTATGACAATGTATTTCATTTCCACAGCTGAACAGAAACTCAGGAGGATCAATTCTGCTGGCCAGCTCTTGTGGAAGACAGTGGGAGACACACCTCTGAGAGGATGCTGTAAGCCCAGTGCAGTCCAGTGCTCACACTCTCATACACACAAAACTCCTGATAATTCACTAGGAGTTTCTAACTGGGTTAGAATTATAAAATAGGGTCACAGATCTGCAACATTCAATAACAGCAGCAAGCTGCCTGCAGCCTGTATCCTCAGTCTGTTTCATGCTAATGAGTGAAATTTGTTACTGGCTTGAAATTTGTTAGAATTGGAGCACAGCTAAAATGATCTTAGTGGAAATTGAAAATTATGACAATAAATGCAAAAATGTAATCTGTCATGCATTGCATTATACATACACACGCTACTTTCTATTAACTGTATTTTCTTGCTTTTCCTGGCTGTTACTAATAAGTTCTCTCTATGAGTAAGCTTGATGTGCTTACAAGTCATCCATAGGCCCACAAATACTAAATTGTTTACTTTTTTTTTTAACAAATAAAATAATGCTGGTTTTCTAAAAGAAGGCCATTATATATCTAAATGTCTAAGTGTAGATTTAGAATGTTATACTTTATTTATATGGGAACCTGCTACAAATTTTCATTTAACTGTAGGTGCACAGTTTCACATCAAGTTGAAATTGTCAGATGGGTTGTATGTGTTAAAAATGTGAAAGTTCAGGATTTGTGTTTCATATTATATAAGATTAAGACAGAAGCCAATATAGTTGAAAAAATCTGTCTTCATTATAAATCTGATGTATCTGTGGAAAAGAGAAATCGCCTCACAATTTCAATGTAAATTTTTAAAATGACCGCATTTAAAAGTAAGATGATGCAGGAATGAAGCACATAAGCTCTGCTTAAAATTTTGTTGATCAGAATTGCTTATACCTTTGACTTCTTTCCAAAAAATCTGTGATAGCAGTGTTTGTAACCTGTTGATTTTTTATTTAAAGGTATTTAGATACCTTTATCTTCTACTGAAATATCACAGATAGTTAAATTCACTGCAAGCCATCCTGTTCTGGTTTTTAAATTCTGAGATTTACAGTCTCACAGGATTTTTGCTTTACTTCCACAATAGCAAATTTCAATCAACCAAGTTCTGATGGCCAGATGTCCTATTTCTTTCACTTCTCAGTACAGTCTGCTCATCCTTATGTAGTTGTTACCGAGCGATTCGCTTCAAGTTCATACCTTGGCATTTCTCAGTCATGCAGCCATTGTGCTTGTTACCCTTAAACAGAGATTCTGGGCAGAAATCCTGAAGTTCACCTGGCACATTAATGATTGGCATGGAAGTTTTAATCTGCACTGTAAGAGTAAAAATGGCCTTCTTAGAGATTGTATTATCCCTGTCTTCTTTCACATTTCCCACTCTTTTTTCAATAGCTCAAATAAATGCTCTTTCAGCCTCTTCCATTTGCAGCTCCTTGAAGAAGTGGCAAGCTGTACATAGTGCAAGCATACACGGCAGCGGGTGGCCATCAGGTAGACAGCAAACCAGGTCATTAAGATTTGCACTTTGCAGGGAGAGCAGGGAACTTGGCATGTGTAATCAACACCCACGGTTCATTAAATGCTTCTCAGTTGTCATAGGTGATGTTGCCTGTCAAGAGGTAGCAACCCACTGCAGTCAATTTTGATAATATTATTTCCCTAACAAAAATTTGGCTACCACAGATATAATGAAATGTTGACAGTAGGTGGTTTCAAATGTTTTCAGTGTTCAGGTACTGGATGATACCACTCACGAGAGACAGTTGCTTTCACCATAGCTTTTACTAGATAGAAAACCCTACCTTCACCCTGCCTCCACAGCGTTATTGGCTGTCAGGACATGATCCTTTAGGCTGTCTTGCTTGCTCTGTTTTATCTGGATAGATAAGAATGCACATTTGAAGAAATGTGTATGGACTTCAGTGAGATTTGCCATTTATAAGTCTGGGAATACTCAAGAAAACTAATTAAAATTAATTAAAGGTGTGAATTTAAAGTTGTGATTACTTTAACTGCATTATGTGCACATTCTCATTCAAAATTAAAGTGGCCCTAATTTGATTTAACCACTTTTACTTCCAAAGTAAATTAATACATTCTAAATGAGAGTTGGCTACACAGAAATTTAATGTGGTTTAGCCAATCCATTTTAAAAGTTAATTCAGATTGATTTTTCTGCATGTTCTAGACAAAACCATCAACTCATATATCAGCTCTGAAATGGAATGTGAAATCCTATTTAATTTACGTGTGTAGTCTAAAACGTTACTTGCTAGCTCCTCTAAGAATCATTCTGCATGTCTGCAGCTTGTGCGTTATACCTAGAGATAATTTTTAAGAATGAAAACACTATTGTCATTTGAAGGGTTTCTACATTACAATACCTTTGCAATAAAGGATTCCTACAGGCATGCCACTGAACCTCTCTAGACCTTAGATCAGTAATTATTGAGTGTTTTTAAAATCTATGTTTTCATGTCAGGCTTTGAGAGCTGTTGCAAGTCTTCAGAAGTAAGAGACATTAACAAGTTATTATTATATCATGAACCAGTTCAGAACAGAACTCAGGACCATAAAGAGTATGTACACAAAAGAAGGCATACCAGACTGACTTAGAGAAATTATTCTAAAGTTATTACAGCATACACACACACAAATCCAAGCCCCCTAAAAATTAAAAAATAATGGCTGTGGACTATAATTTGTAACACCAAAGATCCACATCAACTGCTGGGCCACTGTCAGAATGTCACATACTTATTTGCTGGCTCTTGTAACAGCAGAATGAAATTTAGCAAGAAAGATGACTGCAGATGATTCTTGATAACAACCACCCCTACTAATTCAGGGGCAGTTAATGGTATTTTCTTATAGCACAGCATCATGTGGTATGTTTCACCTAGTTATCAAATTTAAAGCAGTAGAGGAACTATTTTCTTTTACAAAGCTGAAGCATGCTTTATTCTTCCAGAAAGAGCTGTTAGTATACCATTAGTATACCATTAGCTCAAATAACCCCATTTGTTGATTGACTGATAAATGGACAGAAGAACAATATTTATTATATGCATAATCTGTAAAGACAAGTTAGAGGAAGACTTATGAAGTGCCTCAATGAGTTAGTATAACAAATTTTACTGGCAGTCAATACAGATTTGTGCTCCTAGCCATCCTGGTGATTTTGATGAGAAAGTAAAGATATGCCTGCTCAGGAAAGTGCAGTTGTACCACATCCTAGTATACCACTTCTAATTTAATTAAGGGTCCCAGGAGAGTTTCTTTTCTGATAGCAGACAGTAAGACTGTGCTGCTGCAATGACTGTTATTGTTGTCAGTGCTTGCCCGATGAGGATGGTGTGGATTAACTATCACGTTACAGTCATACCTTCATTTTGTTGTGTAGATTATCCTGAAGAGAACAAAGCCCCTTTGAAGAACAGATTACTATCTAAATTAGGTTAAAAAAATTGGGGGGCTGTGAAAGTTAGGGGTAGGAAAATCTTTAGGATTTTTAGTCTGAGTTACAAAATATAGGATAGATTATTCTTCTGGTGTTTAGCTCATACGAATACTTGATTTTACTTGCAACTGTAATAATTTAAATACCTAGATTCAGTTTACACGTATGAATTTTTTCATGCTTAATACTTTCACAGTTTTAACATCTGGTCTTAAAATCTTATTTTCTCTTTCAGATCAGTTGGTATTTCAAAGATCTAAAGGTACTTAATCTTCCAAAATAAAATATACAAATGCCCAGCAAAGTGCCACATGTCTAGATCCAAAGCAGTCTAAATCTTATCTTTCAGCACAGGCCTGCCTAGGAGCTATATAAGCTCTCAGTGTGTGCACAAGCTGCATTCAGAAACCAAAAGCTAGTTCTTGTGGTTTCTGCAATGCATTTTCACACTTACTAGTGGCTATTTATGGAAGGGATGTTAAGTACTTAAGGAACTTCCTACCACCCCTTCCAAAGCCTCATAGGAATAAGAAAAATGAAATTATGTATGAAAAAGAATATACAGATGATAAACCTGTTATTCACATTCATGTCATATTTTGCATCCTATTCCAAAGCACCTCATGGTATATATGCCTTCTCCAGAAGTTATTTTTATGTTGATAAGATGAGGGTAATTTGATACACAATAAAACACAGTGAATGCAAGAAAAAGTTTTAATTAACTACAGAGAAAAGTAATTAATCTTTCTCTTTGGTAAAGGCTGTTTAATATTCCTCCCTGAACATACAAGGATTTCTCTGGGACTGCTGAAGCAAAATAGTAATAAGTAGGGCACATTCACTTAAATATCTAAACAGCACTACAAACTCCATGACAAAGAAGGTTTATTTAAAGTACTCTTGATTACTTGATCTGCTAAAGGTATGGCCGTATGAGCAGTCAGCATGGTCTGGTATAAGTACATTTGCAAGCCTTATATCTAACAATACATGTGCAATCTGTAGTTAAGCTGCAATAAAGCTGTACAAAAAGAGGTTAAAATTAGAGCTCAATTTGTGAAACTGAGCCTGTTGTTCTGACTGTGAGAGTGCAGAGGTCGGGGCTGGCAGACCTCCTGAGGGCTGCAGTCCCTCGCACCAGCAGCTGGCAGCTCAGCATGGCAAAAAGGGCTCCCTGAGCTCTCCCTGGACAGTCTCTTACTGTCTTAGTGTTTAGACCCTACTTCAGTGCAACAGTGTTAGTTTAAAACACTGCCAAATATAGTGATTTATCAGATTAGCATATACCATGGGACTCATCTCAAGCTTACATTGCAGCTGCACAGCTAGTGCTGTCCCCAAGGGACAGGAATGAACGGAACCTCTACTGCAGCGATGGCATGGAGTAAAGCTATCTCATGTGACATGTGAACTCTAACTATAGAGTAAGTCATTAGCAATGACAAAATTAAGAATGAGGAACCCATTCCCATTACTATCAATGTAAAAAATGTATAGATACTGAACTTTGAACTTCTCCCAGATTTTGCTGCTTTACATATTATAACAAAGGAAATGAAGATGTATTAATTCCTCTATCTCTGACATCTAGGAATAAAAATAAGGTCTAATTACCATTTTTCTTCAAAGAGAATTAATGAATGGGATAAACCTTGTTTACATCCAGCCATATTGCAGACAATCACTTGCTCCTTTTGTGGTATCTTAAACACTGAAATCAACAAATTTCTACTTGAGTGAGTTTTGCACTTTTTGAATCATAACTGGATTTGGGGGAAACTCCATGCAACAAGCAACTCTTTTAAGGCCACTGCTCCCTTAGTCATCTGGGAGGCATGCATATACATTGCACTACCAAGGACCACCCTTTCATAGCAGCTGTAGGTGCTCTGTCTTGCAGCTCACTGGCTCTTGGCCCCATGTACAGACTGGCCCTTCCTAGCAGGCTCTCACCACATTTCTCTGCTGCTGCTGCAGCTGGTCTCAGCTCCTGGCCTGCTGACAGAAAAGGACTGGGGATATCCTCCTCTAAATTTCAAAAGCACGTCATATTTTGTAGCTCCCAGGGGACACAGCAAGTAACTTCTGATGTGTCCACTTGCGCCTCAGCATGCTTTTTCCTCCCTACCCTCCTTCCTCTGTCATGTGTGTACATCCCAAGATCTTCTCCAGTACAGCCAAAATTTTCAAAAAGGTTCAAAAGAGTATTTCTAGATTGCTCTACAACACCCAGCCTCCCTAGGAACCTTTTATTAAGGGGCATCTCTCCATGCAGATACCTTACTGTGTGTCAAAGGGTTTCATTCCTATACTAAACAACAGCATAGCATGGTAAATTCTATTTCTCTAGTAGAAATCGCAGCATCTGTGAAAGTCTTCTTGCTGGGTTTCAAGTTCATTTTTTCAAATCCTAAACCTGGCAGCAGATTAGTTTTGATTATCCTTTTCCCATTTTTCAGGATGGAAGGAGTCATTACCATAATGTAGTATAGCAGTCCTTCTGACAGCAGGTTCTGTAACAACCAAGTATCTTCTGTCTGAGCTGTGGCAAATCTTCCACAAAGGTTTCTTATAGTACTCTGGGTTCCCAGTCACAGGTAACAAGTCACAGCTCTTTTGGCACTGGAGGAGTACATACAGCACAGAAAGGCATCCACTACCCTTAGACATTTATAGTTTAAGAGAAGAAACCACCGGTAGTTTAAATAAATGGAAAAGACTAATGAAATGCTACAATAAACCTGGTAGGTATGAAACATTAAAACAGATTATAACATTAAAAATTTATTTTTCTCAAGGTCTTTACGGCATCAAAAAACCTCTGGATGGTGTCAAGGAGCCAGTGTTGCACCATACATAATTCTTGGCTAAAAAAATGGTCAAGAATAAGCTGAGGAAGAACAGACTTTATTAAACCTGAGGCTTCATTTAAGGTACTATAGCTGCACTCTCTAGCTTCCCTTCTGTCAGGAAGCTTGATTTGTTCTCTACATCCCTTCAGTCATTCACACACACACACAAATTCTCACACACTGAGAACCAAAACTTCCCTGTATTGATTTTTAGTATGATTGAAAACTCATTCAACGTATCTACACAAACAAGTATCATTAGGAAATCAGAATTAAGTAATAGTCCCTAACAGTTGTGTTTAACATATACACAGAATATTTTAATATGATAGCTCTACTGATCAAAATAGAATTTTATCTGTGCATTGAAAGAGTCTACTGGAGTTTTAAAGATGTTCTTATGCCAGATGTACATTTTCTGACTTCTTAGGCTTCAGAGTTAAAGCAGGTAAGAGAGAACACTGAAGTGTCTTCTTTACAGTTGCAGCAGAAATACAATTTTATTTTATTCTATTATTCTTAAAAGTGCATGCATTGATTTTGTTCAGATTTCCAAGAAAAATTGACTATTCATAAAAGAATAGCATATTTCAGTCTAAAAGGTAAGAATTTTAAATGTTACAAGGGAAAACACCTCTCCGATTAAAGGCGGCTAAGGAGTTTATTCATCTTAGAAGAATTCCTGCTCCAAGATGTCTACAGACAGGGGAATATGTATTTGCATCTGTTATATGCAGCACAGGCTTGGAAGGTTACCTATGTCATTTCAAGGACTAGACAGGTCTAAATTCTTGATTGTGGCTGAAGAACATACCCACTTGTACAAAGGAGCTGGTGGTCTCTTTAAGGTGGCATCTACACTTCCACATTTTGGACTAGGCACCTAGCAATCTCCTCTCCAGGTATTGTTTGAAGCTGGATTAGCTCTTAGCAGATGTTACGGATGAAGACAGTAGCCAAGATTGTGGGCACAGGGGCCATCCTTGTGTACCATCAGCCAGCCAGAGGATGACACCAGAGTTTCTCCATTGGGTCTGTGCTGCTAGATGGTGCTTACACTGGGGCACCCCACTCGTGACAGACAAATTTACCTTTAGGAAACCATCTGCACTAGGAGTGAAGCAATAAAGACATCTACTGTAAAGATGAAATGAGACTTAGTGTTATCTCAAATGCCAAGTACATTCTTGGCCAGAGATATGCAGCAAGTCCCAGAGGTGTAGAGTTAGGTGGAAAGTTAACAGCCTCAAAAAAAGCCCTCTCTGGCTCAGTCTTGCTCACTTAGACTATAAGTCCTTTTGGATGGAGTCAAAACAGACAGTGTTTGTACAGGACCCAACCCAGTGGGCTCCCAGTTGATGACATGGGCGCATATATGCTATTGCACTGCAAAATACTAAGAAGGTATTTGGTTATATTGTTATTCAGTGGATGCCAGAAAATGCTAATGGTGCTTTTGAAAAGCCTCAAAAAAAGTTAATCTAGCTCTGTAGTGTTGCAGTGTAATGAACAGTCACTTTCCAGCTAGTCAGAAGTCTAATTACAGCTCACTGCAAGCAGATGAATTTATCTGCAGTCTCAGTTTGCAGTGCAGGCACACACATGCGCATCGAAGTGCATGACAAATGATGATGAATTCATGATCCTCTTCTATATTCCTTTCTTAAAGTATGGGATTTGATATCTATTCAAAGCACAAAAGAGAGGATAAACAAGCATCAGTCATTTTTAACAAGAGAAGTTCAATAAAGGGAAGCAAACAAAATCTGTCTTCAGTTTATGGTACCCATAAAAGAAACAAATTCAAATGTTGAGCTTTTGAGGGAAAGCAGTGAGTAAAAAAACCCCAACCCTTAGGTATAAAAAAACCCAAATGAAACCCAAAACAACAAAAAACCCCACCACAGCTTGACAGAGTCATTTTGGAGAAGGAAAAGGGGAAAAATAGACGAAGAGACAATCAGTTTGCTGTATCCTCAACAAATAGACTAAGACAAAATAGCATGTTAGCTCTTAAAACCACCTCTCTCTGGTCTGGAGAGGGATATCCTGTTGATATCAGAAGGACTCTTGTGGGTGTGGGGTGAGTGCCCTCTCTACCCAGTGACTTTGCCCTGGTGAGACACATTCCAGAGGCAGCTGCCTAAAGCCAGGCTTACTCCTCACTCGGTAGCAGCTAGTGCATTCAGACTGAAGGATTTTGACAGGTAGGAGGATACCATGGCACAAAGCCATAGTACCAGTGCTGAAGAGAGAGGGGAGAGGCCTTGCCAAAATACACTCCCTCAAAGCTAGCTGCTTACTGTAATCACACATCATTTATTGAATATGAAAGACAGTCTGATACAGGCAGGGTGCAGTGACCTTACAATTTATTTCACTTTTCTTTGTCACAGACAAGACACAGCTGGGTCAGACTGAGGTTCTTATCCACTCTCTGACCAATATATGCTTTTTTCCCCTGCCTAATATTAGTTTTCTTTACACAGACCAATTAGGAGAAATTCCTCTTCAGAAGTTAGCAGCTCAGATACAGTGCAGGTGTTTACACTGACCCAGCTCGCTGCCAAATCTGTCCAGAGTACTATCTAGTATCTCGGTGGTCTTGAGATACTGTAGGGGCCCTGCCTTGCTGACCTTGCCTGTGCTTGCCCAGAGCGGGAGGGGAGACCACCAGGACTCCTCCCACAGCCATTGCAAACAGCACTTGTCCTTGCATGGTGCATCCTGACATTTACCAGCTTGGACTGCTGGAACAGCAGTGCTGATGTTTTTTCACATACCATTTTGGGAACATCTCAGGGTATTACTCTGAGTTTCTTACTACTGGAATGATCAGCCCTTATTAAATATGTCTGTGCAATTCCAGGCATCATACAGTTTTCTTGAGTTTTAGCAGCTTCATTTCTTTTGTGGCAAACCACATTACCACATAGAGGATATCTATATAGAATAAGATGGAACATGTATAAAAATACTAATCTTGTTAGGCACCTCCATGTTTTAGATGCTGCAGAGTGTCTGAGCCCTTCTCTTATCTGCATGTCCTTTTGTTTAAATAATTAGTGTGTTTTATTGACATTATTATGCTCGAAGGCTTGAATGATTTAGAAAGTTTAAAAGTATACATTCACCTTCTTTCACTGCACCCAAATGCCCTTTCAGCCTTTTCATAGCTTACAAACAGTGCTACACTCCCTGGAAACTTGACTGACTTCATTTAACTGTAGATAACCAGGGTAAGTATATTATTGACACATCACAGAATACAGGATGTGGGCAACTTTTGGCAGATGAGCATCTAGTGGCATGACAAATGTGCTGCTTTCATGCCAAATGCCACAAACAGTCATGTATGCACTGCTTTTTTATAATCTACAGGACAGGTTACATAGATAGGACAGTTCAGAGATCTATTCCTATGACATATATATGCTGTAGGTAGTAAACAAAAAATTATTTATTTAATGGGCTTATTTGCAGAAAGTTACTAACTCTTACCGCACATAGCAGCTTAGGATCAGACAGTTCTATCTGTGTATTCACCCAGCAGGCCCTGCAGCACTCCTGTGGCAAATATCCCTTTATTCCAGCTATACTGTAATTTTTTTGCTTTAGTTCTGCTAATTAATATTCAGGCAGTGCTTACTATTATTCTCCCAGGAAAGCACTGCATTATTTCATTTTGCCTGAACAGTTCTTCCCTATTTGTTAGTGTAGTCTTTTCTCTTTGTGCTTTACAGGGCATTAATGTGGTTTGCATGTGCTTGCCTGATCTCTTGATCCATGGTCACAAAATTTAATAGTGCAAAATGCAGTCCAAGCCTTTTACCTCATAAATAAGATGAAAGCAAAACATTCAACTCTGTGGTGTCTTCACAAATCAAAGAGTAAGTGAAGGATTTAGGATTCTCTCTGTTTAAAAAAAAAAAAAAACAAACAGCTTACAGAGAATACAAAGAGCCAGAAATACAAAGAGACAAAACAAATAAGGTAAGAAAAAAGCTGTGTATGCCCTCAGTCTTCACAACCCAGGCACTTGGGATGTTGTTAAACAATAACAAGAAGCAGCCAATTATTTCACCTTATGATGATCTTGCAAGAATGAAAGGAGACTAGCATCAACGCTACCAGAGTCATCCAGGGGCTTCTGAATTCCCTACTGAGTTAGGATCCAACCAGTTTAATAAAGAAAGGGGTGTCCCAGAAATCACATAGTGGATGTGATGGCAGAACCAGCCTCTAGGTCCCTCCTGAGTCCCTTCTGTGTTTTGTAACTCTGAAAGCCATGCAAAGAGAAGTCATGCTCAAAGAGTTGGAAAAACAAACCCAAACTGAGGTGAGATTGTGGCTGGGGAAAATCAGCTCATGAAAGCCAAATCTGACATTAGTTTTGGACTTCATTGAGTTTACTTCTTGCACAGTCATAACCTCTGCCGTTGCTCTGGGAATTATAATGTAATGTTTTTCTTCATAGCCTTTAAGCCATCAATTAATGAATACTTGGAGATTGTTACTATTTGTATAGCATAAAATATATCAAGTTTATCTACTTTCCCATGGTGTCCAATGAGGGGATGGTGGAGCCATTCTCCTAACTGAACTTGAATTCTAACATCAATGAACTAAGCCTGATTCACAGGCACTGCTGGTATAAAAGTCCTGAGTATGCTCCATTTCAGCTCACAGTGGTTCTTAGAGAAAAGCTCAGTAAAAATTATATTCCTAGGTGCTGTCTGATGAACTAGCTCATTATTTTCATCAGTGGAGCCTTAGACTCCTCTCCTCACCTTCATCTCTGTTTTAGCACATATGTTAATAGATCTTTTGGGATGGGTGTTGTGGAGACAGTGTGAGAATCCTTCCCTAGCATTAAAGCCGGCCAACAGCTCTGAAACAGCTCCTCATAGGAATGATGCATATAAAAAGGATTCCTGTGAATTTTTTTAATCAGGGAAATACAAAACATTGTCATTTTTTCCAGTTTGCCTTCTTCAAGGACCTACAGGCTTTCTTTCTTGTAATTACTGGAGTTCATTTCCTGCAGCTCACTTTTCTTGCCTACAGAAAGGAAAGATACTGTGTGGAAGTCCCAATATTTTAGAGGAATTTCCCAGCATCCTCCATGAAATGCATGGGTGACACCCAAACAACTGCTCAGAGCAGATGAAATAGACCTTCCATTTATACAAGCAAATGTCATGTTGCAAGTTACTATATGTGCACTAAGATCTCTTTTCCCTTTTTTATTTATAATATCTTTATCAAGGTGTAGATGAGGGGATCGAGTGCACCCCCAGTAAGTTTGACGGTGACACCAAGTTGGTCAGGAGTGTTGATCAGCTTGAGGGCAGAAAGGTTCTCCAGAGACCTGGACAGGCTGGATCCATGGGTTGAGGCCAATTGTATAAGGTTTAACAAGGCCAAGTGCTGGGTTCTGCACTTGGGTCACAACAACCCCATGCAACACTACAGGCCTGGGGAGGAGTGGCTGGAGAGCTGCTCTGGGGAGAAGGACCTGCGGGTGCTGGTTGAAAGCCAGCTGAACATGAGCCAGCAGTGTGCTCAGGCGGCCAAGAAGGCCAACAGCATCCTGGCTTGTATCAGGAATAGTGTGGCCAGCAGAAGCAGGGAGGTGATCGTGCCCCTCTACTCAGCATTGGTGAAGCTGCACCTTGAATACTGTGTTCAGTTCTGGGCCCCTCAGGACAAGAAAGACATCGAGGTGCTGGAGCGTGTCCAGAGAAGGGCAACGAAGCTGGTGAAGGGTCTGGAGAACAAGCCTTATGAGGAGAACTGAGGGAACTATGGTTATTTAGCCTGCAGAAAAGGAGGCTCAGGGAAAACCTTATCACTCTCTACAACTACCTGAAAGGAAGTTGTAGTGAGGTGGGTGTCAGTCTTTTCTCCCAAGTAGCAAGCAGTAGGACAAGAGAAAATGGCCTCAAGTTGTGCCTGTAGAGGTTTACATTGGATACTAGGAAAACCCTCTTCGCTGAAAGGGTTGCCAGGCACTGGAACAGGTTGCCCAGGGAAGTGATTGAGTCACCATCCCTGGAGGTATTTAAAAGATGTATACATGTGGTGCTTAGGGACATGGTTTAATGGTTGAGTCAGCAGTGCTAGGTTAATGGTTGGACTCAATGATCTTAAAGGTCTTTTGCAACCTAAATGATTCTATGATTCTACTTTTAGGGCAAATGAATCTTTGCTATCAGACATTCAGAAGTACAAAATGCTTCTCCACAATTTTAATTCTTTTTCTTGCAAATAGAGTATAAAATTAAACATACATGTCCAAGCCTAATGAGTTATGTAATAAATAACCCAATGCTTGACATTTCCTCTTTGCGCATAGATATTTTTTTCTTCTTTTTCATTTTAAATCATGATTTATAAACTGGAGTTTCACAATCCAGCTGCTAGCCTTGGGGATCCATTCCAGAACAGTACTGGAAAGGATGGTAGGTCATCCAGAGCAAAGACTGCCATCAGTTCTTCCAGCTGGTTCCTAACCTGACAATGGCACTAGCTTCAGAACAACGCAGAAGTAGCAACAGTTACCGAAAGAGAGTAAGGGAGAAAAAAAATACCAGAAAGGAGGTTGAAAATTGATTACAAAAAATCTCTGC
This sequence comes from Phalacrocorax carbo, assembly GCF_963921805.1. Lineage (NCBI taxonomy): Eukaryota > Metazoa > Chordata > Aves > Suliformes > Phalacrocoracidae > Phalacrocorax > Phalacrocorax carbo. The sequence continues at coordinate 65,419,553 of NC_087548.1, read as the reverse complement.
AAGTATTTGCATTATTGAAAACCATCTTCCACATATCTCAACTATTTTGGTTACACATGGGTAGCCTGTACTGTATCATCATGGAGTTTAGAAAAATGGGATTCTGTTCTCCAGGGATTATCATTAATTTTAAAAATCATTCTGTCTTACAGAGTTATTTCCTGTCTTTAGGTTTATACTGGGTGTGTGAGCACCTTCCAGGAAAGAGGCTAGATTTTCCACTGGGAGGCTTTTTGCAACAGACCAAATTCCCATAAGAAGTACCCAGGTGGGAGGTCAGCTGTCATTTTGGCCTGGCTTTCAGTCATGCTGCTGGCATCATGTCCATGCTGAAAGAGTGGAGAAGGGAATCTGATGTCTAAGGGAAACAACAAGCAGCTGCCAGAGAACCGAGGGCAGGAAAGAGTTGCTTGGATGCAACAGAGTGTAATCTTTGTGTCCTTATGTGGCATGTCCAGACCACACCATAAATGCAATCAGAGTAGAGAAAAATGGGCTGGGAAAGTCTTGAGATGATTATCAACAATTACCAACATAACTTCTGTGCTTATTGCATTTCCATTTTCTTCAGTGGAAAGATACTGTGCTGCTGATGGCTCTTCTATAGCAAGTCATTTCATTCAGTTCTCTTTGCACCATCATCTGTGAAGACAACAGAGGATATAAGGGCAAAGGCAAGATAGAAGCTAGAAAACAACAATTCTGGAAAAGTAAGCTGTAAAATAGCATAAGGAGGAAAACTAAAACAAAACACATATTTAACAGAGCAAAATGTTGGAAGGTGAGCAGGGAAGATCAAAATATTGTCCCAGGTTCTGTTTAGGCATGTAGTATTTTTGCACCTACTTTGAAATTTTCATCTCAGATTGTTCCAAAAATTAGAATGAAAAACAAAAGATTGTATGTTCTAAAAATGGATCTGTGCATCTTGTCAGATAGGAGACAGATGAGCATAAAGCAGTGGGGTGAACCAGAAATTTCTTGAGGTCCGTCCCAACTCCATCTCCTACAATGCCATGATAAGGCAGAAAGTTATCACAGACAGATACATAACTGACAAAAATAACTGATCAGGTTGAACAAATGTGAGCAGCAAGATCACTTTTTAAAAGAATTCTTAAGAAAACACTGTATACAGGATTTATATTGTGACAGAATGATCTAAGTGATTTTGGTTTATGTTTCAGGATTACTATCTTGCTTCACGTGAATTGGAACACTTGTTTGTGTTGGATACTTCCCTTCTAAAAAATCCCCTGTGGCTTCTTTTTCAGATATAAATAAAGTTGAAAAAATATGTGAAGTGTTGATGAAAGAGGAAAAACAACAGATCCAGACTCCCTGGTACCATTCAGTGGCAGCAGATGCCAAACATAACAAATAAGTTTTACAACAAGCTTTACACACTAGTCACCTTTTTCAAGAAGACTCTGAGGCAAGAAAAAAATAAGAGTTTAATTCTGTGTCTCTAGATAAGCCCTTTTCAACAATCCATAAAACATGGGTATCTCCAATGCAATGAGAGAATCCAGTGCTCATTCTTGCATTTATGGCTACAGTCTAAAACTGAGCAAAAGAAATCAGTGTGCAGAAGCTGTGTAGGTCCAGAGGTAACAGATGTCACCCTGTGACCGAGAAGAAAGAAAGTGACCCAATCGGCTCCCTATTCTGACTAAGATCACACATATATAAACCACTCTCAAAAAACATTGTTCAGACTCTGCTGTGTAGTGTCTCCGTGGAAGAGTCAATCCACACATCATCAACTCAACACATATTAGAAAGTTTTCTGATTATCTGCCCAAAACTTTCCTATATGCAAATAAGTCTTTACTTCTTGCCATATTATGAGGGAAATGAAGAACAGTTCACTATCACTTTTCTTTACACGACTCTTTACAACTTCTCACATATTAGACTAGTATCATGTCCCTCATTGTTTTCTGAGATTTTCCTCACAGATCACTTTATCTAACCTCTTACTCTTCTTGTTGCTGTTCCTTGAAGTCCTTTCAGTTTGTCTACATCTTTCTTACTGTGCTCTGCAGACACAATATTCTTGACCAGAGGCCTGAGTGTTGAAGTGAGTAAGAAAAACATCCTGCCTCTCATGACTTCTATAAAATGGTCCTGTTAATATTCACAGAATGAAAACTGCCTATTTTGCAGGTGATGCCCTCAGGATCAGCTTGTGGTCTGTTCTACACTCAATTTCCTGATGCAGTTTTTTTTCCTCAACAGTTAGTCCTTGTTTTTTATTTGTGTATTTCATATTTCCTTCTTGAATGTGACACTTCTTTTTTTAAATTCTAACAGACAATTTTCAAATTCTTTAATTCCAGAACTTAATAATCTTTCAGCTCTTCTCACTTATCTATAAAGCATCTATAAATTTTTTAAGTCTGAATCTGTTTCATCAACTAAATCATGATTGGAGGACTGAGGCAGAACAGATACCTGTGGTATCAGCTTACAATGTCTGCATTTTGGCTGTGAAGCATTCACTATTCCTTTTTGATATGGCTTGTTCGCTGCCCATTGTGGTAGATGGATGAGACAACAACTTGCTGCCAATTCCCATCAGTTTCAGATAGCTTCTCTGGGAAGAAAATTTGTCTTTGAAAATGCATATTATGATAATTACTCAAAGCTATCAAGTTAAATGGGTTTTCTAAAGAAAAGAAACTACTTATGGTTACCAGTCAGTGACATGCAATGCCTTTGATTCAGTAGATTAGCATTTTTCAATACTGCAAGCCATTTTTATGTCTTTTTCATTCATATACTCTTTATCTTCTTGGATGGACAATGTGTGAAGTACTTTTTTTCCAGCTACTGGTGTACAGGTTTTAAAACGCTTTGCTAGTGTACATCTCTGTGACTCTTGTGACTGAATCTGGTATGCACTTTGTAGAAGCATGAAGGCAGGCTCCATTCACATCACTTTCACAGTAAGTTTTGATGCACATAGTTCTCTATCAATGTAACTACTAAACCTGGAGAAATGGTAGTCCCTGAACAGTCGAGGTTTGAAGTTAGCCACCAGAGGGAGTATACCTAGCCCCAAATGTAACACAGAATACTCTATTTTAGCCCATTTTAGACGACAAATTTTAAAAGCAAGTCTGAGAATACAGAAATGAGGACTTCAGTGACAACCTCGAATTCTCTTCTGGATATAAACTGTGTTTCCAAGGGTAGTTTAAACACCTCTGTTAGAAAAGGAAGCCTCTTAATTTACTGAATTCATAAAGTAACAAGCTGCTTACGCCAGCTTTGACATAAATGTCTGGGAAAAATGAAATCCAATGCATTGTTTTTCTTTGAGGAAGAAAAAGTACAAAATCCTTTGACAAGACCAGTGAATTTTTCCAGAAATAACATGCTCATCTAAAATAATAGGTTCCATGTCAACACACTGACTTAGCAAACAGAAATATATTCTTGGCAACGGCTTAGAGTTGTTACAAGAGAGCGAAAAGCTCACTAGTCCAAAACAGCATTTGCTTCTTTTTTTTTTTTTTTTATACTCTGGTTAAATAGCAGTATGGGAATTTCCTAAGGCTGATGGTTTATATTCATGATTTTTTAAGAGAAGTGGCTTCTAAATAACATTTTCTCTCTAGACCAGAAAACCCACAATGCATTGTCATTACACTGAAGTCATAATTACAAATCTTCTAATGCTTTCCACTTGATTTAATTTGGATATTCTAATGCTTGGATCTAATAAGCAGTACTATGTCAGCATTTAAGTTTTTCATCCATCAGAACCTCAGAGAAGAGTTTAATTTCCTCCATGTTTTAAAAAGGCTTAAGTAAAAATGTGTAAGGCTGAAACAAATTTTGAAGGAATTTATCCCATGTAATATTTAAATGGGTTACACTAATCATGGTCTTGACTCAGTATGCATACATTTGTTAGATCATACTGAAAGATTAAGATATATTAAACACACATAATTCTACCCTAAATCCCTCATTTTCTTAGGACATCCAGAAAAACTAAGCAAATGGCCATATCTTCATATACCTGCCTATGTTCCCATTGCCAGATGGGCATGATCTGGCTGTATCCTCAGTAGGCCACACATACAGGGGAGAGGATACAGAGTGCCTCAAGATAGTGCCTCAAGAGCATACAGAGTGCCACCTTCCCCCAATCTCCATTCACTCCTCTGTAGCCAGGGAAAGGATGTAAGGACCCCTGCTAGACAGTTTCTTGGAGCCTGCAGTGGGAAGAGTGCTGAGGAAGGGTCAGAACCAGTTCTTTGAGAGATGATCAACCTTCCTTATCCCTTCTGCATGACCAGTCAGTGCCTGGACCTAGCAACCTGTATCAGACAGTCCAGCAAACATCTGTCTTCACAGGCTGCTGTTGCCTAAACACATGTGCAAAAGCATTGGTGCCAGCATTGCACTTGCATTTCTCCCAGTCATCCCAGTCTTCGCCAGTTCTTCAGATAATGTGGCCTCTGGGACAAGCCCTGCTACACAGCAGCCTGCTCCACAAAAATGATGTGCCAGCATAACTTTTTCAGCCCTTCTTTGATGAATAGGTACACAGAAATCAGCCTGGCACACAGACTGACTCAATGATGGTACATGCTGGGGCACACACCAGGGTCACAAAATGAATAAACAGTAGCTGCCAGGTGTATACTCCTGTTAACATGCTGTCAGGGACAGCAGTGATGGTGAGGACCACACAGACTGCCCCGAAGTCTGTTTCTGGACTACCCACCCACAGACACCAGCACCCTCTCCTGTGGGGGCAGACTGTGTCCTTTTGCTGCATGGATTGTGCTCCATCCTTTACTGCTCCATGTCACCTGCTCTGTCATCTAGGGAGGGGATGGGACATCTCCTCTGCTCTGGGCAGCATAGGCGAGGCTTACTCTGGTTGTGGCTCCCACTCCCAAGTGGATTTTTTCCTTGATGGAGGCAGGTCCGACCCTTTTGATCACATTAGGAAATAGGTACCTGAATGATCTTTGGGATGTGAGGTAAATTTTTAGATAACTAAAAGTATGCAGACAATTGCCGGTCTCACTGCACACCTGTACAAAACAGAGTTGTATGCACTGTGTTTCTATCTATGCTGCTGACAAAATTTAGCCAAATGCAGGAACAGAGGAATCACCACAACAAAGCAGAACTACGGTCCTATCCCAACCACTAAAAAAAGTCTCCTCCCACAAAATAAAATTAATATAGGGTAAATCTTCCAAATGTCAAGAAGCAGGTCATTTCTACCTTAAAATATGAAGACTAATTAACCTTTTAAACATTTAACTTAGTTTAACTATGGGTGAAACTACAGCATATGAATTTCTAAGTCAAGGTTTCAACTACCATGTCTACATTCAGATTTTGGTACTGAACCAGATTTATTTAATTTTTATGGATCAAAAAGTACGGCAACTGAAAAATAGTTCTATCATTCGGTATGACAAAATAAATATTCTCTAAGCATGAAACTTAATTCTCAACAATTGTTCAAAAACCATCATGTTTTCTTCACCACTTCCCACATGTGCTATTCATTACTTTTTGCAATACAAGACCTATTTAATATTTTTAGTCCTGTGTTTCTGTCACCACATATGCGGAAGTTGTTTCCAGGTGACACGGGACAAAATCAGCCAGGCTTGTTCAGACTGCAAACCCAGCTGAATCCTGCCTGGGCTGGTAAAATCGCTTCTGAGTCCTCATCTTAGCTGGTCAGTTGGAGGATCAGCGTAGCAATAATCTCCCACGGGGCAGGCCAATTAAAAACAGAGCACAATCACATCCTCTGCTATGTTGGGCAGAGCCAGGTGACCCATCTGCACAGAGCAGGTGCTGCTCCCAGCCCATGCCTTGAACTGCCCCTTGCCACCAAGTGGTTCCCAGCATGTTGATCTTACTGGTTTGGCCATTCATCAGATGGCTTCCAACAGCAATCACTCCCACTGACACCACAGGCAGGTCTGCTGCAGCGAGCAGTCAAAGACTGGACAGCCAGGGGAGCAGCTGAGAAAATGTAGCTTTGAAACACCATAAATCTGAACAACTTTTGAAAACAAAGGCTTCAAAATAACACATATTTTCTAGAAACTGAATTGGTCTATGAAGAGGAAGGTGGGTATGTTTGTTGGAGGAAATTATTCAAAATCATTCAAAGAGCTCAAATATCTTGAAATAATTAATTCCATGGCCTGGTTGTCTTTGTTGTTCTGGATAAATCAGCTTGTCAGCTATTTATGATCTGTATTCCTAGAATCAGGCAGGAAGTGGAAGGCTGCTCTTCCTTCTTCTGTTTTAATCTGTAGAACTGCAAACAAGGAGTCGTCCACTATCCTTATATTAACATGCCAGTATAGTAGCAGCTACAGGAAAAGAACTCAGTGAGCTCAAGGATAAAGAAACTTTTCTGTTATATGCTAAAAATTTTGCTTCCCAAACTTTTGACTGGTATATATGTGTATATATATATATATACACACACACACTGATAGATATATAGTATATATAGCAGGTGGAGAGAGAGAGTATGTCTAGGGAGAGTATATATACTCTGTATAGAGTGTATATAGAGTACAGGGTATATATATATAGTCTCTACATACTATATATATACACTATAGATCTATATATCTAAATTATTTATATATACTGGTATAATACATATCTTTTACATATGTGTGTGTATATATATATTATAAATTCCCACATTTCCACCCTCTAAGTATTGTTTTACAGTGTTCTTTTCCTTGTGGATCTACATATTTTGTATCTAAAAGCTCAAAGCTAAAAAAGCTAAAAGAGCTTGTGTCAAAGAGGACATCCATCTCAGTTGCCCAAGGTAAGGGCCAAAGGTAAGGTAAGACTTTCTATAGGTTTCCTGTATGGTCAATAGAAAGAGATAAGGGAGATAAGTGGGGGTGATCTAGAGTGAATTGGAATTGTTTCCTGAAGTTGTGTATCTCCTGCCAACTAAATAGGGAACATAGAAATGAGGATGCATACATTACAATTTAATATCATGCTTAAAATTAGGTAAGACAAGCTCTTTACAATCTGTCTTTATCTGTAAGGGAAAATGTGCCCAGGATAGGAAGTCCCTCCTTACAGTAGGACTAGATTTTGTAAGGAGCACTGGTTAGGTGAAGTTAAGGCAATCCCACCATGTGCCACTCTGGAATACTCATGCAGAATTTCATTATTATCATTTAAGCTCATATTGAATTAATCCTGAAAAGGTTCGGTGATTTCACTAATTAATTTACTGGCAGAATCATACTTGTAACCTGTAGTATAGAAACGAGATGCTTGATGCCCCGTTTTTTGACTTACACAGCACTACATCAATAAAAGCAAAGAAAATATATTGCAGGATACAAAATAGATAAATAGAAATTAGAAAACCACATGTACTTTTTTGTAGTTAAATTTCTAGTTTATGTCGGTCAAGCACATAAAAAATCCTTTCCAAGACATCAAATTAATCTAAACAGTTTGTTTCTGAAGCTCCCATCTCTTTACCAATGGATTCCTTACTATGTTATGACTGCATGCTCTTCTAAGGACTCCCTCTAAGGAGTTCTTGAAGCCATTTTCTTATGAAGGAATTTGAAAATGTGATTATTAACTCAGACAATATGTTGATCACTTTCTCAATGCTTTTGAGATATTAATCTTTTTTTCTTCCTCTGTGTTTAGCAGCTGTTATCACCTGAAGCACAAACTTGAAGGAAATAGATTTTCTAAGGCCAAACTTACGCCTCCACAGAATAAATTTAGCTGGACCATAATGAAATAAAATTTGTCAAAGACGGACAATGTTGTAAACACAGGATTTGGCTTAACATATATCAAAATATCTTAAAGAAAAACAAAAATACGTATTAGATATATAAATTTATGTATTAGATACTGTATTAGCTCTAGTGGCAACAGTGCCAGACTCCTCTTTTGCACTGCTGTTCAGTGGATGTTTGCAGGGTTTCCTGTTACTTATTGGGAAAGCTGTAATCAGCGTTAAATTGATAAACTAATTGTTATAACAGTCAGAGACAGTGTTGTTTTGTGGAAATCAATTATGTTAGAAGTTTTCCATTTTTCCTACTTATCTTTTGCCTGGTCTGGCTATAATGTAGACAGATGCCCCAAGTCAGTTTACAATAAAATTGTAAATGATGCAAATTACAGCTGCATTTCAGCTGTGGAACTTTGAAATAAACCAAATACTGGTTCATGAATACTCACTGTGCAATTTTCAATGAAAAATTGCTTTCACATGCCCTTATCTTATATGTTCACAAAGTGGGGAAAAAAATCTCAGTGGATTGTAGATTATGCTCTGAAAAAAATTACTGGAGACATTTGAATCAACTTTTTCTGGCGCCTAGTTCTCTTAATACATGCAAATACAAACATTTTGAGAGATATTTTTAAGTTTGAGTGTGTTTTTTGTTTTATTTAATTTTAGGACTCTGGTTTTTTAAAGCAGCAGCAGTACATGTGCCAGCATAGATGGAGGGGAGGGAAGACATTTTTTCTCAGACTAATTTTGGATTGAGCATTATTAATAGTATTTTGAGCCAGGTTAATTCTACAGCCACTTTGTAATTTTTATCATGATAAATACCATGATCAGCCAACAAGCCACATTTAAGATTAAGACTTAATAATTTAAAGAGTTTATAATTTAGGATATATGCATATGCTTTGCTGAGTGACAGTTTTCTCACCTAACTGCAGATGTCCTTAAGTCAAGCATCTACCTATGTATTTGTATAACCATCCTCTCTAGGCAATAGAAATAGCCATTAATCAGGCAATCCATCCTAGGGTAAAAGTTAAAGACAGGTAGGATTCTACCGAAATAATCTTTTCCTTTGACTGTCTCCTTCTGTAGCCTACAAATTGCGCTGAATAGCTTAGACTAGATTCCTGCCTTTTAGTCAACTAAAGTTATGAGAGGTAAACTGTACACAAAATGCATATGAAAATGCTAAGGGAAAACTGAAGTGAAGGGTTTTGGAGCTATGTGTTGAGTATGCATATTCTTAAAATTCCAACATTGGCCTCAAAGAGCAGATTGTCTTTCTTCTTCCTTCTTTCTTCTCTTACTTTCTGCTTTGAAATCAGTGATTTACCTCAGACCAACCACACACAGCAAGCTGAGAGGGGCAAACTATTTTAAACCACTGAACGCCTACACAAGAGCAGATGCAACACCTCCCTCCTTTTGTACATGCGTAATTGCAGCAGAGGAACAGCTGGAGCCTGAAACCCTGACCCTCCACAAGCTCTTTGGAGACCCTCTTGGCAACTCCCTAGCAATGGCATCAAAGTCACAAGGAGATATAAAATAAATTGTCTCCAGTATCTGGAATATAAGTAACAAATATTGTTCCTATCTGTCCCAAAGAGCTAGTTGCAACGTTGCCCTTGTCTTTTATGCACATTTTATAAACCGATGAATTAGCCAGCGCTGTAGGTTAATGTTTTAAGAATGCAGATCTTCTTTCAGAAAAACCCTGTGATCAGTAAAACGTGTGTTTGTTCCTATGGTAACAACTGAAAACTCTCGTCCACCTTAGGATATAGCAAGGTCCAAATCACTGGGATCCCACAGCACGGAGTAGGCTGTTATGAGTATCACAGTCCCTGCTTTGTGACAAGCAAGCAGGAAAATAAGCTTCTTTCACACAGGCTCAAGTCTTTGCAGAACAATACAGTGCTCCCAAGGTTTATGTTTACGGTGGTGAACTGGTAATTACAATGATTTTTGCTGCATGTCACTTCTATTTTCTTCCATGCTGCCATCTCCTCCACCTTCAGGCTTTAGCCATGATTCTCTGTAAGGTTCTCGCACACATAAAAAGCTTCCTCTTCATTCACATTCTCCCCTAATCCCTCCTCAAACCTTCTAAACTAAGATTAGCTTGAGAATTTTAACTCTTTCAAAGACAATAAAAACTTTCTTCACCTACCAAGTGATAACACAAAACTATTTTGAGGTCTCGTCTTACTAAGTCCTGCTCTAGATGGAGATAGCACTGCTGGCTGAAAGATGTACACTGAGATGCAGCTCTGGTTACAGGATTTTTTTAACAAAGTGTGTGCTTTCAGCAGGTGATTTTTTTTTCTTCTAAAAATGGACACTTGAAAATGGATTGTTGTTTTTTTCCCCTGAAACTGTTTTCATCATGGTTCCGACCCTAATGTTCCCATTAGATTAAAATTTCCCTGGAGAAATTAGATAAAAATAAATGGTAATGTTAAATTCTCCCCTGGTGAAGCAGTGATGGTAAGACTTAGGAGGCATTTCTGAGCAGTTCCTAATGAAGTACCAAAAATTATCTGCAGAAAAAGATGATCACCTCTGACCCTGTCTCCCAGCTGAGGAAAAAAAAATAGTCCACAGTTGAAGACAGTTGGAATCCATTAAAGAAAAATTGCGAAATAGCTACATGAAACCTTGTCTCTGACCAGAAGGATTTTCAGATGGTAACTCTTGATGCACCACACAGGGATGGCACCAACAGAGACTGTGCACTTATTAATCTCAGACACTGTGCCAAAGGTCCAGCCTCCTTCTCCCTACTGTTCTGTTTTCAAGGTACCTTTGTACCGTCCAGTTCTGGATGAAAGTATGAAGACAACTCAAAACATCAATATAAACAGATGGCTCTGGGGAACAGGAATTCCCATGCCACTAATTTATTGACAGTAATACCTGTGACTACTCCAAAGGTGAATGAAGTATCTAACTAGTAAAAGAACCAGTATTTTTCACATATGTAAATTTTTTTTTTCTCTAATAAATTAAAACACTGACCACTGACTGGCAAAGAATAAAACAAAGGTGACAGAACAAATTAATTGTTTGTAAAACATGCAGTTAAATGCCCAGATGGAAAGATGGGATATGTTTCACAGGAGCAGTCGTCATGATCTGCAGCGTAATGTTCATTTGGCTGACAGGATGAGTGGGCACACGTGTCAAATGCACAGATTTTGTAAATATTTGTGTTTTGTAATTTTTCTTAGGAAGGCTGGCTCATTGCAGAGCTTTACTGCTCTGTGCAAGTGCAGGCACTGCACAATTGCACATCATTCCTTTTTAAATATTTTGTAAATGGGAAAAATAAATTATCCAAAATTCATTTACTCTAATTCTAATCTCTCTGGTGATTGTTGTTCCTTCACTGCACTTAGCCATTTTCTTAGCATATCTCTTAGTGAGGAAATATTTCTTCAGTATTTTTTGAACATTTATCTTTTATGACATTTTCATAAGGCAGCTATTGAAACGTTATATGTTAATCTAATATAGAGTAGGTACGAAACTAGTTAGAAAACAAAGTCAAAGACTGTTTTTCAGTGATTGCCATTTTTATGGAAGGATGCATTGAATGAAAGATGAATGGCAGTGGTCAATGTAGTCCTGATATGATTTAATATGCTCATCAGTGGTGGAACAGGGAGAACGCATATTATATTTGCAGGTGATACCAAACAGCTGTAACAGAGCAAGAGAATCAAAAATAGTCAAAACAGAATGGAGTAAATGTCAGTAAAAAGAAGACAAAATTCAGCAGGGTATGTGAGATTTTACTCCAAAGTTTGACCAAACCACTTCACAGATACTAAAGGAGGCCAGTATCAGTTCTGAATATGATCACAAAGGGAATGAGGCCCAACAGTGCCATGCTGCTACAAAATCGTACTCCATGTGAGGATGTATAACTGGCAGGACAGCAGTAAGAGTTTTAGGTTAGGCATGAGGAACATCTTTTCTGGTGCTAGATAGCAAAGCACTAAAGCAGCTTGCCTGCAGTGGTTTTGGGGTCTTCGTTGCAGATGTTTAAGAAAAGGTTTGACAAATATTTTCCAGCAAATGGACTAGATAACCTCCTGTGGCTCGCTGCAGACCCAGACCAGAGGGGATGACCTTGAGCTTCTATAATCCACTATTTCTTCCAAATCAGCTTTTCCTTAGTCTTGAGTTTCTTTTGGTTTCATTGATATTCCAGTTGTTAAAATGACAAGATATTGCAGTGGCTATTACATTAGTACAATAAGATAAAGTTGGTGAAGTCTGACACATGTAAGAAGTTACAAAAACCTGACATATTTGATGACAAAACCTTGATTCACATTGCATAGACATTTGTCATCTTTATTTTGCATCTAATTTGATTGGTTTTGGACTAGGGAAATAACACAGGGATACAACACTGTTGTATTGTTCCTTTTAAAAGCCATTTAAAATTGACAAGATTATATTCCTCAGTGAAACCTCTTTTTGCATGATAAAATGAAGCTTTTTATTGCTCAACAGCTCTCAAAAGTGATTATGCAGAAAATGTTTTTGATTTCTGTATTTCCTCTGAAGGGCTGGACTGCAAAGGCTCGCAGAGCCCACAGATGTGGACAGAAGCAGGAGAGGTATGGTGAAAGTTTTGCATAGCAGATGTATTCACTTGGAGGAACTGCTGGCTGGTGGGCCAAAACCAGAAGTTACCATTTTTGAAGGCTTCTCAGTTTCTCTCTAATCAAGACAGTATGGTACCTGACAAAGGCTGACAAATGGAAAGGAAGGGACAGAATAGAGGAGGAGAGAAATAAAAGTTCACCCCTAAGAATGGATGTGGGTAAGGATAGTACTGTGAGATTGAGGCTTGCTGCCTACATGAAGAAATGGCTGAAATGTTTGGTAGTCTCGAAAAAACCAAATCCTAGCTATTTAAGTTGGTAAACATTTCAGGTTTTAATTTTTCAGTCTCTGCTCACTGCCTGTGTAATGGGCAACATACTCCCACAGGAATACTCTGAAGATAAAATTCATCAGGGCCTGTGAAACGCTTAGATTTGGTAGTGACGAGCCTCAGAGTAAAGCTTGTGAGGAAGCAACTCTTTTTGTCTTCATAGTAGGGTTGTAACAGCTTATAATAACGAAGTACAGAGCTAACTGTTAGGGGACCATAAGGAAAAAACAGTGTCTGTAACCTTGCAGTCAGTGCTCCTTGGGAAGAAGGCTCCTATGGAAACATTAGCATGTAACCAGGTAATTAAAGAAGGCAAGGCATGTATACATAAAGGGTTGAAACAAGTTCCATGTGTAAACTTATCTTTGATGTTTCTGCTGTTCAGGTTCTTGACTTTGCAACATTTATATCCTTCTCATATAGCATTACAGAGGTGGATTTATTGGCTGCAAAGGAAGCGATGGCTGCAGTTTCCATTAGGATATGTGGGTAGCTTCCTTTCCTCTCCCTTAGATTCTGACTTAGTAGCATAAGGTAGATTTGACACCTATTACACATTTGTTGAATGACACACATTTCAATACCCACAGTGACAGGGATGAGGCTTGTCTTTAAAACGAAGTTTTGGTTTTTGCAGTAATACAGTGCAACCTCATATGTGATTGGCTTTTTGCAACCATCCTAAGTTTTCTGGCAGCATTAATTGTTTTCCAATTTATTTCCTTGACTGCTTTTCTCTATTTTGGGTTATTTTTTCCACCCAGATTTACTAGTCCACAGTTTTTCAAACTTAAATCTCAATTAGTTAAAAATCCAGGTATTGTGTTTTTGTATTTGTATTACTCCTTGTTGCCTCTGCCACAAAAATATTGGAAATATATTTCTGTGGCCACAGATCTCAGAAGCACTGGAAAAATAAGTAAAAAATGCCTCAACCTATAAATACATTACTTTGAATCAGAGAAGCTAAACTCCTTTCATACCTTTCTTAATGAGCGATCAAAAAAGAGAAAATACCTCACGTGTCATCTTGTTTGCCCTTCATTTTATTCCGCTTCTGTAGCATACTCAATTGGTGTGATAAATTACTACTTCAAGGTATTTCAGAGAGCTGATTTGTAGTCCAGCCACACAAGTGTTAAAGGCAAAGGTTTAAATCTCAGTGAAGTCAGAAAACGGGTCAATCTACTGAAAAATTATTAAACACCTAGGTACTCTGCCAGGTTAGTACACTTGCCCAAAACCTAAAAAATTTTATACATATCATATGATCTTTTTAATCACAGCAAATAAAATCATGGTGAGATATCTTAACATGTAATGTCAAAGGGTAGAAAGGAGGACCGTGGGAACTACCGTCCTGTCAGCCTCACCTCTGTGCCAGGGAAGATCATCGAACAGATCCTCCTAGAAGCTATCCTAAAGCACATGGGGGACAGGGAGGTGATTGAGGCAGCCAGCATGGCTGCACCAAGGGCAAGTCCTGCCTGACCAACCTAGTGGCCTTCTATGATAGTGTGACCACATCAGTGGACAAGGGAAGAGCTATGGATGTCATCTATCAGGACTTCTGTAGGGCCTTTGACAGGGTCCACCACAGCATCCTTCTCTCTAAATTGGTGAGATATGAATTTGATGGGTGGACTGTTTGGTGGATAAGGAATTGGCTGGATGGTTGCATCCAGAGGGTAGTGGTCAACAGTTCAATGTCCAGATGGAGATCCGTGAGGAGTGGTGTCCCTCATGGGTCCATACTAAACCACTACGGTTTAATGTCCTCATCATGGACATGGGCAGTGGGATCGAGTGCACCCTCAGCAGGTTTGCAGATGACACCGGGCTGAGCGGTGCGGCTGACACTCCAAAAGGACAGGATGTCACCCAGAGAGACCTTGACAGGCTTGGGAAGTGGGCCTGTGTGAACCTCATGAGGTTCAACAAGACCAAGTGCAGGGTCCTGCAACTGGGTTGGGGCAACCCCTGGTATCAATACAGGCTGGGGGTGAAGGGATTGAGAGCAGCTCTGCGGAGAAGGACTTGGGCGTACTGGTGAACGAAAAGCTGGACATGAGCCGGCAGTGTACACTCACAGTCCACAAAGCCAACTGCTCCCTGGGCCGCATCAAAAGCAGCGTGGCCAGCAGGTCGAGGGAGGTACTCCTGCCCCTCTACTCCGCTCTGGTGAGACCCCACCTGGGGTGCTGCATCCAGCTCTGGAGCCCTCAGCACTGGAAGGACACGGAGCTGTTGGAGCGGGTCCAGAGGAGGCCACAAAAATGACCTGAGGGCTGGAGCACCTCTCCTATGAGGACAGGCTGAGAGAGCTGGGGTTGTTCAGCCTGGAGAAGAGAAGGCTGCGGGGAGACCTTATTGTGGCCTTTCAGTACTTCAATTGGGACTATAGGAAGGATGGGGGTGACCTCTTTAGCAAGGCCTGTAGTGACAGGACAAGGGGTTAGGACACCCTCTCCTAAGGTACTCGCCCGCACCCCCCGGCGTGCCGCCAGCCCCGGCAAAGGGAAAGAGGGGCGGGCTCCCACCGCCTCCCGGGCCACCCTCCCGTCACGTGGCGGGGGGCGGGGCGGCCGTCACGTGAGTGAGGGGGGCCGGAGCCGGCGGCCGGGCTGGAGGGGAAGATGGCGGCGGAGAGGGAGCCTCCGCCGCTGGGGGAGGCGCGGCCCGCTGACTTCGAGGAGCTGGAGGAAGGCGAGGACCTCTTCACCAGCACCGTGTCCACCCTGGAGGTGAGAGTCCGCCCGCCACCGCGGGCCCCGAACCCCGCCGCCCGGGCTGGCCGCCGGGCCCTCCCCTCCGCTGCCTCCCCGGCAGGCCGCCGGTGCCGCGCCGCTGGCCGCGGCCCCCGGCCCCCAGCCCCTGACCGGGACCGCAGACCCCCGGCCCGGCCCCGCCGCCTGGCGCTGTTCCGGCAGCGGCGGCTCCGCGGCGCTCCCCTCCCGGCGGGCGAGTGGCCTCGGCCCTGCGGGGGCTGGCGGTTCTCCCCGGGGCGCCAGGGGAAACCGAAACTCTTTCCCCAAGTGCCGCTATGCCGGGCCGCCGCTGTCCCGCGCCCTGCCCCCGTCTTGTACCGCCGCGGCAGTGCTTCCCTCGACACACGGCCACAGTGTCGCCGGTGTCCCCGTGTGTCATCCCCCCTCCCCAGCTGCTGAGGCTTTGCGTGGATTCGTAAAAACCCGCTTTATGCGCTAGGCCCCTTCCCGGGGATTCGCCCCCTTCCCGGTGGCACAACCGGGACGTACGCGCTACCCCGGGCAGCGGGACCGGCTGGCGCGGCGCCGCCTGCGGTGCTCACCCCGCGCCCCCGAGCGGGGCCGGCCCCGGGACGGGGCACGCCGGTCCGGCGGTGGGGAACTCGCCGCTGCTCAGGGAAACTCGAGTCTGAAAGGTCTGAAAACCTCTGGGAAGCACATCTCCAAACGGCGCTTGCTTTTTGTGTCACGACTCTGGCACAAAAAGCCCCCAAACAGCTGGATGCGTAAGTAGGTGCTCGATATGAAAGATGTTTGCATCTTCATTCGTTGTAGTGGGGGCTTTTCTTGCTGAGTTGTTGTGGTCGTGTTTGACCTGTGTGTTTTGCCAGTATCTTCTAGAAGAACTTCACTCTTCCTGCACACAGTTGACCATTTGAAAAGAAAATTGTTCCTGTTCCTCTTTTCCTGAAGAGTTTCCTGTCCCTGACCTTTATAGCAATAGGATTAGTGCATGTTTCTTTGTTTTATTCTGGCTGTTCTCTGTCCTTAACAGAAAAGGCCAGAATACAAAAAAGCTCTTAAATGTACTTTAAAGTCACTTGCCTTTTCTCAAGCCGCTTTATTTTATTTCCGTTTTATAGATGCGTAACTTGTGCATTGGTAGAAAAAGATACATGGAAAAATGCTATGAAGGAATAGCAAATGATGTCAACCTGCAGTTGACAAGAATTGTATCAATAGGCTTCTGTGCATCTGCGTGCAATACAGTATATTATTCGTGTTGGTTTTGTGTGCTAAGGAAGACTGCAGTTTAACATAAGGCATGTCTTTACTGATATGATCTGGAATTAAAGCTAGAAGAGATATGAGTTAGTGTCTAAATCATAGTTAGAATGAGAAGTTCTCATCTTAATGATTAAAAATAGTTACTGAAAATTCCTCTAACTGCAAAAACTGGCAAAAAAAAAAATGCACTGCGTATTGGATAGTTTGGCTGACTATTCCATTGTACTGCTTTATTTTTGTAGACAGTCTATTTGGAAGAAAGTAGCAGAGTAGGAAAGGGAAGCCTCTTTGCTTGAAGAGAAGCTTTGAAAAGCCTTGTCAATAACACTTTTTTTGATGTCTGATCAGCTACAGTGTTTAGGGAAGAGCCTTGATCTTGTGGTTTTCTGGCAGATTTGGAAGGAAGAGATCATGAAAACTGACTTTGAACTTCTCAGTAGCTTGAATGTAGATCATTTAACTCAAGTGTATAGGGCACCTTAGTCCAGAGAACAAGTGTCTCATGGTGTGGGCCTCATTAAACTTCTGTCTTGAGTGTTGTTTTAACCCTGTAAATATTAATGAAGTAGCTGTTTCTAAATAGCAATGGAGGTTCTATAGTAACAGCAGAATGGTGTCATGCTTTTTGTAGATGATCATGTGTTTGTGTGCTGATATGAGAGGAGGAACCATGGCAAGGGATGGTGAGGTCAAGAGCCAACATATATGAAGGAACTGTGGTACTTTGAAAGGGTTCCCAACTGGTTTATCCTAGAGCTGTCCGTTTGCTTTTTGCATGGTTAATTTCAGCCCCGTCCTATTTTTTTCTTGCTTTCATTCTCTCTGGAGCTCACAAAAGGCATGATGTTCCTTTCTTACCTATTGATTTGGTTGTACAGTGGAGAAGCTATAAGATTTCTAGTAGGTCTTCTGAATAGCTTCCATGTTCATAAAGTCTCCATTTAGAAAGCAATGCTAACTCATCTAAGTTTGTTCTGAAAAAATATAAACTTAATCTATGTTATGAACAGCAACTCTGAAATATTTAAATACAGAAGGGCTTACTGACTTCAGTGGCTTATCTGTATAATCAAATGGAGAATATTGCTTATTTCAAGTTGAATTCTGTGAAGAAAAAAGAAGCTGCAGCTTCAGCTTTCTTCAAACACATACTAAAAGTCAATGTCCTGAATTAAACGTTCTTAATTCTAGAATATAAAATGTTAAAAGATCACACTGAGCTGTAGCACTTGGAGTTTCTGGGTTGGGGCAGGAACGTTCTAGGACTCAAAAACTTCCTGGGTGACAGGGTATGAGGGGGGCTTCCCTTTCTGTGAACATATGGCACCTATGAACTCTGGGCACCAGGCCGGAGCAGCAGCTTGCCCAAGTTGGTGGGATGCTCATTTCCCTGTTAGATATCCACAGTGCTGAAGAGTAGTGGAATGGTTATTTGGTTTTCATTGTGCCAATCATACTGTAATGTCTCATGGTCTGCCTCCATTAAACTCATGGTCACTATGTGGTCTCTAGCTGCCAGAGTTGCTTTCATCAACGAGAGCAGCCAGGCAGAATCAGATGAATGGTCTAAGCCAAGACTGTGTTCACAGCGATATTCAATGGTGTATGCCATGTGAAGAATATTGCTGATGATTATATGTATGTGCTGGTAGTCACCTGCAGTGCTGTCCCAGCTACCAGGCTTTTGTAGCTCAGGGACTTCCTGAGCCCTAGGTAACATTACAATATTAATAATCTTCCATGGACTTCTCTACTTGCTAAATTTTCAAGTGCATGTTTTTTTGTGTTATTAAAAAAAAAAAGGCATCCATGATATATACAACAAGAAGTTCTGGAAGTTCACTATGTATTACGAGAAGGATCATCCTCCTATACAAGGTTGTAATGAACAAATTGGTGATTTGCTGTCTGTGTCCCCTGCCACTATTAGGCGAGACTGCAAAAAACTGTATGAAATTAAGTTTTGATGACGTATATGGAAAAAAGCATGTTAGATTTTCTGAAAAACAATGTTTAGTGTAACTCTCACTTCATAATTTCCTCCCTCTTCCTCCTTGCCTTAGCTGCCTTCTCTGCCGCCTTCCTTGTTTATCTGTTGTGCCACTTCTCACTTCCCTAAACTTCTTACTCATTTCTGTATTGTCTGTCTCTGTCTTTTGTAAAGCAGGTGCCATGTGAACATGTAGCTGAGCTGCCACCTACTCATTTCAACTGGTATTTATAGTCCTGTTTTTGTAATGAAAGAATACATGGAGGGACTTGAAAACAATGAGTAAGCAGTAGATGTGGTAGTCTGTCAAGGACTGTCATTTAGGGCAGGGTGTGTATATAACTTCATTGCCAGTTTATGTCAAAGATCTGCAACATGCATTTGGTTTTTGCACAGAAGGCAAAACATTAGATAGGCATAGAAGTCCAGGTGTCTTTAATGATATCTGTTGAATTTAAGAGTGACAATTACAGAGGAAGCAGTAAAGACTGCATTGGAATATCTGAGAGGAAAATATTAAGCCCTTCGACACTGTACTGTATCTCTGCAGAAAACTAAGTCTGTATCGAAGATTAATTACTGTAATTTTACTTGAAATGTGTGTCTTGTTCCTTGGTGTTAAATCCAGGCTGTAATGGAAGCATGCAGGCATTTGTTCTAGTGTGATTGCTTGTGTCCTATTACTTTCTGCTGAAAACATTTCTGCCTGTTGACTCTCTTCCCTCTGCCCATGCTGTGATCTCTGAGCTTCTGTAACCCCGTTTCAGACAATCGGCCGGGTTAACTCAAAAAGCTAGAATCATATGATGGTCAGCTTTTGTCAGCCTACTGTGTTCTGACTGAAGGAGGCTAGGAGGGCTTCAGGCAAGTTGTTGAACTGGTTTGGGGAGGACCTTACGATTAACAGAAGGGAGGATGTCCAAACATCTTGGGCTATGATTTCAGCCAACAACAATGTGAGAACTTGTTCTTGTTTCTTCATATGTCAAAGCTATAAAATACTTAGTTATTACTGTCAAATGTAATGCTTAATAAAGGAGGGGAAAATTGAACTTGTTATTGCCAATGTGAATTAGAATGGGCCCATAGGCCTCTCACCAGAAATGTTTTCTCTAGGAAGCAAGTAAAGCAGAATCCTAACTGTCCTGCATACCCAATGGCCAGGACATGCAGGTCTCTTGATTGTTGGATGCTTCACCTGACTTCCTTCCAACTCGGGAGTCGCTCAGAAATTTTGCAGGCATGAATCTTTCAGGAAATGGACATGTTTCTGACAGTTTGTGAGTTGTTGGCATCAAGTAAGTTTTAAAATCTTTACACAGCTGTGCTGTCCATGTGTGTCTGAGCCATGAGGCTTTTTCAGTCTCATCTTCCATTTCTTGTCTGATCTTCAGACTTTCACTGTGCTAACTTCTAACTCCTCTGACAACCGTCTTAACTGCTGTTTGTTGTGGGTTAGCCCCAGTCAGCAATTGGGCACCACAGAGCTGTTCACTCACCCCTCCACCCCAGTGGGATGGGGGACAGAATCAGAAGAGCAAAAGTAAGAAAACTCATGGGTTGAGATAATAACAGTTTAATAATTAAAATAAAATAGTAGTAGTAATAATAATGTAATGAAAAGGCAAACAGCAAGAGAGAGAGAGGTGAAACCCAAGGGCGGGGGGGTGGGCGGGAAGTGCTGCGACCGCTCACTACTCGCCAACTGCTGCTGCCAGTCCGTGAGACACAATCGCTGCTTCCGTCAGCCAATTCCCCCCAGTTAATATACTGGGCATGATGTCATATGGTATGGAATATCCCTTTGGACAGTTTGGATCAGCTGTCCTGGCTGTGCCCCCTCCCCTCCCTGCTTGTGCACCCGGCAGAGCATGGGAGACTGGAAAAGTCCTCATCTAGCATAAGCACTGCTTAGCAACAACTAAAACATCAGTGTGTTAGCAACACTATTCTCATACTAAATCTAAAACACAACACTGTACCAGCTTCTAGGAAGAAAATTAGCTCTGTCCCAGCCAAAACCATGACACCATTTTAGCTGTACTTCACAGAGGTAAAAGATCAAAGTTGGGGTAGTGTCCTTTAGTTTGCACCTGTAGTAGGGTGTAACTGGAATAGCTTAATATTCCAGTTTGAGTGTATGGGTGCTTTTTCTGAGAGGCTGAATAGCACCCTCTGACCCTCTGTGTAAAATAATCAGATTATTAGGAATTATTTACTCCAATTTCTGATACATTCAGGACTGTGGCTTTCTGGGTTTCATAGCTCCTCAAGAACTATGTCTGTTTTCAAGATAAGAAACTAAACTTTGAAAAACTCTTTAAAACAAGCTGAATTTGTGTCCAAAGTTACAGTAAGTGTTCATAGCATGAATAATTAAGAAGTTTCTACCCATTGTCTTCATACAAAGCCCCAGCTGTTTATGAAGATATTTAACCCTATCCTTAATTTATTTTGTCTGAGAACAACAGCTGTTTAAAAATAGCAAAGAGCCACTGAAAGACTGAAAGATTAATGGGCCAGGAAATACTTTATTCAGCTGTCAGCCTGTTGCAGTTTAACTCCAGTTGCAGCTGAGCCCCACACAGCCGCTCGCTCACTCCCCACAGCACAATGGGGGAGACAATCCGAAGGGTAAAGTGAGAAAGTCTGTGGGTCGAGGTAAAGACAGTCTGATAGGTCAAGCAAAAGGCACACATGCAAGGAAAGCAGAAGGAGGAATTCATTCACTCCGTCCCATCGGCAGGCAGGTGTCCAGCCATTTCCAGGAAAGCAGAGCTCCATCACGTGTAACGGTTACTTGGGAAGGCAAATGCTATCATTCCAAACATCCTCCCCATCCTCCTTCCCTCCAGATTTTATTGCTGAGTATGGTGTAACCTGGTGTGGAATATTCCTTTGGTCAGTTGTGGTCAGCTCTCCCAGCTGTGTCCCCTCCCAGCTTCTTGTGCAATCCCCAGCCTCGCTGGCAGAGCAGTGAGAAACAGAGAAGGCCTTCATGCTGTGTAAGCACTGTTCAACAATAATTAAAACGTCCTCATGTGAACAATATTGGTTCAGTCACAAATCCAAGCCATGGAACTATACAGGCTATTATGAAGGAGATTAACTCTTTCACAGCCAAAAACAGTACACAGCTGAAAGGATATTTTAAAGCAAAGACATGCTACCTGTAAATCATTCCTAAAACTAAACTTCACTATCTACTATTATTAAAAACAGAACTTAAGATTTATAACAAATATAAATTTATTATATCTATAAAATAAATAATACATAGGATACCTGTTTCAGTGGAAATCTTCCGGTAAGAGTCACTTCTAGACTTTGTGTCTTGTATACAAAGTATACCAGCTGCATGAATAAGCTTTGCTTCTTGAGCTTTCTGAGGTTCTCTTACAGCCTGTTTGTTTGAGTTCTCTCCTTTTGTGAGTATTCTCCAGTTGCAGTTAATGGAAACCGAGGTATGTGAAATTTGGAGGAAGCTGTCTGTAACTGATCCTGTAACTACATCTGTGAAGCCTGGTGTCTCGTGCAAAATTCTTGGCTTTCTTGACTAGTGCCAAGGGCAGGATCTTTCCCAGCTCTGTAACAAAGAGAAGCTCCACAATCCTACCAGGACTTGGTATCTTTCTTTGTATTTATGGCTGTTCCCAGGACGCCTCTGTTCCTTCTTCAAAGTGGGAATGGCTTTGTGTTGTCCTCTGGTTAACTTGTTACCTGAGGCATGCAAATATTTGTTTTCTCATATTATGCCATACCTTGATTAGTTTAAGTGTTCAAGGCGAATCTTGTGTCTGGTAGAGTTTCTTTTTGCAATGAGAAGCCAGGGATAGTCAAATGTAGTCATCAGTAACCAAACTAGCTACCTCAAATAAAACTGAGAAGATAAGCTGGGGGAATAACTTGTAGGTGTGAGTATTCTCAGAGGGCTTTTTTCCACCAATCATTAATCAACAGCAGAATTAAGGGATAAAGCTGAAAGCCATCTGCTGTGTGCAACAAGTGATCAGGAAGGCTTTTGTTCCCTGTGCCTGGCCATGCATGTTACAGCTGTATTTCATAGAGGGGAAATTACAAACATAGCCTTCATGTCACGCTGCATCTGTGGTCGAGTAGAGCCCCCACTATGTCATAAAACTCAGATATATCAAAATGTAATTGGGCTGCTGTTCGAAATTGAGTAGCAGCAAAACTGGTTCGGAAGGAGGGTAACGTTTTCATGAAGAATTGCTGTTACTGATAAAACTTCAAACTGCCTGAACCTCACAGGGAAATCAAGCCTTTCTGTGCTCTGCTGTTCTAGCTGAAGTACAAGACCTAGAACTTGCAGCTCTACGTGGCACTGCCTAGAGAGATAGACTGTTTTTTCCAGAATATGCTACTTCTGAGTTCTCAAATCACTTAAAACTGTTAGCTATTGCATGGGACGCGTACTGTCTATGCTATAATTTGTAGAGTAATGAAGCGTGTCAAGTGGTGAGGTTTTCTTGAATTTCCTAGTCCATTTGGTCTAAATTAGTTCCAAGTCTTGTTATAGAACTTAAGGATAATACTTCAAAGAATGAGCAAATGCACCTTTATTACCCCAGAGCACTCTGTTTGCTGTGGGATCATTTTGGCGTTGGTTTAGTATGAGATGAGAAGTGCACATGTGGATTCATTGCTTGTAAGGTTATAAACTCTACTACCTACATACAGTTCCCATGTGTTCCCGCTGTGACTTTCTTTGGAGGCTCTAGGGCAAAATCCAACAAGCAGTTTGAGAGGCTGCTCCTTTTGTTGCTCATCACTTTGGTTTGTTTATTGGTTTCCCGACTTCTTTTCAGAGAGTGTTGCAGCCTTTGACAGAGGGAAAGGGATATAACCTGTTCTGTCATTTGAATGGAGCAGTTCCTTGTTGCAACCGCAATGTGGTTTAGAGGAATATAAATTTTCTGGTATTCTTGTATTTGCTTTTATTTTTCTTCTGCCTTCAGCAAGCAAAACCTTGGGCTAACACCTTTCCAGATTGAGAGAGTCTTGATTTCATATGTCATCTGAAAAACAATTTTTACTGTGTCTGAATTTGTCTGGCAGCATTTCTACTGTTTCTTGCTTACCTCCTCTGCACCAGAATTTCAGGTGACTGACGTCTGGATAGATGTGGGGGCCAGGATCTTGCTCTATGCTGCCTGAAGTAAAGCAGCAGTGTCATACTCCATGTCAGGATGTACACTGCTTTTAGAGAGCCGGCTATAAGGAAGGCCTCTCTCTTAGAACTGTTGCCTCTGCTGCATTGATGAGTGTGCAAACACAACCTGGACAGATTTTTTCAGTGGCTTTTCAGTATTTTGGGGGCTTTTTTTGTGTGTTAATCTTTTGTAGCCTGTGGCATTTGTTGAAGTGTAGCCTGAAATGTTTACTATCTCTTTTGAATTCTGGTTCTGAACTTAAATTATGACAACTCTATGCAAAAATGAGGAAGCAAGCAGTGACACAATTTTTAGCGGCTGCTTTTAAAGTGCATTCATTCATTAGTAAATATGATGATGTTGAAAACTCTTTAGCTAGCTATCTTGGGTGAACCTGTGAGCAGTGAGTCTTGCACATTTTCTAGAACTATTTAACAACCATAGTTGATACTTATGCAACAAGGGTTTTCTAACTGAAGCACTGATCTTTGGTTAGGTGTGTATTTATTTTGTGAGTAAGCTATACATTTGGTAGCCCAGCTACAGTACTGATTTAATTTTCCTGAGTGTTTTCCAGTATTTCTCTTTTTCACAGGGCAAGTTCTAGTCTTCAGTAATCTAAAAGAACTGTATCTATGGCAAGCCTAGCTTTTATGTCATTACAGTGTGACCCTAGGTGGGAATAATTCCCAAATTCAAGCTGTTGCAAAGATATCAAGACTTCTTATGGCTGCAAGCAGCCTTGGATTGTTTGAATGGCATTAATGCACTCTTTTAGTCTCTGAAAAACTGGTATAGAACCCTTGGAAATGTCTTTATTAATTTCCTTCTGTGCACAAATCAAAATCTAAATACAAGGCTTTGCAAAAGGAACTTAAAAATCGAATTACTTTCACTGATACTAATAAACTTATTCTAGATATTTCTGTAGCAGCTTTTGTTTCATGTTAATTAAACCTGAGGAAATGGGTGACACTTTTTTTTCTCTCCAACAAAGAAATGAAAAGAGCTGTTGACTAGCTCATATCCTTTGTTCATTGTTACCATGGTAGGAGTAGGAAATGGAAATAGCTGACAGGGTTTCCTTTCTGTACATCTTGCCTTGTTTCTTTGCCATGAAAGAATGCTTGTTGCAATAATTCTTATATACTGACACATGGCAACTGGTTCTCTGCTACTCATTTCACTTGTTTTTTTAAACAGTCAAGTCCTTCATCTCCAGAGCCAGCAAGTCTTCCTGCAGAAGACCTCAGCACAAACTCCAATGGTCCAAAGCCGGCAGAAATCATGCTAGATGATGACAGAGAAGACCTCTTTGCTGGTAATTGCTCTTTTCTTCTCATGTATTTGCATAAACTCTTTTTCTCTTGGACTGGAATTAAAGTCCTTTTAGGGGAGGGAGGGTTAAAACCTTTTTATGCTGTAAAAGGTCACTTTTTTTTGACTGTAAAGAAAAATGAAGCAGTAACCCAGCAATGGAAACTTCAATTTTAATTTACGCAATTTAGTATTGTAAGAAATCTTAATTGTCGCTTAACCTGTTGAAGGTATGCTTCCTGGAAAATTCACTTAGTAATGAATTAGTGCTTCTAGCTGTCATCAGTCATTCTTTCCTGAGTTCAACATCATGTATTTAGTTGAAGTCCTATGATCTTCTGCAGTATGTTGTCAAGGTTATGAACTTGCAGAAGTAATACACTAAAAAGGAAAATTAGCCAAGATTCTTCTTTGCCCAGAGTTGTTTGTTTTACCATTGTTAACATATCTTACTATTGATTTATATATTGTAAAACTGTTTTGAAGTGTAGCCTTTCATTTTAAACTCAAAGTAGAAAACTTAATCTTGCTTAGTAGTGGAAATAAAGTGATATGTGACTTCTTTTCAGGATTATATTTGGTTTTGTTAAAATTTTGTTGGCAAAATTAAAATCAGGAATATTTTTTCACGAGATTTGCCCATGTTGTCTTGGGTGTAAACACTTCCATTACACTCTTGATGTTACTTTTTTTTGGTAGCGTAACCATTAATTGCTCTCTCATATATTGCATTAGTGGCACTTTGAGGAACTTACTTAGTAGGAAAGTTTAGTTTAAGTTTCTAAACAATTTGACAATGACGTATGGATCTTTTTCTTAAGGGACGTTAGCATTAGGTTCGTTTGCTAAATACAGGTTTCTCGGTGTGTACGGTCAATGCATAGCGTGGCAGTGTTAGCTGGTTAGTGACGTGTTCTGCTGACAGTGATAACAGTATTTATCGTTATGTAATTAACAATACTCAAATCTGTGTAAAAACAGGGCTTAAGTTACATCCTAGTTTTCTGCTTAATAAGCACACATTAGTTGTCCCAATCTTTTTTCGAATTACAAAGAAGTATAATTCAGATCATATTGCAAGCTGGAGGGTATTTCCTTTTTCATAAGTCTCATAAGACTACCTTTTATTGTGAAAAGGTAACAAACTGGCATATGGGACCAGTCTTATCATTTCACTAGTGCATGATTCTGTCTGTATTACCTGACAGTACTACATGTTTTGGAGAAAGGTATGTGAAAGTTTTGATAAATAATCAGTCAATAGATATCACACTTCTAATGCTTCATAATCAGTGTTGGGTTTCAACTGTCCTACTGTGGATTATGGTTGATGTCAGTTACATGTGTAGGAATATTAAGTATTCAAGAAAGGAGGTGTGATATTTGGAGTATCTTATGTACGTCAAAAGATGGTTCTGAATGCTGCTTCGCGGTACTAACACTTTTCCTATGGAGTGAGTCAGTGGGCAGTCTGCTTTGAATACAGCCCCCATCTCAACTTCATTGATTCCCCGATGTAATAATTCAAAAAGAAACTTCATAGCCTTTAGTTCTGGGTGTTCTGTATACATAGGTGTATGCATGCTCATTACCTCTGTTCTAAACTTACTAAACTTACATTTGCGTATATTTGAACTTATCTTTGCTCACAACGCTGTTAAAATCTATTAACTAGTTTATTAACTCTCTGAAAGTGCTTTGAAAAAGGAGGAGCGTAAGGAATAGAGGGTAATCCTGCTTTTGGGTTTATATTACCTGAGCTTATGACTTACAAAGACCAGCAGTGATTTAGCCACGAAGCTCTCTAGTACTCATAATTTGGTTACTTAGCTTCAGTATATGAAGCTGGCTTTTTATAACCATAGAGCCATCTGGCATGGATATTTTAGGAAAGCCAGTTCTCCTTTGGATAATATTAAGAAAAAAGGTGGTTGGAGTAAATATTGAGGGGATCCAGACATAGGAACAAATGTTAGCAGCCAGATTGTTTCAACTGAAATGAATGCTGTGAGGAAAACACACAGAAGTGATTTAATGAGTCTGAGTTTTGCGATGGAAGATATTCTTTTAAATGCATGCAGCACTGAACTGAAAGTATCTAATGTACTGAATGTCTAACACAACTGAGACTGGTCTATCAAAGGGCAATTTATATATAGACTGAGGCTAGTACAAACTCTCAAATGGGGGGAAAAACCAAGTGTGATTTATGGAGCCTAAGACAGAATGTAACATCTTTCACATAATACAGTTGTACCCTAGTGATGAACTTCTGTCTTTGTATCACTGTCAGCATAGGCATTCTCAAAAATTATTTCCAATTTGTGTTCCAGTGCCATCCACTCACGAGTGTAACCATTTTTTCTTTCTTAGGACTGCTTTGCTAGACAGTGATGTTAATCCATCTGATTAATTTTCTGATACTGGTTTGCAACGAATAGAAACAATGTGAGAAGGCAGCATAACATGCTTGTTTTCTTGCTTCCAGCATGATTGCCTAAGCCTGGCTTTCTGTGAAAGCAGGACTTAATATACAAGTTGAGTGTGGCTGGGCTTTTTTCTTAAACATGTTGAAATTCCAAAGAAACCTATCATCGCACAGCTTATAGGAATGCATAACCGGAGAGGAAGAGAATAAGGTTCCACAGTTTTCTGACTTACATTGTTTCTTCATATTGAAAATTAGACACTATAAAATCCAGGTCAAGGAAATCCTATGGATGGCTCCTGAAAGGAGAGACTGACTCTTTGGAGCATAAATAATTCTAGTTTTGCAGACTTATTTGTAAAAAATTGTGATGTTATGCCTCTCTAGCTATTGTAGGCTTGATAAGTCTTTTTCATTATTCCATTTAATAATGCAACCTAATAGAAAAAGAGGTGGGGGAGAACAAATTCTGTGATTTCTTGTACTGTTTTAATGCTGTTCAGAATCTGGGGGGGGGTTTAGGCTTTTTTGGCTATACTAAAAGCCTCTTTGCTGTTGTGTTTCTGTAATAGCTACAGGGTAGTATATGCAATAATTTTAGGTACTCATTACCTTTTGTCTGGTGACTCATAAATGTTTTGCTGAACTATTAAAACTGGGTTTCAAAGGTGGAAGAAAATGTTTTTTTACAGAACTGAGAACAACAATACTAATGAACGTGGCAGCGAAATTTACTGGTCTCCACTAACAGATGGAAAACACAAACTGCCTTGCTAAACCCTCTTAAGGACTTTCACCCTTAGAATAAAAGTCAGTGTGTTGATATTTGGTCAAGATAGAATTACTTTATCTTATAGAGCTCTTACATATGGAGACTATAGAATCACAGAATGGTTTGTGTTGGAAGGGACCTTAAAAATCAACTAGTTCCAACCCCACTGCCATAGGCAGGAACACCTTCCACTAGAGCAGGTTGCTCAAAGCCCAATCCAACTTGGCCTTGAACACTTCCAGGGATGGGACGTCCACAGCTTCTCTGGGCAACCTGTTCCAGTGCCTCACCACCCTAATCATGAAGAATTTCTTCTTCAATCTGAATCTACCCTCTTTCAGTTTAAAGCCACCACCCCTTGTCCTATCACTATATGCCCTTGTAAAAAAGTCCCTTTCCAGCTTTCTTGTACTTCAGGTACTGGAAGGCTGCTATAATGGTCAGTGGTCAAAATCAGGTAGTATTAGGAGTATCTTGAGGATCTTTGGAGTGTGTCTTAAAACCTGGCTGTCCATAAGCTTTTACTGTAGAGTGAAGAACTAGATACTGAATTAGTCTTCCAAAATGTTGGCCTGAAGTTCTGTATGTGGCTGCAGAAATGTGCCGTGGACTGCCTGTGCAAGACATAGCTGTCTGTGCCTTGTGCCTCCGGTGCTCATAGATGACGAGCAGGACTCTGAAGTTATATCAGTGTTCTGTCACCATTTTCAGAGAAATGGAAAATTAAAATTTTTCCTTTTCCTTAGTCTGGTAAAGATTACTTTTTATGATGTTCTGCTTTTTCAGCTCTGACAGGTGTTTGGGGATGGATTGTCTTATGCAAATATCTTGCTTTTGTGTCCTGGCGGAACATCAATGCTTTGAGAGTGGTGATTTTGTTTGTTTTTGTTTTATTTTTCTTCATATACTGATAGATTTGTCTTAGTCTTTTTTCCTGGGAGTTGATACAGAAAAGGAGATGCTAATTCTGTGGACCAGAAAAGACATGTACTTTAAGCCCAGCTGAAAATCAAAAGTTTATAGCCGATGGTGTCTGTCAGGCTGTTGTCATGTGGTGTGTCTGATCAGACGAGTTTGGTGCAGATGCCTTGCTGCTTTTTTGAAGCTGGTTGTTCAGTTCTAGGTCTCTTCTGCAAGATACAAATGCATGAAAGTATGTGAACCTACAGTTTTGCAGTCAGAAGGGGGCCTAATTAGTGTCTGACTGTTCAGTTAAAACTATTTCTGTTCTCATTAAGATTAATCTTAGTACTCCCGGTATAACAGTGAGGGTGATAGGCTATGACTTACGTGTGGTAGTTTTCACCGTCAGTTCTGTTAGGGTATCTGTCTCTGAAATATTGCTACACCTGGAGAAGCCTTTTTTTAATAACTTGTCCTCCATTCTGGACAATGGTTTCTACTTCAGTTTAGTTCTGTGTTTATGTGATCACCTGAGTAAACTTTCAAAGATAATAAGCCAGTTTAAACACTTGAGCCATGTCAGAATTTTAGAGGTCTGACATTTAGAAGTGTGACCAGTAAAAATAACTTACTCAGCTGAAGTGAGCTGCTAGTGAGGAATTGCAAACTTGCACTTTCTAAGATGATGTTTGACAAGTATTCATAGTGGAAAGTAAAGAAAAAAGAGCTGTCTAATGCTGAGATTGAGCCGCATGCTTGAGTGCTGATAGAAACTTGGTGTAGTTGGCCATAGAATGTTAATTAAGCATAAATAGTTGTCTTCTGCAGCAGAATGAGATGTTTTCATGTTCCTTTGGAGCTAAGCGTCTTGACAGTGATCCATAACAGAGACTGTTCATGGATTGTAAAGTAGGTATTTATGTGTAGAAGTATTGCAGCATTAGATTGGTGGGAGTGCTTAATATGTGCTGATAACTGCCGTAGCTGATATGAGTGTTGGATCTCAATGTTTTCCACCTAAAAGTTGGGCAAAGCAGTTGCCTCCTTTTATGCCAGAAGAGCTTATGTTTTTGAGAACTTCCCAGGAAAGCAATACATCTAGATTTCACTTTTTGTGCAAATACTAATACAGAGTATTTAAAAACGAAACAAAACCCCTACAAAACCACAACCTAATACCTAAGTTTTCATGGGAAAATAAAAAATTACTAAATC
This sequence comes from Phalacrocorax carbo, assembly GCF_963921805.1. Classification (NCBI taxonomy): domain Eukaryota; kingdom Metazoa; phylum Chordata; class Aves; order Suliformes; family Phalacrocoracidae; genus Phalacrocorax; species Phalacrocorax carbo. The sequence continues at coordinate 65,388,995 of NC_087548.1, read as the reverse complement.
AAGCAAATGTTTCTGAAAGTGCCATAGTTTCTACTCTGGAACCTACCAAATACATCTTTCCGTGGGGAAAAAACCCACAAAACAAACAGAATAATTGTCAATGAAACTTTTTAATCTGGGCCATGCCATCTTATTTCTCAAAGTGAAAGAATGTATATCAGAAGCAAAAATGCCACAGTTTGTCAGAACAAATCTGTTTCTTGGGAAATAGATCTTCAGCTTATGTACCACACAGAGACCACTTTTCTGAGCGGAAAAATAGCTAGAAAGTGTAAGGGCCTCCTGTTGTTACATACAGCTAATACATCTTTTTCCCTTCAGAATCTCTTAATAGTTGTCTTTTAAACAAAAAGCACAACATCCTTATTTCTGGTCTGCTGTGCCTTCACCCCCTTCCACTGTCTTTTCCATTTCACTCTTCTAGATTTACATAATGTCCAGGATGCATGGAAACTTAGGGGTAAGAGGTAACAGGAGGGAGGATGGCATAAATTATCTTTTCTTCTTCTTAAAAGAACTGGCCTGCTGCTATCAAACAAACAGATAATATTTTCTCTGGGTAAGTTACTCCAGGAAAATAGGAGGGCTAGTAAGCAGCACCAAGCAACCCGGGGTCACACAGCTTTAGAAATACTGGTGCAGACAAAGTCTAATGTTGCTGGTCTTGCTGAAAGGAAACCTCCTTGCCTTTCCAACTGCTTCTTCCTGCTGCTTTCTGTTTTACAGAAACAATGCACCAGTAGCAGTATCTTCATCCTGATCTGCAGAACAGTAGCAGGGGGGTGATCCTGGCTGGAGTTCATGTGATACACAACATAGATCAGTTCATGATACTAATGGGTGTGTGGATACAAGTCTGAAAAAGGGGAGTGCTGGGAAGGAGTGTGCTTCTGTTTCATCTGGTAGCGGTGCTGCTTTGTTACATTGAATTCATACTTTCTGCACAAAGTCATACTTCTACAGTAACAGGAATGTTTTCTCAGCTGATGAAAGTGAGAAGTCTATGTGCTTTCAATTGTTTCACAACTTGTTTTATAAGCGTGTCTAGAATTGGAAGGTACAGAGAAGTACTTACTGGTGATTAATGCTTTGCTTCCCAAACACACCTGCTGGAATATAGCTGGTGACAGAAGAAGGAAGAATTGAATTGGAATGGCTTTTGTATTTTATCTTATACATATGCAATGTGTTATAAATATATAATCTTTTTGTGAGAAATGTTTTTGTGAAACAGTAATTTTTGTAGCCTATATGTTGAATGCTGTTAACCACCAAAGGACAGAACTACCTCTTTTCTGTTTAAATATTTTTCTCCTGCCAATCTAAAAGGGTGGTGGGTTTTTTTTTGTGGTTTGTTTTTTGGTTTTTTTTTTGCAAGTGCCTCAATTGCAAAAGCATGGCTTCCCAGCTGATCTGAGGTTTTGAATTGAAGTTCTTTATTGATTTAAGATGCAGTATCATTCCTGTGGCATTTGAGGGTGGAGGGCATCAGCAGGGTTCTTCAGAAAGGCTTAGCAGTAAGAATTAACACTATGGTAGGAAAATAAATATTTTCAGAGAAAGCCTTTAGATAATCTTTGTTCATATTAAAAATGGAGAATATAAAAAGGTGCTCACTTTTAAGCCTAGTTTGAAAATAGTATGGAAATCTGTAATTTGAAATTAGGAAGAGCATTGCCAGCAGGTTGACAGAAGTGGTCATTCCCCTCCGCTTAGCCCTGGTGAGGCCAAACCTGGGGTGCTGAGTCCGGGTCTGAGCTATCCAAGTCAAGGGGAGACATGGACAAACTGGATTGAATCTAGAGCAGGGCCATGAAGATGATTAAGGGCACGAAGTGTACAATATGTGTGGAGACTGAGAGAGCTGAGGCTGTTCAGCCTGGGGGAAACCTACAATACCTCCTGGGATGGAATGGAGGGGAAGGAGCCAGGCTTCTCAGTATTGCCCACTTACAGGACAAGAGGTAATGGACATAAATGTTGTGGGTTTTGGTTTTTTTAGATGATGAGGGTGATTGAGCACTGGCACAGGTTGCCAAAGGGGGAGGTGGATTTTCCATCCTTGAAGGTGCTCAAAACTGATCTGTGTGTGGTCCAGAGCAGCCTAATGTAGCTGACCCTGCTTGAGCAGAGGGGTTAGGCTAGATTATCTGCAGAAGTCCTTTCCAAGCTCAGCAATTCTGTGATATACACCAAAACAAAGTGATGACAGCAAACTTTGTCAGCCGCAAGCCGGAAGGAGCATCTGCTTCAAACGAGCTTAAGGCACAGTGACGTTGGAGTTTGGTTTTTTCATTTTGTTTTGAGCTTCAGTATCAAACAAAATTTAGGCTCACATTAGTCATTTCCATTCCTGAAATAGAGAAGTGTGGTTTTGTTATTTTATTAAAAACGTAAAGGATTGACAAAAAAAGTGTTACAGAAGAATGGGAAACAGAATTGGCTGACAGTATCTCTAAGTGGCAGCAGGAGTAAAGCTGAGTGGTTTTGATATATTGATTCTAAAAGAACATAATATTATTTTTTGCAGTAATAGATTATATGGTTCATTGGATGCTATTTCCCTATTTTTATGTTGCTAGTGGATTACAGGTGGTTCTGGAGAAGCAAACAATCCTACGTGGGACAAAAATGAGACTTTTTCTTTACACACAGTATAAATATTTCACAAGTTTTAAAGTAGCTCTGATATTTAAAACTCCTCTTTTCTTGGCTGCTGAGAAAGGACTAGTTTTATTCATTATATGCACCAGGCTTTAGAAAGTTTGGAAGAAAGATGGCATATATTCTTTTGAAAATTGAGTGGTTTGTATAGGCAGAAGTTGCAAGCACAACTCTTTTCCAAATTGCATAATAAACCTTTCTGGTAACTTTGTAGAACTCAGAGTGGATCTGTTTTAGTGCTTTTTTGTTAATCTGCTTGGTAAAGTACTTGCCAGAGGAAGTCCAGTTTTTAACAAGACTTGAGATCAATTGGGAAGTTAATTTTGGATTCAATTTACTATTCTGTGTTCAGTATTATCTTTTAAGGAACTGGAACTCTTGAAAATGCACATCTAGCGAGACCACACTGTTAATTATGTAAAGTGGAAGTGTGTTGTAAAGGAAGTATGTTGGTTGCCAGTGGTGAAAAGCAGTTAGTGGAAGAAAACATGCGGGATCTGTAGACCAGAGATTTAAATCCTCTTTAAAGGTAGATGAAGTATCTGTCTGAAGAAAGTACTCAGTTTCTAGTGAGCTGTTTTAAGCTCCAAGAGGCTGAAGTTAGAAAGCAGTTAGTCTTACTAGTCAGAATATCTCAACTGTTAATATTTCTATTTTATAAGTTGTGGGCTTTTGGCGGGGGTAGGGGTGTATTATGGTTATGTGACTTCATTTAACACATGGTTTGTTCTGCTCAGGGTCCAGCTTATGTGACTAAATCAGCTGTTGTTCAGAGTGCAAAAACTGAAATTGATACCGGTGCTGAAAAAGAGCTGCTGGTGTGATTAAAAAAAATAATTAGTTTTCGCAGTATCTCATGCAAAAATGAATGACTTATCACTTTAAAAGACCCTTTATCTAACTGTGTATTAAAAAAAATTACAATATTAATATTACTTTAACCCATTATGCACTAGAAGCTCAAATGTCACATCTAGTTTTAGCTATATATTGAAAGAAATTATCTGGCACAAATGGATGCTATTTACAGATGATCTTATTAAACTTGTATATAATAATTTTTTAGTGTGTGTATTTCTTTGTGATGCACATCTGTCTCTATTGCACAAAAGCTTCTTTGCTAACTTCAAATGTTTATCTAGAAGCAACAGAAGAAGTTTCACTGGACAGTCCAGAGAGGGATCCAATACTTTCGCCAGAACCTACTCCTGCAATGGCTCCTGTAACACCTACTACATTAGTAGCTCCCAGAATGGAATCGAAAATTGTAACAGCCCCAGTGATTTTTGATAGATGCCGAGAAGAGGTATGCAGTAAACTTCTAAATAATGGGAATGTCTTGTTTGTTTTTTGATGTCTTTTCTTCTTTTAAAATTACAGTTCCTAAATGTTGACTTATGGGATCATCCTTTGCTAAGGAGAAGGGTGTAAAAGAAGGCCTATTTTGTTTACTTTGCATATGAAGTTTAGTCTGAATTTGGCTCATGGAAATACCATGACAACTCATTACTTAGGTGATTATATTGGAGATCTCTAGTGTGAGGATTAAGATGCTCCATTCATTCACATAGATACTGTAGAAGTCTATGTAGGAGGAAGCCATGAGCTTGATACAGGAGAAATGTTATTGATGTATAATAACTCTTACTAGCATGGCACAGGTTTCAGCTTGATTTCTGAAGCTGTTGTTAATGGGTAGTAGAAGAAGCAGTTGCTAGCGTTATCCTGCATGCTAACAACAGCTGAGGCTAATAGCAAGTTTAATGTTGCTATTTACATTTGTTGTTTCATTCGAAATCCGGGCATTGCCAAATGCCATTCATTCTGGAGCGTTCTTCTACTAGACAGTGCCTCTGCTAAATGAGTTTGCAAACAAGACTTGCCTGTGACTCGAAGATGGCTGCTTCCCCAGATACCACAAGATGGCATTGGATTCTGATTTCTCCTGTCTTCGGCCCTGGTGCACTGTCTCTTCTGCCATGATGTATCTTAAGATCTCTATTTTTATCAAACTTAGGTATATTACATGAAAGGTTACAAAATTCTGCAAAACTAGAGCTCAGGCAAGTATCAGAAAATTCTGTTACTTTTCCCTTCCCAAGCTCTTCTGCTACAGGTATAATTAATAAAAAGATTAGAAGCATATAGAAACATCACAAATGAGAGTGGTTCTTGAACCATAGAATCTGCTAGCATTGGAGGAGATGCAATGAACATAACCCTAAGATAAATATTTACTAAAAATTTTGAGGCAAACAAGTCCTGAGAAAAGGCTGCCACACTAAAAGCTTTTGCAGGAAAGCTTAAAACGAAAAACATAGAATCACTTAGGTTGGAAAAGACCTTTAAGATCATTGAGTCCAACCTTACACCTAACAAGTCAAGTGCCAAGTCACCACATGAAGTTTGTTGCAGTGACAGTCAATGTTAGGAGTTACATTCACTTAACATTGGATGGTGGGAGTTTTAATTATACAAACATACTGCCTTTTCTTCCTCCTACCCTTATCCTTGTAACCATACATAATATCAATGCACATTACCTTGTTAATTATGACATATCTTTTTCCTAGATTGAAGAGGAAGCAAATGGAGATTTGTTCGATATAGAAATCAATGTATCAGACCCAGAGAAAGTTGGTAAGTTCCTTGAGCCTAGTAAGACAGTAGACCGTCTTACCCCTTGAAGACTACTCTGAGATTTTTAGCATGATCTCTTACTCAGTTATCTTTTGGCAGTTTTTAATATCTAAATGGAAAGCTATTTAATTTATATTTTGGAACAAGAAGTGTGTGGAAGGATTAAAATAATTTGCCCACGGATAAGTATCTTAATTTTCTTACAGGAGATGGCATGAATGCTTATATGGCATACAGAGTAACAACAAAGGTAACTAGTGCAACAAATATTTGGGTTTATAACTTTGTATCATAGCTGAGTAGATGGATCAGTTATTCACAGTGAATTTTTTTTTTTAAGACGTCACTTTCCATGTTCCACAAAAATGAATTCTCTGTTAAAAGAAGATTCAGTGATTTTCTTGGCTTGCACAGCAAATTAGCAACAAAATACATGCACGTTGGTTACATTGTGCCTCCAGCTCCAGAAAAAAGTATTGTAGGTAAGTGTAGTTCCTGTAAGGTTGAATTTAAGCATGTCATTTAAGTACTGTAATACAAATTAAGTGTTATAATACCTGTTGGCCTTGTAAAATAAATACTTTTCTGTACAAATATTATTTACTGCTTATCAGGTGGTCCAAACTATTAAATATTCTTCCTGTTATGTATTTTAAAAAAGTTCAGGTTAAATTGGTAAGTTATGTGCTGGCCACTTCCTAACTCAGGCCAGCGTTGATAATAAGGAGGACATTTGTCTTAATACATGGCCTTCTGTTTCTTATCTATTATTCTTTCTTCACTGTTGGCCTTCAGGAGTTGATTAAACTTTCATTTAACGTCTTTGTTTTGATAGACTATTTTTAACTTGTGCTGTTACCAGTTACCTGCAATATACAGAGCTTCATGTGTACTCCACCCCTCTAATAATTCAGTCTCTTTTTTTGGTCATGATGAACACTAAAACCTCTAGTTAATTCTTTGAAGTTCTAATTCAGAAACACTTTTGAGTGATGCTAGTCTTTGTGAGTGCCTTGAAGGATCAGATCATTTCTCCGTGAAGGAAGAAGCATGCCTGATGTATTGAAGCAACTTCAGTTTTATGAGCTCTAAATAGTAGGGGTTCTTTCAAAATAACATTTAAAACAGTAAAACCTGTTGAGGTCTTTTGGCTTACCCATATAAATAAGCGATTGGACTCTACAATGCTGTTTGCTATGTACATATTGGCAGGACTTTTTTTCAGTAGTTTAGTCTGTAAAGCTAATCAGGGCAGCAGCTTTTCCTACAAGTAAGAATAGGCAGACTGAGTAGATGTAGGTAGCAGGAAGCTTGGGAAAAATCATGCTTTTAATTCTGTGGAGAAGCACTGCATTTTTCAGTCTGTAAGACTGAAAATCTGATCTGAATTTTTGGTAGTTCTTGAAAGTAATGAATGATTCTGTAATAACCAATTTTTCATGTTATAAAAATGAATTTAATTACAAACACTAATATGATTTATAAAGGTGGAATGAGGCTTCTAGTCACGTCCTTTGGAGAATATAACATTTAAGGCATTTATGACACTGTGCAATTACATGGAAATGCAGTACTTGTATCACAGTCAAATTGATCTGTAAGACAAACCTTGGACTGGATTTGAGGTACCAGTTGAACAAAACCAGCATAAATACTGATATATTTGGAAGTGCGTAAATTAGTGGGGCTTATTGCAGTGTAAGCAAGCACTGGCTGCCACTTCAGATCCGTGTATAGAGACTTTATTAAGCTACAGATAAGTTGGGAAAACTCACAAACTCTGTAGGACATTTTCCAAAGAGCATGAAACTCCTGCTTTAAACTTGAACTTGAGTGCATAGGTGGTATTTAGCTCTATCCAAAAACATGTAGTCCATACATTTCTAATTCTGGAGAAAAGAAGGGATTCTAGGCTGATTTAAAATGAGGCATCTTTAAGCAGAGAGCTGGCAGAACAGCCGAAAGAAAGATGACAGTGTTTTTCCATTACATGTGTTTATTTTAAAAATCTTAATACAAAATATCATACATTAAGTGTTATGCAGTATGTATTGTACAAAAGTTCTTAGTCTGTTGATTCTGTTATGCTGTTGATAATGCCTGGAGTTTTAAGCTTCAACTTTATTTTGGTGATAGGTGGGAGGGGTAGCACTTCAGAATTCAGCCACAAATTCAAGTGGTCAGTTAATGGCTGTGGAGCAGCAGGATAAAACTGAGCCAGTGGTGAGCTAGAGTTGGACATTCATCCAAACTGCCTCACTACTTACCTATGTATGTTGGAAAATCACGTTTTCTGTTTTCAAGAAAACAATCTATTAAATCATGGATACTTTCCTGTGAAGGATTAGCATGCTTGGGCTACAGAAACTGCTTTCTGCAGTGAAATATTAATGAATAGTAATACTCTAATGCAAAAAAGATGAGGCATGTGGATCATCTCACCTTTGTTTGAATACTTTAATCCTTGTACTTAAAGACAAATTTGATTTTACAGACAAATTTGTGGATTTACGGTTACGCTACGCTGTGTAGTTTACCTTTGAAAAAATGCCAATCGGATTTATTTTCATCATATTACAGAGAAGGGAAAAACTAAGGCTTCACTGAGAGTTTAAGGGTTCCTCCTTGTTCCTGTAAGGATGCTGTTTGTCCCCTCCGTGGGTTACTGTGTGAAACTTCTAAAGCCAGAAGGGAGATCGGGTGAGGAACAACTTTGGGAACTGTTGACCTGGCAGGTCACAGAGGACATACTCAGAATCTCAGACTTAGAACTTTTAGCTGGAGAAGCACAGAACTAACAGAGCAGGAATGCACTACAGGTAGAAATAAGATGTTTGGACTGTATCATAACATACCTCTCCTATGTTTTAGGAAATAAGAATAATTATGAATGTTTGGTGTTTAATGGTGTTTTTGATAGTATTCAGGTTCCTAAACTCTCTGAGTTTGGGTCTTCAGCATGAAAAATACTGACCCCTGTTCTAGACGTCTTCTGTTGCTGAGGTTGAATGTATTTCCTGTACCATGATACATCAATAACTGGCTCCGCTGTCAGTTTTTTGGCCACTCTTCACTTGGGCAGAGGAAGCCATGTAAAGCTGCATACATTTTATTCTGCTAATTTTATTCTCCATTCAGTTTGTAGATGTTCATATGCTTCAGAGTTTTCCGAACTGGTTAGTTTTTTTAGTTGACTAGAAAACTCTTAGTTTTGGAACCTAAAAAAATAATAGAATGAAAACATTGGTAATAAGCTTACCAATTAATAGGCTTGTAACCTGACATTGATTCTCCTATTCTGCTTTATTTGGGTAACTGTTTTCTTCTTCTGAACATGAGTGACTGGTAAGACTCTGGTCTTCATTTAGATTGTCTTCATAAATGCAAATTAAACTAGTTTTGTATAACTTTTAGTCATAATGAATATATTTCAGGAAATAGCATATTTCACAGAGCTGCTTCCACAAAATAATGCAGCGTTAATGTTTTTTCTGTTCCTGTGTAGTGTTTTTATTGTAATTTGACTTAAATACATAAACTTAGGTGAGCTTTATCTTATCTACTAATCACATTGGTTATGTTAATGATTTATTTATGATAAAATAAAATCAATATGATGACGTTTTCTTCAAAGGCATGACCAAGGTTAAAGTAGGCAAGGAAGATTCTTCATCTACTGAATTTGTAGAGAAAAGAAGAGCAGCCCTAGAAAGGTAACATATGTATCTAACTAAAACTCATTTAGCCTCAGAATGACTTGTAATATACTATGTGGGCTCTCTAATTGTGGTCTGGGCCATATGTACTTAGGATTATGAAGGCTGTATGCAGCTGCCAAAGTTTTGTGTTGAAATGGAGTAATTCCTATTAATAATGGAAATGTAGCCTTATTCATAGAGAGTATTATAGCTAATTCTCTTCAAACTGGTTGGTGCTTAAAATGGAGATCACAGAGATCCAGTAAGTAAAACTTTCTTTACCAGCTTACTTAGGCACTTTGGGTTTAAGGAATTAAGGCATTTCAGCAGTATATCTGTTCCATTGAAAATCAGCTGTTGAGCACGGAGATGGGTGAAAGGGACCTTCAGTCACCTGAAAGTAAAATGGCCCTCTGACAGTGATGTGACTGGCTGAATTTTGGCATAAGAGATATTGGATCTCTGTCACCCCGCACTGGTATACAACTTATACTGTTCAAGTATCTCTGCCAAGCAAGGGTACTGTCACTGATACACTGCATCATTTTACCTTGTTGACATGGCTAGTAAAGCCTTTAAAAAGTAACTTGCAGAAGTCAAAGGTTTTAGATTTTGTGTTGAAAGATATATATAACAGATAACATATGAAGCTCTTGAACTTCTGGAGTTCCAGAGCCAATCTTAAAAAAAAATTTCTTCAGAATCCCATTGTGAATATCTTTCCAATTCATAAGTAGAAGAAATCTGAAATTATGCTGAACCTAAAAGTACTGATAGATTGTTCTTAGTTATGTGTTACTGAAAATTGGCATATTGCTTAACATTTGCCACTTATAATTGCACCCAGAAGTTACTGAAGTCATTCTGTTGCTCAGAGCGGAACTGTGAAACATGTTCTGGTTATAAAACAAGTCTATTGCTAAAGGAGTGGTACTATGAGATATTGCTTGAATAACAGCTGGGATTAGAGTAATTTGGCTTAGTTAACTGAAAAGATACTTCCACACAACTTCAGGTCTCTATCTGTAATAGAGATGACTAGTTTCCCTCTTGGTTGCTTACTTGAACAACAGAAGTAGGACTGGAAATTGTTTCATTCACAGGCTTGTGTGCATGCTGCTTTTTCATTTATTTGTTAAAGATTTTACACTAATGTACAGCTTCTGCTGGATGTATGATCCTCCCATACTGGGGAATGGACTCCTTGGGACTTTTGACAATGTTGGGAAGGCTTCACAGTATATTTCATTTGGGTTTTTTTCAGAAAGACTATGAATATCTTAATTGGCAAGGAGCAACTCTTTCATCATGCCAACTTTAACTGTTTTTTCCTTCCAGAATTAAAAAGTTACCTACCGAGGTGTTCAAATGATATCTAGAGGCAGTGGTTCTGTCGTTCTTGTGTAAACCTGAGGAAAACATATTAATGTTCCCCATAAAGTCAGACCAAAGAGATCTGCTTCAATTTGCTCTTTTCCCCATAGTTCTCAGTTCAAAAAGTGGGCAGGAAAGCAATGTACCTTGTTAGCTGAGTTCACTAAAATTTATGCTCTAGAATAATGAACTTACATACTAGAGGTCTGCCTACCAGATGTCCTCAAGCACATTGCCAGTGGTCTCCAGTGAAAACGTTAGAACTCTTCCTTGGAGTAAAGGCTATTTTCTAGCAGCAGATTTCTAAAGAAAAATCTCTTTGGTTGCTTGCCACGTTACCTTCTACCTGCTACTGAGTATAGAACAACCAAGGAAGAGTTGAGCAATCTAATGTATAAAATCGTTTCACCGCAACCCTTATCTTCTTTAGGAAGAAAAATAAGGATATGGTGGCCATACCTAATGGAGGATGGAAAAAAATGCATCACGTTTACAATATCAATATACTCAGACTTTCAAATAAAAGTCCCTTTCCTTTCCAGTCCACATCACTTTCTAGGACAGTTTCTAAGCAATTTGTGAATGTAACAGGGCTGTTCTGGTACTTCACATCTGAGGCTTGAGGAAAACTAAAGCTTTGCAAAAAGTGTAGTGTGCTGTTGATAGTATTATGTCACTGCATCTTAACTGGCAAAAACACATACTTTCTTATATTCCTGTGCTCTTTTGAGGTACTAGATTTCTGTAAAGCACTCATATAAATGTCAGACGCTTTCTGTTAATACTTAATGTTAAAATCAGTTATGACAAACCTGCAGCAGTTTTTAGTGGAATAATACTATTGAAATTTCTCTCTTCAACCCATATTTGTTCGATCAACAGTTTTCGGATCTAAGGAGAAACACAAAAAATTTCAGAAGGGAAGGAGTTGCAGTATGTGGGTGGATTTGGTGTTTTAGTTTTTTGATGGTTTTTTTGTTGGGTTTGGGGTTTGTTTTTTGTTTTTTTTTTTGTGGATGAGTCCTTTCAAACTAGTATGGGTTGAAGGCTTTAGTCTAGCCAGCAAATAAATAGTTCATACCTAGAACTTAATCAGCTCACTTCTCCAAGATTTCCTTTAATTCTAAAATAAGTCAGCCAGAATTATCTGTGCAAGTGTTCAAGCCCCAATAGATAATGAGGGAGGTTGTGTGCTGCATTGTACCTGTTCTTCAGGTGAAGGACGGTTTCCAACACTGTCAGGCACATTAAATCTGTTTTGTTATCTAATATTTTAATTTTTAAATTCATAGGTATCTACAACGAACAGTAAAACACCCAACCCTGTTACAGGATCCAGATTTAAGACAGTTCTTGGAAAGTTCTGAGGTATTTACATTCTTTTAAGTTCTCCTGTTTGTATCTAGATACAGTAATCTACAAAGCAATACATCCTCTTTGTATTGAGACCTGGTCCCCTAAATTCGTATGAAATCAAATTGGATTGTACCCTTCATGGGGCAGAATGGCAGAGGCAGTAATTTACGTAATGGTGTGCCTCTGCCTCTGAGAAAAGTTAAGAGCTGTAGAGATCAAAACCTCTTCGCTGTTCACTGACTTCTCAAGTGAGAAGCAAGACAACTCAAGTGAGTTGGTTGTCCTGTTCTGAGTGAAGCTTGTCATACATGCTGAAAATCCATAGTTGATGTTACTGACTGTTAAGAAAGATCAAGAATTAAACTCACTTGAAAGCACCTCCCTTGCCTCTAGGAATCCAGCTTGAGGAATATTGGTAGGATAATGTGAAAACACTAGCAATGCTGCTGTCCAGGCTAGTTGTTTTCTGAACAGAAGACTTCAGTCACCCATGCTATCAGTCTGGCACCTTTCACTATAGTGTATATATATTGGTAAAGATACATAATATCTCCTTATTAATGTGCATAGTGGATTCACTGTAATACTGAACTCTCTTTTGGCCAATGTCAATATCTTAGTTATACTAATAAGTCACAGAGACCTCACTACTGACAAAAGCATCATTGATAGATAACTTAGAGTGGATTTGTCAGTGCTGCTGACAGACAAAACATCACATGAAGGGTAAATGGTATGACATAGGGGCCACTTTGTATGGCATATTCAGACTAGCCTGAATAATAATGTAAATCAAATTTAAAGTTTGTTAACTTCTCCCTGAGGAATTCTGTTTACCTAAATACACAGTTCTCTTGATACGCCCGAGGTAGGTTTTGAAATCTGGCCTGCATTGAAAAGCAAAGAGACATGCACCTTTTATAGTCAGCACACAGTGCAAATCTTGCATGACAATTAAGTGTTTTACAGAATTTCTTTCGTCTAATTTGTTGTAAATCTAAGCTTTTCTGTTTCTGTAGTGGCAGTTTGTTCTGTGTTGTGTATAGGTGGCTAGTTAGGACCTTTAGCGAGTTCATAACAACTCTGGACAAGTGGGTTGTTTGTTTCATTTAAATGTAAAGATGTAGAAGAAAAGTAAATAGTCTATATTTTTAAGTTTTCCTCTTGAGAATGTAAAAGTAGTAAATCTGAGAAATTAGATTCCACTATATTGAAACACATAGGAGTAAAGAAAACACTATATCCTTTTCTTTCCCCCTTGTGCCCAGTTAAACCTCCATCCTTTTAACCAGTCTGTTTGCCCTTATTTGTCATTCAATTCCAGCTGCCGAGAGCAGTTAACACACAGGCTCTGAGTGGAGCAGGAATATTGAGGATGGTGAACAAGGCTGCCGACGCTGTCAACAAAATGACAATCAAGATGAATGAATCGGATGCAGTAAGAGCTGATTTTTCGGCTTGAATAATGAGACGAATTAATGAGCCTCAACAATTGCATTTTAAAGCTGTAGAAGCAGAAAATGGGTTATTAATTTGCTTATTGGCTTGAATTCTTACTTGTATCAGTTGACCACCCTGGCAGTACATGAATAATTTGCTTCTTTAAAACTAGAAATATTGCTGGTAATCTAATTTGTAATGCTTGACTTTTTCATCTTTTGTCAGTGGTTTGAAGAAAAACAGCAGCAATTTGAGAATCTGGATCAGCAACTTAGGAAACTTCATGCCAGTGTCGAAGCATTAGTCTGCCACAGAAAAGGTAACTTTACTTTTATGTGTCTGCATGAACTGAAGTGCTTAGAACTTTCGGAAATAGTGATGAAGCAAGAGCTTAGTACGTCAGAGCTCTTAATAAGTAATGGTGTTATACAATACATTTTAATGCAAAAATCTTCAGTTAGAAGATTTTAAACTACTCTAGCAGTTTTGCATATCTGTTTTTAATCTTAGTTTAAACCAGAATATCAGTCATTCTTAAAGTTATTACATTGATTTAGCATAATTTTTTTTCTTGCAGAGATTCAATACCGTACCTGACAAGTCATTCTACTACAGTAGTCATGCATAAATATATCTCTAGGTCTCATGGCAAGAGTAATTTCCTTCTGAACAAAAAGTGACTGCATAAATTCATTTAAACATCTTTTGGTTCAGTATTGCTCTGTTAACTGAGTTTAAGCTCTTCAACAGGAATTTACTATTCTTAATTTGGTCCACATAATGATATATCATCAAGCTACTGTTAAGGTAAACTTTTCTGGAAAGATAAGTAGTCTCAGAATATCAGCTTTTGGTTTACGTATTTTAGAGAAAAGCAAAGCCTGTAAGTTTATATTTTAATCACCTGTGATTCTGTATTATTGAAGATTACCTTCCCTCAGATTATTTTTTTTAAAAAAAACAAAACACCAAAACTTTGATTCGTAGTTCAAGGAAGACCATTGATGCGCCTTCTGACACTACAGTATTATGTTAAAATATGGGTTCACCTTTCAGCACTACACTTTCAGAAGTACATAAAAATGTCATAAGTTGCTTTCTCACTTCTATCTCGATTCTATCAGGAATTACTCTCTGTAGTAAAAAAATATTTGGCCAGGTGTCCTCAAGACCAAAGAGTATTTTAAGCAGCAATGGAAAATTTAAGTGTTTCTTTACTGTTGATTTGACACCTGCTCATACATTTGAAGTGTGGTTTGGGGTTTTTTTGTGGGGGTTTTTGTTTTGGTTTGGTTTTGGTTTTTTTGAAGAGTTGTGTTGAAATTGTAAGGGTTTTAAATATCTGAAGACATTTTGCTTCTACAAATGTTTCTGGTGTTCTCATGATTCCGCAGAAGCAGCACAGATGCAAACAAACCTGCACTTTTAATCCTGAAGTAACTTGGATTAAACATTTGTTCAGAGGTTCTTCATAGGACTTTGTACAGGATTACTTACATGGGATTTGATGAGACAATTACCCTAGATTTGTTAATAAATAAGCTCAAAACTTTACCTTCGTAGATGTCAGACATGCTGGTATATGGGTCTTTTTTTTTTCCTTTTAAGGCATATCAGAATGTGGCAGTACATTACAGCATGCAAGGGTAAAAGTAGTCAATAAAACAGTACAACAGAAATAAATTCCACTCATGGGGCTGGTGGTTTAGTGAAATAGCTGGGGTTTTTCCCACTCTGAACTGTTTGGAACAACTGTGCTATAGACCTGGTGAAATTGTTTTGAATTTGCTCTGTAGGTTACTTGGCTTTTTTTTGTGGGCTTGCATTTTCTCTGAACTAGGCAGTTGGATAATATCAAAGTGGCAGTTTTTTCCATGTCTTTTGCTAGACCAAGTAGGCATGACATTAACAGGCTCAGCAAAACATTTGCTGATGGAGTGGCTTTTGTGCAGAAGTTTTTCTCCTAAAAGTTGTTTCATTGTGATCTTCCTTGTGTATTTTATCATAAGCTTTAGGAAATACAGCTTATGTTTTTCAGTTGGTGAAGTTCGGGTTGAAATAGGACTGAGGTTTCTGCTCCACTGATCTGTGTTGCATAATAATATAAAAAATTAACTACATTGTACTGAACGTTACTTCTGTATTTCAGAGCTTTCAGCCAACACAGCTGCCTTCGCTAAAAGTGCTGCGATGTTAGGTAACTCTGAGGACCACACTGCTTTATCCAGAGCTTTATCTCAGCTTGCAGAGGTTGAGGAGAAGATAGATCAATTGCACCAAGAACAAGCTTTTGCTGATTTCTATGTGTTCTCAGAACTGCTTGCTGATTACATTCGTCTCATTGCTGCAGTAAAAGTGAGTACTACTGGGAAAAATACTGATTTTTGTGTTTAAAGTTACATTCCTCAGCTCATAGATTTTTACAGAAAATGAATGTGTGCATTTGCACACATCATAACACAGGTAAGACTAAATTTTTGCCTGAAGTTCTAGCTAAGTAAAATGAATGCATCTGTGATCAAGTTATTCCAGTGATAAAAATGGTTGTGATAAAAAATGGGAATGGATTAATAAGAACCAGACAAAAAGTAAAGGGTGATCATTATCTGCTTTGAGCAGTACTAATTGTGCACAGTATTTGGGGACAGTAGACACTGCTGTGTCTAAGCATACTGCACTTGTTCCTTTCGGGTTACTTGTTTTTACAGTATCCTCATAAATTTTCAAGAACATCATTTGGCCATGTTTGGTAGATGGCCAATGGTTCTGTAAATAAGAAACAAATACAATTTGTGGACCTACATCTCATTAAAGAAAATATGCAATTTTGGTTTAAGTCATGCTACACAGCATAATTTGGTTTTGACATGGGAAGGCGTGCCTACAAATTTTATCCAGAAATATCTTTGAAGTTGCCAGGTTGTTGGGAGTATACCTCTTTTTTTTTTTTTTTTTGTAATATGTATACTTGAATTCTGTTACTTTAGGCCATTGTTAACAAAACTGGGTTGCTGTACAGGCATGTGATCCATATGCATGAAAAGTTCACTAGAATCTGAGTTTAGAGAAGTATTTGCATAATAGAGTACTTTGGAGTGGTGGTTTTGGTAGTGTTTTGATAGAATGAGGAACATAAAATGGTTTGGGGCACTAATGTGTCTGCTCTGAAAAGGCTTCTTGAATACCTTGTTACTTGTGGAAGGTATTGAGCTGTGCAAGCACGCTGTCAAGTGAAATGCAAGAAGACATGCGGTAGACACAGTGAGGTTTCCTTGAGTATACTTGTTCCAGTTTTATCCAGAACTACCTTTTCCTGCTAGGAGTTTAGATAGCTCGAACAATTCCAGTTGTTTAATAAATTTGTCTGTCCTTACAGGGTGTGTTTGATCATCGAATGAAATGCTGGCAGAAGTGGCAAGATGCTCAGGTCACTTTACAAAAAAAACGTGAAGCTGAAGCAAAGCTCCAACTTGCCAACAAACCTGATAAATTGCAGCAAGCTAAAGATGAGATAAAAGAGGTAATGTTATCAAACGTTATTTTGGAGGTCAGACTTTCTGCATTAACTCATTCATTCTGCATTAATGCACTACTTCTATACCATTTTTATTTACAAATCACTTAGTCATTTGCTGTTTTCCATATTTACTGAAACGATTAAAAGGAATTTATTTAAAATGTTAAATGCGCACAGTTGCTACTCATTGTAAGATCTGTAAGACGGTTAATACTGTCTCTACAGAGTCTGGGAGATGGGAGGAGGGTAACATGGACAAGTTAAATAATGCTTTTAACTGTTAACAAATTGCTTGGGTAGGCAGAGGAGAGTCTCTTGGCTTCTAAAGCTAAAATCCAGTTACGGTGACTAGTGGAGAACTATTCCCATGTTTTGCTTAATTATGCAGCATATCTACCCATATATATATATATATATATATGTATGTATATGTGGTGTAATTTCAGTAAAAATAAATCTAACATGTTGAAGTGTCATAATTTATACACTTTTTCTGTCATGCTTCACTAAGGAAATTGAAGAGGTAGGACAACTTAATTATTTAACATTAATGCATTCTAATTAAGCACCAGTATTCTCCCATTAAAAAATGGGGTAACATCATTGCAGATTTCAAGCTGACTTATGCAGTTACTTTGTTTGCCTTCCTCATTGGTCACTAACCACATGCTGCTTTGTTCTTTCTGCCCTTCAATATATTTTTCATAGTGTTGAAGTTAATGAGTAACTTGGCTTTCTTTTTCTTAAAAAAGGCCTTTGTTTACTGGAAAAACTTAGTGTCACTCTTGTGTGACCATATTCTTGCTGGTTGCCTTTCTTGATGTCACCTATCCATCCACAACACAAGTGAGCTGGAACTCCTTGTTGAAAATACTTCCTGACTATTTAGACATAATAGAAAATATGCAGTCATCCTTGCTGCGTCCCAATGTTAAAAGAATTGTGTTGTTCCTGAAGGATTTATTTTTTCTACTTTATTGGATGATTAGAGAAGGTTGTTAGTAAACCCACTATTTGAATGTGCTGATTGAAAGTTGTATTGCTGCTTTTCAAATATGTTCAGAGTTGCTGAATTCTGTAGTAGTAGTCCTCTGGCAGAGAAATTGCAAAGTGGAAGCCTACACAGCTTGAGCTTCATCCACAACTCAGTTGCTTTTTGCAGATAAAAGGCCAAAGAACAGTCCTATAAATACCTTACTGAATAAGGAGAAATTTCTCCTCATCAGGAACTGTGAGACGGCGGATGGTTATCCAGTGTTAATTTGTATAGGACCTGGCATTTGGGTGTGATGAAACTTAGACAGGATGTTGGATCCATCAGGCCTGTAGAGGCTTTTACTGAAGACTCAGGCACCTCTAGTTGCTGTGCAGGAAGGCACAGGCAGTCTTAATTTACCTTTTTTTTTGCCTGAGTTTTGTGTTGTTTCAGTTATTAGGTAAGTCTTCAGGCTGTTATTCCGAGAAGGACATCCTATTATGACTTATTGCATAGCTTCGTAATGTATATCTGAAAAGACAATACGGGAACTCTGAATAAACATAAACTAAAAAAGTAAATACCTAGATATTTGTTGGAACATAGATGATGTTCGTCTTGTATCACAATAGTAACTTGACACTGCACCACAAAATGCTTTTGTGAATAAATAGCACCACTGGATTGCTAACAGGAATATACTAACTGAAGTATGTTGCTTCCCTGCTGCTTTTTTCTGAGGAAGATAAGTCTTACTGGATAAGTGTTACTGACTGAAGTGTTCATGTTGAGATGAACAGATACAGTTGCATTTTAAATACCTGTTAGCCTCTATGCGTCTGAAGTATGAGGCAGATAACTGTATTCACAGTGTACCTACACAGCTAGCTTAAATATAACAATATAATAGGTGTGTGGAAGCACTTACAAGATAATGTTAATTATGATCTCTTGTTTTGTATCTGCATGTCTTTTCCTGTAAACTAAGGAGAAACATAACCTAGTGTCTTGTATTGTTATATGAATGGCACACTCCCAATATGGCATTGGGGCATGCCCCAGTCCAATCCCCCTCCACCTCAATACATGGGGAATATGCAACCCCACAAGCAACACCACTTCCTCAGAATTTTCCTTTTGTGCTCTTCCCACCTGCAATAACTTGTATACTCCTGCTTTCTATGAAAACTGTTCCCACTGAACAAGAAAGCATGTGCCTTGTCTTGCCTAAGCAACATGCGTTCTGACTGGAAAGCCAAACATGTCCTCAATAGCTTGTCATCTGCAACAGAAATATGATAATCACATACTTGAACATAGGCAGAGGTGAAGATTTAATAATCTGTTCTGGGATTAGGAAGGTATAGGAAACTCTTCCATGCTTGATTGGACAGGTAGTCACAGAAAGCTTGCAGGTGTAGATTCCTACTACAGCAGTGTTTGTAAACAGAGTAGTGGATAAAGCTTTAGAGATACTTTTTCTTTTTTAAAGAATCTTTAAAAAATGTTATTAAGTGTTCCTTAATAGTAATACTAAGATATTGTTACATCTCATTGATAGATAGCGTTACCTTAGGGATACTGTTGTTTTCACTGATCTGATGACATCCTATTATACAAATTGTTACTTTGAAATTGTTATTGTAAGACTTTCCCTTAAGTATGCCAAAAAAACATCCTGAGTGACTATCACTAATATACTAAAAAAAGTTCAGATACTGGCAGACTGAATGGACAACACAAAGTCTTATCTCTGCATGTCTTTCCTTTGCCAGTGGGAGACAAAAGTTCAGCAAGGGGAAAAAGATTTTGAACAGATCTCCAAAACCATTCGCAAGGAAGTGGGAAGATTTGAGGCACGTATAATTTTGTCCAAGTAAATGACAGTTTTACTTTAGATAATATTGATGTTCCAAGTTAAGTTGGTTAAGAGGTTAATATGCCGTAATTTATTTATTAACAGAAGGAGCGAGTGAAAGACTTTAAAACTGTTATTATCAAGTACTTAGAGTCGTTAGTGCAAACACAACAGCAGGTAAGATACATTTTAAGTTTTGTACAAGTTAATATTAAGTTCCATATTAGGTTAAAAAACCACAGGCTTTAAGTATAGCAGTTTCTAAAACATAAAGAACTACTTCTAGTCTGTTCTGTATTGGAGAATAGCATAGTGATTGCAGTTCCCCAGCTATTGCAGTGCTCCTTGCACAGCTCTAATTCAAGGAAACAAGGGAGAAGCTCCCTTAGGGGTATCAGCAAGTGGAGGGTCTTGACTTCTTCTGAAACTGAAGTAGTACTTTCACTTATAAATTCCAGTAAATTGTAATGAATATGTACTTAGACTTATTGAAGAGACTTGAATGCTTAAATGTTTATTGATCTTTTAAAAAGTATAAAATATTACTGAATATTGTGAAGCAGTAAAACAGTTTCCAGTGACTCAGAAGTAGACCTTGTTCCCAAAAGAATGTCTGGAGTTTTGCTTTATTCATTACGGAAATACAACCCTCCAGCTTTGTTTTAAATTTAAAAAAAAAAAAAAAAAGCGCGGTACCCTTAGAGGTAGGAATAGCAAACTGAGCTTGCAAACAAATGCTGTATAACTGTATAAAAGTATAGCATTGTGTTCAATGTGTGGTAACAACAGTGTTGCTATGAGCAGATTTGTGTATTTGTTACTTGCACTTTTTCTTGCATTATGTGATAATGTGAATGGATGATATGAAGCACCTATGTTCTTATTTTGTCTGATGGACACAAATTTACCACAAGAGGAGGAAGGTATGTTTGTTTTCTTTTCCAGCATTTAGTATTTAACAGTGAGTGTTCTTCCCTTCTCTTCAAGCTAATAAAATACTGGGAGGCGTTCCTACCTGAAGCCAAAGCCATCGCCTAAAAGAAGAATATTCCAAATGACAAGATACTCTGGATGTTTGTCCTGGATAAAACTGAATTCCACAGTGAAATCACTTTAAATCATCCAAATAAACCACTATATATTTTATGAATTAACATGTGGCTTTTTTTATATACCACAGCATTTTATTAACAAGCTGCATGTCCTGACCCTCTTTGAAGTGGACTGTGGCATGATGTTCTGCAATACATTGCTGAATTGAACACTATTGTGTCTTAATACTTGCACTAAAATGTGCGCTGCAAGGCCAGAAAGCTGATATTTTTGTTCTTTACAATACAATGTTCTGTAGTACATTTACCTGATCTTTATGAAACCAGTTTAATTGCATTAATGTTCACTTAAACATTCCTGTACAAAATCATGTTTTTGTGATTACAATAATAAAGGGATGTACCTTGTGAAACATTAAACACACTGGTTGTGTGTCTGTAGATATTTACTGGTGCTCTTAGAAGTAGCATTTAGAACAAACTGAGATATCAAAGGCAAAAGCAACGTTTAGTAATGAATGCTGGAGATCCACAAACAAGTATTTGTTGTAAACACTCTAAAATTTTAATTATTAATTTTTTCATTCCGGTATATTCTCCACCTGAAGTTATCACTGCCTTGGCAAACTGTAATGCATTAATACTCCTAGGCTGATGCTTGGGCAACAGAGGCATAAACTGAAATCTCTTCCAAGCATTTTACAAAGCTTCTGAGGGGTTAAGATCACCTGCATGGTCAAATACCGATGTCCTGCTGGACTGATAAATTTCATCAGTTGTCTTCAGTGGTCTCAGGATACAAAAGGAAGAAAATCTTGTAATAATTCTGGTAGTTGGGGAGGAGGAAAAGTAGGTCATTCAGCTGAGTGCAAGCTAGTTGTAAGGGCTAGCATTCTACTTGGATTTTCTTGAGCAGAAAATTCGCTTGCAGGGACTGGTTATCTTCTGTAAGAAATCAGCAGCTCAACATTTTTCTGAAATACACAGTATAACATAGGATGTGCTGCTTTGTCATTTTAATGGCATACTGAGCTTGTCAGTGGCACATATTAATATTAATGGCAGGTATTAATATTACATTTTAGACAGTCGTTAACCATGTAAAATATAAGAGAACCTGTTGCTTTCAGCTAATCATAAGACTGCAGGATAAGCCCATGAATTTGTATTGTTTGTGGTTAAGCATTAAGATACACCCAGTACTATTTCTGAACAGAATGGAAACCTGAATTCAGCTGGAAGTTCATACACTGATTTATGCAATGAAACTAGTGTAAACTTTCCAGGTTAGGGTCTCCTGTT
Organism: Phalacrocorax carbo; assembly: GCF_963921805.1. Taxonomy (NCBI): domain Eukaryota; kingdom Metazoa; phylum Chordata; class Aves; order Suliformes; family Phalacrocoracidae; genus Phalacrocorax; species Phalacrocorax carbo. Next base: position 65,367,118 of record NC_087548.1, on the reverse strand, counting down.
GTTTCTGTACAGAGTTCGATTAAGTATTTCTAGGAATTTTCAAGGAAACTAGTACAGAAACTTCTTTTTGCAAAGCATTTATCGAGCGTTTATCGAGTATCTTTTTAAATGGTGAAATGCTAAAACCTTAAGCTTTTAATACCTTGCACATCAGTGTTTGTGAAGTCATTTAACTTTTAACTTTTTTGAAAAGTTCAATTATGTAATAGGCTTATGATGAAGAAACTGATATAGGCATAACATTCTACTAAGTGTTATGATACACTTGACTTTGCTTGCGCATTGCTATTGACAATTGACCAGCAGTTCAACATTAAATTTCAGATTTGTTCCAGTGAAAGTGGGTACTTCCGTAATTAAAGACTTGATTTGGACGTGCAGAGCTCAAAATGGCTGGACATACACTTTCACGATCTTTTGTCTTTGTGTTTTGTCCAACTTTCTTAGCTCTTAATCTTTTTTTTTCTCTCTCAGAATTAGAATTCAGTTGAATTATAGATCAGTTTTCTTCTCTGTGTGATGAATGAGAAATAGCTTTCACATTAGCCTCCTAGCAGGGATTAGTGTGACTACAACGGAAGACAAGAATGAGTTGTGTAGGTGTTTTGTATTTTTTTTCTTAAAACCAGAGGTCTGAAGTCTGAGAACAAAAGGATAATAGCATTTCTGGAGTTCAGGGTCATGGAGGGTTGCTAACACACAAAATTGTAGGGTTTTTTTGCATCACAAGGTTAATTTGAACAGGAGACCCAGATCAGCTGTCACATTTGGCTAGCATAAAACTGTTGTTTCAAGAATCTGTTAACTTATTTTGCATGTATTCCCTTACATTATGAAGATTGAAAGTTTGCTTGTTGTCTTTTTTAGTATGATTAACATCCATGTTAGCAGATGTTTCTCAAACCCAGTGAATGGAGGTGTTGCTGAACTATTTTCTCTGTGGAGCTCACTACAGAATCTTGTACTACATTTAAGTGTTGTTTCCCTGCAACTGCAAGCCAGGCTACCACTGAAGAATCACAAGCATGAACAAAATTAATTTTGCAAAACAGTGAACTACATTTGGAGTGCTGTATAGAAGACAAGAAAACAAGACTACTGAAATGTAGATTACTTTTTAGATTAAAATAAACTCTGTAGGTGTATTCAACAATTTTAAATCATCCCCATTCCTGTATCCATCATTAATTAAAAATATATGATGTGATGTGGCTCAAATTGAAGATATTGTTACCTCTTTCTTAAACCTGATGTTCAGTCTACAGTAAGTCTCTGATTCTTTGGTCACTGTCCCTTTTAAAATGGAATATTTTGCTTCCTTATCAATTATTCCTTCCTTTACCTTTCCTGTTTCCCTCTGAAGGCCTCATATGGGAGCTTGTGTTTCAGCACCTCTGGAGTTCATGCCCCAAATATGTCAGTTTCTTTTGGATTCTAGTGGAGATGAACTACTGGCTAGTATATCCTGTGCATTTAAGTGAACAACCAGTGTAGAGTGAAATGATTGTCTTAAGCAAAAGAAGAGAGAAAAAAAAAAAAAACCAAACCACACATTTTTTCTGTCCTTCCACTTTAGAGTGTAACAGGCTGTGTAATAATTTGAATCTCTGGCAACATATAAGTCCATTACAACCATGTGGGAAAAAAGTTCAATATTAAAACATGGAAGCATCTGAAGTTTCAGTTTTCTGAAAATGTTACTTATTATCTACTAAGGGTATTATTCCCTTTTTCAAAATTCTTGTCTTCCTATTGTGAAACCTGGCAGGCAGCTAAACACCACACAGCCCCCCGCTTACCACCCCCCACTCCCACCCCAGTGGGAGGGGGGAGAGAATCGGAAGGGCAAAAGTAAGACAACTTGTGGGTTGATGTAAGAACAATTTAGTAATTAAGATAAAACAGAGTAATAATGTAATGAAAAGGAAAACAACAGAGAGAGAAAGAAGTGAAACCCAGGGAAAGAAAAAGTGATGTAACTGCTCACCACCCACTGACTGATGCCCCACCAGTCCCCAAGCCATGATTGCTGCTTCCCTCTGCCAACTCCCCCCAGTTAATATACTGGGCATGATGTCACATGATATGGAACATCCCTTCGGCCAGTTTGGATCAGCTGCCCTTGCTGTGCCCCTTCCCCTTCTTGTGCACCTGGCAGAGCACGGGAAGCTGGAACAGTCCTCAACTCATGTAAGCACTGCTTAGCAACATCAGTGGGTTAGCAACACTATTCCCACACTAAATCCAAAACACAGCACTACCTGCTACAGTGAAGAAAATTAACTCTGTCCCAGCTGAAACCAGGACACTTCCTTAATTGAAGGGGGAATGAGCTTGCTAATAAGTAAAATAATTTTTGAATTCACTACTAAAACACTACTTTTTTTGTCCAGATCAGTGAGAAAATGACCAACATAGGGAAGGATATTAAATAATCCAAATCTGTTTTCTGTCACTAAGAAGGAGAAGAGTATGCAAAGTAGCTTAGGCAGAATCCTTCCAGCAGGATATTTGTATAAAAATTAAAAAGTATTTAATGGAAATGAAAGGGAAAGAAGATACATGAAGTAAACCGAGTATATGGTTAAGAGAGATCAACAGAAGAACATGAGGAAGGAAGACAGCACAAATCATGAGAAAGGAAATGCTTTCTCTTAGCCTCACATCCGATGTGGAATTTCCAGGGGCAGTTTCAGGAGGGTAGAGGAACACTGCACTGTGTGAAAACCTCCAGTTATATTACATTGTACTAATACACTGATTTTCTCCCCTTGCCCTACCCACCCATGTGCTCACATACTTGAGCTGTTCAGAATGCTACCTACTTACCAGCTCCAAATATTGTGGGTGTTAAGAGAAGTGCTAAGGTTTTTATTTGATTCTCTGAACTTTTGTAGAAAACTGACTTTTCCAGAGTTATGATTCCACCTGTCTTCTTTCCAAGTGGTCTTGTTTGTACTCACTGGCTGATGAAAGTCATTTGTGATGTCTTAGAAACAACCACACCGCTTCAGAAAATCCGCAGCTAAATCTTTAGAGGAGGGAGGAGGACATGAACCCCTTAAAAAGAAAATGCTCTTTTACTCGAATTTTTATCAAGTATGTTGAATTTTGGCACTATTTACTTAGGTCACCAGTATCTGTAAGCGTACAGTGAAGTGCAAGTTTACTTAAAACGAGTCTTTCTGGTAGCAGCTGAAAAATTGGCAAACTGAGGTTGCGGTCTCAATAAGGACTATCTCTTTTTTTAATCTGGCCTCTTGTTCTGATGTGTGCTTTACTTATCACTTTGATTAGAATTTTTATATGTATTTCTTTACCTACTTCTATTCTGGAAACTAGCCATTCAGAAAGCCCTTGAATTGTGAGGATTAGTGGAAACTGGTCTTTCAGAGTTGCCTGTGTCCATTTCTTTTTCTCCTCCCATGAATTGTTCTAGCATGATGAATGCTGAATCCCGCCTGCCTGCTCCCCAGGAGGAATTGCACAGTGACAGCTTTGGAAAAAAGAAAAACAGAAGTGGCCAACAAAGAGCAGGGGGGCGGGCGAGGGAGTGTTTTATTTTCAAAAACATATTTCCTTTTTAGATAGTCTGAAAGTTTGATTGTGAAAATGCCACATTCTTATTTAATTATTTAAGCGTGGCATGCTTCACTGATTGGATCTGATTTTAAAAAGTGATGATTCATAGTTTCCGTAATCATGGAAGGTTAAGCTAGAGTCTAATGACAGGTAACAGTTGAAACCGCACTGTATTTATTCATTTATTTTGCATTCTGTATCAAATTAACCCAAGAATATAGCCCAAGGTAGTGAGACCTGTAATAAAAAACAGCATTGAAGGCCAATGCCTGCAGTTCCTACAGGACCTTCTGGGGCCTGCTCAACAGAGGAATTTGAAGGCAGCCTGTGTAAATGTGACCAGTAGAACTCAACCCTTTCAGTTTTGCTTTTAAGATTACTAACATGATTTTTTATGCGTGTTACACCAGCTCAAATCAAGCTACATTAAAATATATTCTCCTTGCTTTGTCATTTGTGGGAACCATTGTATCATATGTGCAATTAGCTTTCAAAAACAAAAATGCTGGGTGGTTTTTGATGCATGTTGAAAACATTTTATGAATTAATGTTTCTTAAATTCTTGCCCCTCAGTGTATGAGACAAAGACAACCCTTGGCCAGACAGCCATGTGGAGAAACCCTATTTTTTCTTTAGATGTAACTTTAAAGATCAGCCAACTAATGATGATATATTGTGCAAATTAAGTATTTAACATTCCAAAACATATTGACGTATTTGAATTCAGCTCACCGTGTAATCTTCCTTGTTCCTCTTGGCTGATGCACAGTCAAAAGTTCCATTACGTACTATTGAATTTGAAACCAGATTAATGTCTCAAACTTTTCTTTGTTAATATGTTAGGGAGAAAAGTAGCTTTTTGAAGTAATTGGTTATTAGATTGCAAACAACCACAAATAGCGCCCCTATGAAATTCTTCTACTGGCTTCTCATCAGCATAAATGCATTATGGCATAAATGGTGTCATTAGAATTGTCCATCCATTCTGTATTAGGGAAAGAACAGAAACTAAGCTTAAAGACTGGAGTCTTAACCAGAAACTGACAATGATAGCGTGATAATTATTCTTTCGCGTGCCCACATCTGTCAAACTGATTAGACCATTATTATATGGCCTGCCTTTCCTTGGGATGATTATAATGTATTTATCAGAGTGTGCTTGTGGGGAAAATGGGATTCCTTATTCACTCCCTTCAGTCATCACTGTCTGCCAATGACACGGTCCCTACAGTGAGCACACACGGGGACTGGAAACCTGTTTGCTCTTGTTACCACTACCACAGCTCAGTGCTGGGACTGTCCTACTGGGCATCAGCGGCTGAGGACACTGGCACAGAACAGCATTGTGCAGAAACAAATGCCCAAGGACTGTCGTGCTTTGGAGAAGGCTGAGGGGAGACCTTACTGCTCCCTACGACTACCCGAAAGGAGGTTGTCACAGGGTTGGTGTTGGTCTTTTCTCCCAAGTCACTAGTGACAGAACGAGAGGAAATGGCTTCCAGTTGCATCAGGGGAGGTTTAGATTGGATATTAGGAAGAATTTATTTACTGAGAGAGTGGTCAGGATTGGAAGAGGCTGCCCAGAGAGGTGGGGGAGTCACCATCCCTGGAGGTATTTAAAAGACACGTAGACGTGGCAATTCAGGGCATGGTTTAGTAGGCCTGGCAGTGCTGGGTTGATGGTTAGACTTGGCAATCTTAGAGGTCTTTTCCAACCTTAATGATTCTATGATTTTATGATTGGACTTCAGATCACTTTTTATTACATATGGTTGTCTAGCTAGTGTTAGTTTGCTTTTGTCGTCTTGGTTTTAGTCAAAAGCTTCCAATTTTGTATTGAATTCTTCAGGTCACAGGTCTTTGCTTAGAGCTAAATATAATTAAATTTAGCTGGCAGTAAAACAAAGAAAATTGGAGGGAAAAAAGTGCTTGTAATGTTGTTTCTTCCTGATGTCACTAGTCTAGAAGGAAACAAATTAGTTTTCAGAAGATGTTTCAAAAAACTGATCTTAGAAGCACTGAGGTAGCATAACCACAGAGGTCAGATAAAAGTAATAATTTGTTTTCTGTCCATGTTTGAGGTATGTTTTTATACTTGACTCTGCTTATGGAAAATCAAACCCTGCATACGCATGGATTTATAACAGTAAAGATTTAAAGATCAGTGCCAGGTGGTGAAGTTGCACATCTTAACCATTTATCCTCTAAGACTCTCCAGCACTCATAAAACCTTACAAGGTGAGTTTTAAGGTGCTGCCATCTAATACAGCAGCGGCTTGTTGTCATTTTGCAGTGCTTCCGAATGGTTTGAAGCTTGGGGTTAGAAAATTTGTGTGAGGTGGAACCATTACCCTGTGCAACAGCATTGCCTGCTAGATGCATCTAGCATTCCACCTTCTCCTTCTGCCTCTATTACTTTTTAAGTCATCATCACAGCTGCTTCTTTTGGGGAGTAAGAAGCTTTATTTTATTTCCCCAATGACTACAAATCCCCTGCACTTTTCTGAAGCGGTTTGGTTCGCTCTGCCGAATAACAAACTTAAGAGGCGGCTTCTCAGGAATGGCCACAATACGGGCAACCTCCCTTGGCCCTGAACTTTTATTTTCCTTAATTTCATGTATCAGTTCGTAACAGGCATTACGAAGGGTACTGCGTTTGTACAGCTATCGGGAGTTTGTTGGCCGGGCAGATACAAGAACTGGTTTGAGCCGTGGTGTGGATTTACGGCTGGATAAAGTAATCCCTTCGGAAGTAGAGTGCCTTCCCCCCCCCGTCCTTCCGCGCCCCACGGCACCGCCGCTGCCCCGGCGTGCGCACGCAGGTGCGCGCAGGGGCGGTCACTAACAGCGCGGTGCTTCCGGCGGAGCCTGCCCTGCCCTCGCCTCACGGCCCGCCGCGCCGCTGCCCGCCCGCCCGCGCCCGCCGCCGCAAACACCCCCTCCCTCCGCCTCGGCAGAGGCTCCCCCGCCCCGCCCCTCACCCACCCGCCCGTCCCGCACCCTCGGCGGGGACGGACGCGGGACAGACGCGACGGAGGGACACGACGGGTCACCGCCGCCCAAGCCCAACGCCGGAGACCGCCCCGCCCCGCCCGGCGTCACGTGCCCGGCGTCACGTGCGCCGTGCAGATGGCTGCGGTGGCGGCGGGCGGGAGCCCGCGGCCCTGATGGGGAGCCGGCTCGCCTCGCCATGGAGGTGTACATCCCCTCCTTCCGCTACGAGGAGAGCGAGCTGGAGCGGGGCTACACGGTGAGGGGCAGCGGGGCGGGAGACCCCCGCGCCTCGGGTGGGCGGTGTGGCGTAGCGTGGCGGTGAGCGGGGCCGGGCCGGGCCGACAGGCAGGTGCCGGCCTGAGGGACCGCGAGGCTGCCCTTCCTGCCCGGCCGGCCCCCCCCGGGCGCAGAGGGGGCGGCCCCGGGCCCTCGGGCCTCTCCTGCCCCGCGCGAGCCTCGCGCTGTGGAGCGGTGGCCGCAGCGGGCGATGCAGCGCGGCCAGCGGGTGGGGAGCGGTGGCCCTTCCTCGCCGCTCGGCTCTGCCGAGGGGGCACATCTGGGCGCTGGGTGCGGGACTGGGCTCCCCAGCGCGGGGCTGGAGCCAGCCCAGCGCCGGGCCAGGCGCGGTGGAGGGACTGGGGCATCGCTTGTGCGAGGAAGTGCTGAGAGAGCTGGGACTGTTCAGCCTAGAGGTGAGAAGGCTCAGGGGGTGTTATCACCCCCAAGTGACGTGATGTAGAGTACTGTGTGCAGTTCTGGGGCCTCCACTTGAAGAAGGACAGGGAATTGATCGAGCAAGTCCAGCAGAGAGCTACCAAGATGATGAGAGGACTAGGGCATCTCCCTTATGAGGAAAGGCTGAGAGACTTGGGTTTGTTCAGCCTGGAGAAGACTGCAGGGGGATCTTATCAATGCTTATAAATACCTAAAGGGTGGATGTCAAGAGGAAGGGGCCAGACTCTTTTCAGTAGTTCCCAATGACAGCACAAGGGGCAATGGGAACACGGTGAAACATGGGGATTTCCACCTAAACATGAGAAAAAACTTCTTTCCTGTGAGGGTGCCGGAGCAGTGGCACAGGCTGCCCAGGGAGGGTGTGGAGTCTGCTTTCCTGGAGACATTCAAAACCCACCTGGACGCATTCCTGTGCCCCCTGCTCTGGGTGTGCCTGCTCAAGCAGGGGGGTTGGACAGGATGATCTCCAGAGGTCCCTTCCAACTCCTGCCATCCTGTGATTCTGTGATCACTGGGCACAAGTAATCTGAAGGGAGGGAATGGGAAGAGGAAGCCGGACTCTTTTTGGTGGTGCCCAGTGACAGGACAAGTGGCAATGAGTGCATATCAAAATATAGGGGGTATGACTTAAATATCAGACAAAATTGTTTTGTTACCATGAGGGCAGTCAAGCACTGATACAGGTTGCCCAGAGGTCTGTGAAGTCTCCATCCTTGGAGGTTTTCAAAACCTGACTGGACACGGTCCTGGGCGACATGCTCTAGCTGACACAACTTTCAGAGGTCCTTTTCTACCTCAGTGGTTTTCTCATCCCATGGAGCTTTCGGGCTGTAACACTTTTCCACATGTTGCTGGGTGGACACGGGATGCTCTGGACCAAAGCCCAGGGCCTTTGACTGAACGTGGATATTCAAAGCTAGCTTCTTTTATTACATGTATTAATTTCTAGTGTTGAGCTGTTAAGAAATACAAGGAAAAAGATGTGATCCTGTAGAACTGCCGGAAGATTGATCCATGTAGGCATGGTTGCATGAAGCAAGTGCATTTCTCCCTTGCATCTGCCTGATACTAATGCTATATATTCTTTGGTCCTCAGTACTGGCAAGTATTTAGAAGCCTTGCCGAACCACTTTAGATGCATTAATGTGGAAGTGTAGCTGCATTAATATATCTGCCTCTTAGTTGAACTTAAATGCACATGGTTCCCTACAACATGTCTGTGTGATTTGGGCGAAAGAAACCGGCTTTAAAACATTCCAGTTGAGTGTGGTTACAATAGCACTGACTGATCCCAGCAGGTCCCAGTAGGGCAGGTTAGTTGAAGTGACAGTGATTTTGTAGATGTCCACATCACGCAAATAGGATTTTTGATAGCAGTATGTATTTTTAGTATTTGTTTTTAGTGTGTTTTTTATTTCTCTAATGGCAATTCTCTCAGTGAATCCTGCTATCTAGAGGATTTGAGTGTTTTAGATTTTATAAATGCTAAACTGTGTGAGCTTCAAAGAAATCAGAAATGAAACTTTATCTTTCTAGATGTCTTTCAAGAAAGTGATCTTGAAAGTGAAAATCTTTGATTATTGCAGCACTGTTGATTGTTACAGCACTGTTCCTCTCGGGTCACTGGTGATGACTCAAACTCATGCATTTGAAACTTACTATAGCTCAGTAGAGTTTGGTATTTGTTCCTGCATGATTACTTTGCCTCTTCAGTCACATGAGGGGGGTCCTATACTACATCCCATAAAAAAAAATTTACTGTTTTATACTATCAAATGCATCAGTTCAAGGCTTTCCCTGACCGTGAAACTGTGCTAGAATTCATAGCTAAAGTTCTTCTGGGCCAGGCATGCTTGTGGAAGAGGATGTGGAAGTCTGTTCTGATAATGACATGGTGTATTTCTTTTGTGTTTTAAAGAGCTTATGGACTATGCATGAGCATGGCTTATTCTAATGTAATAGTTAGTCTGTTACATTGCTAAATAATTTGCATAAGTATTGTTCCAAGCATGGAAATTCATGACCAATGCAAATAAGTACACTATAAGACCTCCCTCTAGCAAAATCGAGGTTAAGGAGAGCTTACCATTGCTCTGCACTACCTAGGAAGATACTGTGTAGGCAGGAATATTTACCTAAGGAAAAACAATAACGTAAGAATTATTTTGCATTGAACAAGAATGTGATTTCACTTGGGCACTTGGAGCTTGTTAATGTTTCTGTGTCCAGACCACATTGACTCTCATTCTTTTGGACCTCATTATGTGGGGGTTAACAGTCAGAAGCTGTGGATTTCGTAGATACTGCTATAAAAGATGGTGATTGCAGAGTGTTGAAGACTTTGTGATTAAGTAGATGTTTCACCAGTTCTGTGCCACCTGAATCTGATGAATTAGAAAAGTTAAGATAAGCAGAGGAAGTGACACTGAAGTACTGAATCTCTTTGAAAAGTAACCTTCAAATTAGGGGGGGTGGGTGCAATCCTGGACTAATGCAGTATCTAAATAAAGTATGATTTTTTTTTCTATAAAATTAGATGGGTAATTACATTTCAGTTATTTTGCATCATCAGGCTCATGTATAGTATTAACATTTAAAACAGGATGGTGATGAAGGTCACAGAAAGTGCATCCCCCCAGTGAACATGACGGGCAAACTGGTAGCAGACAAGGAGAAGGCTGAGGTATTCAACAACTTTTTTGCCTTGGCATTCACTGGCAGTCTTTCTTCCCACACCTGTTGAGTGGATGGAGTGCAAGGCAAGGACCGGGGGAGCAAGACCCCTCCCACTGTAAGGGGAGATCAGGTTCGTGACTGCCGAAGAACCTGGATATATACAAGTCTATGGGAGCTGATGAGATACATTCCAGAGTCCTGACGGAGTTGGGTGATGTAGTTGCCAAGCCACTCTCCGTGATATTTGAAAAGCCATGGCAATCAGGTGAAGTCCCTGGTGACTGGAGAAAGGGAAACACTGCACTCATTTTTAGAAAGGGTGGAAAGGAGGACCGTGGGAACTACCGTCCTGTCAGCCTCACCTCTGTGCCAGGGAAGATCATCGAACAGATCCTCCTAGAAGCTATCCTAAAGCACATGGGGAACAGGGAGGTGACTGAGGCAGCCAGCATGGCTGCACCAAGGGCAAGTCCTGCCTGACCAACCTAGTAGCCTTCTATGATAGTGTGACCACATCAGTGGACAAGGGAAGAGCTATGGATGTCATCTATCAGGACTTCTGTAGGGCCTTTGACAGGGTCCACCACAGCATCCTTCTCTCTAAATTGGTGAGATATGAATTTGATGGGTGGACTGTTTGGTGGATAAGGAATTGGCTGGATGGTTGCATCCAGAGGGTAGTGGTCAACAGTTCAATGTCCAGATGGAGATCCGTGAGGAGTGGTGTCCCTCATGGGTCCATACTACACCACTACGGTTTAATGTCCTCATCATGGACATGGGCAGTGGGATCGAGTGCACCCTCAGCAGGTTTGCAGATGACACCGGGCTGAGCGGTGCGGCTGACACTCCAAAAGGACAGGATGTCACCCAGAGAGACCTTGACAGGCTTGGGAAGTGGGCCTGTGTGAACCTCATGAGGTTCAACAAGACCAAGTGCAGGGTCCTGCAACTGGGTCTGGGCAACCCCTGGTATCAATACAGGCTGGGGGTGAAGGGATTGAGAGCAGCTCTGCGGAGAAGGACTTGGGCGTACTGGTGAACGAAAAGCTGGACATGAGCCGGCAGTGTACACTCACAGTCCACAAAGCCAACTGCTCCCTGGGCCGCATCAAAAGCAGCGTGGCCAGCAGGTCGAGGGAGGTACTCCTGCCCCTCTACTCCGCTCTGGTGAGACCCCACCTGGGGTGCTGCATCCAGCTCTGGAGCCCTCAGCACTGGAAGGACACGGAGCTGTTGGAGCGGGTCCAGAGGAGGCCACAAAAATGATCTGAGGGCTGGAGCACCTCTCCTATGAAGAAAGGCTGCGAGAATTGGGGTTGTCCAGAACAAGAGAAGGCTGCGGGGAGACCTTGTTGTGGCCTTTCAATATCTAAAAGAGACCTATGAGGAAGACAGAGAGAGACTTTTTACCAAGGCCTGTAGTAACAGGACGCGGGCCATGGGTTTTAAACTAAAAGAAGGGAGATTTAGATTGGACATAATGAACAAGTTTTTTTTATGATAAGGGTGATGAGGCACCGGAACAGGTTGACCAGAGAACTTGTGGATGCCCCATCCCTGGAAGGGCTGAAGGTCAGGTTGGACCTCATCAGCAACCTGATCTAGTTGAAGATGTCCCTGCTCATTGCAGGGGCAGTGGGACTAGGTGTTCTTTGAAGTTCCCTTGCAGCCTAAACTATTCTGTGATCACAGGAGTACTACTTCACACAGTTGCTCTTTTACTATTCTGTTTCCCACAAGTGATGATGTGCTCGCAGTAGCTGAAACAAGGAACTATCAGCAATGATGCGATAATAGTAGGGAAGGATGATGGAGCTTGGGGCAGACAGAAGATTGCTCACATGCGGGCTCCCCACCAGCACATTAAAGTGACAGGGGGTTACAGGGGGTGTCTTCTGCACTGTGACTGTCAGGGGCCATTGCAGAGAAACAGGGCTGAGGAGGGGTTTTTGAGAAGTGTGGTGATGTCCTGATTTCTTTGCTAGAAACAGTGACGGTGGTGACCTCCTGCGTGAAATGAGACACTCTCCTTCCTCTCTGCAGTGGCTCTGCATGGCTACCAAGACGCGCTTTCCTGACATCTCCAGATTTCTGGTTCCTTATCTTCAGCAGAACAGAATCCAGTTCCTCTGGGATTCAGCCTGCTGCTGCGTATTCTCGCTGCCTGGAAAGAAAAGGCACAAAAAGAGTGGCTGTCTTTTTCTTTAAGGAAGTTCATTACCAACTTACTGTTTTGTTTTCAGCTTGCTTTCCCTGAAACCTGTGTTTCAGGTTATTTTCTTTTTTTCCGTGATATGGTGAGGCAGCACTGGGAAAGTGGAATGGGCAGAGACCCATCAACCACCAGTTTGCTGTAGAAGCAGAATAGAGTTCTGGGAAGAGGGTGGAAGTGACTTGCCACAGAAACTGGAGACTTCTCCCTAACTTCAAAAGGGAAACTGCAGATAATTTGAGAAGTAGAAAGGGTGGTATCTTGACCAGTGAAAGGTCAGTGTAGGGAAAGAAAAGATTAGAAAGAAAAATGAGGGAGAATTCTGTATTGCAACACTTGAGATAGGGCTCTGTCAACAGAGCTCTTTTCAGTCTTTGTTTCAGGAGCTCAGCTTTACTAAAGCGCTCTTCCTCTGATATAAAACCTTGAAAGCCTTTTTTTCCACCACCCCACCACCCCCCCCCCAAAAAAAAAAAATAGAGACAACTTGCATTTGTTCGAGTTCTATTTGGGATATACATTAAATGGAGAAACAGAAAATAAAGAAAATGTCCGTTTTCTTTGTGGACAATTAGATTTAATTGTCAGTTTAAATTGATGACACTGGCTTCCAAACTATTGAGCCTGTGCTAATAAATGCAACAGTTGTTCATAATTTGGCAGTGAATGACCTTTAAATTTAGACGCTTACTAAGGATGTCCTTAGGGAACAATTCAACTTCGAAATGACACCCATGTGTTCTTGTTATCATTTAAATATCCTCCTTTTGTCAATAACAGAATAATAAATACTAGTTAGATTTCTAAAGTTGATTCAGGTGCTAGGAAACTTACTGAATAAATTAGTGTACATTTGATTTATATTGACCGAAAAATTTTTACAGTGGTATATTGCAGGTCAAGGAGACACACATTTAAATGTGTTGTAGAACAGAGGGCATACTTGACTGACACATGTGCTTACTACATTTTTAATTAATACTTCCAATAGTACTCCCCAGATTGCTCCTGGAGTTGCAAATATTGTTGAAGTAAGGTATGACAGGTAATATCCTAAAGTACCATGTTTTTTTTTGAAAGTCCATAGCCTTTACTTCTATAGAAGAAGCTAGGCTATACTCTTGTGTATGGAAGTATAGAGTATGGAGATACAGAGTATAATATACTTTCATAAAAAGTATGTAAATAACAAACTATGAGGACTTTAAAGTTTGGTAGAGCTATATTTCAGCATTCTTTACCGTTAAAGTAAACATGGGTAGAGTCAAAAAGGGAAGTTGTTCTTCCATATGAATTCTAAGAGTAAGCCACAGTATCAAATGATAAATGTGAAAGATTAAGGGAGAATATTTATAAATATTGTGGTTATAAACTATGGAAGGAGTAATTGTATTAATGAGTTAATGTAAAAACAGTTTGAAGTATTCACTGAGTTTCTGGACTCTGTGAACTTGGTAGTTTTAGAAAATGTGAACAGTGTCTGTGTGCCTTGAGTATGAAATTTGCCAGTATGAAGACTTCTTGCTTACCAGTCTGGCTTGTACAAGCTCACCAAGTGTTACCTTGTGCCACAAGTTCTAGTGAAATCAGTGACAGACTCTAAGTTCCAGAAGTTAAAAGAAATATTAGATCTGTTAGATGATTTAGACTTCATTGTCGTCTTAGTGCTTCACAGAGCATTTTTAGATGTCCTGGTATCTCCACAAGGGAGTCAGAGTAGGTCTGTACAGATACTTTTCTCTCTTACATGGGAAGGTGAAGAGGAAGAAGAGAATTTGATAGATGCCAATGATTCTGTAATGTCAGAAAAATGCTATACAAGGCCATTGTGGTTTTTTGGTTCTAATGAAGCAGCATTTATTAGTGGAAGAAATAGACCTGATAATTTAAGCCAAAGATCGCTGTTATTGGAAATGCTTTTTTTTTTTTTGCTAACTTGTGCGTTTGTCAGCCGTGATAAATAATTTTCTTCCCTGCAGTCAGTTTTCCCGTTGACAGACTTTAAGTCAGTGATATGAAACTGAGCACTTGGCACGCAAGGGGAACGTGAAGAGTATAAAGTAAGAAACAGATTTTTGCAGTGCACATGAAGGCAGCCAAGGCAGAGACTGGAGAAAGGTAAAACCAAAGTGAAAAACTGTCTGAATGTATACCTAACAATCTGTTAAAGCTGTTTCCTTTTTTGTGTGTTTAATCTGCTTTGGGCTGTAGGCGGATTAGACAGAGACATATAGCTCCAGTGATCTCTAATTGTTGTGCAATTGCTCAAAACCCTTCTGATTCACAGTCATGAAATCCTAGTGGAAAGGGCCATGTAAGATTTCTCTGAGAAAAAAAATCACTTTTGATGTATTCCTGAGAGGGCTTCAGCAGTAGGAAAAAGAAGCAGCAGCATGATTACCTACATCAATTTGCCATCTGAAAGACCAAAAGTTGACACATTCTGTCGGTAAACCATAACTGCAAAGCATCTGTTGCCCAGTTCTAACCCGAGATCTGATTTGTGGTTTTGATGAGGAAGTTGTAGTTTCAGAAAGATAGGGGGTAGCAGAGCATTCAAACATCCATCACAATAAAGATCTATTTGAATTCCATTGAATCTTCGAGAGGCAGTGGTGGCAAAACTTTGTTAATAATATAGCACTACCAATGGAATCCTTTCATCAGGGGGATTAATGCTTAGCTACAGCTGGTGGTGTTTTCTGTCCATATAGGATCAAGTTGTGATACTTGTAAAATCTTGTCAACGAAGATAGTGTCAAGCATATGTACGTTCTTTACTTCCTAGGAGCAAGATCACGCCAGGCTTTAAAACGCAACTTGAGGGAAGATGTAATAGATCTATCCCTTTTTTTATTACTGTAACGCACATTTTAATTGGTCTTTGACCTTTTTAATGCCTGATGTAATTAATTCTAGATGTAATTGATAATTAGTCATCATTTCGATGGCATTTATGAAGTTATCTTGGAATTTCCGTATATGATATCATTTTTATGTTAGGTGACTGGTGAGTCCTGAAGAAGCTGAAGATGATGATTCTGTGTGGTTTTCATCTACAGCAGTGACTACATTAAGTTAGTATTGCAGGAGCAGTTTTAGAAAGCTGTCTTTTTACTAATAGGTATTTATTTTTAGAGTAACTGGAAATTTTAAATGACGGTTCTTCAGACGATTACAATTTGAAATTATCCATTGGAAAATACCACCAAATATCCACCCACCTACAGGTTTTAACTTTCACAGTCTTTATAAAGACTGTTGTCTGTGCTCCTAATTCACATGAGCTCATTCTTCTCAGCCTTAGCTGTCTTTCAAGTTTCTTTGTGAATTTTTTATGTGGAGGAATTTCAAGGATTGCTTTTGTGGAGGCTGAATATATGTAAATCTTAGTAGTTCTTGTAACGATTATCTTTGAATTCACAAGAAATAGGAAAGAAATCAATGGGACTTTATACTGCAGCTTAGTGACCTAATTGTGTTTCTTACTCAATAGGCCACTGACAACAAAGTTCAAATAGCATTTTGTAGAGTATTCTGGAAAGGGATTTTGATGACGAAGCAGAAGTGTCGTCATTCCCTTTGAAAGTGGCATTGTATTTTTAATAGTAAATGAAAGGAGAAGTGTATGTAGTCTGTTAAACTATTTATTTGTAGATGTCCTGATGTAGATGTAGAACTTGTAGGTGGAACACCGATACTCTCTTTCTGGGAACAGTTTTTTTTTATTATTATTATTTCAACCTATAGATCATGTTATAAACATTTCAAATTTCAAAACCCAACAAATACTGTGTGGCTGTTCATTTTTTTTTTTTTTGGGGGGGGGGGGGGGGTTGTTTTTTGTTTTTTTCTTTTTTTTTAATAAAGTATTAGGGACATAATAGTAATCCTTGGATACTTTTAGGCATTGAAATAGCACAGGACAGAAAGAACATACCATGAGAAAGGAGCACCATCTCCATTTCTGGTTTTAGACAAAATATATTTCCTCTCATTCCTCCTCTGCTGGTGCAGTGAGAGCTCCACCTCCTGTCCAAAACAACCTTCATCTCTAAAAACATATAAATGGGAAATTTGAGAAGATGCTTTTGGATGTTGAAGCTGCCACCAGTGTAGCTAGGGTAAGTAATTTATAAGAAATGACAGCCAAACCTCCACTGCATCTACCATTTAGTATATTACTTAGTTGTGTGTCACCATGATTGTGGGTCCCAGTTAAGACCAAGACCCCTTGGTGGCAGTTGTTGAATTGGGTACTTGGTACACAGAGTTTCAAAAATCACTCTGAAAGGGGTTGCCTAGTGTCGGTAATAGTTGTTTGCCTGATTAGATCCTGTGAAAAGTAATGTCTACCCAAAACAGTATTGTTGTTGTTTGAATACTTATTTCTTTAATATAGAGCAAATGTTATAAAACTGATGTGAAAGTCTTTTCTCCTACTAGTCTACCTTGAAAACTGTGAGAGAGGAATTACCGATCTTCATTATTTTTATTTTTTATATTCCTTGTCTCCTCCTGTAATTGATTCACTTTTAAAAAATGGATTCCCTTTTTATACCAGGGCAGAAGGTATTCATGTGCTGCAGTATCTCCAAATTGGAAAATAATGGAATCTAAAGCTTTCCTATCATCTTTTACATAAAGACTAACAAAGAATCTTGATTATGTGGTGAAACAATCAATTGTTCAGCAGCAAGTTTGTATTGATTACAGTGAACTGCTTTTATGAAAGGCGACCATATGTACTTCAGCTAACTGCCTTTACTCTGGTCTTGCGCAGGGTTCCGTTTCTTTGCATATAGATTCCATTCCTTTTTCTTTACTTAGTAATCAAGCTTTTTACAGGAATAGGACTCCCTGGTCATGCATCTTCCTTACAGTCAAGCTGTGATGGTAATTACAATCTAACTTTGTTGTTCTTTTGAGATGTGGAAACAAAAGTGTCATAATTTTGATCATAAATTAATGGACTAATAGATTTATAGTAATGTCAGGGAATGTTATAAAAATATTTACTTTGAAAGATGTGAAGAAATGGATATTCAGGAAAAAATGCAAAACAAATTTGGAATTGAATGCTATGCCATTCTAGAATCAGAAATATATTAGCCTATTGTTTTTCTGATTTATTCAAAATTCTAGGAATAATTATGTCCCACAATGACATACTCTACATGACACTCTGAAACACTCCATTCTTAAAAACAAGTAAGAGAGTATTTAAGAGCTACGTTTTAATTAAGATCCATTCACCATCTAAAAGCCAGAGACCTAGCTTCTGTTTTTACATTGCAGTGAGTGAGCGTAAAAAGTCAGTAAATACTGAAAACATCTATTTTTGGTATTGGATAGAAAATGTCAGAGGCCTTTCCTTTTGCTGAGCACTCAGAATATGGATGTGTGATTGGTAGGAGTACAATTGTTGCACTATTTCCTCTGCATGTTTTAAAAATTCCTGTTTGACACAGAGATTACAAAGCTCAAGTAGATTCTGAAGGACGGCTGAGTATGGTTTTTTTTTGTAATTTTATTTCCTTTCCATATTTCTCTGTATCAAAATCCGTTCCTTTGGAGTTTTGGTTTTACCTTCCCTTGGCAGAAATGTTACTATGTCAGACTTACAGATTCTGCCATCAATTCTTAGTGCCAGTTAGGAGGAGGGAAAGAATATTTTTAGATGTTTTAAAACAACTTGGTAAGAATTTATTAGGAGTGTTATTGAGGATAGTAATTGTCTCCTCTGAAGTCAGGCAATCTTTTTGTTGGCCTGAATTAGTAGGAGAATATACTCTTACATTCAACACTTTCAGCTAAGAACTCCTTTAACATCTTCTCTTTACCTTTCAGTGCCTACTTTCTACTATATATTTACCTGAGACATAAACACAAGGAAAAAGCGTTAATGGGAATCAAAAACAGTTTTAAGGTACTTGGTAGAATAATTTTTCTCTGTGTGCATTTAGTCTTCATATTTGAATTTTTTCTTTACTACTAGATGGTTTGTATCTATTTGCAGCTTCAAGAAACCTCTAATCATAGTTTTAAGGCTGAAAAAACCTGGCGCCATTTGGTTTGTAATACAGAACTGTAAATTAAAAGGCTGATCTTTTGCCCAGACCATGGGAGAAGGAAGGCGAACATTCTGTAAACTAAGACAACTAGAAGTTAGTTCCTTAAACCATGAAAGCCACTGTGTTTTCTTTTGCCCTTTTTTTTTAATGTGAATATTATGAATGTCATTGTTCGTTTTAAATTCAGTGGCTAACAAAACTTTTCTAACTGCATAGGTGTTTAAATAATACATTTTGCAAACTGATACAGAAAATGCAGTTACTTTAGTTTTAAAGTGTACTTGGTGTCTGGGAAGGAACTGCAACATGCTGCACATTCAAAACTATTTTTTGCTACTGGCCAACTAAACTATCAAAAATTGCTGATTTGAAAGGAGGTAGAAACCTGCTTAAAGTAATCACAGATATAACTGTTATCTCTTTAAGGGCTAAGAACTTAATGCCTCATTTCTCAAATGAGTTTTTACAATAACAAGATAGCTGTATCACAGTCCTAAGTGAAAAGCTCATGAACTTGCTTGCATGGTTATTTCCAACCTCTACTCTTCTAACAAGCTCCCAAAGTTGTTGTTGCTTATAAAAGTGGAAAATGGACTTGATAAGAATGTTTAGCCTGCAGGGCTGTGTTTTATTTATCATATCACAAAAGAACAATGTTTTGTTGCATCATGGTCAAAATAGAAGCGACCTTGCTTGTTCATGAGTGCTCAAAGCCTAGAGATAAGAGGCAAAATAATAGAGTACAATAGAAAGAGTGTAGTGTAATTATTTGTGGCTTGTCAAGTGAAGCCCTCTCAGGCCCCAAGTGATTCAAATCGGGGAACTCTGCACAATTCTGTACACTAACTGTAGCCAGCATCAGAGAAATCTCACCCAGCTTCTTCGACAGTACTGAAATTGCATCAGTTTGTCATGCACTGAGCATGCCAGCTTCACACAATATCATTTGCTTGCAAATGGGCCTGGCCCCAATGCCCTGAGACACATTCTTCGGTATCTGACTCTTGGCCTGTGATTTGTCATGTCTCTAGTGCTATCGGTGTAAAGTAATTTTAATAGATTCTGATGGTTTGCTTGTGGAAGGTAAAGAATGCACTACAGATTGTGTCAGGTAGCTTTCTGTGGCATGTAGCATGGTAGAGGCCCTCATGATGGTGATAGCCAAACAAAGAGTATGAAGAAATGAGAACCCTATTTTTGAGTGGTATTTAATGCTCCCCTTCTTGACACCCTGCTGTGAGCATCCTTGCTAGCTCAGCAGGTTCAAGAACGTAGCAGCTAACAAAGCAGTGTTATTTGTGCTTAAGAGTTGTTTATAGACGGAACATATACCCAAAAATCAGTGGTTTTGTTTCTCCCTGTGCAAAAGGAAAAGTAAGACATGTAAAAATGTTAGTTAATTTCCAGGGACTAAACGGTATATATTTTTTTTCTTGGTGTTTAACTTTGTATTAATTTTTTGGCATTTTAGTACTCTAAATACTTTTAGAGTTTTTTAGCAAATATGTTCTTTAATACTGTAAAAAAAAAAAAGGCTTGTACTATTTATACTGAAATGTATCTTGTATAAAATCACATAAATATGGTCTAGAATATAGATACCTGAAAAATTTCTTCATAGATCTCGATTGCTGTAGTTATTTGACAATTATTGCATTACTAAATCTTTGGAATAGTTTTCTTATGTTATGAAGTAAGTATGTGGCTTTTTTTTTTACTCTTCATTTGACACTACTGAAATGAGATTATTTTGCCATTGACAACTCTGATCTTTGCATCATTTTTTTCAGCCGACTTCCTTAATTGATTACTACTTTGGTGTTGGAGCCTGCAGCATAGCTATAGAGAATTCTGCTGACACCAATCGATTAATGTGAAGGTGTTAATGTTAGTGATTTCATCTAAGAAACATTCAAAACCATGTCAGTTATCTGTTCTTAAAAACTGCCAGATCATTGAATCGTGTTATTTTGAACATGCTAGTTTGGATTAACAAGGATTTCTCTGGAGAGCCAAAAAAAAAAAAAAAAATCCAGAAAAAAACCAACCCAAAAACTTAGTGAATCCTGTGGGAAGAGCAGATTTTTATTCAACTATTGTACATTAGTACATCAGACATGCACATGCTGTAAGATTTAACAGACTGTTTTAAAATATGTTCTTATTAATATTTATGATATCTCTGAGGAATTTATAAAAATGCTTGAGCACAAGCCATTTCTTTTTAGTTTTACCTAGGGAATTTCTGACAGCAGTGTGACTCTGAGCACCCCGCTAGCAAGTCTGTGCAAGTCTACCACTTTCTTTCCCACTGTAGCTTCCACATTTGCTTACCAGTTTTGCATAGCTAGGCAAAATTTTAAGATGAGCCTGTGTTTTTTCCTTTTCTGTTCTAAATATATTCACAAAAATACTGTTGTTCCTCAGATAAATTCTGTTAGGATCAGAACTCACTGTTCAGTGTTGTGCATAAAAAGAAAGAAGGAAAGTTTCTTTTTACGCCTGATGTAGACCAACCAACTTTTGAAAGTTTGCTTTGCTTTTACTACTTGGTGGAGGGTTTTTTTGTAGGTTGACTTCTTGAAACAATGTAGATTTTTGTGATGTGCTTGCTTATGTGTATGTATTTGTGCATTAGTAAAACAGCTCTGCCTTACCTCCTAGTTAAAAAATGTGATTGGTCGTGGAAAGTACAAGTTAGTTGAATCCAGTAAACATGCTGTTAAGAGAAGGTTTGTTTGTACTGAAAGCAGTCTAAATCAGTTGCCAATAAGCAAACATAAAAGCCAAAAAAGTACTGTGGTCAGTGTAATCTCCTTATATTCGGATAGGGACAGAACAGAGATGTGTATGCTCACGCATGTGTTTGTACATATGTGAGTGCAGGTAGGCAGAAGCACATGCTCCCTTGTCAACAGTGGAAGGATTTATTGGCTTGTATTGCAGAGGGTCTGTTTTAGATCCTGTATGAACTGATGTTTTGATGACCTGGATGATAGAATAGGAGTGTCCTTATTTAAATTTGCCATCGGCACCCAGTTGGAAGTGACTGTGAACATGCTGGAGAACAAGACTAGAATTAAAAATAATTTTGGTGAATTAGAAAGATTATTTTAGAAAGGAGAATGCTGTGCTAATTCAATAGGAATTGGCACTGAGTGCTGTATTTATTGAAAATAATCAGTAGCATGGAGTAAGATCAAATAGATTAGGTAACAGATATTGCTGAAAGAATCTGGGGCTTATTGTGCATTGCAGGATGGCTGTATCATTGGTGTCATTCAGTTGCAGAAAAGGCAAATGCCTGCTGGGGTTTTGAAAAATGAATGTAGAAGAGAGGTCAGTGATGAGTGTATACTGAGGATGGAGTACCATGTCCAATTTCAGGTACTGCATTCTGAAAAATGTGAGTGTATGGGAAAGAGTGTCCACAGGAGGATGCAGTGTAGGAGGAAATATGTGTTACACTGCTTTCTGGATCTCTGATCAGTGTGAAGAACGAAATACACTAGGGCTGTTTAGATTTAAAATAATGCTGAGCAGGAGCTTCGTAACAATCCCCAGTAATATAAAATGCTGCTGAAAAAAGAAAGGAGGCTGTCTGTGGATTAGAGATGCTGTGGTCCCACACTGTGAAATTTCTTGTCCTACGCTCTAGGAGTGAGAAAGCCTAATTGTGAAATGGTGCTGAATAGTAAAGATACTACAGCACCAGAACACCTTTCAGGAGTAGGGTATGGAAACTTCATCTGTACAAGGCTTAGATGTTTCTTTCGAGAGGAAGATGTATATTTAGTTCTGCCTGGAGGCAGAAGGGCAAGCCAGATAACTCCCAGTAATACAGAGCCAGAATAGACCTGAGGTCTTTTTTTACTGGGAAGTAATATGCAGAAAACCCATGTAGGCAAATTGTGTGGACGTTATGAAGCCCAGCTGGCCATCTCCCAGCAAAGTCTTCCTGAAACTTCTTTTTGTGAGCTGCCCTTGACACTCAGCAATTGTCCTTTGCATTATTTCAAAAATTTTACCTATATCCATCCCCATACCTGTTATCACTTATAAATTCTGTGGCTTTCTAAAACTCTTGAGAGTTCACCCAAAATAGCTCTGTTCTCTTCTTCTGGGAACTGTAGGAACATCCCATAATGGAACAGTTGATGAAACAATTATGAGCTTCTCCATCTGTGTCTCTGCATGCAGGAGGAGAAACGTGATTTGTTAGTTTGCTCAAGAGAGCCTTTTGCAAGGTCTTTCTGGGAGGTAATAATTCTTTACTGCTCCCAGCTTTAAATTCTGAGGTGACAGCAGTGCTTGGAGTGGACTTGACACATCAGATTTTGTTTGTCTTTAATTAAACATTGCTAATATTATTCAGTAAAGCATTTGTGTTCAGTATGTATCTTGTTTAGTACTTCAGGATTGGACCACCTGTATCTGTTTTCATAACTGTAAATGTACATAGCAATGAGGAGGTGCAGAACATGACGGTCAACATCCCCCTCTATAAGCTAGTCAAGAAACTGCAGAAATACAGTGCTCCTCTTACCTCAGTACACCTCTTCCTATGTATAATATCTGTCATAAAATTAAAGCTTTCTAATTGTTTAAATTGCTAGATGGGTGGCTTATTGAGGGGTGGCTAGATTGGTGGTTAGCTTTTAAGCAGAAAGCAGCACAGGGACAGGGTGACAGCAGTTCTGATCAGAGCTCTGAGTCCCAACGCCAGTCCAACCCTTTGTCCTCACCGGTCTGTTAAAAAAGTACACAGGCACATTTTATAGGAGGGAAAAGCCATGCAGGAGCAGTTCCAGAGTGAACACCTGGGGAGCACAGTCATGTTCCACCTCAATCCTGTCTCATCTGAACAGGCATGAAGGTATAATGTACAAGTCTGGAAAGTTAGAAGGGTCTTCAAGTTTGGTAATGGCAGAGATAACAGAAGAAAGACTACGTCGTTTGTGCCACTTCTGAATATCTTTCAGGAGCTGATCAAAAAATTGTATTTTTCAAAAGAGTATTTCAGGGTGATTTGTAGGGCAACCATTGTTGCCATGTTACATACCTGTATCTGCAGAACTGTAGTTATCACCTAATCTTGCATTTGGTTGATTAATTAGTAAAGCATGTATTTTTAACTTTGTGGGATGTGCTGCTGCTTGTCAGTGTGTGCTTCCGTGCTCAAAGATCACTGTCATCTCCTTTCCTGATGTTTCTTGCATGTTCACTGGTAATGCATACCTTTTCTCTGCCCTGATGCAGGAGGCATTATGTGATAACTCTCAGTAAAGTTCTTCTGTGCTTGTTCCTGAGTGCTTTCCTGTTGGGTGCTGATGTGCTCCGTTGTGTGGCAGACTGTGTGTGTACTTTGCCAGAAGTCGCAGATAGAGCAAGGCAATACAGTAGTGCTCTGACACTTGATACTTAAGTCCTCTCTTGTTCATCTCGGCCAGAGACATCCACAGATAGTCTAGCTTCACTAAATTCTTGATGTATGTAATAAATTTATTGCTCATGATGTAGCTTTTTGCCCTTAATACCAAGGAAATGATCAAAGAATCTTCTGCAGCTCCTGCAAGAATAATATCTTAAAACAGAAGGCTTGGTGCAAAATATTGGGTGTACAGCAGTGTGGTGATTTGCCTCTGTCCTGAACACTAAATATAAACGTCTTGTATTTATTTCACTGCAGTCCTTGGTGTTAGCAGGATGTTTGATGCTAACTGATTTAAAAATCCCTGGTATGCAAGAATCATGGTCACTAACGAGGAATATGATTACAGTGAAAAAATTTTATTCCTTATGGCTCAGGATCACAATTTTTGTATTTCTTAAGGTAGCAGGGTGAGGCTGTGGTGAACAGCATGATAAGTAGGCAACATGAGTCAACATTTACTTGGTCCCCAGTTACAAACCTATTTTTACCTCCTGCATTACAACATTTCTTTCAGTGTGTAGATAGTAAAACATGATTCCATTTACAAATCATGAGCAGACTTGTGGAAGACCATTGGGGACTAATTTGTCATACCCCAGGGAAGGCAAGTTAGTAGCCAGGTAACCTGTCTGATGGCTGACATAAATTGACTGTCAGCCTTTTGGAGGCCTCAATGCTGGATCACCCAAGCACAGGAGATGGAAGATTTGACTTTGATTACTGACTAATATCTAGGCCCAATGGGTGGTTTTAACCCAAGAGCTCAGTGTATGCACAGACTGCCCAGCTGCTGGCAGGGGCAGGAGAACCAAGGAACCATGAGAACATACTCTGAGAAGAAGCTGAGTGTGGAAATCCCTAAATTAACCAAATATGCTTTTACACCCATGCAGTCACAGCATAGCTTTGCACTGCTATACAGAGATCAGGTCTTTGAAACTCATACAGACAAAAAGCAGCAGTTTGATCAGGGCAGCCTACTAATGTAGTACTATGTCTGGTACTGAAGCTAGCTTGGCAATAGCTTTGGCATTGTGTTACTTTCTACTACAGACAGGGAATCCGGGTTTCCAATAGACTTAGGGCCCTTCTCTTGGTATAGACAGCTTGGAAATGTAAAAAGTTCCCCTTTGTAGGAGCATAGATTGGATTGGGTTGGAAGGCAAAGCAAGCTGAAAACAAAACAGTAAGTTGGTAATGAACTTCCTTAAAGAAAAAGACAGCCACTCTTTTTCTGCCTTTTCTTTCCAGGCAGAGAGAATACGCAGCAGCAGGCTGAATCCCAGAGGAACTGGATTCTGTTCTGCTGAAGATAAGGAACCAGAAATCTGGAGATGTCAGGAAAGCGCGTCTTGGTAGCCATGCAGAGCCACTGCAGAGAGGAAGGAGAGTGTCTCATTTCACGCAGGAGGTCACCACCGTCACTGTTTCTAGCAAAGAAATTAGGACATCACCACACTTCTCAAAAACCCCTCCTTCAGCCCTGTTTCTCTGCAATGGCCCCTGACAGTCACAGTGCAGAAGACACCCCCTGTAACCCCCTGTCACGTTAATGTGCTGGTGGGGAGCCCGCATGTGAGCAATCTTCTGTCTGCCCCAAGCTCCATCATCCTTCCCTACTATTATCGCATCATTGCTGATAGTTCCTTGTTTCAGCTACTGCGAGCACATCATCACTTGTGGGAAACAGAATAGTAAAAGAGCAACTGTGTGAAGTAGTACTCCTGTGATCACAGAATAGTTTAGGCTGCAAGGGAACTTCAAAGAACACCTAGTCCCACTGCCCCTGCAATGAGCAGGGACATCTTCAACTAGATCAGGTTGCTGATGAGGTCCAACCTGACCTTCAGCCCTTCCAGGGATGGGGCATCCACAAGTTCTCTGGTCAACCTGTTCCGGTGCCTCATCACCCTTATCATAAAAAAAACTTGTTCATTATGTCCAATCTAAATCTCCCTTCTTTTAGTTTAAAACCCATGGCCCGCGTCCTGTTACTACAGGCCTTGGTAAAAAGTCTCTCTCTGTCTTCCTCATAGGTCTCTTTTAGATATTGAAAGGCCACAACAAGGTCTCCCCGCAGCCTTCTCTTGTTCTGGACAACCCCAATTCTCGCAGCCTTTCTTCATAGGAGAGGTGCTCCAGCCCTCAGGTCATTTTTGTGGCCTCCTCTGGACCCGCTCCAACAGCTCCGTGTCCTTCCAGTGCTGAGGGCTCCAGAGCTGGATGCAGCACCCCAGGTGGGGTCTCACCAGAGCGGAGTAGAGGGGCAGGAGTACCTCCCTCGACCTGCTGGCCACGCTGCTTTTGATGCAGCCCAGGGAGCAGTTGGCTTTGTGGACTGTGAGTGTACACTGCCGGCTCATGTCCAGCTTTTCGTTCACCAGTACGCCCAAGTCCTTCTCCGCAGAGCTGCTCTCAATCCCTTCACCCCCAGCCTGTATTGATACCGGGGGTTGCCCCGACCCAGTTGCAGGACCCTGCACTTGGTCTTGTTGAACCTCATGAGGTTCACACAGGCCCACTTCCCAAGCCTGTCAAGGTCTCTCTGGGTGACATCCTGTCCTTTTGGAGTGTCAGCCGCACCGCTCAGCTTGATGTTTGGTTCACTTCTGTGTATAGATGGCACTTACGAGACCTGGGATCAAACACGAAGACAACCAACCATCCAGCCAATTCTAGAATGCTTGCTCACTGAATAGTGCCTAGATCTTGAGTAATAAGTTATTAATTACCTCTTAAGGCATTAAGGTGAAAAGGATGGATGAAGTTGTACATGGATGGCGTTGTTTCTTGAATTCCCTAACTTTGGAGTGCTTGACTTTTAACCTCAGTGTTCTTTTGTTGTATTTTACGTTATATAATAATGTCTAAATTTATACTTTTACAGTGAATGTTGTAGTACTGTGTATTTCAGTGGAAACAATAGCAAAGTTCACTGTATAGTTTTGGAAAAAAAAAAGCATATTTACAGGCTTCATAAATGTTTAATAGCATGTCTTTTTTTTTTTTTTTTTCATTTATTCTCCTTTGTGTAACATTGTAAATATTTAAATATGGCTCCCAAAAATAAAATCTCTATAAAATGTTGAGCTCCTGTTGAAGGCTCTAGGGGCTTGGTCTGCTGAGTTAGAACTGGTTGAATGCATTTTAAAAATATGTCTTGCCTGTAATTGTTCGCTTCAACAACTTTGACTAGTGGTCAGAAGTCAGAGGCAGGGCGCAGCCCAGCCTGCTGGTGACCGCTGAGAAGCTCCAAGGTCCAGGTCCTGCCTCTGGGTTCCAGCAACTCTTGAGCAGCTGGGACAAGGGATGACTTCTGTAAGGTCCCAGTATGAGCGCATACTGAGCAACACTGGTTTAGATGCAGTGGAAACCTGCGGTCACTGCATAATATTCCTTTTAATTTGCAGGGATTTTGAAGCAGGGACAGAAGGTTGGACTTCTATTGCTTAAGCCTTATAAGCAAAGGTTTCTTTCAGGAGTGGGAATTAACACTGCTTTATCTTACTATATTCTTGGAATTAATCCTGGCCAAAATGAAGTCAGAGGCAAGTGTTTGTTCTGTTTGGTCACTCTCCTTCACACTTTATATTATAATCATATGTGTGTTATTAAAAAACCCCAATGGTCAAAGAAATGCATTTAGAATTCACATTTAGCATAGGCTTTGCTGTTTTCTAGTTGTTGTCGATCCTAGAGGGGTACTCATTTCACACATAAGATTGTGTGTGTCTAATATATATATATATTTGTAAACAATAAGAGAGCATTCAGCTCTTCAGGTGAACAGCCATACTCATCTTCTATTAATCTGTGTGTACTCATATTAGTGTTAAGATCTTGAACTGATTCTCCTACATTAATTGTTTAAATTAATAAAACAGTGTATTAGGTGATAAAGTGTGTGTATTACAGAGCACATTATTGGTTACCTGGCTTATTAGTTAATTATGTATTAAAGCAGACAGTATTTAGACAGGTAATTAGATAATTCTGTGACCTTGCTTTTTATGTGTAAAAGAGTAGCAACCACAGTCTGATTCATGGGGGTTTATTGTCCTAATTGCTGTTCATGTTTAACTGAGAAAGTAGAGGAAGTATACATTTTTCTCATTTAAAACGTCTGGTAGACTGAAGTTTGTCTCTCCTGGGTGTTTATTAAGAAATTTTTTTTAAAAAAATGGATCTCTTCATAATAATGTGGCTCTCAGCTATGGATACTGGTTTATGGTAAGCATTCTTTACAAGCCATTCACTTGATTTTTTTGTTATTTATAATAACAAGAAGAATGAGTGTTTAAAAGTCCATAGAAGACAGTGGAGTAGTTTTGCCTCTACTGAGTTATTAGTATTAGTCATTCTGTAACTTGAATAGGGTATGCATGCTTTTTATCTGAGGAGTGTCCATGTAAGTTAGCTCACATTCACTCCTTGGGGTGATGGTTTTTGTCTGTTTGTATCTTTGCTGGGGTGCCTAGCAGACCAGTAGGGGTCACTCTATGCATTGAATTTAGGAAATATGTAATTAATTTTGTATGCTAGCACACTTGAAAATAATAAATCCTGGAGAAGAATTATACTCATTATTTATTATATTATTCTATTGTCTTTGAGTTGGGAGTATCTGTACAAAACTTATAGTAGTTAACATTTCACAAGCTAACTGCAAAACGTGGGTATGTCAGAGACTGGATGTCTAATGATACAGTTTCA
The DNA here is from genome assembly GCF_963921805.1 of Phalacrocorax carbo. Lineage (NCBI taxonomy): Eukaryota > Metazoa > Chordata > Aves > Suliformes > Phalacrocoracidae > Phalacrocorax > Phalacrocorax carbo. The sequence continues at coordinate 65,338,695 of NC_087548.1, read as the reverse complement.
GGAAGGTCTGACTTTGAGTGAGTCTTCACAGTTTGCTGAAAAACGGAGTGTAGTAAGTAAGTAGTTCTGGCTGGAGCTGTCATATTTCCATATTGTAACACAATAAAAGAGGCTGGAAAGTCTGGTGAGGCAGGTCAATGGGCCACATAAATGCTTCAGTAACGTTTCTTCCATTTTACTCAGAAAAACCCCAAACTTTAAGGCTGTTTTAACAAGTCTAGTGGAAAGATACCAAGCATGTTTTCCTGTCTAAAATCTGCATCCATTCAATGAAATACATGGCTGATGATATCCTGCTTTTCTAAGTTGGACAGTTAATCATGCAACTAGTTGAAAATCAATGTTGTCACTTCAAACCAATATATAAGATCCATCTATTTCTGGTTTTTCTGTAGTGGCAATGTCGTGAAATATCTCTTTCCTTCCTGCCCTCCCCTAAAATCTGTATCTTAGGATTTGAAATATTTTCTATATAAGGTTGAAGAAAGATGAAAGGACATAAGCATCTTAATCCTTTCATAAATGGGGCATTTATCCAGTTTTAAATTAAAGATGAAGACTGAGATTTGTTTTTTGTTATACTTTCATTACTGAGATTTCTTAATGAGGGATGCATTGTACATGATTAGATGGAACTAGCTATTCTGTTTATTTTCATATGCTTCTCATGATCTTTTCTTCCACACTTGCTGCAGTAGTTTCTATACATGTGTTATTCTGTGCCACAGTTGTGCATTCAGGAGCTTATGTATGGATCTTGAGATTTATTTTAAAATATTTTGAAGCCATTGAGAATTGTCAGTGTAAGCAGTTTGTGGAGAAAGCCCTGTTTTCCAGGAAAAAACACCCCAGTCTGGTGCCATAGCTGAGATCCAGACCTGACAGTTCAGTTTCTGATTCAGGCAAGTCACAGTGATCTGGTAGTTTGCATCAGAAAAGCATGGAGAACCATGTGGAGTCAGGTGAAACTAAGACAGAGAGTAAGAGCAGAGCGTATTTGTACTACCCAGTCTGTGCTTCAGAGGCTGTGTGTAAGGATAAAGTGATTAATTTCTGTAATACTGGTACAACAGCAGATGGGAGCAAAAAGAGGTAATAGCAGGATAGTAGGCAGCAGCATTGCTTGTTTTTTCTGTGCCTGCTGAGATTTGCTTAATTTGATTCATGAGCAGTATCTGAAAACTTGTGCTGATCACTTTTGCACACATTCCACTCTGACGAGAACCAAAGTTCTGCACAGGTGTATATCTTTCTCCCTTTTTTTAATGAATTGGTTGAAATTCTAGTTATATCAGTAATTTGTGCATTATAATAAAGAATACCTTTGTTTCTTCCTTTCCTTAACTGTTTCATCTTTACTAAGAGTTGTATAGCACAGGAGAGAGGGAATGGTAGAGAAACGAGCGGTGGAAAAAAACTACCAGTCTTTTCTTTGTATTCTTATTTTATAAAATTGATATTTTTGCTTGATTAAGTATTATAAAATGTAATATTTTACAGGACTATGATAGATTTTTGACTGGAATAGAATAACAAATTTACTAATTCTGTAACAAAAAGCTATGAGCATCTTGTCAGCAAATGTTACTTGAATTAACAAATTGGTTCCCCTTCAGTGTAAGTATTTTTAAGTGTAGCATGACAATACTTGTTTTTCCCTCTCCTAGTGTTTGTTCTCTGCATCTCCAATGAAGTCATTGTAGCCTAAAAGAATCACAGCTTTTCTTGATTCTCTCTGCCCCCAGGTATACTGGTTGTTCTGGTCACCTAAGCCTAAAATATTTTAACACCCTTATATGTAGCCTTTATTTCTTCAAAACTGATCTTTGAAACAAAAGTTTGCTCTGTTTTTCATTTGAAATACATTATTATATTCTGTTACTCTAATCAAAACTCCTGAAGATTGAACACCTGCATATTTCTACCTCTTCAGTTGATGAGTACGTAGCAAAATTCTGCAGTGGCTCAAGTTAATGGTGTGTTGCTAACATGGTAGCAACGGAGATTATTAGTTTCAGTTAGGCAAACTGATAGTTACCATAGCATGTACTACTTAATATGATCTACATATGATTTATTCTGATGGTTAATGATAAATGAGTAGTGATAACTGGGAAATTATAGTATGTTTTTTGAAAAAGACATATTTGGTTAGGGGAAATGATTGTTGTATTACTCAGTGTTACTTTTTGCAATTTTTCCTTAAAAAAAGCTATCCATTCCAAGGTAGATTGAAAAATAAGGCTTTCTGGGAGAGTTCAGGGGTTTCTTATGAATTAGGAATGTGACAAAATGTCAGCGTACTGAACTACACTTTCAAACAGGAACTTGGTGAATGAGATACCAGAGAAAAAAGCCTGAAAAACATACACTTGTCTCTCTTCAAAATATATGCAAAGGGTGGGTTTTGAAGTATGTTGACATGATCACCAAATCTCTGTGTTCAGACCAGATAAAGGCAACAGGTTCCAGGATCTGAGAAGAAAAAAATATTTTATCACTTTGTTGTCTGAAACAATGCTTCTGTGGTTTTAAATGAATGTCTGATTCTTTTTTTCTTTATATACTGCTTTTCTGTAACTACATTATAAATTTTTATTCTATTTAGGCTTTTTGTCCCTTAAATCACAGGTGTAGCAATTTAGCTTTATTAACCTCAATCTCATTTTCAGGTATACTTAACATTAAGAAAGAAAAAAGTTTACAAGCCCAAACAGTTAGTAATATATCTGTGAGCTCATAACAGTCGAGCCACCTAAACAGGGTGAAAAGACTTGTTGCAATGTACAGTGGTAAATATCATACTAGTTTTGGAAATTACTGCTTGTATACTGAACTTCGTGCAGAACAGAAGTTGGTCATTTTGCCAAGGAGCAGAGTAAGAAGACTGAAGCTGGAGGAGGGAGCAAAAAGTGACATGGAAGTGCACTGCAGGAGCTGTCATAGATCCTGTGTGTGGGACCCTTTTGAATGATGTGCCATCAATGCAAAGATGAGCCTCTGCTTAAAGGAGCCTTCTTATGTGATTTGTTTTCCAATGGAAAGATGCGGTTATGTGATGCAGGTTGTAGTGTCTCATGCTTTGGAATTCAAGATAGTGAGAGAGGACCATAAATTACTGCAAATTAGTAAACATTCTAAGTGTTTGTGACTGCATGCGTTTTTCTTAGTCTTTCAGGATTGCTTTTAAAAATGTTAGGTTCATGGTTTATTGTAAACCTTTTATAAGACAACAGCCTATGGCACTAAAATCTACACTTCTCCACTAACAAAGAAAGATGCCTCTGATGCATAATGAATCCAAATATTAGTTTTTCTTTTGACTTTGACTTTAACTCCATTGAGTTTAACTAGGAAAACAGAAAAGTCATTGCTTCAGCCTAGTGTGCCTGTCTAGAAAGAAGTGATGATACTGCTACAGGCATGCTTTGAGCAATGGCTTGGGCATTTACCCAGTTCATATATCCCTGTCATAAAGAGTCAGTTTCTGTTCTTTTGAAGACAGATGCAGCGATGTAGGCTTTCTGTGAATTATTCACAGGGAAGAAAAAGTCTTCTGTCCCTTCTAAAACAGAAAGAAATACCTGTGATGTATGTTTTCCTGTAATGAAATAAAGGAATATTAAAATAATGCCCTAAATATGGACAAGTCCTTTAGATTATTGCATGCTGCGGTTGGGATCTGCTTGAAGAAAAAGACAGAATCTAAAAGGAATTAAGTAGTAACATTATCAGATGTGAAAGTCATTCTATGTTATCTAAAGATTGAAGAAGCAAAGTGTGTTTATTATAATTTACTTTCAAATTCTGCATGTCCTCTGTGTATCCATATGTCAGCAGCCTGTCATACAGTCTCTGTTTCCAGTCCTCTTAGCTCCTATTCTATTACAGTGGAAATGTATGGCTTCTTGCTTTTCCGAAGAGAACTCACTCCAAGGTATGTCCAGCAAAATTTGGAAATGATTAATAATAACTAGTGTATCCTTGATTTTCAGGGTGACCCAAAATAGATTAAATTCACTGAATGGAGATGTTTCTTGTGCTTTGATGGATACTTTGCACTTCAAATAAAGCAAACAGTTCTAGACCCAGGGTTAATTTCAAAGTAGGTTCACTTGGGTTTTTTGATTTTTTTTCATAATTGGTTATGAATTGCTGCCATCATCAGTATCAGTGTCAAGGCTTTGAGCCCAGATATTTATGCATATCAGACAACTGAGATGAAGAGAATTTCCTGTTTTCTGTATAAGCACAAAGTACAAGAGCCAGACTTGGAAAGGACAAAATGTAATTTGTCTGCAACATCTTGTCTAAAGATACTCTTCCTGATAATTTTGAGTTCTTATGAATAAAAGCTTGTGTAGTACATTATTTTACAGCAGAAATGCAGAAGACTTCTTTGGGTTTGTTTTCTTTGTTAAAAAAGAAAAAAGTCAGTCCTAAAGTAAGTTTCTTAAATATACATAAAATAGCATCCTATTTATACTGCCGATTGTCTGGAGTACTTCCTCTTCCCTTCTCTCTAACTTGAAGATTACAGAGAGTTTGCTCTTCAGACATTTGGCATCAGATACATTGAATGTATGGCTGTTTTTTTATCTTTCATTTTCCCCTTAGATCTGTATATATTAAATATGTATGTTTTTGTGTATGTGCAAACAAATGCTGACTGCTAACCTTAGTATCTGAGCTGACACAGTTTTTGTTAGATGTGTACTGAGCTAGCTGTGGAAAAATGTTGAAGAAATATTTGAAAGCCATTTGGTAAGATTAAGTCTGTGGTTTCATTTTTCTGAACCATTGTAAATATTGGCTGAAATTTCCCATCACAAGTAATTAGTACACTTTGAAATGCTTCTTACATTTCAGTAAGATCAATTAATCTGCTTCTGAGAAAAAACAAAGGGAAAAAAGTGATTTGCCAGGGTTCATAAAATAGATTCAGTCTTCTAATTGTTGTGCTGCTTCTTTTTTTTTTTTTTTTTTTCCCTTTGGAGTAGAAGTTGGGAAGTTTTATTAGAGTGGGGTTTTATTAGAGTGGGAAAAGGAATTGCACTGTACCTGGAATGCAATCCAGACTTAGCCAGATAACCTATGAAAATCTCAGTTTACCCCAAGATTTTTCAGTCTGAAAGCAAAATTCTGCTAGACTTTTTGCAACAAGTGTGTTACAGGAACACCAAGAAATGAACAGGACCCTTCTAACAGTTATTCTTTTTGTCTGAAAGAAGTTTTGGTGATACAACTGAACTGAAAATAAGACTGCCGTCATCTTTTTTCCTTCGTTAATAAGTGGTATATAGGATAGTTCATGTTGTTTTTACTGAGAAATAGCAGAAGATGTGCTCTTCTTGTTTAAGGCATTATTCATGTCCATTTCTCTGTTATTTTTAAAGCTTGTATTTCTCTATTCACGTAGGACTTGGACTTAGTCAACTTCTGGTCTCATGCTGCTTGTCTAAGTCAAGGGATAGGAAATGCCTTCTCTGAGAACTGAGTATTTTATCTCTTTCCCCTTGAAATTGAACGAATTTTCTGAGTGTCTGAGGTGGCCAATAGTTTTGTTTTGAATCTGAAAATTGTTTTCAATTATGAGTAGTTAACTTGAATGTAAAGCTTAACTTAGAAAGGCTGAGCAACACCCATTGTGAAGAGCTGCTTTTGGACCATCAGCATCTTTTCCCCCTCTGGATTTTTTTTTCTTTGAAACAAAGACCTGCTTTCTCCTGTCTAGTCTAAGATATGACATTGAAAGCAAGTTCTTCTGAGGTCTATGCTGTGATCAGTGTACCCCCAGAAGTTTCATGATTTCAAGTCATTCGGGTACTTGTTGTAACATGCTGGCTTTTTTGAATCACTGCAGTTTACTTTGTGTTAAAACTGTTTTGAGTTTTCTAGTCAGACTGCTAATGCAGATACAGATTCTGTAAGGAACAGTTGTATATTGTAATTTTATCCTTACAGGTTACCCTGTGGAAAGTGAGTTTACACTGACCTGGTTTTCTACTCAAGATAACAAAAAGAAGAAAGTAGTAAAAGTAAGAAAATATTTTAGCTGCAGGACAGTTTATATGGAAAGCCTCTGCCCAAGAGCTCTTCAGCATTTAAATCAATACAGTTTGAAAGTCTCTCATGCAAGTTGATATAATAACCGCTGAAATACTAATGATCAGTTATTGCTTCCATTGGGGAACTGTACCAGTCCCAAGCATAAAAATGGTCATTTAAAATGTCTTTACTAAGCAGCACAGAATTCTACAGAACTAAATCTCAAGTAGAACTGGCTCCCTAAATGGTAATTCCATCTTTTTTTAAAAGGTCAGCTCAATTAGATTTTGGCAAGATTGAGTCTTCAGTGTCTCTTAGTATATTCATCAGGACACATTGGCTGATAGTTTGCAAGTGTTCGTGAGCAAAAGAGGTTAGTAATACATTGGTATCGGTACAGATGGGTTGTCCTCATCACCGCATAGACTAAACACTCATGAGAACTGTGCAATTCTTTAAGCACTAGTGGCATGATATAATGAAGTTGTATTCCATTAAGCACTTGTATACAAGGGAGCAAAATGTCATCACCTGAGTGTGGCTGCATTTCTGTGATACAACCTCATCTGTTCCGTCAACTAGTTTTGCTCTGATCAATAAGCAGTTTTCTGTGGCCTTTCACTACTGTCAGATGTCATTGAATGATGTAAATACACGTCAGAAACTAGAAACTTGACAGCTCACCTAGACTAAAGAGATAAGTGTGGGAGGGGGTGTTCTGCTGGGTTAGACAGAAATGACAGCTGATGTCTGCTGTGTATAAATGATTTGATATTGCTACAGACAAGATTTTTCATTTTCCATAAGGATACAACAAAATGACTGTGGCGTGTACAAGTCAAATCATTCAAAAAGACAGAAGAGCAAAAAAAGGCTTTTTATACTACAGGACAGCACTGAACACAGTTTTAAATGGCCCACTTACAAGTTACCTCGTATTTTATTCTTGTCTTTTGATACTAAATCTTGGGTCCTAGTTGCTGTTAAAATGAAGGAAGATTAAATAAATATTGAAAATGTTCTGGGCAGTGTACAATGGGTAAAATGTCTACTCATGCCAGCACTTTTTCAGTATTTCCGGGGTTTTGGTTGGGTGGGGCTTTTTTTCAGTTGAAGCTTTAAAAACCCCTTCAAAATTAACAGTACGGGAGTAAAGAAGAAAACAGTTATATTCCACTGTAGCTGAAACGTGCAGTATTTTTCTCGTTTGAGTTTTTTTCATTATACTGCATGATCCCAATGAGGATCAACTGCCGTAGGAGTTATTACAAGGAGGAGAGAGCTTAGTAGTATTCAGTATTTCATTTATAGATGCTGTATTATGAGTCTTACACCATGGAACAGTCTTTTGCTCCAATTCTACCGTAAGAAGTTTACAACAGTTTCCAGATCGCAGTTTTCTGGGAGGAAAGGAAGTTTCTGTAATAGATGGTTGGGGCTAGATAAATACTTAAGCTGTTTGAACAGGAGCATGATATTTGGCTTTTTGTCTTGAGGCTTGGTTTAATTCTTCCTGTGCAGCACAGACATCTTATCTTTATTTGCTACCACATAAGAATGAAAACATGGAAGTCATGATTTTGAAGAGAAAGTAAATACATTAGTAAAGTGAAATCTGTTTCTAAAAATCTGTGGGTTTAGTAACCTGAAGTAACACCTGCTGATGTATTAACAGAGGGATCTGTACTCTAGCCTACTTGCAATAGCAATCTCACTGACACCAGGTTGCCCTCCACCCTGCTCTCCTGGCCACTGGCAAAACTGCTGAGAAGACAGGGCTGTTATCTTTGTGTGATGGTTCATGCGTGTGTATACAGGTGTGTAATGAAGCTACCTATCTGTCATACCCAGTTGAGTCTTTGCTACCTTAATAATATTATCGCGCTTTAATGTTCTTATCCATTACACTGAAGTGTGAAGAAAACCTCGAGAGCCCTCAGATTCGGTACTTTGCTTCCACTGTGGCAGGCTTTGGGCATGTGTCATGTGGCCAGTGCTTATGTGCTGGAGATTTGGTGTTCACTGGTCACTTGCTGTAGTGCCTCTGTATGCCAGGATGTCTCAGCTGAAAAGCCCGGTCTTGGAGCAGGAGTCACGATTCTTGTTGACTTCTGGAGTCCTCAGTTTGGGCTCTAAGGTTACAGTGACCTCTGCATCTCTAAGGGGTTTTCTACAGGGCTTTCAAACAATAGTTGTCCTCAGCTGGAATACTTAGACCAAGTTTCTTGAGAGGGGCATGAATCTCGGTTAAGGTTAGCCAAGCAAGAACACTCTAAATTAACCACATTCCCTGTTTTCTCAGGCATCAGGTCTTATCTCTACCTTTCCAATATATTGTTAATTATTTGGTGTGATTTACCTTTGTGTTGTATACAAGGAATGGCTGGGTCCTCACTGGCCATTATACATTTGAAATGAATACAGTGGAAAGTAAAATTGGTGATGCTAAGTCATTAATTGCTGCTCTGCTAGCATACTTGAATTAACTTACTGCATATGATGAACAATTGTAATGAAAGGGAGGCTGCTGGAAAGCTCTGTGTAGGCTGATGTTTGTTTTAAATCACAAAAATATTTTGAGTTGATTTGTAATATAGTTTATGAACTCACTCAAAGCCAGATTGTTGCCTTGCAAATGAGATACAGTGTCACTCTTTCTGATACCCAGATTGACTAAAACTATTTTACAACAATGTTAGTATGTGTAGAGTAATTGTCACAAAATCAGAGTGGTGTCAAGTGTAGCTATTAGGTGGGCCTTAGCCTTACTGACTTCATTGTGGCCAGGATATTACCCTCTTTTTTGTGGGGGAGAAAGGGAGATGATCAACTTGTGAGGTGGAGAAAATCATTACACAGAAAATATTCTAGCTGCGGTCTTCTCAATATCTTGAGAATGGTTATTGATATTCTCTAGAAGCTAGCAAGAGGGCTCTGCTGCACCTTAGTGCTTTAGGATACTTCTTAGGTTTAGAACAATCTACTGCATATTTTATACCTATTAATTTTTTTCTTTTTTTTACAAAATCACTTTTATTTTACTTTGAATACTTGGTTGCTAGTACTGGCAAGTGAGGTTAGATATCTCATAGTCTCATATAACCCCTTCAAATATTATAATCTCCAGAATACCTTGAAGATCCCCAAACGATGAGGGTAAAATGCTGCTTCCCCATTGTTCACAATCCCACTCTAGATATGATATTATAAAAATTCTTTCTAGTGTTGTTTCTGCAACAGTTCTGAAGTACACCTGCAATCCTAAATACACTGCACAGTGATATAAAGATTAAAACTCATTTGTAATAATGGGGTTTTGTGGTCGCCCCAAACATATACTGTTCATAGCAATTTTCCATACCATTCTGGTTTTTCTCCCTGTGTATTGTATATATTAAAGTAAACACATAGTCAGGGGTTTTTTATTTACAGATTTTGCAGTGTTTCTGTCACTTCAACTTCTTGTTCCTTATTAAGACTTCAGAGATACAAACCAGTAGCTCAGTAATTGCTTTCTTGAATCTGCCTTTAATAATTACATTTAGTAAAGCTGTATCGAAAATTAGAAAGGCAGAGACTAATGGAAAACTAGATTTTTCACTGAATTAGAAAGCAAGACAATCCATATATTGACAACATTTCAAGTTGAAACAGATCAGGAAAACTGTTTTGGACTGTCTGTGCAAAGAGGCAAACACAGGCCTGATGTGCAGTGGCATCTGCATTTTATACAGGCAGAGAAACTATAAGAGATTTCATGTAAATAGGTGTCTTGAGAGGGAACAGTACAAATCTGATTTGGAAGCAAGTCACTTGAGGTTTTTTTTTTAGTCAGAGAACCTCTTTTTTCTTCGCATTAACAAAAAGTGTAGAAAGTACAACTTTTCACTGATTAAAATACCTTGAAATAGGAGGTGGGGGAAAGAGGAAACACATTTTAAGTTCTTCTTTTAGACTGGACCATGATCTGTGGAGGAATGTTTGTTGAGATTGTTATGACAGCACTGTGAGCCAGCTTATATGAAGGGTATAGAAGAGGGAACGTACTGGGTCATCGTTTAGTCATTGTTGGGACTTTTCACCAAAAATTTAAGGTATTTGAGTAC